>NC_135133.1:10383349-10996371 GCF_050908995.1 Andrena cerasifolii
CTGCCAATTATTCTGGTTATTCCGGTACGTCGATCTGTGCACGGTCGATCTGACTTTTTCCCATCCGTCATCGCGGCCGGGGATGCGCCTGGCGTGGCCGCCGCGCCGTTCACCACCGAGCCGTGCGTCCGTTACGTAAAAAGAAGGGATTTCGTAAATCGTCTCGACGTCGCGCGCCACTCGCCCTCCCCGAAGCACCGCCGCCGCCTATATTCGTTCACCTGCGCGCCTTTCGAATCCGCGGACGTCCGTAAACAGGCGACGGCCTGTCAGTCGAGCTTATTATTTTCATCTGCCGCCGTGGGGTGAACCCCCGCCGCATCCGCGGGCGAACTTTTGAATTTCTACGCGCGAACGGAAGCCGAGGACGGTCGTGCTGCCCTTCCGAATCTCTGCCGGGTAAGGTGTGACTATTTTTTGGCGTGTTCGACGGCAAACGCTTGGTAGATTCAGGTGGTAGCTTTGAATTATTGCGGGGGGTAGCTTTGGGGAGAAAGTGGTTTAGGCAGTGGCGGATTTAAGAGATGAAAATGGCCGAGAAAGAAGGCTAATTTCGTGGCTCTGTTTTTGGTAAATTAAAAGTTGTTATAAAATTTCTTTACTGGCATTAGAAAGTACAGCTCTTGAAGAATTGTTTTCTCAAGATAGCATGTAAAAATATTGATTATTGTAGCCGCAGCAGTCGATGGCGCGATAGACCTTCAGAAATTTGTTTAAAACAGGCGCACCTCGAGGTTTCGCTGTAACGGTGACTCTGGAATCAAAATTTATAACTTTTAAATATCTTCGCTTGTATGTACACGTTTAAAAAAAATAATAATTTTGATAATAATTTTAATTTATGGGAAACAAAAGAAAATAAAAATTCTGGACAGGGACCCAAATGGCAACTGCTTAGGAGAAATGTGTGGGTTCTTGTTTTTGAAATTTAAAACGTAATTGTTTACAAAGAATTTTGGTAGCAAGCGTTTCATGGAATACAGATGCGCCTTGAATTAATGTGAAGGAAAGACTTAAGGTGTTCGCTTTGATGTTAGTGGGATGGAGCCTGTTGTACTCTGGAGAATTTTTTTTTAATCTAGAACACGTTATTTTCTACGACTTTAGTACAAAATGGATATGCATCTTGCATTATTGTGGCGTAAGATTCAAGTTCAGTGTACTAAATCTAAGAAAAGGAAGAGATCGTAAGTTAGGAATAGTATAGAAACTGAAGGTGCCAATTTCAATTAATTTTATTCCCTATTTAGGCGGTATTTACAAAATTTAACCAAGTAAAACTTAAAATACAATATTTGAAGCCCACCGAAAAAGAATGGTTACATTTTACAGTTTCTTTCAACTTTAACGTGATTCCTTCCACGGCAATAATCAATTATCAAAATTTCCTAAAAAGAAGGATCATGTTGTCGTAAAGTTGACCTAGACATTTCCATTCTGCGACCATCGCAAAATCCCACGATCGAGTCGAATAAAATGACGGAAGCGGTTCTTCGCGCGCATTTCTGAACTGCCTGTTTCGCTTGGCATCGGCGCGGAACGCCTGTGCCAAAAATAAAGAGAAATTCGCCTTTGTTCGACGCTAGATCGAAATGCTTCGAATATCGCGGTCGACAAGATCACGCGCGACTAGCGCCACCGATAAATTTAAAAGCGCTCCTGACGCAACGCTTCGCTTTCTTTCCGAACGTCCAATTATCTCTGCTTCAAACCGCTAAATTATGACCATGAGCGTTCGATTACTCATCGATCTCCCTTTCTCATACTGCACCGATTTTCAGCGCCTTCCTGCGGGCAAGATAACGAATACTTACCGCCGTGAAAATTACCGCCAACGCAGCAAGCACAATTGACCATAGGTACGCAAGAATTTGAGAAATTGAAATTTGTAACAAGTAAAAAGTATTACTTGACGGAAATGCATTCGTTCTGCTGTGTTTTAACACCTCCACTGTCCTCGGCGTGTTTCCACGCCGAGGGCCTCCCACGCTTCCCGCTGCTTTGGCGTGTCTTCGCGTCGATATTTCCTAGAAAGCGTCGAAAGTATTTTCTAACCTAATCACGCCGTGCATTCGTGTATCGTAAAAAGTCGTGGGTAACAGCCTCTGCGGTAATCGATTGTAATCGAGCTTCGAGACCGTTCGAGACCATCGACTAACGTCATTAGGGTAACGCAGGTTCGTCAGACTTTGCGTGATCGAAGGAATTTTTTTCGCAACGAGCTTGTTCACTTCAGTGCGTGACACGTTCGTGATGAATTACCACGGAAAGGAATCACAGCTGTTACTCAACATTTTCCCGGTGAGGAGCGTCATTTATCACGCACGCGAATACTGTCCGCGGAAATTGGCGCGCGAGATCGTATTTGGCACGTGCGAAATATTCACAACAGCTTGTAATCGCTTACCCGTTGCGAGTACAACGGAAATATCGCAGCACGCACCGAAATAGAAACTTTGTTTTGCTCGTCGATTCATCATTTTTCGTCTGCGCTTCCCTTGCAATGGTTCGGTAAATGTTTACCACTCTGACTTAACCTTCATTCATACGAAAGATAACAGTCAACCACTCTGCGATAACAATCGTCGTTGTAGAGTAAGGTGATCGTTCGTCCCCGGAACACGATTTCTGTCCCCAATTCTGGATTTTAAAATAATCATTTGCCCCTAATTTTCAGTAATAGTCCCCGAGTTCTTGTTTAGAGTTACAAAATAATCGATGCGAATCCGTTGCCACCAGCTCTCTAATGATATTCTACGAGTAGGTGGTCCCTAAAAAAATATATCTCATGTCTCTGGGAACCCCATGAAAGAAATGGTCACCTTAGTGCAAAGCCAATGACTCGCACGTGCTTCGTACACGAACGCGTTATTAACGGATGTTTCTTTATCGGTGTTACAGTTTCCTGGTGAGTGCATCCTCACATACATGGAGTTTCAGCTGGATAGTGCAGAATACTGCCAGGCCCAACACAAATAGAGAGACACGCCCGCATACCCTAGAACCTGCTAGGTACCATTAAAGAGGAAGCAAGGAGGAATAATTTTAATCGGGCAAAGGAAAATTCAATATCGGGATCATTGCCTCAAAGTCAAGAAAATCATCAGCTAGTCATCGCGCAAGACGTAGAAGAATTAAATAGCATCAATTGTTAATTTACACTATTAAATGCAAGCATCGTAGTTACTGAGCGCACCTGATCCAGGCGCACCCAGTGCCAAATAGGTAAGAATCGAAGGCTGCGGAGATTTTTACCACTATATTCTTATCGTCGGGGTTTAGGACAAAGCTGACGGCGAGGTTGTTGGTTTCAGATAATCTTCCGAATCATAGTCAAGGATCCCAAGTGGGAATCGATCGCATATCAATCAACGCCTAATGTAACGTAGCCCTCACCCTTTTTGGCGAAATTCGCGCCCCGACAACCCCTCCTCGAGGTCTACATGTGAACCCACTGTTCTGTCCTCTGTAAAAAAATAACAAAGTATTCAATTAGTTAAATGAGAAACAACTTTATAAGACTGACACCTATGGGCTAAGTTTGTCAAGTTCAGCTTTCGTTGCGTCGTACAGTGTGGCATATTGAAAGATTAAACAGTGTCGTACAAAAGTCATCGAAAGAGTCGGAGCGATAGGAAAGTAGGGGTACACCACTTGCTGTCCAAGAGGAAATGAGCAACATGAGGGTGAAGGACATCAGGCCGGCGCCCGCCGAGATCGAATACAAAAACATGAAGTTCCTCATCACTGATCGGCCCAATGATCAGACCATTCATACTTTTATCCAAGTACGTACATTAATGTTCATCTGCCCTGTATCAGTGTTACGAGGAAATCTGGCGGACTCGAATTAACAGGCGCCCCGTTTCTTTAATAGGAACTGAAGAAGCACAATGTGAAAGAAGTAGTGAGGGTCTGCGAACCAACGTACAAAGTCGAGGAACTTAAAGCAGAAGGGATCAACGTCATAGACTTGGTATTTGACGACGGCACATTTCCACCAACCGAAGTAAATTATAGCCATACTGACAAGAGTTTAAACGAGCCTGAGAACTTCATTTACATAAATGAATTTCTGTTGCAGGTCGTCGATGAATGGTTTGAACTACTGAAAAATCGCTTCCGCGAGTCTCCTGACGCGTGCGTGGCAGTGCACTGCGTCGCGGGGCTTGGTAGGGCACCAGTCTTGGTCGCGCTTGCTCTGATTGAATTGGGGCTGAAGTACGAAGACGCGGTCGCGTTGATCAGAGAGTAAGTAGCTCTTAATTTCTACCGTTACGGGATAATCGTGGAACTGGGATTTGTCTCTGCAGGAAAAGACGAGGCGCCATCAACGCGAAGCAGCTGGCCTACCTTGAAAAGTATCGTCCCAAGTCTCGGTTGAAGCTCAAAAATGGACAGAAGAACTCCTGCTGCGTCCAATAGATTAAACGATTTCTTTGAGAAAGTTACTACTTCATACTGATTGGTATACCTAATTGTATAGGTTTTCATGCCTGGCAACAAGAGACATACTGTACCGACTCTGTTCTGAAAGGCCTATCAATGGAAATGCAACCGAACAAATTTCACAGCCATATTTCGCGCACATCTAATTCTCCGTCACGAGCCGATGCAATTCAAACGGGGAGATTGCTCGCGATTGCTTTCACCTTTATTTTGTGAAATTTTTGTATTTATTTTTGATACTAAATTAATGTTAAACGCTGCGGTACAGAAGGGAGCCTTTAGCGGGTGATAAACGAAAATAGCGGATAAAATTTCAATGGATCTGATTACCTCTGTAATGATAAACGGTCATTGGGTCAATTTGCGCGCCCGTGCGTGGTGCCTCATTCCGTTCAGCGAAATTCAAGGCTATTATGTACGAGAACTCTGGAAGGCTGCATTTATTTGATCCAAGATGATGAAACGCGCGATCACGTTACCAATCGATTTGTGAATATTAGTTGATGCGTAATTTATACATAATATTCTAGGGATGGTTGGAGCAAACGCTTCTTGTTAAGATGATTCCTTTGGTACTACGATTGCATCCAGCTGTCGGCGAGCGTAGCTTTTTAGAGGAATTAGTGCAATAAAAACTTTCGTTCCCCAGAACGATCGAATACAGGAAATGTATAAGCGTCTTACCGACAACAATCTTTTAACGTTCTTCTCTTTCTTTCTCGCTCGAGGAAATAAAAAGCAGCGACTCAGCGTGTCTACTTGTAGATCGCGAATCGAACGCACGTTTCTCACAGATGTTCTGCATACGGTGTGAATAAGGGGAAAGAAAATAAAGGCATGATCTGTACTTGAATTTCTTTTTTACGGAGATTACTGTAATATATCGACACGTATTTATTGAACAGCATCCCGCGGCACTGAGCGAAGTGTGGTTTGTACAACAGTAATGTATTATTTTTATTAAACAAAATGGGCTTCGCCATGTTCATTTGAATTTTGTAAATAGCCCAGCGCGGTCGAGACTCGCTTAAACAGTTGTACATTATATCGCGAATATTCTGCAAACGTGGTTCGTTTGTCTCTTTTTTTCTCTCAATCACAACTGAACTTTTAAACACATTACGCGCAGCTCCGACACGCTTATAATGAAAACAGGAAATCTGTATGAAATAGGGAAAATGGGGCGATTAACGCAAGGGAACCGTAGAGTTGCATTTCCAGTGGCATGCCGAACTGATGGGTGTTCTTAACTCTTATTGGACTTGGAATCTGCGTTAACTTGAATAACGAAATATCGCGAAGCAAAACGTGAAGTAATTATCGACTCCAGAGTTATATATCACTTTTATCGTAGCTCAACGGCAATTTCACCAGGATCCTTTGAACGTCCACCTTTTATTCGATAAAGTTTTAGAGAGACAGACAGACGGAGAGAGAGAGAGAGAGAGAGAGAGCTGCGCGCGCGAGGCGCGCTTAGGATTTTGGTAAAATTGTCGGCGACGCTGTACGCCACACTAAACTGTGTTCAAAAGATAGACGAAGAAAAAAATGATGAATTCGCTCCTAAAATAATGAATGTAATACTTAGATCGTTTCACGCGTCTGCCGATTCTATGTGAATGTACATATTTCCCGCATGGCGTTACGATACGCGAATTCTGTTCAATTGCCTCGTGCTTGGCCAAGATTGCACACCGCAAGGGCGACGATGCGAATCGTTGTGGATCGAACTTTTGTATTTTCTTTGTTCTTTCCCCCTCCCCCTCCCCCTTCCTTTCTCGTGAGAATTACGAGCGTATTTTCTACGGTACTGACTAATGAATTTTGATTGACACGATTCCGTCGTCAACGACCAAATCTTTCGTCCTTTATCGCGCATAATGCTTGATTGCCGGTGGCTGGGTACATTCACTGTGATCGCAGACGCGAAATGGAATTTTCGAACCTGGTACACAGATCCTTTTTTCTAATGTTAAAAAGATGAGAAACTGCAATATTTTTTACCAGAGGATGGGACGTGGGACATTCGTAAAAAAAAGATGAAAATTATCGAGTCTTAGATTCCGAAATTGAATGACCTTCGATTGTTCGATTTCTTTTGTTCTTAGTTCAATTAACTGTTACAGCCGTGATCGGCGTATGTGTTTTTATTTTCTTCTTCATACAGCCCTTTTTAAAGTACGATACCGACGCTTCGATTAAGCGCGTCTAATATTCATTCGGGGAGAGAGAGAGTTACCAACGAATTTGTTCTTTTCATTTTGTACCGCGTGGAATTCAATTTTGCGCATCGATTCACTTCTTCGAGCGGAAGTAATTATTGTGTACGAGTGATAATTTACTTATCTGTGATAGATTTATTGCGGGAATGGTGGAAAATTAGAAGGGAATGATTCGGCTTATTAAAAAGCAAAAGCATACTTCACCTGTGAAATGATATTTGGAGTCTTTTCGAGGCGAAGTAATCGTTGCCCTCTACATTAAAATTTAGAGTCGACGGAGATTTGTGGGTCTTATTTAAAATTGTACATGGAAAAACATATTTCGATCTGAATCGTATTTACTGTGACATGTACTTGCAACAGTGTATTAAGAAAGAAATCTTTTATTCTTCGAAGAATTGAATCGAAACGCTATTAAATGTTATTTTATTATTCAGGAAAAAAGAGATGATCCGTAAGGAAATACGATGAAGCGTAGATTTATAATTGCCATTCTTTTATAATGGTAATTACGAGAATCGTTTTCGTACGGTGTTTTGTATGTTATGTTTAAAGGTATCAGCTCATGAATATTGAGAAAACAGGAACAACTTAGGTAGCAAAGAAGAAATCCTCTATTTTGAACCGACGTAATAATAAAAAGAACAGTCACTCCTTTTAAATCGATTAAGCAAAAAGAAAGAAGATAAATTTAACGAGTTAGCGCAATTTAAACAAGAATTACTATTATTATATATTTAATTTGTTAATGTAATTTCCTACCTACCGCTGTATTAATGACATACTGATTAAATTAAATGGAAAGAAAATTTTGTTATATTGTAAAGCATCAGTAATGAAATAAAAAAGAATGGAAGTCGTTTTGTGAAGAAACTATCGTTCTCTAATATTCCGTATGCGACCGGTGAATTAATGAAATGCAGATGTATTAGAAAAGTGACCATTTTAATTCTGAACTTTGTAAAAAGTTTCAGTTACAAAAGTAGTACGTATGTTTTATTAGTTAAATAACAAGCCATATAATACATTAAATTGTTACGTATTTAGTAATACAGTATTAATCTAACACTTATGAAGTATTCTAATTTGTTATGTACACAGTGAATGAGAATTTCTGCCAGCAATTTTGTGTTTCGGAAAGAAAGGCAGCTTAGTAATTGGTATCTGAATCTGTATCTTCTTCGAACGCATTAATTGCCCGCGGCGGCGAAGAACTACCCAAAATTTCTTCTTCACTTTCCGGTTCAGCTTTGTCCTTGATGTCTAAAGCGTAACGCCTCCAAGGAAATCTGCAAAAATTGTGACAATTTAAGAACAATTTCGCCACTTCGAAAATTCGAAAAAATCTGAAACTTTGCAGGAATTTAGCTCAAGTTTCAGATTTTTGAATTTTCGATTTGCCCAACTCAGTTGTTGAAGACTAACTAAAAATTCTGGATAGCTTGCCTTGTTTTTTCACTAAAACAATCCTCCACAAAGGTGTCCGATACAATTTTGCAATGACCTTTTAATTGCTGAGACTTTGGTGTATTCTTAAAGGCACAAATCAAATGAGTACACTTTTTGTTAGTCGTATTAGGATCGGCGATATACCTGGCGCCCATTTGAAGCGCCTTTCTCCTAATTTCGTCCCTCTGTGGATTAACGTATCCACTGAGTGAAAATGTAACATCCTCCAAGAGTTTGGAAAACAATTTCGTCGGCTTTTTCAATTTGATACTTTTCTTGCTCGTACTTGCTTCCGGCTTAGGCGTTGGTCTAGGCTGCGGTAATCGCCCACAATTTTTACATATCTTATCGTCCGACTCATCTGGACACAGAGAACAGTTCTGTTTCTTTCTAATTACGTTCTCTTTCGAAGGACTATCTTCGTGGCTCAAGGAACGCTTTCTCGAATTTGTGCTACGTCTCTGGTTTTCCAGCTTCGCATCCTTTTTATTTATCGAAGGTGACGGTGAAGATATAATATCACCGAACGGAGTTCGCGCCACTGGCTTCTCATTCGATTCGTCTGTAACTTTCTCATCGTTCTTTTTAGAACCATTCAGCAAAGTTGAATTAGCGGAATCTTTGTTTTTAGCTCCGAATACTTCCTCCGCTTTTCCAGCTTCCAATTTCTCTAGTAACGGTCTCTTCATTGGCTCTTTGTCCTCCTCTTGCCTCTTAGAAAAATTATTCATACTTGTCTCTTTAATCTTTGTAAGCAATTCACGTTTGTAATTCGTCTTTTTGTTATCAGTCATTCTCAGGTATTTCTCCTTAAAATCATCCACAGGCGATTTGTTATCATCCCCGTCTGCTTGTTTCAGTTTGAACCTTCCGAACACATCCAATTCCAAATCGACCACTACTTCCGTCTTCAGCACGATGAAAGAGAGACCAAATAGTTCTTTCAAGTTTGCCGGCTGCATGCAAGTCACCTTCACGCGGTCGAATTTTATCTTTAACGTGTCGGGGTTCAACTCCTTCTTCGTAAATATCTGTACCTGATCCTTGAACTTCCCGTTTATCGCTTCGTCGTGCGTCATGAATTGATGGTTTACAATGGGTACCCAATTGTCAGGCTCTGCGGATGTGGAGGCAGTAACGATTACGACGCAACTGCGATAGTTTCCGATATCTATGCCTGTGATGCAGGAAGGCTCCATCATTTGGAAAATAACACTGGCAAGCATTTCTCCTGGCTTGGCGCATCGCCACAAAGAGTTTGAGCGATGCTGGAGAAGGTTAGACGCAGGATGGGATGGATGTTCGGAGGAACAGCTAATCACTTTGGCGAGTTTGATAATCATTGTTTGCAACTTTTATTCAGCACAGTTTTCTTCATTTGGGGATATACGCAAGTGTATGCCAGAGTGATTTGATTCAAATTGAACGTGTGTATATTGTTCTACTCTAAAGAAATTTAATGGCACTCGAAAATTAAATTGAGTTTGTTTACCGCCAAAATCTGTCAGTGCGAAACACACGTACCGACACCATAACCTATGTGTTCGTCGTAAAATGTTAATTATACGCAAAAGGAGTTAAGTTTTAAGTTCTGCGTAATTAATCTACCAATGGGTTTCCATTCCACCCAAAATTTCTATCTGTCGTGCGATGATATTGTTAATTTCTCGCTTCTTAACACGATTTTAAAATTCGTTCACTTTATGGACACGACACTATAGCCACCTAGCGATCGAATCTACGAATCACAGACGAGGTATATGGAATAGGCACAGACCAGGTATAGGATAGACCTATCGCGCAATGTAATTTTGTGTCACGCTCAGGGGGCTCGCGAGCCTCCTTACCATTTTCGTGTTGCACCCAACGTTATCAATTCAGTCTAAACTAAGATTACAATGCTACGAGTGGTAGGAATTAAAATTAAATCTTATCGAAAACATTTAAATCTAAAACGGTTATTTTCAATCAACATGTTGTATAATAATTATTCCCTTTACTAATAGATTTTCGTACGTGAAAAAATGTTGTAACATTTGTCCCATTTTCTATAATAGACAAGTCAAGTTACTAAAAATATTTTTCTTTTTACAGGTTTTAACTTTGGAATATTTCGACCTGAACAGGCACGTAAAGATGTGGGCCAAATGATGAAAACCTCAATAATAAACACAAGAAAATAGTGATTTTTATATAATTTGCACTTTATTGTAACACTGTAAAGGTCTTTTATGCGAATAAATTAAGAGAAACTTGAAACAAACTCTGTTATTATTCAGAAATACCATTTTACATATTCCTATCCAAACTCCTCTGCCTCTTCCGAATTCCATTGCACGATTCTTGCACCTGCAACAAAGTTGCAAACAGAGATTTGGCTTCTCGCAAGAACGCACAAAATTTCGGCTTCGTAACAGGATAACATGACTTCGAAGGAGGTGGCGCAAAGTAATGTCTCTGGAAAGCGAATCAAAGGCGCAGAACTATTTGAAGCAGAAGTTTCGCTGAATTTTAGGATACCTTCTTGCGGCCTCATGTTCTCCCGATACATATTGGCCAAAACCTGGCATACATTTTCAGAACGCACAAAATTTGGGCTTCGTAACAGGAGAACATGATGTCGAAAGAGGTGGCACTAAGTAATGTCTTCGGAGAGAGAATCGAGGATGCCTTCGAAGCTGAAATTCAGAATACCTCTTTTCGCTTCATGTTCTCCTGATACCTGGGCCAAAATCTGGCAAAAATTTTCAGAATGCACAAAATTGGGCTTCGTAACAGGAGAACATGATGTCGAAAGAGGTGGCACTAAGTAATGTCTTCGGAGAGAGAATCGAGGATGCCTTCGAAGCTGAAATTCAGAATACCTCTTTTCGCTTCATGTTCTCCTGATACCTGGGCCAAAATCTGGCAAAAATTTTCAGAATGCACAAAATTGGGCTTCGTAACAGGAGAACATGATGTCGAAAGAGGTGGCACTAAGTAATGTCTTCGGAGAGAGAATCGAGGATGCCTTCGAAGCTGAAATTCAGAATACCTCTTTTCGCTTCATGTTCTCCTGATACCTGGGCCAAAATCTGGCAAAAATTTTCAGAATGCACAAAATTGGGCTTCGTAACAGGAGAACATGATGTCGAAAGAGGTGGCACTAAGTAATGTCTTCGGAGAGAGAATCGAGGATGCCTTCGAAGCTGAAATTCAGAATACCTCTTTTCGCTTCATGTTCTCCTGATACCTGGGCCAAAATCTGGCAAAAATTTTCAGAATGCACAAAATTGGGCTTCGTAACAGGAGAACATGATGTCGAAAGAGGTGGCACTAAGTAATGTCTTCGGAGAGAGAATCGAGGATGCCTTCGAAGCTGAAATTCAGAATACCTCTTTTCGCTTCATGTTCTCCTGTTACCTGGGCCAAAATCTGGCAAAAATTTTCAGAATGCACAAAATTGGGCTTCGTAACAGGAGAACATGATGTCGAAAGAGGTGGCACTAAGTAATGTCTTCGGAGAGAGAATCGAGGATGCCTTCGAAGCTGAAATTCAGAATACCTCTTTTCGCTTCATGTTCTCCTGATACCTGGGCCAAAATCTGGCAAAAATTTTCAGAATGCACAAAATTGGGCTTCGTAACAGGAGAACATGATGTCGAAGGAGGTGGCACTAAGTAATGTCTTCGGAGAGAGAATCGAGGATGCCTTCGAAGCTGAAATTCAGAATACCTCTTTTCGCTTCATGTTCTCCTGATACCTGGGCCAAAATCTGGCAAAAATTTTCAGAATGCACAAAATTGGGCTTCGTAACAGGAGAACATGATGTCGAAAGAGGTGGCACTAAGTAATGTCTTCGGAGAGAGAATCGAGGATGCCTTCGAAGCTGAAATTCAGAATACCTCTTTTCGCTTCATGTTCTCCTGATACCTGGGCCAAAATCTGGCAAAAATTTTCAGAATGCACAAAATTGGGCTTAGTAACAGGAGAACATGATGTCGAAAGAGGTGGCACTAAGTAATGTCTTCGGAGAGAGAATCGAGGATGCCTTCGAAGCTGAAATTCAGAATACCTCTTTTCGCTTCATGTTCTCCTGATACCTGGGCCAAAATCTGGCAAAAATTTTCAGAATGCACAAAATTGGGCTTCGTAACAGGAGAACATGATGTCGAAAGAGGTGGCACTAAGTAATGTCTTCGGAGAGAGAATCGAGGATGCCTTCGAAGCTGAAATTCAGAATACCTCTTTTCGCTTCATGTTCTCCTGATACCTGGGCCAAAATCTGGCAAAAATTTTCAGAATGCACAAAATTGGGCTTCGTAACAGGAGAACATGATGTCGAAGGAGGTGGCACTAAGTAATGTCTTCGGAGAGAGAATCGAGGATGCCTTCGAAGCTGAAATTCAGAATACCTCTTTTCGCTTCATGTTCTCCTGATACCTGGGCCAAAATCTGGCAAAAATTTTCAGAATGCACAAAATTGGGCTTCGTAACAGGAGAACATGATGTCGAAAGAGGTGGCACTAAGTAATGTCTTCGGAGAGAGAATCGAGGATGCCTTCGAAGCTGAAATTCAGAATACCTCTTTTCGCTTCATGTTCTCCTGATACCTGGGCCAAAATCTGGCAAAAATTTTCAGAATGCACAAAATTGGGCTTCGTAACAGGAGAACATGATGTCGAAGGAGGTGGCACTAAGTAATGTCTTCGGAGAGAGAATCGAGGATGCCTTCGAAGCTGAAATTCAGAATACCTCTTTTCGCTTCATGTTTTCCTGATACCTGGGCCAAAATCTGGCAAAAATTTTCAGAATGCACAAAATTGGGCTTCGTAACAGGAGAACATGATGTCGAAAGAGGTGGCACTAAGTAATGTCTTCGGAGAGAGAATCGAGGATGCCTTCGAAGCTGAAATTCAGAATACCTCTTTTCGCTTCATGTTCTCCTGATACCTGGGCCAAAATCTGGCAAAAATTTTCAGAATGCACAAAATTGGGCTTCGTAACAGGAGAACATGATGTCGAAAGAGGTGGCACTAAGTAATGTCTTCGGAGAGAGAATCGAGGATGCCTTCGAAGCTGAAATTCAGAATACCTCTTTTCGCTTCATGTTCTCCTGATACCTGGGCCAAAATCTGGCAAAAATTTTCAGAATGCACAAAATTGGGCTTCGTAACAGGAGAACATGATGTCGAAAGAGGTGGCATTAAGTAATGTCTTCGGAGAGAGAATCGAGGATGCCTTCGAAGCTGAAATTCAGAATACCTCTTTTCGCTTCATGTTCTCCTGATACCTGGGCCAAAATCTGGCAAAAATTTTCAGAATGCACAAAATTGGGCTTCGTAACAGGAGAACATGATGTCGAAGGAGGTGGCACTAAGTAATGTCTTCGGAGAGAGAATCGAGGATGCCTTCGAAGCTGAAATTCAGAATACCTCTTTTCGCTTCATGTTCTCCTGATACCTGGGCCAAAATCTGGCAAAAATTTTCAGAATGCACAAAATTGGGCTTCGTAACAGGAGAACATGATGTCGAAAGAGGTGGCACTAAGTAATGTCTTCGGAGAGAGAATCGAGGATGCCTTCGAAGCTGAAATTCAGAATACCTCTTTTCGCTTCATGTTCTCCTGATACCTGGGCCAAAATCTGGCAAAAATTTTCAGAATGCACAAAATTGGGCTTCGTAACAGGAGAACATGATGTCGAAAGAGGTGGCACTAAGTAATGTCTTCGGAGAGAGAATCGAGGATGCCTTCGAAGCTGAAATTCAGAATACCTCTTTTCGCTTCATGTTCTCCTGATACCTGGGCCAAAATCTGGCAAAAATTTTCAGAATGCACAAAATTGGGCTTCGTAACAGGAGAACATGATGTCGAAAGAGGTGGCACTAAGTAATGTCTTCGGAGAGAGAATCGAGGATGCCTTCGAAGCTGAAATTCAGAATACCTCTTTTCGCTTCATGTTCTCCTGATACCTGGGCCAAAATCTGGCAAAAATTTTCAGAATGCACAAAATTGGGCTTCGTAACAGGAGAACATGATGTCGAAAGAGGTGGCACTAAGTAATGTCTTCGGAGAGAGAATCGAGGATGCCTTCGAAGCTGAAATTCAGAATACCTCTTTTCGCTTCATGTTCTCCTGATACCTGGGCCAAAATCTGGCAAAAATTTTCAGAATGCACAAAATTGGGCTTCGTAACAGGAGAACATGATGTCGAAGGAGGTGGCACTAAGTAATGTCTTCGGAGAGAGAATCGAGGATGCCTTCGAAGCTGAAATTCAGAATACCTCTTTTCGCTTCATGTTCTCCTGATACCTGGGCCAAAATCTGGCAAAAATTTTCAGAATGCACAAAATTGGGCTTCGTAACAGGAGAACATGATGTCGAAAGAGGTGGCACTAAGTAATGTCTTCGGAGAGAGAATCGAGGATGCCTTCGAAGCTGAAATTCAGAATACCTCTTTTCGCTTCATGTTCTCCTGATACCTGGGCCAAAATCTGGCAAAAATTTTCAGAATGCACAAAATTGGGCTTCGTAACAGGAGAACATGATGTCGAAAGAGGTGGCATTAAGTAATGTCTTCGGAGAGAGAATCGAGGATGCCTTCGAAGCTGAAATTCAGAATACCTCTTTTCGCTTCATGTTCTCCTGATACCTGGGCCAAAATCTGGCAAAAATTTTCAGAATGCACAAAATTGGGCTTCGTAACAGGAGAACATGATGTCGAAGGAGGTGGCACTAAGTAATGTCTTCGGAGAGAGAATCGAGGATGCCTTCGAAGCTGAAATTCAGAATACCTCTTTTCGCTTCATGTTCTCCTGATACCTGGGCCAAAATCTGGCAAAAATTTTCAGAATGCACAAAATTGGGCTTCGTAACAGGAGAACATGATGTCGAAAGAGGTGGCACTAAGTAATGTCTTCGGAGAGAGAATCGAGGATGCCTTCGAAGCTGAAATTCAGAATACCTCTTTTCGCTTCATGTTCTCCTGATACCTGGGCCAAAATCTGGCAAAAATTTTCAGAATGCACAAAATTGGGCTTCGTAACAGGAGAACATGATGTCGAAAGAGGTGGCACTAAGTAATGTCTTCGGAGAGAGAATCGAGGATGCCTTCGAAGCTGAAATTCAGAATACCTCTTTTCGCTTCATGTTCTCCTGATACCTGGGCCAAAATCTGGCAAAAATTTTCAGAATGCACAAAATTGGGCTTCGTAACAGGAGAACATGATGTCGAAAGAGGTGGCACTAAGTAATGTCTTCGGAGAGAGAATCGAGGATGCCTTCGAAGCTGAAATTCAGAATACCTCTTTTCGCTTCATGTTCTCCTGATACCTGGGCCAAAATCTGGCAAAAATTTTCAGAATGCACAAAATTGGGCTTCGTAACAGGAGAACATGATGTCGAAAGAGGTGGCACTAAGTAATGTCTTCGGAGAGAGAATCGAGGATGCCTTCGAAGCTGAAATTCAGAATACCTCTTTTCGCTTCATGTTCTCCTGATACCTGGGCCAAAATCTGGCAAAAATTTTCAGAATGCACAAAATTGGGCTTCGTAACAGGAGAACATGATGTCGAAAGAGGTGGCACTAAGTAATGTCTTCGGAGAGAGAATCGAGGATGCCTTCGAAGCTGAAATTCAGAATACCTCTTTTCGCTTCATGTTCTCCTGATACCTGGGCCAAAATCTGGCAAAAATTTTCAGAATGCACAAAATTGGGCTTCGTAACAGGAGAACATGATGTCGAAAGAGGTGGCACTAAGTAATGTCTTCGGAGAGAGAATCGAGGATGCCTTCGAAGCTGAAATTCAGAATACCTCTTTTCGCTTCATGTTCTCCTGATACCTGGGCCAAAATCTGGCAAAAATTTTCAGAATGCACAAAATTGGGCTTCGTAACAGGAGAACATGATGTCGAAAGAGGTGGCACTAAGTAATGTCTTCGGAGAGAGAATCGAGGATGCCTTCGAAGCTGAAATTCAGAATACCTCTTTTCGCTTCATGTTCTCCTGATACCTGGGCCAAAATCTGGCAAAAATTTTCAGAATGCACAAAATTGGGCTTCGTAACAGGAGAACATGATGTCGAAAGAGGTGGCACTAAGTAATGTCTTCGGAGAGAGAATCGAGGATGCCTTCGAAGCTGAAATTCAGAATACCTCTTTTCGCTTCATGTTCTCCTGATACCTGGGCCAAAATCTTGCAAAAATTTTCAGAATGCACAAAATTGGGCTTCGTAACAGGAGAACATGATGTCGAAAGAGGTGGCACTAAGTAACGTCTTCGGAGAGAGAATCGAGGATGCCTTCGAAGCTGAAATTCAGAATACCTCTTTTCGCTTCATGTTCTCCTGATACCTGGGTCAAAATCTGGCGAAAATTTTCAGATATCTCTAAAATCAGGCTTCGTAACAGGATAACATGACGTGGAAAGAGGTAGCGCAAAATAATGTCTCTGAAGAGAAGTAGAAGCCTTGAACGAAAGTCGATAGAGTTTGAGAGTATTGAATGGCATATTTAAAGTAGTGCTTTAATGCGAAGATTTTTAAAACCACTCTGCGTGGAAGGATCATTTTAGGTGTTCTTTTTAGCATGTCTTTTATATGTGATTTGGAATAGGAAGGAGTAAGTAGTGGTCGTTAAATAAAAAAACTCTTTTACCACTTAACTGCAATTTATTCAAATAAGTGAAATGCAATACAATGAAATGTTACAAGTGTAACTGGGTTAGGTCTGGGTTAGGGGAGGGTTAGGGGTATCCGTTAGGGATTTCTCCATGTAAAAAAAAAAAAAAGGTCTGGGTTAGGTCTGGGTTCGGCTGAAGCAGTATCTTGTGCAAATTTCATATCAATGAACCCAGTCGAAAATGCAGCCGGTTTAACGTCTTCTATGTAAAAATTCCTTACCTGTAAAGCAGAAATATACACGATTAATAATCGCTCTAGTTACAGTATGTGAGATTAGTTATATCGCACTGGCGCACTCTAAACTCTAAACATGTCACACATATACAAGCACGCACACACGCACAGCATTTCAACAGATTTCAGAGTAGGTAGTTGCTGAATTGGCCGCTTCTCGTGTCGCACCCAACGTTACCGACTGATTACAGTGCTACGAGTGGTAGGAATTAATATTAAATCTTACCGGAAACATAAAATCTAAAACGACTAATTTCAACCAACATGTTGCACAATAAAATTATTCCCTTTACTAATATATTTTCATACGTGACAAAATGTTGTAACGTTTCTCCCATTTTCAATAATAGACAAGTCAAGTTACTAAAAATATTTTTCTTCTTACAGGTTTTAACTTCGGAATATTTCGACGGAATGATGGAAACCTTGATAGTAATCACAAGAAAATAGTGACTTTATATACCTTATACTTTATTGTAACACTGTAAAGGCCTTTTATGCAAATAAAATGAAAGAAACTTGAAACAAACTGTATTATTATTCAGAAATACCTTTTACATATTCCTATCCAAATTTCAAATATCTATGGTATTTCCTTAAGAATACCATAGATTTCCTTTGTTAATAAGTCGATATTGAAGAAAATTTTGAAAATTCAGAAATTACAAGCTTCGAGTCTTTCAAAAGCATCACATTAACCGAGAACTGTTTAAAGGCCCATGAAAGGCGTAGCTCTTGTTTGCTACTTTAAGGCGATGCCTTCGAAGCTGAAATTCAGAATACCTCTTTTCGCTTCATGTTCTCCTGATACCTGGGCCAAAATCTGGCAAAAATTTTCAGAATGCACAAAATTGGGCTTTGTAACAGGAGAACATGCCGTCGAAAGAGATGGCACAAAGTAATGTCTCCGGAGAGAGAATCGAGGATGCCTTCGCAGCTGAAATTCAGAATACCTCTTTTCGCTTCATGTTCTCCTGATACCTGGGCCAAAATCTGGCAAAAATTTTCAGAATGCACAATATTCGGCTTTGTAACAGGAGAACATGCCGTCGAAAGAGATTGCACAAAGTAATGTCTCCGGAGAGAGAATCGAGGATGCCTTCGCAGCTGAAATTCAGAATACCTCTTTTCGCTTCATGTTCTCCTGATACCTGGGCCAAAATCTGGCAAAAATTTTCAGAACGCACAAAATTTGGGCTTCGTAACAGGATAACATGACTTCGAAGGAGGTGGCGCAAAGTAACTGGGATTTTATTTCTCGAACACCTCTATTTCATTTGCAACAATGTTGAAAAATTTTGTGCTTTGCAACATTGTTGCATTTTCGCGGGGCGCCCAATAGCTTACCTGAATACTTAACATATTTTGCGTGATCATATGGCGATTGCTTCTGCCTGTTCCACCAGTCCCTTCAATTAATCTTATTCTTGAAAGTTACTGGAAATAGTTTATTTAAAACAGTTATACATTATTATAAGTTGGGTTAGTACAGTTTTGTGTTTGCGTAGTCTTCTTTACATAAACATGTCATCATACCCCGGAGGCATCGCGTCATCGCTATCTGGATTACGCCGTGGTCTCGGTGGATTGTTATCAGGAGGACCAAAAGGATCAAATCTTGCATAAGGCGGAACAGCTCCCCTGTAACACAGCAACATTAATCGTCATTTTAATACGAACTTTTTCATCAAGTACTTTAAACATTTTCCCAGTATCTATCTTACGGTGGCAGTCTCCCAGGAATTCCCACACCTGGTCTGAGTGGATCGAGAGGATTGCGTGCGGACGGATTGAAAGGATCAAAGATCATCCCGCCGCCTCGTGAGAATGGATTCAAGTCTGCACCTCCTACCCTTGAAGGATCAATTTCGGGAGCCCTTTGAATATTTAAATAAACAGCTTAGTAACCAATACTTCGTAGATTCAATTAATTACTGTCATTCAAGGGGCCATCCTTAAATTACGTAAGGGTAATTTTGGCGATTTCTTACACCCTACCTCCCCTCCAGTATAAGAATTCGTAAGATTTTATATTCCAACCCCCTACCCCCGTTTCTTACGTAATATTTTTTACATTGCACTTTTTCAGTTATTAAAATTCTTTCAAAGGTTTATATAATTCAGTTAACTTGCTTTCGGGAAATTTAAACAAAAATTACTTATCTGGGATAATAATATATATTAATAAAATTTAAATTGTACTAACAATTAGAATTATATGGACCTGAAGTTCCTCGCTTGTCCATGGCTTTCGATCCAATCCACATCTTTACCTTCTTGCTTTATTTCCGTGGTGAGGGAGCCCCCTTTTTTCATGATTTAAAACAAAGTTATCTAACGTGTGTATTATTGAAACATTGTTTTTTAGGCTAGTCATATTGAAAATTGGGTTAAAAAATATTACGTAAAAATCCTTCCGTAATTTAAGGACGACCCATTTATAAGCCAGCATATAAAAAGAATATTAATTATTTCGGGCATGTCGCGAGGAGAATGTAAACATTTATACCAATCAGTCGTGGGATCGATTAATTTTAACTGCTTCAGAAATTATAAGCAACTGAACTTTCCACTTGAAAATGGATGACAGAGATTTAAGAGTCAACTATCGACCAAGCATCCATGACCCTGTCATCGGTGTCGTGCAATGCCTGCAAAGATTTCCAAAGGTTATTAATAAATATAAAATACTATAATATCGCATCGATTCTCCTACTTTGTCTCCCTGTCATCCCTTGTTCATAGTAGTAAGACTGCTTCTCTAAACAGAAGTTTCGGTAATTATTTACTTTAGCGATTCCTCACCGATTTTGATGAAATTTGGATATGTTGTTGGGGACACGATTCTGAACAACTTTTTCTTATACATGTTACCGTCGCTCGGGCTGAGTTTCCGAGATATTCGCAAAAATATTTTTTAAATTTCTTACTTTGGTATTATAATTTCGATTACTGTTGGGTTAGATTTAGTATAAATAAATATAAGTGCACTTTACATTCAGCATTATTTTCAATTATTTGAAAATGTGAGTCGGGGTGTTGACGGGAGCCCCCACACATCCAATAGGTGCTCTCGAAAGCACCCTCTTTCTAGCAAAAAAATTATGTTTTAGAACCAGAGGCATCCTAATATTCGGCAGCGCCGCCGAACAGAGTCGGGGTTGACGGGCATCCGCGAGTTTCTGGTTAAAATCTCCAAACTTACATCGATTTGCCACCACGTTTTACGCGCCCGCGAACGGGCACGCATCCCCGCGCTGATCTAACCGCAACCTATACTAATATCCGGGACAAGTTGGAAAGTGGAATGCGTTGCGTTGGAATAAATCAACAAAAGTTTTTCGCAAATATCTCGGAAACTAAGGCCGAGCGGCGGTAACATGTATAGGAAAAATTTGCTCGAAACGTGGAGTTCTACAACATATCCAAATTTCATCAAAATCGATGAGGAGTCGCCGAAGTAAATAATTGCTGACTGCTTCTCTAAACAGAAGTTACATTTGATTCTTTCACATATAATGCTGCGCTCTTACGAATCGATGCGAATACTACCATGGCTGTGTGACCAGTCGCGGACGCGCCGATGGTCCTACCCTCAACGGATCAGCATCAGGCTCCGTCGCAATGCTATGCTCGCTAGTTGACGTCTGAGTAGAAGTTTCTGCTGTATTATTTGGAAGCAATGGTCTGAGAAGATCTTTCTGCAACGTTTGTAGCACGTTCGAATAAGAGGGCATCAGAGACTCCAATGGCCCATGGAGATTGTGCACAGTCCGATTAATCGGATATTGAGTGTTCGATACACTCTGATTGTCAACCCTCTGCGAAAGCGAAAGCATAGAATTATCGCAGAGAAACAGAAATATATACGGCGCGCGTATAATTTTCAATTACCAGTAGGTTTAAAAGTAAATCTTCGTCAGATCTTGTGCCGTGCAATATGTACAGCTTCCCTTCGTTTAGGTAGCGCAAGGCATAATTCGGACATGTATTCCATCCCTCTGGAAGAAACTCCGATGCCGTTTCAGAGGAATCGTACGCTTTCTGAGGGAAAAAGGCAAGAGCGATTATTTAAAGAGTACTAGATCGTACTAGGCTACTTTGTGATTGTATTTAATATAATTTATTACGAGAATGACAGTACGCAGTTACACTAAAATTTCGATATCATTACGGTTTGCAGTGATTGGAAAATGAATTTAGAACCTTCGTAGGTTAAGTACGACGCATTATTCGATTATTGCGGTGCATTCGCACTTCTCCTTTAATTGCACGAGCGTATTACGCAGAAACGATCGCTGCCGATATTGCGCGACTTGTGGTAACAACGCTTTTCCTTGCAACTTACGGAATCGCCCAGACCGATGCATCCGAATCCATTCTTTACGAAGTACCAGTGAACGAATAGGATCAGGATGTCCTCCTTCTTCGCGATCTGTTCATCGTACAGGGCTTGCATGAACGCAAAGCCGAACGTGCTGTTTGGATCGACCATTTTGGTATTGAGTGACAGACGAGTTTTGAAAGTTTTCGAGCTCTCACGCCCATTCACGCCATTTGCGTTTGTATTCGGCTGATTCTGTGTGGCGGCTTCCGGGACGGGGCACGAGACTTGAATAGTTTGAACTGCATTTTGGGTATATGGGAGTCAGACGTAGAATTTCATTTTGTTAATTTGTCGGAAGGGCTTGTTTGGAATTTCCTGCATTTACGCCATGGTTAGTTCGTTCGACATCATGTTTTATGACGCGCGTAGTCAGGAAACATATGAATTCATATTTTTTTCGGCGTGTAAATCGAGCGTTTATTATGGTAACTAAGGGTTACATAATAGATTGCGATAAATGATTCGTAAAAAGAATTATGGTGTACGATTCGAATAAGTTCTAGATGAGGATTTAGAGGTGAACTGTAGTACTGTAACGTTTTCAGTGGCGTCGGCGTGTTTTCGCGCTGAGGCATGTCCATCGTGTGCATACCGGATATGACGTTTACTTTTCACTTCGATAGTTTGTTTCTGGAAAGCATCGGAAATATGCCTACCTTGTAACAAACCGAACTTAGAGCTCGCTTTATACTTCATTACCTTCCCTACCCTTCTATTCTATTCCTGTCTTTTATTCGCGCGACAGTCGAGCCTCCTGGGAAGTTATCTAGTGAAACAGATTTTAATTTCTATATTCTCAATTAATTGGCGAGATTTTCCCGATAAAAATGAGTATAATCTCGACCTCATTCGGGCTATTTTTAATTCTGGAATACTAATGTTACTGCACCCCATGTTGTAAAATTAATATCTGTATTTTTTTACTATCTATATTAACGAGATACTTGTAAAAGTTGTTTATTTTAAGTTCAAAACGAATTAATGAGTATACACTTATTTGTAAAGTGAAAATATAGAAAGAAAAGAACTTAAAATTCATTAGTCACTGCATTCCCCATGTTAGTGTTCTAGGGTTAATCATACACGAGACATAATTAGTATAATTAAAATTAGCCTAAGTAATGCTGCATTTGTACCGATTGTCAGTTTCATCTGAAAAACATTGCCCATATCGTGAATATCCAACAGGAAAATAGCTGAATAACAATTTCCCTTTAAACCTTGCGCCATTCATAGTGTGAAAAATTATAAACAGAGGAAAGAGAGCGTAAATTAACGTACATGTCTCCGACTCAGCACTGTTTAAATATCAGTAATAAATAGCGAATAATTAATAATTATACCACGCGGCGATTTGAATCTCGCGGGTTCTCGCGCGGCGAGCATTCCCATCGATCGATATCTCTCGATTGCTCGGTTCAATTGCTGCCCCTTAGATGGCAGCCGGCAGGACACGTGACGTCACAGGACTCGGGCAACCCGAGCGTTCCTGGTGGCAGTTCTCGAAAGCACGTTCACTCGATAGGACGATCTGTCGTCTGGCGCACGACGAGCTTCAAGCAATATGGCGAAGTGTGTCATGGGCTCGGTGAGACGTAGTGCCGTTTGAAATGACGAGAGGTTCGCGGTGTCGGTTGATAATAATGTAGCGCTACGACGATCGCGTGGAGATCTACTTGTGTACAAAAGAAAAAGCATCGAGCGGCTCCTTGTGATTCGGGATACACAGTGCGCGTTACCGGTGTGAAATCATGGCTACGGATAAAATAAAGGTCGCCGTTCGGGTCCGGCCGTTCAATCGCAGAGGTACGTACGGTGCCAGAGGAAAGAAAACAAATCGCACCATCTCCCGCTAACCATCCTTCCTGAGATCATTCCGCCTCCGAGTGCTCCAGCAGCCGTAATCGCGCCGTGCTTCCTGGGCGATTTCGAAATCGACCGTGTCGATTCCTCCGCGGTCCACGAGCCGCCTGCGTTTTTGACAGTGGCATTCTTCCACCCATTTCGCCACTGCCGATGGGGTGGTGGGTGTATTTACCTGCCGTCCCGATACGGAGCCCGTTATCGCCTCCCGCTCCGTTATCGGCGTCTCGTATCGCCGCGACGCGATAAATAGGAAACGTGCCCGAGGCGGGCGAACGCTGTGCGGCCCGTTCTCTTCGACACCCGCTTGCCCAGTGTTTACCAGTGGACCCCCGTGCACGCTCCTTTGTCCGAAAACACGGGCCCCAAGCGCCGTTCGCGGTGCAACGTTGCCAAGGCCCGCCGCGGTCCTGCCATCGCGTCCCCGACGGAGACGTCGACGCTTACCGTCTAGCGAGCTGCTGTTCGTTCAAATTCCCGGACAGGCGAGCGTCTCCGCTCCGATTCCCCGCGACGTGGACACGCACCGCCGGGCTGTCGCAGGGCAAAGCCGCGTGACAAAGAACAAACATGTGACTGAGACGCCAGACTGACGTTCGCGTCACGACCTTCGGGGCATCGAGCATCGTTCGACTGGGCCACGCGACGCGATCTCTTGCAGCCAGATCGCTGGGTAATCGGCTCATTCGAACGGGAACGTTCGTCCCACGGCCATCGATGAATCGTAGGGAGCGATCTCCACTGGCGAATTGTCTTCAGTATCGTCGATAAAGAAGAGAGATACCCCAGTGGCTGTCGATTTTGATAGTTTAATTTAGTTTCCCTGCAAGCCACTCTGCTACTGGCTCGTGGAATATGGGATCGCGCGGGTATATAGCGGGGACGGGAGAATAGATATTCTGCAGTGGAATTGGTTCCTGAATCGCTTTGGAGTGGTTTGGGTTCCTGAATTGTTCTGCAGTGGATTGGGTTCTCGAATCGTTCTGGAGGGCAGTATGGCTTGCTAGGGAAACGTGTACTGTTTAGAAGGCCGCTAGTGCGTCGAGTGACCAGCTGACAAAGAGGAGTCTTTGCTTTCGCTTTTTGTCACGACTGTGTCCTTTGGACTTCATTCCCCTTCTACCTGTCATCTCCATCGTACGACGCGTGTCTCAGATGGAAGTGATGGGCGTTCAATCGGCGCGCTTGGAAATGTCCGTTCAATTCGTCCCTTGTTTCGAACTGTTCTGGACTCGTGCACGTGCACTTTTGCAATTGTAATCCCAGCCCCTATACACGGCACAGTGAATGGAAAAGTGGCATGGCTCAAAGAGCGGGAAAACGAGTTTCAAGTATTCCCTCGTTACAACCTCGTCGCTGTTCCTAGAATCTCTGGCGCTGGTGAGAGCATGCGAGGCTGTTATCTCGACGAAAAGCCGAGCGAGGAAGTATCGAATCGCGAGCTTATAGCGAATAAACGCTACATTTCAAAACGTAGCTTCCAAGTTACAAATGCTCGCAGGTTCTCCATTCATATCTGCTGTTATCTCAAGATTTGTAAACATGGATTTCCTATTAACGTTTCCCCATCCGCCGTATCTATGCGCGCCGATAACTTTCCCACCGTCAGCTGGTCATAAATTCAATGTAAAACTGGGAACCTGTGGAAACTTTTAAAACTGTTAAAATTCGAGTAACAGCGGGGCGGATAGATTTTTTTTATCGCACTTTTTAAGTGATTCGAAGCGTCTTGCAGCTCGTACGCCAGCACAAGTGGCGGGCGTATCGACGCGCACGGCCTTATCGCCGATCGTTTTGACGTAACGCGCCAGGCGTAATCGGGATATCGTTAACGCGCGCGCGGCTGATAAAGAAAGCGCCATTAAACGTCGCCATTGCCATTGCCGCGAGTTTTACGCTCGCGCCTCTGCCCTGCGGATTACCAATGTCACACGCGCTGCCAGGAGCGTTCGCCTGGACACGTGCCCGCGCAATTTTCGCTATAATCGAAATTGTAATAAAGGACGTATAACTGCACTGCTATTTCGTTGGAATGCTAACAAGCAAGCTTCTAAATAAAAATTCCATTTTCCGAAATTTAAATCGTTCCATTTTCATTTGTCCCTTGCATGTGTTTGCCTTTTATAAAGTGTTCTGTAGCTGAGGAGTGAAAGAGATTTTAAGCTTGGCTTCTTTTAAATGCACGCCATTTACTATATTAGCCAGTAGGTGCAGTCTTTTCATTATAAAAAAGTATTAGTATATTTATAATGAATATTTCCAGGGCCGGCGTGAACTTTTGCGGGGCCAGAAAATACGTATTTCTATGTACTTCTAAATTTTGTAATAATAAATATCTGTACCAAGGGCCCCGCAAAATTTATGACGAGCTTTTCGCGGACCGCGGGGCCATTTAAAGCGCGGCTCCGGGTTCCGGGGGACGCGCTGAACCCGCGCCGGCCCTGAATATTTCAATACCCGCAATATTGAAATTTAAATTACGATATTTTAAATTACAATACCTTTCCCCATTGAGTGAAGAGCATTTAAATAAACGGAGCCAAAGATACGGTGCATCTGAAATTCGATCCTTTCCACTCATTACTAAAAAAGAAAAACGAAAATAAAGTAATTCGAACGTTTTACGAACACGAATCCCTGGCAAGTGACGCAACGAGTTAATGAAAAATTCGCAAGCTCGCGCGACCGTAATTTCCGCTCGTCGCAAATTACCATTACGCCACGTATATACGCTGAACGCTTGCAATCGCTCTGTAGGAGTCTATCGAACCTGCCCCCCCCCCCAGTAATCGATACTTCGCTCGAACGCTTCCACTCCGTTTACTTTTATTTCCTTAATTATCCGACGATGGCGAGTAATTATCGTGGGAGGAGGGGAAGAGGCAAAGTGCACTCCGGTCTGAATAGCGATGCCTGTTGATAATCCGCGCTATTCGAGCCTAGTCTCCTCGCGCGCTCCCGCATCGATCCACGCTGTTTTTTCGCGATACGATTCGGTGCAGGGACATTTCACTGGCTGACGGGTTCGAGTCATCGAATCTTGGGGCGGGTGGTGGGAAGGGGTGGAATTTGTGAGAGCTTTCGTGGGTGAATTTGAGCGTTCGGATCGGTGCAATGGCATCAGAGGAGCGGAGCGGTTGATTCGCTCCTAACAGAGACTTGCCCGCGACTAAATTCAAAGTCAATGGGGAAATTCATACATATATAAATAGTTTCTAAGGCAATCGAGCTTAATTCAATTGCTACATTGGTGTTCATGGACACCTGGTTTGCGTTTCAACGTAATGGAGGTTTTCAACGTAATGGCAGTTTTGAAATTACATGTAATTTTAAGAAATAAGGAAAACACTTTTTAGTAGCAACTTTCTTATGCGGGTTAATGGGACTAGGCAGTCGAAAAATCGTTTTTTTTATTGTATTTTCCGTAAGTACTATCCTTTCTGAATACAATGCTGCTTGGTTTGTATTAAAATTCGCGAAATTGTTGAATTGGCAGCTAAAAAGGTCAGGCGGCAACCTGCAGAGTCGCCTTTGCCCAGAAACTTTAAACGCGGTTTTCTCGAATCTTTTTTCCTCTTGCTTTTCGCCTAGTTGCGACTGAACGGAGGTTTATATCGACTTGAAAAAATTACAGAACGCGTAAAACATGCGCGATTCCCCGCCAAACCTCTGATACAGTCCGTAAATTTCGAGATTTTCATAAAAAAATTAAAGAGCCGCGGATTTTTAGTAGCGCAGAAACAGGACTAAAGTTTTCTTGAAATAATCGTCGTTTTTCGGTCACCAATTTAATCATTCGGTTTTAATTTTAGTTTTTACTGGTTCTGCGGTAAACTACGGATGTGACGAGCAAGAATCACACCTTGAAATTGGATTACGTCACTTTTTAACACCAATATTACCTGAAAACCACAGAAGAACGTTAAAATGTTTACCAGTCAGTCAGCATCGCCATTATTAAAGCACATGTATATTTCATACCAACTGTTTTTCAACCTCTGTGATAATAATAAACATTGGGTAAAAGGATACACCTGGATTTGCTTATATTTTTTTACAAATACATTAAAAAGAGAGTGTTTCCTTCACGGAAAACGACTACCTACCTAATCCTCTTAACAAAGCCCTGAGCGGTTTAGGGGTGTTAAAGAAATGTCAGCGTTGTCTCGTTGTAAGTTCCACTCCCCTGTTTCGTTAAAAGTACATCTTTATCTCCACTACTTCTATCGTAGTCTCCGCGGCGAGTGCGAGGTATTGAGAATGAACGAGAGGACAAGCGACAGCGATATCTAAGCCATAAATTTCGGCCGAGAGAGCGGCAGCATCGTCTTACTAAAAGAAGACGGCAAAGAACGAGCCGAACACAATACCGTTTTATAACGAGGCAAAACTGCACATCGTTTACCAAGTGAACTCCTCAATAACAAGTAGGGAATTCAATCCCGGGATCCCGGCTGTTTTTTGGATTTCATTTTTATATTTTTCAGTCGTTCATAAAGTAATTTACGTTTTTAAAAATTCTCGAAATTCTCGGGATAAGTTACAACTTGATACATCGAATCCTGGGAGTTTTAGAATCCAAAAAACAGCCGGGATGATCCCGGGATCGAATTCCCTACAGTGGCGGATTCAGGAGCCTTTCTTGGAGGGGGCGAAATATGTAAAAGTACATAAGTACATTTTTTAATCTTCTTTTACAAGATTTAAAATTTCCTTGTAATTTATATTTTAATATCTCTATCTGATACTATAACCTAAATAATTACGTTCACATTAATTATTTATACAAAATAGTATCGCCCCCCCCCCCTGGATCCGCCCTTGATTCCCTAATAACAAGGGACAGAAGTGTCCCGTGGGGGAATGCCTGAACCTTTTCAACCGCCTTCCACCAAGATTCCCAGCCTCTGCCTTCCACCTCGCGAGACAGCATCGTATCAGTCGCAGGACGAAACGACATCGCGGATCCATCGTGTCTGCGTCATCGTTCCCCTGGTCCTATAACGACGCACACTCGATACGTCGATTACGTGGAAACGCTGACCAGGCGGCTCGATCACGCGCAGATATCTGGGCCAAGGATCCCGAGGAAGGTTTCCGCGGGTTCAAAGCTACGTAGATCGTCGCGGCCGAGCTAGGATCAAAGTATCGAGACGCTGGCCTCGCGCGAGCCGATTTTCACGAGCGCAACTAGGACCATCCACGTTTCAATCCGTTAACCAAGCGAGACTCGCGGCCCTGGAGAACTATTGTTTCTTTAACACGAAGAAGAGAAAAGTTCGTCCCCTTGGAACATCGCGGCCCGTTTCTCGAGCTTCCACGATGCGTGGCTAAGGTCGTTATCCTACTGTTAGGTGGAATCGATTCGTGTGATATACAGGAGGGGTTATAGAAGATGGCTGAAAAGTTTGCAGACTTGTAGGGGTCGTTGAATCGAGTACGAAATCTTTAGTTAATAAAAGTTACAGAAGTTTGTGTATACTGTTGTGCTGTTTGTAGGCACTAATGTTTTTATGTTGCGGGTTGCACGTGGACGTTCGTGGTATAATGGTTTTCTGTACGTAGATAATGACTTGTGTGGGAGATAGGAATTGGCAAACGACAAAGCCGAATGCAAAACCCACAGTGTCTGTTTAATTCTTCTTTATATTTCCGAAATGTTACTCGACGGCGAGTCACGCTATTTTGTAGAATTTTACGGGCCTATAGCAATCAGGACCATTCTCTCAATTATTATCTCTATAAAAATTCTTCCTCGATTCTCCACTGCATAGAATTTGCCCAAAATCTGACGGTGGGTCGTGTTAACTACTTAGGTATTTTCCTCAATTCTATCTCTATAACAAAGATTCATGGAATACATACGAACCAGCATTATCTCCTCCTTACTCAACTGTTATTTCTGTAAAAATTCAAGGAGCTCATGATAGTCAGGATCACCCCCCTAGTTCTTATCTGTATATACAGTACTCCTGCAAACACTCGGGGGTCTATGTCAACCAAGATTGCTCCGCTAACTCTTATCTATGCAATATGTACTTCTGTAAACATTTTGGGAGTCCATATTAACCAGGACGTCAAAGAAAACCCTTTAGAAGAAAAATTGGTGATCCAGTAGCGGCACTAGTCCATCGCAATCGTAGCGCATAACTCGAAAGCACCTTCTGCACTTTCGTAACGCGAGTGGGTATAATTACGTGTGAACCATAACGGTAGAATCGTGGAGTTTTACGGTGGCCGACTTATTACTATAATCCTGTTCAATTAAACCCTCAACGCTCCTCCGCTGAAATTCTTTTATTCCGCGCGCAATTATCTCGCCGCCCGTGTTTGTTCCTGGTGCTTTCTTCTCCGTTCACCGCGATCGTATTTAATTATTCCGTTTGCACACGTCGCTGCGAACTTATGTATTTTTTTTTTCGCTTCAACTTTTGCCCCAACCCTACTCTCCTTTTCTTTTTCTAATTACTTAAACGCGCTCTCGCTGCCTATTCACGACCTGCTTTCGCGACCCTTGTATTCCGAGGTTTGTTTAATTAGATCATTCTTATTCCGCGATGTTGCGAGTGTCACGCGACAGGTCGATAAAATTTGAATGCACAATATTTTGTTCAAATTGTGCGTTTATAGTAGGATTTAGGATACTAGCGCTTGTACCAGGCTTCGTGGATCTTTTGTGTACTTTTGTTAAAATTGTTGAGAAATGTGGAGTTCATTATATTCGGAAGAATATTTATAACTGTGGGAACATTGGAGAAATATTTTACACTCGTGGTTAGGAAATTAGAGAACTATGGAGCATTTAAGAAAATGAAACTGAACCTAGTGACGAAGTAGGCGATTGGAGTTCAATTATTAATTGAAAGGAGTTTCTTTTTTACCAATGAGGTATAGGTGTATTTCTTTTATCGTTATAAAAATCTGACGCGTTCTTTCGAGACACTTTTTACTACCATCGCGTTGCTGAATGTATTTCTTTTGCTAAAGAGTAGCCCGAGTGCCTTAGGAATCTCTGGTTTATACTTTCAATCCTACAATTTTACGATCTGCTTGGATTTTCATAAACTAGTGTTTCCTTAGAATTTCACGAGGTGCATAAAGCTTCAACAACTGGGATTTCCTTTTTACTCGAAGTGCACTTAATTTTTATATCCAGGTACTCAGAAATCCTTCCTTTTATCTTCGAGATTATATCAAATGATATTAACTATTCAATCAGATTGCTATTTTCCAGTAGAGTTTTTAATTATTAATGCACACTTTTACCGAATCATTATAGTAAGATATATTTCTCAAGATAAAACTTCGGAAAAGTCGTGGATCGTGGTGAATTAGATCGAAGTTGCTGATAAATACAGTCTGTTATCAGAGAATTCCTCGTATCTCGTGGACTTCGACAATCAACAGTATCTTGCAAAATACACGCGATACGACAGGTGAATAATTCCTTCGAGAAATCACGCGACATCGATCTGGTGGGGCTTTTCCCGGGAAAAATCGTAATTATCGTTTCCCTTCGGAGCTTCGTCATTTCCTTCTTGAAATTCCACAGCTATAAATAATCTTAGCACCAGGGATATAGACGAATTTTGATGAATCCAAGTGACTGAGATCGCAAAGAATTTTAAGCTGACTGTGATTTATCGAAAATACGATTCACGGATACTTTTTAATTTGTCAAGCAAAATTCATTCGCTATTAAAAATTATACATTCACTAAAAACTGTTAATATTTTTATGATTGGGACGCATCACAAGTTATTAAACAATATACACTTCCTAAAAATTGAAGTTTGTTTGGAAAAGTAAAATAACTCCATTAAAATTCATTGCTTGATAAAATCAAATTTTACTGAATATTTTATCCGGCGAAATTCAAGTTAAGGGCAGGGAATTTAATTCTGCGGCAATGTTTTAATTCGATAAAACGAGTAAAAGAGCTGGAGATAATGTCTACTTTTAAAATTAGAAACGAGAATAAATTGGATAATTTTAATTTCCCTTCCCGAGTGGAGGGCGTGCATCCGTTTCTTTGAAACTTCGTTACTTCTACTTATTCACGACAGAATCGCCTCAAGTGGCGTTAAAAAATAACACAGCACTTGAGCCCTACTTGGGAGCGAGTATGCCCCTGGAGCAGTGCGCGTTCCAAAAATATAAACAGCAATCGCGGTTGGAGAAACGTTGTCGCTGCGAGACATTGCGAAATTAACGTTAAAAGTACAAAAGTGGCGATACCTTTCTACGGAAAGAGGAAGCATCCCCTGCTATCGACAAAGTCCTGATAAAGCATTGGCAAACGTACGAGTTAGATAAGAAAATTGTCGAGGTTTCATTACAAATTAAATTATATTAATACAATTTCTAACGCAAAGTACACTTCACGCAGTTATGTAATATATAAAGCGAAGTAGACGGAATAGGATTGAATTAGATCAATTATTTCTCCGATAAGTTAGCTGCTGTTCTCGTTTCATTGCACTTTTGTTACTATGCTCTTATAAATACTCGTTTCTATCGTATTAGTTGCTTATTTTGTTATACACTTTTAGCAGAAATGTCAACAGAAATTGTAGTGTGTCTTCTTTTGCAAATTGTATCATTTAAAAAAGTATTTTTAATTTTTCACCTGTAGCAAACGAATTCTGTTTAAAGCGAAATATAAACTATTAGAAGTACGTAGATAAAAATCTCAAAAAAATAAAATCCATCTACTTACTCCTACACAGAAATAGTCTCTCAGGTTGCAGGGACTCAAGTATTTCTGAGAAGTAATCACAGTTCATGCTTTGGAACGCTTAATCGAGTGTTCCAATAAATTACTGTATAAGAGTGGACAATTGCCATGCCACGTCAAAATGGATACTCATTGTCAGTCAAAAATTAAATTAATTTTTCTTCCATACTTGCTTATATCCACCATCAACAATTTTTTATATACCCAATCTAAAATGAATCCTCTTTCGGATAAAAAAAAGAAATCAATTCATCAGGTACATCTTGAATGAATTCCTGAAAAAGTCCCTTTTTTCTATCGGCGAAAAAGGTACCCTCTTAATACGGGTCGAAATTGAGCCAGGCGTCGACTTCTATGTGATCACTCGAACGTTAATGCATACCTAAGTAAGTTCGGGGTACCACTGTACTAAACTACAGCAAATCAAAATTGAAAGCAAATTACAGTTCCCAAAACCAAACCGATTACCAGAAACATCTTCCCTACCATTAATTTCCAAACTATCCGTAGAATTCGACCACATCCTCTCAGCCATCGACACTGTCCTCTGACAATCGCTCGATTCGTTGCTCTGCTTTGTGGAAACTAACCCCGTCGCGCTATCGATCCACGCTACCCTCCCACGTTGCTCTTCTTTGAAGCTGTCCCATGGCAAAGGGCTTGGAATATGGAGCTTCGCTCCTCCGCGTGCATGTGTGCAAAATCGTCGAGCGAGTAGCCAACAGTTATCGAAGCACAACGATCGGGCTTTATCGCCGCCGTGGCGATCGTTGAATCGTGATTCGCGTTGGACACGATCGTCACATAGTCATCTTTGCATAGTAATCTGCATCAGCGTTTAGTGCTCGTCCCTGGATCAAATTGTGAATGCCCGAAAGAAATTAATATTATCATCGTTGCAGAGTCAGTGACATAAAACAACGGAAATCGACATCGGGAAATAATTAATGCCCACTGGCCTGCAGTTGTGAAATTTATTTATAATACGATATCACCGTATCGATCGCGATAAAGCGGCTTCAGGTTTATGCAAAGCAGGATATTTAAAGAGTCCACGTAGATAACAATTAAATGCCGAGAACCTTTTAACCGAACATTCGACTGTGTTCGAAATCCCAGAAATGGAAAATAATTTATAGAATCGCAAAAACGATCAGGAACTATACGCAAATACTAACAATTACTTAATAAAACATTATTTGGACTAAGGGGACATCGATGGCACAGTTTAAGAGACTTGTATGCCTTCGCCCTCGTTATAAGCGCGTCAAAGGCGTTCGAGCTGGGACAGTAAACCGAGCCGTTCGTTACGCGAGATATTTGCGATCCGTCTGGGAGAGTTAGCGGCTCCAGCGGCTACTGCAGCTGTTGCTTTGATCCTGAAGTTCGTAGGAGCGCGTTCATTTTCCACGAGCAGGGAGTTTTCCTGCCGCGGGAGCTTTTCAATGGAATTTTCTTCTCTCCGTTACAAGCGCATCATTTCGTCTCGTTAAAGCGCTCGTAGGAACGGTGGCGTAGGAGGTCCGCAGACCCAGATATGCGTTCTCTGTTTGGAATACGTGAAAAGGTCAAGGGGGAAGGATTTATGCTCGTTCGAAGGGACAACGAGTCAGAGCGTTGCGAATCGTTAATGGCGCAGCGAGGATCGCGTCCTCTGTAAACTATGCGCTCCATGGACCCCGATTAATCGCGGTTGGCTTTGAGTTTCGTTAAAAATTCACCTGCACTCGTATTAGTGAGGGTATCTGTCGCTGAGAACCCTTTACCTCGTTAGAAATTGCCTTTATGTGAGTTGGAAAGGCGTTGGCACGTGATAGAGCCACTGTTACTTGAGGCTTTGTGTTTCTGTACGATTACTAGTGATCTTAATACAGTCGTATGCATATTATATAGTACTGTAATTTCAAGATTAGTAATTTAAAATTAACGTTTTTGGAAAGTATAGTGAAATCAGTATGTAACGTTAATTTGAAGTTCGATACCACTAGGAGGCGCTCTTGGCGCTCACATAAGTACTCCCTAGTAGTACTGAAACACATAATTAGTAAACTTCTCTACCTTCTATTTTATAGAATTGATCAGTTTGGGTTTCCACGCTCATATGTTTATATAATCTAACATCAATTTCGTAGTTAAAAAAGTTCTCAAAAATTTTCAATAGAAACCACGTTTTTCTATTACGCATTACTAAATGCAGTCCTTGCGACCATTCTGTAACAAACTATCCCAAAATTCCAGTCAACCAATATCATTTTCATTTCTACCTTTACGTGCATACTTAATTAAGGAGACATGGGGATAAAAGTTTACAAGATTCATTAAAATGGACGAACCTCCCTTGCACTTGAATAATAATACCTATCACACTTGCAAAGCAGAAAGCCATATTTTTCAAAGCGCATGACATACACTTCGACACACATTTTCTGTGAAAGACAGGAATTGAGCAAGACGCTGAAGGGGGAGGGAAGAAAGTGAGCAAAAAGGACGGGGAACACATGCACGCCCTTTGGGAAAGAAAGTAGCAATTTCACTTTAACCCACGTGCGTGTGTGTGTGTGTGTGAAACAGATGGATTTTACACGAACGCACACACGCCCGTTGCATGAATGCACGGTTGCTTTTCGAGGCGTACGTGTATCCTCCTGAAACATTTATTCATTCGAGACACACGCGTGCGCTTTGTGCGGCGAAAGAAGTATCGATTAAAAAAGCTCTTTGACTATTCTCTAACGCACTTAACGATATACGTACGTGCCCTGTTGCTTGGCTCGTGATTTTTAGAAATATAAGAACGTGTTTTTACCTATTCTGTAGAAAACTAGGTTCTAAAGAAAACGAGGGATTGTGAGTGGAAGGAAGTGAATCGCATTTAAATCAGAAAAATATGAATAAAATTTCTAGAAACTTTTGCTTTTCTTTGCGTCACGTGGTGGAACCCTACCTTGTGCATTCCTGAAAATAATAGTCCTTTAGAGGGGACTCTCGATCTATGTATTATCGAAACAATCGTCGACTTATCGAAATATTCGAAAGGCACGTAAATATTGGTTTAATTACTTTGGTGTCCATAACTAAAGGGTTCGTGAAAATTAATTATCACATTTTTGGTGGCGCCAGGTTAATAATCAGTTCTCATTACAATTTTAAAACTGATCCAGAAATATCTGTGACTCCAAAGAAATGGAAAAATATCGATGCATCGAACCTATTACTATAAAAACAATCTTTTGACAACATTTTCTACACTTCCGCTGCCATCGTTTTCCGTAAAATAATTCTGGTTCACGAAATAGCAAGGATTCCGATTTGCGAGGGTTAAAAATATTCGCCGAGCTTCTTTCCCTCGAACACTCGAGTGTCTTGTCTTTTTAACTCGGACCTAAACCAGCTCGAGACACCTGTCTACCTGGCGCAGCAGATGGATTCAAAGAAAACGAAAGCGATGTTTACCCGAGGTGCACCCTGCTAGTCTAGCTATGTCAAGATTTTACTAAACAATCTGGGGAAAATTCGTTGCCAGGAAAATCGTGCAACGCTCAGTAGAATGTTATCTACTCTATCGTTACTTTTGGACAAATGTAATAAATATTCTTCTTTCATTGTACTACTGTTAAAAACTGCTTTCGTACAAAATTCTCAAGACGACAGGAATCCTGAATGAATAACACCGCGGAAACATTCGCTGGCAAAAGAATGTGCATCGTAGTAATCCAGGAGAATTGCGCAATTACAGCGTGGAACGAAGAAATTCATCGAGTTTCTCTGGAGTTTCTGGGTTAGACATGTAAATAATACGTACTAAATTATAGGGTAAATTATTACTAGTGCTACTTGTAACCTTTGTGGTTTTTAGAAAATAATATAAATGCGTGAGAATGGTTAATGCGAGGAAATCCTTCCCGATAGATTTCGAAGAGAATAAAAAAACAGAGCGGAGAGATTAGTACTTAGTTCTTTTATAAGTTAGAAACCAATTAGAAGTCACTGTGTTCCAGAAAAGTTAATATCAGTATTCTGGAAAAATTTGAAATTACTGCTTCTGGTACCGCCTTTTTCCTTTCTGTTTCATTTATTTTACAAAGTTGAAAAATGAAATAAATTCCTGAACGATAACTAGTAAATTAGAGCATTCTGCAGCGAAGGCTGTAAATAATAAAACCTTGTACTTGAAAACTTCCTTATCTTCATACACCATACTTCATATCTACCTTCGACTGTTTCTAATTATCTAAACTCGTTAACATTGCAGCTGACGCTTTAGCATCAAATTAATATCAGCTGTCAACAGTATTTTCACGCTTCCTGACGCTATAGTGGTGACTCACAGGGAATTTTCCACGTGTGTCGTTTGAATATCGTTTCGCTGTGTAAACGTAATGTTACATCACACAATTTTTCAATATGCTAATGCCACACAATTCGTCCGTTACTTCTTTATCGCCTGTCACTTTTGTTCGTCTCTTTGAACGATATTCGAAAGCCAAAGAATATTAAAATATTTCTACGTCTGCATAGCCAACTTAATACAAAGCTAAGTATATATTGGCACTCCCCTCCTCTATTCGATATAAATTTTGAAATATATTTGTGCCGGTGATTATGAAAATGGTTTAAGTGATTTCTTTCCGTTTCGCGATATACAGACTTAATTATTTTTTTTAGATTCTTTACTTAATCTCTTCTTTTTTTTATAGATTTTTTACTATGTCGTGTAAAACACAAGGTACAGCTAGCTACTAATATTTAATACGCAATTATTACCCTTTGTGTAATGTCAGTGGCGCCAAGAAATCCACTGGAATTCTCCCAAACAAAGTAAAATTCTAAATAGGTAAAAGCAAGCAGACAATGATATAAAGGGACCAAGGCAAAGGGCAAAGATTACCCACGTTAAGTTCGCCTGCTTTTCCCCTTTCGTGGGCCATTAACGTTCCAGTTCAACGAGATTACTGGCGATCCTTTCGTTTTTGCTGCGCCCTCGAAAAATGTCGGTCGGCGGAAAAGAAAAAGAAAGGGAGAACGAAATTCCGCCGTTTCGCGGAGTTCCGAACAAAACCAAAGAACCCTCCGCGGACTCTAATTAACTGAAAGAAGCACTCGTTCGCTACTCTCGCCGAGACGGAACGGAAGGATATCCAGCCAAAGGAATCGTCCAGCGGCTAATGAAAATTGAACGTGGCAAGCTAAAGGGAACGTATTAATTGCCCCCTGACGACGTAACCCTTCGGCCACGAGGAGGAAAAAATTTTAGGTCCCGATTTAGGGGTGTGGTCAGTGCGATCGTTACTATATAGCGCGATTGTTGCTGGGGATTATGTTTGAATTTTGAGTGCTTAAATATTGTGGACACGTATTATTAATCCTCCGGGGATTGTACGATTATAGATTTGATTTCATTTTATTTGCAAATATAGTGGACTTTGTGTTCATATGTAATTTGTATTTGGTGCTCAACGAGAACACCTGTCCAACATTCAGTGTTCTTATCAACAGGACAAAGTGAAATAATTTATAAAATGGTATAAGATAGTTTTTTACCAAATAATTGTACTAATTTGAGGATCTCACACGATTTGATTACTTTGGCGAGTAGATGAACAGGATGCACGCGATGCATTAAGCCTTAGAATTGCTGGAAGAATTTCTAGAACAGTGATGAGCAACCTTTGACCAATAGTTCTATATTCTGTATTGCCTTGCTCGAATAGACCTAATCGACTTGAAGGAGCAGCCTCCCAAACCTTGCGCCACTCAGTGTTAAATGTTGAATCACCTCTGAAATAAGTTCCACGCATTATGTCATATTCTGTCTACAACCTCTCGCCTCAAGTTCCCCGATGCATCACGTAGATAAGTTTACCATCGTTTAGCATAGTCCATCGTCTCGCTGGAGAGGATCGCCGTGATCAACGCGGCGACACGTCTCCGTGACAAAGGTAATTAAAACTCCTAAGGCACGACCGTTGTGCGTGGGCACGCTCGATAAGTCGCACGCAGCGTACGCACGCTCGCGCGTGAGATTCTCGTCAATGAACATGAATGAAAGTGTCAATGGACGGGCGAGTTGAGTCGTCACCGTTGATGGGCTTAGCTCTGACCCTTCCTTGAGTTCTTCAGCCAGTTCATAGAATCCTTTCGCTGCGATGAAACTCGCAGAAGATGAGGAAGATCAGATACGCGGTTCAATAAAATTTTGCAAATTCAGTGCGAATATATTTAATCCTCATTCTCATATCATTTTTTTCTTGGAACTCGTGAAGAACCAAACTGCATATACGAGCACAATTCCTTTTCCATTAAGGGAACATTCTCATCAAATCGCTCAAAAAATAGGAGATCTTCTGGATTTTTATAAAAAAAAGTATACAACTTGTAGTAAAAAAACTTTTTGGCCTTTATTCATGGAAGATCCTCCTTGTCTACTTCCTACTGAAGATAATTCTCTTGCCCTTCTTTGTAGCTCCTTTCGTTTAAATCTCTAATATAGCAATATGAGGTAGTATCTACTTTTCTGTGTCTCTACGAGGGATTTTAAAATTGCGATTGCAGGGTGGCAGTAATATTACCCTTCCTCTGTTATATAAATCTTCTCTGTCTGTGGATTTAAGAAAGGGATTCGACATTCTTGCAAGGCAGCCACCACAAGAAAACCGATCCCTGCGTCACGGAGCGTGACGAGTCATGAATGAACAGGAGTATCGATCCAATTGGCCGAGCAGGTCGCCGATGCGTTTGAATAAAGCTAAAGGCGGCTCGCTTAGTATGGATTTGACGCCTTATGCGATTACGTATGCATACTGAGTTGAATGTTACGAGCGTTATGACTCGTGACTGTCATAAGACTGTCGTAAGACCTGGTGCATGGCTTCCCTACGTATTTCCCCGCCCGCGCGTCTTCTACCTGCTCTTCTACTGGCTTAAATGGCCTCATCGATTATGCATTATTATTCTATCTTCCACATTACGCTGTGACTAATATCTCTGACATATTCCATTTCAACTTGTTTATTATATTGTTATGCATGAATAGTGCCAGGTTCGCATTTAGCACAAGGCGGGACCTCACTCTCTATGGGGCCACACTTTAAAAATGTGTACGAATTTGATTAACTGAAATAGACTTGTTCTTTTGAGGCTTCGTAAATATCTTGGGCCTGGGGCCTCCAGAAGTATAAACGCGGGCCTGGATAGAGTGGATAGTGCACATACTTGGGAAATAGGGATCGTTCTTAACGTTTTCCTTTTCATTCATAATACATCAAGTTTCATTCATAAAATTCGTGTTATCTTCACTTGATATTCACTTCAACCACATACCAACAACACAAGCACCAAGCTCGCCCTCCAACGTCCACAAACTGAAGTATACACGCACCAGAAGAATGTACCTATACGATTCCTTCTACCGCTCGCAGCACCCAGAAGGATTTTATCGCCGCCAAAGTGTTTGCTGTAAAAACGAGGAAACTCGAATTTCAAGCCAGAGAAAAGAGGAGCGAAGCAAACACAGTAGGGGGATAAAGAATTCGCTGTTTGGAAATTGCCAGGAGATTCGACTGCCTTGCGCAGCGATTTTCCAGCGGGGAAAAGTGTTCCCTCGCAACAGAACCGCAGGTTTCCTGGCCTCTTCAGCCCTATCGCGGGGATCGATCGAATCGACCGAGCGTCGCGGCTTGTTTGAATAACACGAGCGTGAATGTTTACCCGCGAACTGTTGCCGCGTGATACGATTACGCGTGGGTGTACATGTGACGGGCACTACGAGGCGCGACCGCTGTAAGATGTATTACAACGTTGTACGGCTTCCCCTGCCTTCTTATTTGCTCCATTCCCTCGCCCCCTCCTCGGGGTAGCTTCGTCTTTTTATTAGCCCCACGGTGGTCGCCGTTTGGGCCCCTCTTTTATTGCTGCTGTAACGTATGTTCCTTTGGCCATGGAAAAGGGGAGGAAGACTTGAGCTCGTCTTGAGCTTGTTGGTGTAATATCAAGATTTACAGTTTTGAAGTGTTTTCTTTTAGGTATCAACACGTTGTCTATTACACGCAAATGGGATAAGTTGTCTTTACTTTATAAAAGTTGTCTTATCTCACTACTATATCTGTGGGTGTTTTGAATTAAATAAAGTAGTAGTTTTATATTCTACAATCTACACAATTTCAGATTTTTGTAGTCTATTTTTATTTCAACACTGAATTCAAAAGTAGCTTTCTCCTTTCAATGAAAACATTACTTTCGATTAAAAGATCTACTTTTCCTGTGACAAAATCTTTGTTGCAGTTGCAGTGGTGGATGTGCAATGTACAGTTGTTCACCCATTTCACTTTTATACTTTCATATGTATGATGGTGATATGATATGATTCTTTTAAAAGAAGATGCAAATGCATAATGTATTTATGACTACGAAAGTGAATGTTAATTTATTAAGATTCATTCAGGCGGGAACTTTAGAAATGGAGTGGTTTTAGGTGAAAAGTGAAAGAAAGGAATGGAAATACTTTAGCAGTTAGCTTGCGAGATGTCTGACTTCAAATATTTTCCACACTTTATAATGGCGATAAAAATACAATCGATAACGAATCCATTCATCTCCAGAATATTTCACAGTAAAATTAGATGTGTTTTGACATTCAATCCTTCAGTGATCACTGCCCCAATTTATCTCCAACACGTGTTATCTCTACCCATAGCAATCGCAGTGTTTCGCTTGCACAGATATCAATATCTCGCTGTTTGGTCGCCAGTGACTCCAGTTTTTCATAATTAAGCACAGTGATTCACACTTCTTAATCATGCTGGCACCATCCACAGTCAAGATACATGCTTAAAATTTTAAAACACAACACATACAAGCCTATCACAATTTTCTTTGCTATTTCTTCGTTGGACTCAAAGCATTCTGAAACCAAATTCCTCGATCATCTCTAAAACAAATATGGTTTCCTTATTCCACTTCATAAATTTGCAGATAAAGTACGAAACTGTGATTTAATTCATACAATGTTAAGCTCAGAAAAATATCAAATCAAGGAGCATGGGATCGTTCGAAAATTTCTTCAGTCGTGGTTGAAAGAACCTATGAAATCGTCGAACTTTCTCCCATCTAGTTATTAAACATTGAAAATTAATTGCGTTCTTTCTCTGCCACGCAGAGTCGTCGAATATCAAGCAGAAAATACTCTGACCTCGTTCGTTCAAACTTTAAACCCCGATTTCCATGAACATATTACCTCTACGAAATCCTTTCCACCCAACGAGCCGAAAACTACTGTTAAAGCAAAGAAATGTAATAAAGTACAGAAACAGACTTCACTCCTCCAAGTTCCCACTGGGACTTCTCGATCTAAAAATGAGCTAAGTTTAAACGAGTTTGTGTCTAGGATACACGAGCAACAGTCCTTCGACGTGGATCGTTCAAATCTCCCACGTTAAGATAAAGAAAACAGAAGATAAAATTCTGATTACACCTTCAAAGCTGAATTTATGGCCCATTTCAAGTAGAAATCCTTACAATGCTCATATCCTTCAGATTTATAATAAAATCTCTCGCCCCTTTACTCCACTGTCTCGAATTTTCTAATTCCTAGTATTTACGGTCTCGTTACCGCTGGACAAAGACGCAATTACATTTTCCCTTGTAAATTCCAAGCGAGCCTTCGTCGATCGAAAATTTGTTCGACGCCAGCATCACAGCGTGGTGCATGAATAATGTTTAAGCTGCTGCTCAGCATGCTCGGGGCTTATAATTAGATAAATCCCCTTGAGCATACAATGTATATTCAGTTGTATATCACGGACGTCAATGGGAACGGGCCTTGTCGAACGTTGATGGAGTTCGTAACGTTGTGGCTGCAGCAGCTGCCATAGCAAATTCGCACCGATGCTTCGCGAACATCGTGTCTTCATAAACACGGAACTGATTATCCTAGTGCTAATGTAGACTGCGATAACTGGTGTATTGCGTTGGGAGCTTGAAGGGAGCTTTGCTCCGAAGAAAAAGCAACTCTGATCATAAATTTTTGCGCGACTGTTACCATCACAATTTTGTACGTTCCTATGATTTTTGCGGAACATTTGGTCGCGGTAAATGTACCGTCATTCTGCGAAAAGGGAATGAAGATATCGACTATGATTTGCGAGAGGAATAATCGAAAATGTGGAATTAAATTTATAGAGCACAGAGATGAGAGAAATTTAATCACAAACTTCTGTACGACTGCAATCATCAGCAATATTTGCTCATATTAAATTTAACGTTATCCTGGGAAAAGTAAATAAAGGTATTGAATATCATTTGCGATAGGAAGAATAACAAATCTACAATTAAATTTGTGGAGCACAGAGATAATGGAGTTTTATATTTAATTTGTGTCACTATATGATTTCAGCTGACTTGTTTTATTTTTTTATTTTAAAGCCAGATAATTTCTGCGATGCCTGAAATGTGCACTATTACTACATCATTAAGGATTGCTGATTTAAGCTTGAAGTATTTATCGATGTATATTAATTGATGCAACAAGAATAATCCCTGCATTTCAAGCATCTCATTATGAACTTGTAAATTGATTACATATCTGGATAGCAGCTAATTACCTACTCAAAACAAACGATGAATGTGGGTTTCAATACCTTTCCTCCTCAAAATTTTCATTACTTTTAAAATCTAATCTTTATGTTACTCTGAATTTGTATCTTTATAAATACTTCAGGATGGACTAGTTGTACGAACAAAGTTACTTTAAATATTCGTCACGGTGTGCGCCTGAAAAAAATCCTTTTCCCCTCAAAATGGCCACGTATCCACGCGTTTCTGATCGACACTGTTCATTTTGCAGAGCTGGAACTCGGTACACAATGCGTCGTCGAAATGTCTGGACAGCAAACCATCTTGCAGCATCCCAGCACGATGGACAAAATCGAACGGTGAGTGACTGCGTTTCAGCAGAATTCATTTCTTACTTAATTGCGTGTGCTTTTCGTTCACAAACGTAAGCGCGCGAAACGCAACTTCGTTGGAAAGAAGTAAATACTGATACAAAGTAAAACGAAGTGATGGGCATTTCCGTTAGTGGTTATTAAATTACGTAAGGGTAATTTTGGCGATGTCTTACTCCGTCCCTCCCCGGTAAAAGAATTCATAAGATTTTATATTCCAACCCTCTGCCTTATGTAATATCTTTTACATTGCATTTTTTCAGTTATTAAAATTCTTTTACGTAATTTAAAGCGTTGCGCAATTTAAGGACGATTCGACCAGGTGCTGTTTTCGAAATTCGAATAGCATTTGCCGACTTTCGAAACGGGTTAGAATAAACTAAATCTCAGAATATTTTGAATTAACCACTATTTAGTTGAAAGTGGCCATCGATATCATTTTGGTCCCTTTCGTTGGCACGCGATGGCTGGCACTTAGGGCCGTGATGATCCATCAGGGGCGTGTAAAGCGGAGCTCTAAAGACGCGAATTAATGACAGAGGAGTGGAGAGCGTCAATTTGCAATTGCATTAATTCCGTCGCTCGCGAGGGGCGCGATGAAAAACAGCAGTCGAGTGGATGACTAGCACGTACCTCGAGGCATCCTGCGTTCGAGGAGCTTTTTTTCCATCGTCCACGGCAAAGGACACGCGCGGGGGAAGACCTGGTGGAATTAGTTTGCCCCGGGGATTCACGTGGCACCGAGCGTTTCTGTTTGTGGCGCGTTGCAATTGTCGCTGCGAAGATTCTTTATCGTCTTCCTCTCTTGCTTTTTTCCAATACAACTGTTTGATCAAATTCTTCATCTTTTCCTTGATTTCTTCAATTCAATCATGCGCTTTCTTTTTGGGGAGGGGGTAACATAAATAATATTAAAAAAAAAGTGTCGCTAGCAGATCAAATTCTTAACATTATAATGTTTACATCCAAAATGAAAAATAACAGGAGAACGTCACATACGCCCACTCATAATACCGAAAATTTGAATATCCCACGAAGTTTGAAAAAAGTTTGGCACGCGTCACGGGCTTCGATAGAGTGCCTAATGCCCCCTTTTTAACAGGGACTAAAAGCAAACTCAATTTCGCGACAGACACGGTTGCAATTTCCGTGGCGTGCCTCTGAGCTTTTCTTCCCTAGGGAGATGCATATATGAATAGAGTTTTAAAAATAACTTTAAATCGGCTGGTGACGTCGGCAAGGGTGGCACTCTTTGCAATTATTTTCGCAAACAGACGGTTCACCCACGCTTCGAACGTTCGTAAGACATCATTCGTTCGAAGGAGAAATTAATTAGCGTTCGCTGTTGTTTTACTTCGGTGAAAAACTCACTCTGCTACGCAAGGCCCTCGATAATCGTATTGTTCGAGGGCATGCCAGGACCGTGGAAGTTTATGCATTTAATGAAGTTCGATTCGGCGATTAAATAATCGCGTACGAAGTATTTTGCATAATGGGTTCATGGATTGAATGGGGCAGAAATTAAATTGGGACAGAAAGGTCAGGGAATACGGATTTGTAATAACTCATTGGACCTTTAAATGTCTGGGAAGCATTTCATCGATTCAGAGCAGAGATTTTATGAAACGAATGGCTTTGAATTGTTGGAGACTTTCAGGTGAAATACTGTCAGTCGAAGTTGCTGTCATCTGAACAAGTGGAGTAGGTGGAATTTCGTTCTGATGTACAGCGTGCACTTTGGACTCAGATTATCAAAATATTGAAGTCGATTGTTTTTAGAGTAGAATATTAGAATTTAGTTAATTTGATACTTTGGCACTTTCAAATTACGCCTTTGTAATTTCAAGTTTCTTATTTCACAATGTAATATTAAAACCTTTGTAATCAAAGACAACTTTCCAAACCCTTTGCCATCTGAATAAACAATTTCCAAATTCTACCATAAAAAAAAATTAAACTCTATGCATACTCTAAAATACACTTCCGCAAAAGCTGAAACCTCTGCACAAACTACTCCAAATGTTCCAACTCACATCCCCTTACTCACCCTTAATCCACATCTTTGAAATTCTAATATCTTCAAAGGAAATCTCTGAATTTCTAACATCCCCGAAGAAAATCTCTGAAATTCTAATATCCTCCAAAGAAACTCTCTGGAATTCAAATATCTCCAATGAAAATCTCTGAAATTCTAATATGTCCAACGAAAATCTCTGAAGTTCTAATATCCCCAAAGAAAACCTCCCCAATTTCAACACCTCCACTCGAACGGAACAAGCCAGCGATGGCCCATAAGACTCCAGTGCTTCATGAAACAACGCTCTTCAACGTTGCTCCTTCTCAAAATCGAGCCACTAGTCGCGATTTCGACGCGATACCACCATGAGTTTTCTCGGAAGTTTCAGGGGGGGGGGGGTGGACGGTGCGTTTCAGGGGTAAGTTGCAAAGGGGGACTGAAGTGCAGCCAGCATCCCTCGCGCCACGAGGGTGACGTCGAAGATCGATACACGCTCATCTGGCTGTTGCAAACGCGGCTGGATAACTGTCCCGGGGGCTAAACGCGACAGAGTGTCCAACGGAAGCGTTTCGTCTCGCTTGTGTCGAACTTAGGCGACGATCATTGCATAATTGAAAGCTTCTTGAGCGGGTTGTTCATGAGGGATGCACCGCGCTCTCGTTTCATAGCCGTCGTCGTCGAAATTATTCAACGAGTCAGACCGCCACGGAATAATGATTGGGTAGTTTGTTGGGTGACCAGATACTCTGAGTGCAGCTTCGACTGATAGCTTCCCTGTAGCAATTGTTATTCATAAACGGCTAATCAACAAGTGGCTAATCAGATTCCATTAGCGATAGAGAGGATGTTATAGAAACAGATAAATGTGATTACATATTTGCTGTTGAAATTATTTTGCAAAGCAAATGGCGCACGCACCAAGTCAAAGATCATCCTACAAGGTGTTCAAACTGTATTTTATCGTAATATACTTCAGTAGGTATATACTTAAAGAATGACTTGCTATTATAAAATACATCAGACACACGACTACAGAAAGCTGAACTCAAAATCAGCAGGCTATCAATAAACTAAAGTGGGAATATTTCAAATTTCGATATCAGATAACTAATAACAGTCTTCAGCTTCGAACTTCTGCAACATCTACTCGATTTTTACACTTCAACAGATACCTCAACAAGCTTACTACAATTGTACTTCGTTGCCCATGTTCAGAACCGTACCACTTTTCAATTGAAAAGTAATTCTTCCAATGCAAGAAAAATGATATCGAGGGTGGCCACGCGAAGAACTGTCCACGTACGAAGCTGGTCGTCTCCCCTCGTTCTGTCTCGACGCATTACCCATGATCCTTCAGACGTCCCTTCGAACTTTACTATCTGCTAGAACTTTTGCAAAATCTACGCCCCCGGTTTGTTCCACTTCGCTGTTTCTTTAAAACTGAAGCTGACGCCGAGCGCATGAATCTTGTAAGATGTTCGAAGGATGGAAAGTCCTGGACAGGTTTGCCAGCGGGGCGTATATTAATGTTAACGTTTTATCGGGGGGGTATCATTAATCCTGTGTGCACAACACCGCAAAATTGTCGCGCGTGGAAAGGCCTTAACACTCGACTGCGAATCGAACAGTTATCCTTTCCGTGGCGAAATCGCGACCACTTTCGTCGCGGAAGCGAGAAGCGAGCCTCGCAGAGGGTCGCTTCCCGATTATTCACGGTTAATTATCCTACGTGCTAATTACCAGAGGAGATGCAAGGCAGAGCGCGTACGCGCGTTCTCGCCGTGACTTCAGATATGATAAACTGCTGGCTGGAAAAACAGCGAGCAATTATTATCATGCGCGTGTGATTGCTCATTACCACGAGGCCTTGCATCCTAACGAGTGCAATGGCGGCGGAATCATGTGCAGCGTAGGCCAAGGAATATGAACCAATTGGATACTCGAGTAGCGTTTCATTTGCCATGTCAAAAAACACTGACTTAACAGTTTCTATGATATGGTATTAAATGTAGTTTTTTTGCTTTTTTTTTTTAAATTTGAGCTTCAGAGCTGAATGTTAATTACATAGGTGCGTGGCGCTACGTTTCGCTGTGTTTCAAATAGGGTGTCGACAGACGGGATAAATATTTGAATAGTTTCGATTTTTAGGTTTATTTTAGTGGCAGAAATTTCTGATCAGCTGTAGATTGTAATTATTTTTCGTATTTTTGGTATTTTTAGTTATTTTAGTTATTTTAGTTATTTTAGTTATTTTAGTTATTTTAGTTATTTTAGTTATTTTAGTTATTTTAGTTATTTTAGATACTAGGTACTAGTTGCGTGATTGTTAACTCTGTATTGCTAAAGTGTAAGCTTTCATTGATATTTACATTCTGAAAATCTACTTGAAACAGTTCTATGTCATTGTGTTACCATAATAGTTGCAAAAGGCTTTGCCAGCTCATCCCTTAACCCTTTAACTGCGGGTACTTTTTATAGAGCCAAGCGCTCCAAACGCAAAAAAAAAATAACTTGTCGTTTATATACCACACCCGCCTCTGGCTATAATTTTAGCATGTGGTTTATAAACCACAGCCGCAGTTAAAGGGTTAAAGCCTTTCTAATTAGAAGTAACTTCGCTACTACATCCTCCATTAGGGTACTCAAAACTAAGAACGTCATGCTGATTTTTCAAAGTATCTCCACCTGCTTCGCTGAATGTACAGCAACAGGAGCATAAATGCCCACCCTCCACTAGTATTCCACTAGTACTATTTTCACGGTACACTGGACATATCTTCCGAAAAATTTCCTTACCCAAGTCATTCCTTTCCTTTATTTCTTTCATGACTCGTCAAGTCGTCTACTCGGCCCTCCTTGACACCGAGAATGACCAGTAATAATAAGAGCACCGGCACGATTCACACGGGCTGGGGATAAATTATGAAACGTTTGACCTATCTGCGTCGACGTTTCGGATCTGGCACGCGTCGAGGATAATCGAGCGGGGAATAAAATTTCCTGAAGTGGGTCAGCTGTGTGTTGAAGCTTGTACCGTTTTCGAGTCGTTCCTCAAAAGCGCAGGTTCCTACAATTTCGCCACGACTTTCAACCGGAATAATTTAATGAAAACATTTCCAGCCTCCAATAAGACAATTTCGACGGCTCCGCCTTCGTTGCCGTTTTATGGTCGGCGAAGCTCGGACCAAGGAGCATTATGCTCGTCATGAAATTGATAATTCAAAGGAACGAACGATCAGCCGGGATATTGGGCTGGCGAATGGAGTTTATTGTCTCCACGGTGCGCTGGAATCAGGTCAGTTATCGAGAACGCGGGCTGCAGCCCGTCAGGATGCAATTTACTGTTTTGTTAACGATAGAGCAGATTGCTGGGAAGTTCGAGAACACTGGGATTGAAACGTTCCTCGCGGCATCGATTAGTTTCTAAACCCGTCCACCAACTTTTATGAATCCATCCGTGTCATGGACAGTCTTCTTGTTTTCCTCCTTGCGATCGTCGAGGAAACTTGGGCTCGCCTCCACCCAATTCTTGGTAATAAACTCTTCAACAGTCGCTGCTTAATCGTGGCAAAGGAAGGAAAATACTACTCATTTACCCACAGTGAACTAGTTAACACGCGTATAAGGAAATACTAGTTACTACTTTGAGTAGCGTAAAATATTCAAAAATCTTCAATTAACCTTAGTAGGTAATTCCATGGGGTCGTTTTTGATCCGATTGTGGATCAAAGAGTTAAGGGTTTAGAAAATTCTTCAGTTCCCTTTTTCTGTTTCATTTCGTCACAGTGGGAAATGCTGCAACTATAGTATCGTGTTCCACATCCCAAAAGGCTTCACGAATTTTCAGAAATAAATGCATTTATGAGATTTAATGGTTGACGAACTTTTGTTGCAGTTTCCTCGCAGGAGGCGTTGAAATCACTCGCACTTTCGTTTCTCTGTGGAAAAACTGGCGCGTTTATGGTTCGAGCAATGAAACACGTTCGTTTGTTTTCACCTGGTTCGCAAGAGGTTTCGCAACCGTTGCGCGATGGATCTGCGATCGCAATCGAGTCGGATAAACAAAAAGACCGTGAACAATGTTGCGTTTATGGGAAATTCAATTACCACATTTCTTTCTGAGCGACGAATTTCCCTGGGCATATCGTTTCTGGAGTTTCTAGGCTCGTGGCTGACGTTCGCGTAGTTTTAATTGTTATTTATAAACGGCGCTCTTACGTAACGCGACGTTTATTAATGTTGCACGAGCGCGATAAAAATCTTCCCGGCTGCCATAAATTCGTGCACTCTGAGTCACTTCCGCGCACGCGTCCAGGTGGAATAATTATTTTTTTGCTTGCAAGCATTACCAAACTCTATTTTTACGTAACACGATACAACTGTTGCGATAAGTCGAACACACCGAGATCGCTTTGTATCGTGCGCGTATTGCGTCGCGGAATTGCAAAATTTGATTTCAATATCGAGGGTAAGAAACTTAATTCGATAGTTTTAGTTTTTCTTAAAAATTGAATTATTTTAGTTTTGATGGTTTTAAAGTGTACAGTAGCTTCGAGAAATTTGATTTTTTCGTTGCGAAAGTTCAAGTAGAGTGTTGCTGTATGTTACATCGAACGCTTTTTATTATTTGCTTCTTACATCGATGGCGAAAACACGTTAGAAACTTTTTGAAAGCGGCATTTCACTGTTTTCGAAAAGTCCTGGAATTATTTTTATAGATTACGGTTTAAGAAATTTTGGAGAAAGAAGTTTGTTACTTCTGCAAAATTTCGGGGACTTTCTATGCGCATCAAATTGTATCCGATTTTTGGATATCAGATTACAGAATTTAAGCTTCAAGAGTAGGGACAAACTTATTATATTAGCAATAATGTTTTCTTCAACTATCACATTACATTTGAAATTGCAAAATACCAATAAAATTCTAGTTTAACAGTAGAAATAGAAATTCAATCGTCAAAGATCACGCCACAGCACCTAAGCTCAGCACTCAACAACAGAAACAACAATCAACCCTCATTATCAGATCCTATATTTTTCTGCAACTATCGTAATTCATTGCAACTAAATTACAAAATAACCATCACATCCAACACTCAACAATATAACCCCCTTCGATTGTCAAAGAAATAACCTCATTGAATCTTCAAATATACCATCGCAACCCCGAACGAAAACCAACCCCCATTATCGCGCCCAAAAATTTCCACCTACATCTTCCGAATTCTACTGCTAAATTCCATTCCACCGTCACAAAAGCCACTCCCCATCACGCAAGCCTCTCCACGCAACCGGTAACCAGCATCTGTGCCCATCGAAACGGTGACTAACTGCCGAGCCGTCCACCGCTCGAGTCTCACCGCGCACGCCGCTGGTAGCGATAAATAATCGTTCTTTGTTGAGAACGCTTCACCGTCCCGCGTGCACTTTTACACGGCTACCGTGTACACCGAATGCAACAGCATCGGCTGCACAAAGCCCCTTGGCGGATAGTATCTGGTTCGATGTATGGTCTCATTGTGACTCATTCGTTCCTGACGCTCGATACAAGCGCGGCTTTTTGTACGACACGGCTTTGCAGTGCTCCTTACCCGCGCTGAACGGTGCCAAACCAACACGTGTGCAGCTCGTACGGAGGTGTCCGCGCACACGTACGTACATACGTGCGGAAGCCTGCAACGCGACCCCTCTCGTGGAACGGAATTATGAGCCCGAGGCACTCCCGCGTACCCACAAACCCTCCCCCAAGCCTGGTGCTTGGAAATATCCGCGGAGCTCAAGTACTTTCCTCGGCGCCGTCGCGTCCACCAACGAAACGAGCCCAGCAATTGCCGAATATCCGAGGGTTTTCGCATCCTTCTGACCAGTACATGCCCCCCTACACTGGCAACACGATGCTGCGTTTTCAGTGTTTTCGGTGTTTCCGTGGTTCCGCGGTGGCGTTCGAGGGTTTTGCTGGGTCTCGTGGTTCGGGGGGTAGAGGGATGTAGTGGATGTTTTTCGCGCTTCTATGGAAGCCTGATGTGAAAGGGAAGGGAAACTCGGGGTTTAACTGGGTGGCTGAGTAATGCTAAGGGATGGATATTTTGGGGGTGGGAAGAGGATTAGTTGGGGGAGTAAATTACTCAGCATATTAATTAATGTGGGGCATTTGTGCTATCTTTGGGCAATGCTTTTTTAGATGGGGGTGTAGTTGAAAATGCAAGGTTCTGTGTAATGGGAATAGTAAGGAACATTAAGGGATGGATATTTGGGGAATGGGAAAAGGATCAGTTGTGAAAGATGTGGGGTACAAGTTCTGGTCTTTGGTTTTTGGAACGAGGCATGACCGGTGAAGTTACTGAAGATGACGTAGATGGCTGCCTACGACAAGCTCTCGTCATCCTATGATCTCTTTAATTAAAAGTGTTGCGCGAGCTGAAGTCATCAAACGATCCCAGTAGATTAAAGAGTCCTCATAATTGCTTCTTACAAGGAGAGGTTTTTGGATATGTTTTAGCGGCCCGAAAAATAAATACGTGTGTTTTAATTTTGACCCGGTTGCATATTTAGGGGGTGGAACCACCCCTCAAAGTTCATAAATTGAAATACAAAAGTTCCTATTCTTACAATTAGTTTAAAGAATATTATAACATTCTATTGAATAAAACTTTATATAAATAGTTGATATACACAATGTTATAATATTCTTTAATCTAACAATAGCAATTAGTATGCCTCTTCTTATGAACTTTGACGCAGAGTTGGGCAAAAAATTTATCTAAATAAAATTCACATAACGAAGAAAAGATAAAAAATTTGTATTCGTTATTGAGACTCGAATAATCCAAGCCGAAGAGCAACGAATAAATACGTTTATTCGATGAGAATTTATCCCTCGAATAAAGATAATTTTTTTATTCAAAGAGAGTTTCATCCGTAGCGTCGAATAAATTCATCCAGATCCTTGGATTATATATAAAGTATCTTTTATTCGACTCGTTATTTAAATTATTTTTTATCAGGATAATGCCCAACTCTGCTTCGAGGGGTGGTTCCACCCCCTAAATATGCAAACGGGCCAAAATAAAAAAACAGGTATTTCTTATTGTTTCTCTAAAACATATCCAAAAACCAAAACAATCGGAGGTGTACTCCTGAAACCTCTTCTTAAGGTTAGTCAACTTTTACTCATTTCACCTACCAATCTCAATAACCTCATCCCCCATTATCATCCAATTACCCGGGGCCATTATATTAAATTTCTAGTAAGCCTGAAGCACAGAAAAATCCAAGAACCAACTCCCTCCACAAGCATTAACAATTAAAATCGCCTCTGCCCTACAACATGAAACCAACACAACCCCATTAAAATTACCGTTTCCTCCTCCCCCGTCTACGCGCCACTGCACCCCCTCGACCACTCAATCCTCGAGCTATCGACGATAATTCGGCCTCATCGGGGTATGTATTACATAATAAAGAAGCAGCACGGTCTGGTTAGGTAGCAATGCCGCAGACGAAAATGGCAACCGTATGCATAATAATGGCGAGCGTTCTGCCAATAACGCCGACTTTTATTGCGCGCTCACGGTGGAGGATTCGTAAATTGTCCGCCGCGAGTCGGTCCCATAAAACTGCTCTATGATACATCTTTTACAGCGAAACAGTTCCTCGCAATAAACGCGCCGCAGAATTTGTGCCAAGCGTTCCCAGCGCGCTGCAACGTCCCGTTCCGTTTCTTTCCCGTGTCCCGCTACGCCCTGTAAGGCCGGATTAACTGTGTTATTAGTTTCCGCTAGCTGGAGGCGACGTTTGCGCTAGGCTGCCATGTAAATAGAATCCAGAGCCGTTTACTTCGTGTACCTAACCGCCACCGTCAACGGATATTACACGAAGGGGACGTACGTGAATTCGCGCGTTTCTGGCTAACGACTGACGATTTGCCCGCGACACGTACTTGCTACGAGCAATTCCAAGCTGCCGTGGAAATATTTGGCGCTTAACGGGGCGTCGAATCGCAGTGAATTAATCAAGCAAATTGTGTTATATTTTATACTTTTACTTCTTGGGTGCTTCGTTCATGATTAATGCTTATTAATAATGCCATTTACTCTAATTTGTGCAATTTGTGTTAGCTACTCGCACGTATTTTCTTTTTTCATTGTGTAATAAAGACTTATAATAATAATAAAAAAATTATATGCCATACAAGGGAAGATTCCCAATATAATCTTTTTTCACTTAAAATTTCTACTTCTTCGCCTCGGTTCTACGAGATTTTAAGATTCCAAAGGATCTTCTTAAATTCCAAATACTGAACTTCGACGTAAATATTCTTTCCCTCAGTTGCAATTCCTAATTCCTCATTCCACTTCTCCAAGTCCTCAAGATTGCCCAAGCATTTCCCATTCAATTTCCAAAGACCACACTTCACCTTGAAAGATAACCTTTTCCATGACTCAAGATTTCTAATTCTTCGACCCAGTTCCTCACCTTCCAAGGTTCCAAAGAATTTTCCATTAAACCCTCAAGAAGAACCGGGGATGACCCAGGACTGACTACATCTGAGAAAACGTTTACTTTGAAGAAAAACCCCTAAGTGGATATTAAAGTCCCGCGCATTATCATACATCCGTGGAGCAAAGTATTTAGCGTGAAATTATGCAGCACTCGGTATGTAACGAAACTACGGTACGAGGATTTAATATTCCGCGGCGGGAGTTGCGGAGGAGACGAGTAGAAGCCTCGGACCAAAGGACGTAAAAACTTTTCCCCGCGGGAAGAACTTTGTTTAACCGGGTTTTATGAGTTTGTTGCGCAATAATGTTCACGTGCGTTGCCTGAGAGCGCTTGATGCTTCGCGACGAGATTCCAGCGATTCGCGCGAATCTGGTGGAAAAGTGTTGCTCCGGCTCCTCCTCGGCACAGCCTCCGATACCTCTCGAAACAACGACGTGACGGCGTTTAATATCGCGCGATAATATCAGCTAATAGGAAATCGATGAGAAGAGGTCTTATCTTGAGGTCGAGTGGAAAGTTCTGCCAAGATCTGTCTTATACTCTGCAGATTTCATTTAAATTTACGAGCGCAATTTAATCCTGAATTTCTCACGGGGTAATAGTGGCTGGGGGAGTTTGGGGTGAAATCTGTTGAGTATTGTGAGAATATTCTATGTATCGATAGAATAAATATTCTGCAGCTGTTGAGTGTGCTGCGACAACGATGGAGGATTAAATTGGTGAAGAATCACGGATGGCTTTGGATATAGGCTAAGTAGAACGGCAAATTTTGGGGAGCGACAAATTTTGGAAAGCTGTAAATTTGGGGGAGTGGAAAATTTTGAGGAGCGGCAAATTTCGAAGAGCATCAAATTCGGGGGAGCATCCAATTTTAGGGGAGCATCCAATTTTGGGAAGCGATAAATTTTGGGGAACGGAAAATTTGGTGGAATATCCAATTTCGGGGAGCAGTAGATGTTTGTCAGCCTAAGGGCACCAAAAATCCACCCCTGTGAAGAATAGTAGATAGGTATGCAGAACTTGTACCACTTCAAAATTGTTTACAAATTATAAATAGTAACGAATGATAGGATGGTGGAAGGATCGAGGAACCCAGGGTTCGTGAGCTCAGTTTTACCTTCGTGAAAGTTGCTTATCATTCTCTTCGTTCAGCGTATAATCAATGCACTGCGGGGCAAAGTAAGGCTAGTGTGACAGGACGTTGACGTTTGTTGGGTGGGTGCCACAGTAAATGTCCAAAAGCTCTATTGGTGGAGACTTTGAGATAGTAGGTAGTATCATTTGACTACTAAGAGGTTCGAGGTGATTGGTGAGTAATCGGGCACTAGGTATGGTATTTATAAAGGATGACGTGTTATTTCGCTCGTAGAATGACTTTCCTCTGAAAGAATTAATGCTTCAGGGGACACTGTGTGATCATACTGTAGGGACTAACGAATCTGCTACTAGCTGCTGATGGTTAGTAGCTTTCGTAGAATAAGCTGTTTCAAAATGTGCAGTTTTAGCACAGTGATACGAAATTAAATGAGAGAAACTTTGAAATCTTTCGGTACCTACTTCGAAATCACTAAAATTTTAATTAAATGCATTAGATGACTAGAAAATTTCTATTTAATTTTTAAACATTGTAGTTCAGTGCAGAGTATATTCTTTTCTCTCACTTTAATATTCTATTTCTTCTTATTTCGGTTCTTCGAGTAGGTACCTACTCAAGCTTTCAAAAAGTCTTCTACTAAATCTTCAAAGATTATAGTTCCACTGAAAATGCGTCCCTTTTCTCATTTGCAATTCCCAATTTTTCTTCTTTCATTTTCTACTCTACTCCCAAAAATTCAGTACTTGATTTTAATATTCTAAGAGGTACCCTCAGCTTCCACATTTCCTCCCACTCCCATCTAAAAAGAATTCTTCTCGTTACGAAGATAAGAAGCCCCTAAGAACCTCCACCGACTTCAAAGGCTCCAAGGTATTTGTTAGCCGAAGTAGACGACGAACTTTCTAAGCGACTCGATCGCTAAAAACCGCGAAGGTGCCCTCGACGCTCACGAGCAACAATTTCTTCTCCCTTCGCCGCAAAGAGCAACGAAGCAAGCAGCAAGAAAGAAACTCGTCGCGCTCCGCCATTTCGCCCGGTGTAAGAACTTCCACGGCAAATTGAATTGCATAATGAAGACAGACAGACATTTCTGGCAATGGCAAGACGCGGGCGACGAGCAACGCTCCTCGAGCGATTCAATTTCCAAGTTCTACATACGGAGGAGGCCTACGAGCGACGGGACTCTCCAAAAGCGACAACTTTCTCCGATCGTAAGCCGTGAAAGTCTAAACTCGCTGCTAATATCCACGGTCCAACTAGCAGGCACAGTGTAGAATCTCCATCCACTGTCATATTACTCATTCCACTACCGAGAAACGTGTTCCCCCCCAACAGTCGAGTGAAACGCTTCGTTAAGTAGTACAGTCTACGATATCTTCGACGCCATCACTGATCACCACCTGGAGATTCACAATTTTATGTGAATTCTGAGCAGCTATATTCAGTTACATTCCATTAAATTTCATTTTCCACTTTTTACAATTTTCAATTTTTAATACCCCATGATTGATTGACTTTGCTGCAAGAGGGCAGCAGCTCCAGATGTACTAACTTTTGAAAAACTTATGAAAACAGTGTTAACAAAATATTTTTAAACGTGCGTTTAAAATATTTTACCCACTTAAAATCGACATATTAACAGAGCACTTAGCACTATTACTAACAGGAAATGTTAAGCAACGTTAAGATTCAGAAAATTATGCAACTTTTTTGCAAGTATAAGTTCACCTGTAAGTCAAACCTATTTTTGGGTGAAGTCACCCCTTGAAGAAATGCTTAATTTTCTTTTTCGTCGAGTATCTCAGGAACGGTGAGAGACATCGAAAAGAAGTTTAAACGAAAGATGCATCTTTTTTAATATCTACAAAACTGCGTAAAAATAATTATCGAGAAATCTATACTTTTCAAGTTACCTCCATCACCAATCCTTAATTGGATAACTACACGCAAGGTGCACAATTTCTTGAATTTTTGGGTTGCCCAAACTCCCCTTGTAAGCAAAAATATATTTTCTCTATGGCAGGGTACACACTTTCAAAACTTTGCAGCAAATTGTATAAAAACCACTTATCTCGGATGAATAATTACATTAAACATCATTATTATGTTAGAATCCTATCTATTAGTAAATGGAAACATCAGAAAACATGAATCTACCAAATCTCACAGTTTCTCTGCTTGCTCATGATCTGTATCGGAAACTACACAGCAACTTTCACCTACACATAACTCCACCAATTTACTCAGAATATTTTTACCTTCAATGCTACCCATAATTCGACTTCATTAAATTATGGAGTTGCCTCCTTCCAGCAGTCTTCAATTACACGTCCTCGAGTTTCGTCAACGACCTCCGAGGCTCCAGCATCTACGATCAGTGAACTCTTTGATAATCATCCAGAGGATCATACCCATTTGCTATCACCAGCCAGTGCGACAAGAGCTTACGCTGATCCTTGGGTGAAAGGTCTAGGTCTAGGTAGATCCGATATCGACGTCTGTCAGTGGATATCTACCACGGAACCCGCGTTTTTCGAGTTGCTAGCCCCTCTATCCGTCCCTATCTCTTTTTCCCCGTCCCTTATCTTCATTACTTCCGTCGCGGTAGTCGAGGTAAAAGGGGTACGAGGTTGGTTTGCGGCGGCGCCGGAAAGCAGGCCACCGGTGGAGCAGGGCAGGTGGGAGGTGGAAAGGACATCTAATGCGGGCTTTTCTCGGGTCGAGGACGAAAATGGCAGGATTGAAGGACGACCGTGCGGCCCTCTTTTTCTCCCTGGGCTTTCGCTGAGCCTCCTCTGTCTGTTCCCTCGTTTCCCAGCGCGCTCTCCCTCATTTTTCCCCTCGCGCCTTTTGTCTTTCAACTCCCTCTGTCACCATCGCGTTGCGTCTAATTCTCTGCAGCGCCGGCGAACAGTTCGCTGTTGTTTCTCTGCGAAGCCTGCAGCTGCCCTTTAGGTCGATTTCTCAAAGGAAACTCGAGCTTGTTACCCCGCACGCGGTTGTTCTAAGAGGTCCGCGTGTACTGTGGAATGGAGGTTGTAGGAAGTAATGGCGTGGATCGTTTAATAGCACTTCCCGTTTCGGTACGAGGTAGAAAACTCTCTCAGAAATCAAGAAGGAACCTCTTTCTTTGAGAACCGGCGTTTTTGTGGGCCAAGCGGGTCAATTTAGACCCGTGCACACGGTTCTCCTTTCCTGCTATTTAGAAACGTGGATGTTTTCTTAGAACGAGTGATATTTGGAATTATAGAAGATATTTCGAAAGAATGTATTTCTTCGAAGCACACCGATCCCCTTATGGGATATAAATCTGCGAGTTCAAGAAGGGCTAATGACATTTGACAAAATTGTCTACTTAAGGATAAAAGAAGGTATATAAAGTTTTGCAAAATTCCTAACGCTAATTAGTCAAAAGTGTAAATTTTTACATTCGCCCTTCTTAACCCTTTCGCGACGGCGAGGCTGGGGCGCGGTGCACCGCTGGGAGCGGGTCGTCGTGTCCGTGTAAAATCTTATAGGATTTCGTTGGTATTGCTGATTAATTACCTGACTTTTAACTATACCGCCACACGGTAACATATTTCCCGGCAACGCTGCCGGCACTAGCCAGTGTGACGCATTTAGTGGTTGCCATGGCCGCCGAATTTACTTTGAGGCCATGCGGCACCGTGGATCTCGTATTTACCCAGCCAGCAGGCTTAAGATGCACATATTCCAAGCAGGGGGTGGCCACCCTCTCGCCGCGGCAGGAGAACCGAGCCTGGAAGTCGCCGAACATCCCTTCCACGCCGCGATTCAGAGGCGACCACTCGAAACGGATTATCGCGAGGATAACATTCGTCGGTTCAAACAGATTTCTTGGCCGTCCCCGCGGGGGACGTGGACACGGATATTGGGAAAGTGGATTCCTATCGGGGCGACCTTTCCCTGCCGCGATAGAATTTTAACGTCTCGCCAATGGAGCCTCCTGCCCGACCTGATTTACTAGCGGCCCAGGAAAGCGTCCGCTGAAGATTCTCATTTTTCATCCCCTTGCGACTTCCCTCGCATCGGGGCGTCATACACTGTGACTTTCATTTTTAAAGTGGACGGTGCCCCACGCGATGGAATCTCTCTGTGCATTTGATCGTTCTTCCTTTCTCGAGCTTCTAGCCTCTGCAGTGTGATATTTCAGTGATAACAGCGTGGAACCTACGTTGCTTTTTTTTAAAAGATATCGATGGAAGTAGTGGTTGCTGGGCTGTCTTTATGGCGAGAAGGAAATCTCGTACGGTCTGGCACGTAAGGGATTGGAAAGTTTATTCAGCTACAGGAGTTGGCGAGCTTGATTCAGTTCACGCCACCCTGATTCTCCTTCAAGGACAGGGATCCCTGGGGTCAATAAAATACAGTCACGAACCCTTTCAGCGGAAATAACGTTTGAAAGTCCACGACCGTGCCGCCTCGGGATCAGTATTTCAGAGGATTTGCTGCACGGGGGCGAAAAAATGAGCGGACTGCTTGCCTCGAACGAGGAGGCGACTGTTACCTATCGATATATCAGTTTTATTCGGCGCAACTCGATAAATCCCGACCCTCCTCCTGTTTTTTTTTCAGCAGCTTTCTGCGCGTCACAACGAGAGTTCGTGAAATATATGCGGGTATTTGTCTTTGTAGAGCGTTTCGAGGTATCCTCTCTCGCCTACCTGCTGCGGTGTCTCTGTTTCGAGGTGGATCACGCGCAAATGTTAGGGAGATAATGGGGGATCGTTGGTGCAACAGAAGTATAAGGGTCGAAGTAAAGCAATTCGTATGCCGCTGTTCGGTACTTATGTTGGTAATTTTCAAGCTAAACTTAGTAATTTTTACTAAAAGTGTAGCACACCGGTTCCGCTGGATTAATACTCTCGCAGTCTACCACGTTCTCTCGTTAAACACTGTGTATCAATCTCGTATTCATTATATATTCTTCTGTTAAGTGAACGCGGCACTACTTGCGTCAGCCGTCATATAATACCGTCACTGCTTCAAGAAAACGAAGATTGTATATCATAAAAAGTTCTAAATCTATCGAAAATCTTATTCTGGGGATTGTGCGAAGACAATTCTGTTTTGGGTGAAAATGGACCCCTTATACGTCGTCGGTCCTCAAGCTATCCGCTGTCCAAGGGTTGCTGAAGGCTACACAGAGCGTCCTTCACGGACGTTCACTCCAAAATCCCTCTAAATTCCTTCAGATTCGCAAACGCAATCTTTCCATCCCAATCCTCCGTCCACGCAAAAAACCCCCTTCGATACCCTCCATCGCCATAAAGAAGCACTGCCCAAAGTCCTCCCTCGACTCCGCGTCACAAACCAGCGTGCCATTTCTGCAGAACCCTCTTCCCAAGTCCCACCTCCCAGAATCTCGAACATCTCGACAGGAATGGCGAAGAATGTTCGGCACAAGTGCTCGTTAGCGGGAAGACGCCCGGTCCCGCCGATCGTTCCGATGGTAATCAGCGCGAGGGTGACTCATTAGGGTCTCACCTAGCCGAGGAGGATCGATGACTTCATTCTTCAAGAGGTTGTAACGGTCCTCGTATTCACAGCGTGGCCAGAAGGGGCAACGAGAGGGTTCGCGCACTTAGCACGCGTGTCAAGTGTCTCGGACACGTAGTAGGAAGGGGTTGGAGGGGGCGAGAACTCGAAAAGTGGAGCGCGCGGAAGAAAAAGCTCCGCGTAGTTGGGAAACTAGCCCACCCAGTGAGTTTTCCTTCGCTGTCTCCCTTTTGACTCGCTTCGCTCCTCTTCGCCCCTCTTCCTCCCCTTCTCCACCCCCTCCCTGCCTAGTCGCCTTTTGTCTCGGCCCTCCTTTGCATACCGGGAGCCACCATTATTCCTACATTTTCCCCTCCGTAGAGAAGATAAAGGAGCTTGAAGCAACCGGGGTCAATCTCTGCGACCGTCCCATTGTCCTCGCGGAGCTTTCGAGCGAGGACGGAGCGTTCCTGGGACGGTTCGAGGGAAAACACGCTTCCGATCGACTCCAAGACCCGAAACGCTTTCTTTTACCGGCCGCGACGGGCCCGAGGAGGAGCTCGCGCCGCCTTGAGCGTTTGGAAACGCAATCGAGAGGTGTACTTTGTGCCGATCGCTTCAATGGCTCGGTTTGTCGCTTTGTCGGCGAACAAAGGCTGGCCGGGCGCTCGTGTTTTAGAATATTCTAATTTTAGCGGCTCGCACAATGTAGGGGTCTCGCGGCGGGCACCCACGCGCCGGCTAGGCTCGATGACTTTGAGACAATGAAGAGGCGGATGTTGAGTGCTCCTTGGTATCGATCTGAAGAGCAGAGTGTTGTGTCGCTTGGGGAACAGGGGAGGATTGAGCGTTCTTCTTTGGAGGATTGGAGCGGGGATGGTGGACCAAGATGACGGGTGGATGGTTTTGTGGAATTGATGGGGGTAGTTGTAAATGCTGAGTTGTTTGGAGAATTCGTCAGAACGTCTGTTACGTGAGTTTAGGGGAATTCTTTTTCTGATTAGCAGGCTGAAATCTGAATGTTTTCATTGTCTTGTTTCTATAGAGTTTTCGCTTGGGAGAAGAAATTATTGTGGGTGGAGCTTAACCCTCATCCGTCCCTCGTGTCACTTTGACACAGTTTTCCCGTATTAAGTTATACTGTTCTATTAATAATTCGCGAATGTCTGCGAGAAAAAGATTAATTCACTGTTTCAAGGTTTCTTATATCCTACAATATGATTATAAAGAATTCTCAGAAACAGGGTGGTGGGGGAAAATGTTCAAAAAATTATTTTCCACCATATTGTAGGATATTAAAAACCATAAACCTATGAATTAAACTTTTTCTCGATACCTTTACGGTTTCGAAGATATTCGCGATAAGTCATATGAAATCTCACAATTTCTTTGAGGGGTTGTTTCCACTCCCAGGATCGTTTCATCGCCGAAACAAAAAATCGTTACGTCATTATCATCACTTGAACTACATTTTTGCAACGTTCAAATTTTTTTTTGAATTTCCGAATTGCCGAACATTCCTCGTAAGTTACAAATATCTATTTAGCATTCAATGAAAACGTAATTTATATTCCCACTGAGGAACTCAACGAACATTTACACCGCTGCTGGAGGTTCACAGGACACAGGACCTTCATCTTCCTTTTATCTCTTTTCCTGCCCGCCTTTCTCGCCTTGTGTTTCAATTGGTATCGATTCAAGCGCGGGTCCTTTGTCTTGGATGCTTAAAAGGCGCCCCAAAGGCGAGTGCGAGGAAAGGAGATGGATAAAGATTGGATCTCAATTTCGCTTGGCTTTTTATCCACGACCCCCATTGACTGGCTGCCGTGCGTCTGGCTTCATATTTCATAGCCTTGTCTCGTTTGCTTTGCTGTTATAGCTTCTGCCATAGGGTGCCATTTCGCATTCCGCGTTCTCCATCACGCGACTCCTGCGTCCTGCCGCCCCTTGCTTCTTCGACGCCCCCTTACATCGCGCAACGAGGGGCATTCCTTCGTAGACAAGACCCCTTCGTTCGAAAAGATCGCGATACATGTTTCAACATAAGGGTACTTCTTGAAGCTCGAGCAGCAGATTCCTCTTGCACCCTCGTTCTTATCTGGCTGCTCGCGTATTTATTCCAAACTTCTTTCCGTGGCGATGGATAGGAGAGCACTAGGGATTCTTGAAAATAATAATGCGGGTATTTGTTGGGATAACTAGGCAGCAGCAGAGTAATAATACTGGAAGATCGTAGAGTTTAGTAGTTGAAAAGTTAACGTAGTTATAACGCTTCACCGCTTGAATGTGTTAAGTTGTATTTGTGGAAGCAGGAATAACTGAGCTGGTTGAACACACTTTTACTGCTTTCCTTTACCTTCGACACGTGGCGCATCTACGCATATCACATTTTCTAACGAGGTCCCAGAAAAGTATCGCGTGCGACGACTCCAATAGGGAAATAACGAAAGATTGCCTATTTAATTCAAATTATCTAACAGAATGTGTTGACGGATTTAGGATTGCGATTGATGTGATAGGATAATAGAATTCATAGGAATTAGTATTTCATTTGCGAGATATAACTTGATACTAAACTATAGTGTCACGAGTAACGCTGCAATATCGCCTCTTGCCAGCCAAGAAATTTTACCCAAGTGTCCCCCCAGCTCGAAATTCACGTGCAAACGTTCCACGGCGCAATATTTCATCCCCCACCCACCTCCGCCCCACATTTCGTGCCTGTTGGACCTTCATTTCCCGCTCCCACATCCGCCATCGTCTTACTTTTCGCGCGACGACACACGACACCGTCCCAGCCGACAATTGTGTCAGCGTGTTAAGCCCGTTAAAGCGGGGTTCATCTCGCAGCTCCTGCAACTCCTGGAAGGAGTGCCCTGGAAGAGCTGAGCGCAAAGGAAACTCGGCGCCATTAATCGAACTTTCCCTGTTATCAGAAGGCAAAGTTCCTACCCTTCGTTCGACGCCATCGGAAGGGGCAAATTGCTGCAACTTTCTGGGAGATATAACTATGAGCAGTATGAGCCCCTCCTTCTCTCGTCTTTTAAATGGGGCCTTATCCAGGCTGCGCTAGCTACTTGTACTGTGTGCAAAATTGATACGTATATTTCTCATAAGCGAATCGATAATTTCGAAAAGGGGATAAGTCGGATTTTTTTCCAGATATTTGCTTGTTTGCATTCCCCGCTTTTTTTTTGCCTTGCCTCGTCGTTTCCTTCGAAAAGGTGACAAATGAGGCATCGAGCACAAAAACGGACCAACCCACACTTTTTGCGAGATTGAGTTTGTAGCAATAATGTATTCCAATAGGCTCTACTAATCATATAAAATAGAGAGAATTAATTTTTTTCACGCGACAGTAAAAGTCACGATTTTTTGGCTGTCATACTGGCGATCGCTCCAAACGCATCTTTTCGTATACAGATCTCGTCGGGGTCACCGATTTGCCTGTCATAGTGCCACTTTTTAATATTTGTTCAGTTACAATATATTGAATTACCTAATTTCAACTTAACAATATTTATTAAATAAGGAACTGATATGCGACCACTACAAACTAATAAAATGCAATGCCTCCTTAATTAAATTTTCCTTGTCAACCAATTATTATTTTACAAAAGAGTAACGCTTCTTAACCACGTGTAATTTAGGGAGAAAACTCTAGGAACCATTAAACGCTAGTAACTATTAGACGCTACAATTTAGGCCAAAGGAGTGAGTTCATTTCATAGATTTTTATGAAGCTCTAACAAGTTGTCCTACAAAACAGCATGAATAATATCCAGAAGAGGACTTCTGATCCCAGTTATTACTCGAAGAAATAAAAACGTTTATTTCTATTTATCTCTTTCAAAAATCTATGTTCCCCAGCTCTGCCAATTATACACAGAGTTTGAATATAATCGGTGATCCAAGCCTCACGCGCCATCATACAAACTTCCACCCTGCTACCTCCGTTCGGGGCACCTCCCCCGAATAATAACAAAGAAATCATCCCCCGCACATCCCAGCCATCCATTACACGCGACATACGCAAGCGAAAATGTTCATCCCTCTCCAGACTCCATTATCCGAACCGTTTCACCGCGAGCGAGAAAACCGTACATCCTCGGAGCACGCCAGTCCATCCCCCCCCTTTCCCCGATCGGAATAGGCCAGCGGGATTGATAACGAATAGCCCGAGCCGCGCGGAAGACACAGGGAGAGGGTTGAAGCGGGTTTGGCCTAAATACCAACACGGCTTGACGTTAATTTAACGGCACGAGGGCGGTCTGGCTGGCAGCTGGGCGTTTCAATATGTTTTTAGCGCGGAGAGGGAGAGGTGGATCCTGCACCTTCGGGCTCGCTGCGGACAAAACGCGCAAGGTCTCCCGCCTCGAGATTAAACCAGCGCGAAACCCTCGGGAAATGATGCATTGACGTCTGCCGGAATGGCATAGAAAATGGCCCTGTAAATGTGCCTCGCGGAAAAACGGTGAATACGCGCGTCGAACTTGCAGATCACCGAGCCAGCCCCTCTCGAATCGAGGAGTTATCGAAGCTGGGCTGTCGAGAACTCATCGGAGAATCCACCCCCTCGAGGAAATGGCTGGGGGGGTGAAATTTTCTTTATAGGAAGTACATATTTTTGGGGGGGTCTCTTTCGGTGTGGTCGTTGGTGACGAAGGGTGTATGTGGAGCTTCTTTGGTAATTGAGGGGTGGTTTGGGGGGTTGTAAGGGGAGTTGCGTGGTCGTGGATGGTGGTAGTAGACTTTAATGAAACTTTTTAATGAGCAATTTTTTTTCTGCGGAAATTCACTCTGAAGGGGTGCAATCAGCCCTAAAAGTACTCGCGTTTTTTCCCGTTTATTTTTTATAATTTTGTAACTGTGCGATATAGAACTGAACTTTAAGAATAAGAATTGTTGAGACTTTTATCCTGTATTACATTACCAAAAGAAAAATATAGTTACGCGAATGAAACGAAGCAACGAGATAACTTTGAGGCCTGATTTCAGTTGACTCCACTTTCAAATCTTTCCTACAGCATCCCAATTTCATTCACCAAAATCATGATCCAAGATTTTTCTTTCAATATTATTCTCAGCTGAGCATTCACATTTCTCGTAGAAGTGGGTGGAAACCACAGAATAAAGACAATCTTTATCAAATCTCGGCGTGTCCTGAGGCAGACCGCTGTCGGTTAATCAATTCCCACGGCCCCGTCTAAAATTTATCGGTACTCTGGTGCCAGGCTGTTTCAATTTAACTCGAGCCTTTCGACGCGACGGGAAACCAGTTACTCGTCGATCGTCGACACGACGGTTTTCCTTATTCTGGGAAATTAACCGTAGTCGTTAGGATAGGTCTGCGTTGGCGAGACGATTCTAGGGTTTCGCGATCGTTCTCAATCCAGAGCTTTGATCCACTAGGAACGCGCGAACGATATCTCGTCGTGCGTAAAATAACGTCGTGTCTGCAGTTTCTTGTCCCTACGAGTGATTTCTCTTTATCGGTAAGGTCAGTCCCATGAGAAAATTTACAAGAGAAAAAAAACAACACTACATACATTAGCGGGGGAGTAAAAAATTGTTGGTTTAGGGATGGAAAAATCCATGGAACCAACACGTTGTTTGGAATTTAAACATTTCTAATTCCTCTGATTTTGTGAATTTTCTAAATTCTGATTCTCTGGTACACCGGGGGATTATTTGCATTATCAAATTAAAAGTTTCAATTTAAGGATGAAAGGAATGTGGTATCAGGTTCTGCAGATTAGAAATTGAGTTGAGGTTGATGCAGGAAGAAGGGCAAGAAGTATGCAAATTTTGAAGGAAAATTAATTAGTAATTCAATCTTCTTAGTTCTCGAATTAAATTTACACAATTGTTACATTAAAGAGTGTATTTTAAAACGAAAAAATATTTTCAAGGAAAAAGAACTGCCAAAGATCATCTTGGTTTTTCGAATCCTAGTTATAATATTAGGTTTGAAAATTTCTCTAGAATTCACCTGAAAATCCATTTCGCAAATCTACTACAGGCAACCTGTATTTAATAACGAGGCACCTCTAAAACCTACCCATTAAACCAAAAGCGAATAAGTGAATTCAACATGCTTCTTACTTTCTAGTAAAATCACAAATTAACCAAAATTATTCAAGCTATCCTCTAACTATAAAAATAATAATCTTCGTGAACTCCAAAAAAAGTGATTTCCAAACAATCACGCCTATTCCACCCACGCTGCAATCGCGATTTCTGTTATAAGAAGAAGTTACAGTGCAGTTTAATTAGCCACAAGTGTATCCCAACATGCAGTCGATATTTTTACCCTCTTCTTTTTTAAACGACGACACTGGCACAAGCAAAGTAGGTCGTCAGCTCCTCATTATATATTACAGCAGAGGGAAGAAATCCTCCTTTCTTCCGTCACGTTCAACGTCGACCACTAATTTCTGCACGTTTTAATTCGTACTTAAGAGGTCCACGACTGGGCCAATTCAGTTCGAGGTTCACGAGCTTCCTGACGAAGCGCGGGACGGAAAAGTGGCAGAAGATAAGATGTCCCTTCAGCCTGCAGATATTACCTTTTACGGCAGACAGGCATAACAAGATTAAGCCCGTGACAAAGTAGCCCACGTCTGCGCGGAGAATGACCACCTAATATCCGTTTTATGATGGCAAGCAACTGCCACACTGCAATTTGTTAGCTCCCAGGGCCTGATACGTGGAAAGTGATTTTTCAGCCCCGCGGGTGATTCATGTTTCCTCCGCTGCGCCTGTTATTCCTTGGAGCGATCCATCGGCCCATTTCGCGCATAATTCTTCACGGAACTTGGGAGTTTAAGCTGACGAAGTTATACAGTTCCAAACTCCGATTGGTCGAGTGAAAGATTCCGAAAGCATTCTTCCAGGCTCCACGAAACTTTCGGCGATCCTTCATTCCAAATACGAGTGTTCTGGTATTTTAAACTGGCCACGGGAAATTACTAGCGCGCGGCAAATTTTATAGTAAATTTTTAGTTCAGTACGTTTCGTCTTCGAGTATCTGAAACTTGGTTTTTATTAGATGTGTTTGCACTGAATGGGACGTTCTGCGTGGGCCACCGGTGGTACACGTGACATGGAATGTTTTATAAATGCTTCTTGTGTATTTTGAAATGCACATGTGGAAACGATGAATGGTGATGTAACTCGGTCCAGCAAACAGCGGATATTACAGTAGTGATTATTAGAAGAATATTGATTTATTGAATTTGAGGGAGTATTTTTTGCGCGATATCTGCTATTTTCAAAGATAGTAATACTTTTTTTAAATAAACTGTTTAAATTTTTCTATTGAATACACCCGATACAAAAGTATATTAATTCAGGTTAAAGGGTGTAAAATATACATATTATATATAGGCAGAACGAGTAATTTTGTAAGTAACTGTATATAAGGTTTCAAGAAGACTGAACGGAAGTAAAAGTGTATGCAAGTGACGAGTTAACTCGACTTCCCCAATCAACATTAGAACTACCAAACCAGTCAAAATGATTGGTTTAAAATTTGGTAATAAATTTAACATTTTTAAGTACAAAAAAGTCTATTTTTAACAATATAAAAAATTCAAAATATGAATAAAGGTTTATTTTCCTCGCATAACGTATTTTATAAAAAAACCAGTGATTTTGACTGGTCTGGTAAAAATAGTTATACATTAATTATTCTCGGTAGTTCTGGTGCGAATCGCGTAAACCCTCTTCCCTTAACATTATCAAAGTTATATTAAATAACATATTGTGCATCGACTTGAACCAGTTCTTCCACCAATATTAACCCCAGAACAGTTTTCTTGGGATTCATCCTTCCATAAGATCTCCAGAAAAGAATAAACCGCGGTTTGTTGAACAATCCGAACCGCGGAGCTAATTTCACGTTCCTCCAGCTTTACTTTCCACGATTATTAAGTGCCTTAACCGTGTACGTCTCCGCTGAAAGAGATTTTTCATTCCCTGTTCCTCCGTTTTATTTTCGCAAATACCACCGTTTCGATTCGCCAGTGACGGTAATTTAATTCTCCCGTGCTTTTGAGGATCTCGAGTCATTGCACGATCTTCGCCGGTGTGTTCAAGCAAACTCCACTTCCGCGGATAAAAAGGCCCCTTAATTACGGCCCTTAATGAAGCTCCCGCCAGGCGACTATTCGTTACACTGCCTCCACACTTTCTTCCGAAACATTGAAAGAGGATACTTTCATTACATTAATATGTTTCAGTGGTCCATTCGTTTCTGTTATTTACCGATCACTGGTTGCGCTAAAAGGTTCGACGGTGTTTGAAAATGTATTTATGCATCTCATTAAAATGGAGCAGGAAATGCAAATGCAAATGACGCGAACTGAAAAATGCTGGTGGGCGAAACAGGTCCACTGAGGTCATCCGGGCTCTACCTGCGAGGTTTAATGTTCCCAACAATCTATTATTCATAAAGCCACGTTTGCACGAGTGATAATTGGCCATTCGATTAACCCTCGTTCATTGTTTCGAAATTAATCTAAATTAGTCCTCGTAGAAAACACTGTAAGTGCCATTTTTATCGGAAAATGTTCTACGTGCCAGTGGTAATACTATAGTATAGAATTTCAATGCAATTTTCCTTTGTAAATAAATGACTAATAGTGCTAGATGATAGGTAAATAGAATTGGTCCTTAGCGTGCTTGTAGATTTAAACAAATGAATTTGTGCAAAAAAAAAGAAAATTTTGTGACGTACTTGGGTTATTTAGTATACTTAAGCATATTTAGCAATCAAAACAAATTTAAAGGCGAGGAAGTTTTTCTCTTTCCTGAAAAATTTGATTTTTGGCACTTACAGTGTTTTCTATAAGGACTCTTCAATTCTGATTTCAAACTGTACTAAATGCATAATACTTCATCCCACTTTCTTTTAAGTGACTTTGAAGTAAATTTGATTTTTTTTAAAACATAGCAACACTATCCTCCATTTTAACAAACTGAATCACAGACGAAATCCTTTAAAAAATAAATAAATAAAATGATGTTTCTCTGGACTCTGCATATGAAAAACCTGTATAACATGAGATTTATAAAAGTACCGAAATCTTGATTTCATAAAAATAATCATTTCCCCCAATCCTGTTCTCGTGAAATCAGATATTTCGTGACGAAGCCCGGAATCCAGAATGCTTCTAGGGCAGCTGACAATTGGACGTGCGATTAATCCTTACTCGATAACCGCCGCCGCCATTTCAACGAATTAACACGGGCCGGTTAATTAAGCTCTTCCCTCTGTATGCGAAACAGCTGTTTTGCATTCTCTGGCCGCGCGCCATTCGTTATCGAGCCGTCGTCCGTCGACTGGCCCTCATTACGCTTGCATTAGAAACGACATTTTCTTTTGCCCTTCGGTACGTCCAAGTTACACCGTCCCCCTTTCCAGCCGTTACTACCTTAATTAGCTGTTATCGCGTCTTATTAATCGATCGATCAGTGAGGATGAAAATTGCACGAGGAAACCAGTCACGAGCTTCCCTCGGCGATGGCCGGAGTATTTTTCTCGTTTTCCTTGAAACGCCGCTCGCGTTTCCTACACGAACACCCACGTGTTGTTTTCGATCCACGAAATGCCGGGTCGGACATAATTTACGTGGCCCGACTGGCGACGGCTTTCAAAATTCGATTAAACTGCGCTGTCACTTTGCTCGCCGAAGAGGGACATTTTGGTGTGGAATATTCCGAGGTTGCTGAATTGGGAAACACAGGGTGGGGTGATGAATTAGAAGTTTTGATAGAGCTCTAGATTGTCTTGGACGTCCTTTCTGATAAGGAAAGGCGAGGAAACTTTCGAAGACACAAATTTCAGTGGTGACTACTTTTTGGGACGCAAGGTGTTATGGTTACTAGTAAGGTGGTGAGTAGTTCTGTTTTCCATAGTTTTCAGAATTTTAGAAAACTGTCAGGATGTTTCTGTAACCTTTTCCTTTGACGAAAATGCCGGTCGGCCCTAGTTGCTGAGATAGGGTAAACTCGGGTAAGCCCGTGATAGTTTTAGAATTTGTCTATTAACTGCTAATATTCACATGTTCTGCAAGTGAGTCTATGATATAATGGTAGGTCAGACGTCATGGAAAGAAATGATAGGTTAGTTTATTCTATTCGCAAAAATATTATTTAAATTTCCTGCTTTGGTTTTACAATTTCAGTTCGTTTTGGGCTAGCTATTTCCTTGTATAATAATATATACCAACAACAGCTACCAATATCAACAAATTCAGCATCTTCCTAACTCCTCCTCCGCGAAACTTCGTCAGAAATCGGCAGAGAAGCCTGCCAGGGACGCGAGCAGCTACGATAATTAAGCAAAATCTAATTCAGAAACTTTCTGCCCTCCATCTCGCTGCCGTCCGCTCAAACTTGTCCGCCGCCCACGTCTCCCGACGGACCCACACGTAGAAAGCGAGAGTGCAAGCCTGTGCCTCTTGGTGACTTTTCCCCCCTTTTCCCTACTCACTGCCCTCCGCCCCCGATCCGTTGTTCCCCCTCGAAAAAGTTCGTCGAACCGACGCTATCGTCTTCATCCCCCCGCCGCCCGTTTCCTCGGACGCTGGAAGGTGTCCAATTGCACACGCTGGTAATACTTAGATTCTTTGCATTATGTATTATCACGGACGGGGGGCCTGGTCGTGCATGAATTTTCGTCACGTATCGAGCGTTGTGCACGCCGCGGCAATAAATTTCACGTTAAACTCGCCGCACACCCGGCCGCCCTCTCGTCCAGGGGCTGGAGGCTCGCGGGGAAATAGAAAAGCTCGGGTGGAAAAATCGACCGCCAGCTTCGACTCGGGGGATTCTGTATGGTTAAACGGGGAAATGAGGTGCAAAGTGGCTTTGTTTTTAGTTTGAAGTTGCAGGTACTTTGTTAATGCGCGGGATTTGCGCGGTGCCATTGTGCGAATGGCGGAGGGCGATAGATGTGCGGTGGAGGCGGGGAATGTGGGGGATGATCGGATTCTGAGAGGTGGAGGTATTTTTGAAATATTAGTTTGGCATGTTGAATTTTGTTTTTTGGTTATGCCTGTTTTTGAACAGGCACTTGGAAATGGGAAAGGAGAGCGAAATTTGTAATGTAAATTGTGTCCGCAGTAAGTGATTTGAAATTGAAGACAGTTTTCGCGAGGAAAATTGGAAGAGCCGAGAAGCTTTTCTTTCTTTGCAAAAGTCTTCTCAAGTAAAATTCACCAACCCCTTCAGTTTCGTTTATGAGAACTATAGAAAATTATCTACATAATGGAATATGTTTCTTCTTAGTTATCTCTACTATTTTTTAAGAAATTGTGTCATAATTGGATCAAGTTATGCAGAAATCTACCAACCCTCAATGATCTGAAATTGAGTAAATTTAGTTTCAAGATTTTCATTGTTAAAGAAAAGTAACTTTATTTCTGTTGGGTATATTTTCTTCCTTGTTATTATTTTAAAATGTTCTTGAATGAGTTATTTAATAGTGAGTAGTATAATTGCAGTCTTTGTAGAAAACACTGTAAGTGCCAAAATTAAAAAAAAATTGTCGGAAAATGTTCTACGTGTCAATGGTAATACTATAGTATTGAATTTGATTTTTGGCACTTACAGTGTTCTCTGCAAGGACTCTTCAATTAATAATATTTGTAATTTTTAGTAGTTATTTTTAAGCCTAAAATGGAACTGGCATGGTAGTTTTAATAATTGTATAATGTAAGAGTTGTTCTATTGGTTGCGAATTTTTTGCAAAATAAAGATCACAAAATGATGGGATCCCCACTTTGTTTAACTAATTTTTTGTCATTTTAAGAACTGGTAGCTTTCCTTATAACTTGCCCCAATTGATCCTCAATAAATGGAACTTGATATTACTCGTCACCTAAATTCCCGACAGCGACAGACTTCATTCGTTATCCAAATGAAATTAGACCCAATACTCGAATCAATGGACACCGCGAGAAGCTTCGAGTGGCTTCGTGTTTGCGCGGCTTGCCTTTGAATTCAGGCTCTCTTTCCGAGGCAACCGACTGCCCCCGCATGTATAATTAATCGCGCCGATTTTTTCCACCCTTTGCCAAAAGCGTATTACGGTGATTAATTATTCATCGCGCTGATTGGGTTTCAACACTTCCAGCTGATTTTCCATCGCGAGGCTCGGAAATGGTGTTAAGAGGGGAGCCTCCAGAGAGACAGAGAAAAAATGTGAGAAAAGGATGGAGCTTGTTTGAAGATGGTGTCTTCGAAAACGGTAACGAAGGAAGTCTTTCGAATGTCCATCTACTTTAAGCCATTCGAAGAAATGTGCAATTAAATTATTGGGTTGTTGAACGTGAATAAATTCCCTTCCCAGAATGTCTTATTATTTAGTTGACATATAGGAGCAATGTTTCACTCACTTCATTTGCATTCAGCTGTCAACTAAAATATCGAGTGGAGATTTTCAATGCAACCATAGACTATTACCATAACAAATAACGTATGCACCAGAATCCACCGCAATGCATACAAATGAACACGAAGTTGGAACTGTAGGAGAGTGAAGAGATAAAAAATCGTGTATTTTTGTCATACAACTTTTTAGATTTTGTATTAAAAAAAAAATCAGTAACAGTGTAATAGTAAGGGAACATTTTTAATTACTTTCTTACTTTCAGAATTTAAAGTTCGTTTTCTCGATAATTAAAGATGCTTGCAAAATGTGCCTCTGCTCATTACACCTGGCTAGATGAATGTGACTATTTCCACAAAAAAAAAAAAGAAATCAGAATCTATATTCTGAGCGAAGCTGGGAAGTAAAGCTAGTTTATACCACTATACAGTTAGGTATACAATATACAATTAGGTAGGGTAAACATTTGCAAGTCTAGAATGCAAGGTACACCGAACTGTGGCGGAATAGGTATGTCAAGATAGAGAGGCAGATTGCGAACCATAAGGTTATCTTAATTTTATTCTATTCAGCAGCTGACGTTTCTGTGGAAACGGGGCTACTCAAACGAGAGGGAGAGAGAGACTCCCGACTTTCCCCATTTAATTAGATGTCCAGAGAGCCTTTCGTTTGCTTAATACCCTGTTGGCTTTACGAATTTCAAGTTTGCTCCCTGCCCCTGAGCGAAAACATATTGAACCGAGCGGCGCTGGTTTCGCCGATTGCCGATGCCGCGTACATATTTGCCTATACGTCGGCGCTGAATTACGCGAGTTCCAGTGCAATTGCCCGCAAAAACTGGGTCCCATTGGTTGTTCGCTGGTCGGAGTGACGGTTCTGGGGAAATCATGTGTTCCACAGGGAAGTATCGACCGCCCCGGCGGCTTGTACGAATGCTGCAGATAAGTAAACGAGGCTGCCAGCTCGAACGTTGCGAGCTGCGACTCCCTCGAGTGTGAATATTGGTATTAGCCTTCTTGGAGGCAATCAAGACGAAGGGGCAATCGCGACGTCGCGATTGCTCGTTCCTTGTTGGACAATTGTATCGAATGGGGACACCTGGATATCGTAATTCTTCCTTAATGGGGGCCCTCGGTCGTCTTCCTACAGGATGCTTTCACCCTGGGACTACAGGTACATTTTACTCCAAAATTCCGTTCATGCAAACCTCAGAATAAATTTTCGACGGAGATTCTGACCTTGTCAGGATTTATTAAGAAATTCTTATCTTCAAGAAATAATTATATATAATAATAAGTGACATGGGTATTTTGATATCTAGGACGGGTCAAAGTGGACCCTTTATCGGCCATCCGAGGGTAAATGGACAGGTTGAGTCATTCAGAGGTGATGGACACCAGTTTTTCTAATTTTTCAAATTGTAGTACCAAAGCACAAATTTTCATAAATAAAATTATATGCCTTGATAATCCTAGTTATCACCACGAGATGACAATTTTTATCGCTGCTGAATAACCCAGTGATTCTCAAACTGTGGATCGCGAAGTGTTTTCTGGAGGGCCGCTATGATATTTTTTTAAATATTATTAAGTTAGAATTATATTCTGAAATACCTATTTTTAAAGTGTTTTTTTTTTACCTTATTTGAATATTATAAAGGGGAATCGCGACTCAACAAAGATTGGGAAACATTGAAGTAACCTATTTCAGAAGCCATGTGATTAACTCCATTTGAAAATAGTAATAGACAATTATATTGTTTTTTTTGTTTGAAGTCCTGTAATAAATATGTTGTGACGGTGAAATTTTATAGTATTCAATTTCTCTGTAATTTCCTCTTTTCAGCTACCAAATCGATTAACTGCCTGAGTTCGCGCGAAATTTGTAAACACTTGAACAATAATTATTCTCGATATATATATATATACTACGTGTTTTGCACATTGTGATATTAAAGCTACATATTTTCAATAATGCATTCTACAAAATTTGGTTGTATATATATTTCGAACGAAATTTTAAAACACAATGTGTATAATTTTATCCATTTTCTCTACTTTTTTTTGGAGTTAGTCACATTGGTTTCTGTGGAGCTCATTTAGATATTGCTGTTCCTTTTCAAGCCTTTTTACTGTTAGTTAAATAACAAACTAAGTACAGTAGAACCTCCAGTTTCTGAACACCTGTTATCCAAACGTTGTACACGTATGTTCGAAAAGTATATTCCTTTTTATGTAATTTGGATCCAATCGACTTTGTTTTGTACTTCCCGCTGTTTGTTACATTTTTTTTAGTAAATAATTAGAATTTAGATACCTACAGTAATTTGAATAAGATTTATTTTTAGATAATCAGGTATATTCAACCAGCTTGGATACGAAACTAAATATGTACTCATTCCAGGCATTTCAATTTCCACCATCTCCCGGTATCAGGCTCGAATAAACGTTCTCCGAATGTTTATTCAATATTTGGAGCGCATTTCCATTATTGCAATATTGAAAAATACATGTCTCTCGCAACTGGGTCGCCGTAGGGTAACAAATAATTCAAACCAACAAAGCTTATTGATTTTACTGTAGCATTAACGTTCCCTGCAAACAAACTATATCCAGCACAGCCACATATCCCGCAAAATTAAAAAAATCCACCAATGAACAAGAGAATTATTAATCTCAACCAAGAACACCCCATTCCAATATCAAAAAAAGAAGAAGAAACCCACCCCAAATTGCTATTCATACTATTCTTCAATCCATACTATTTAATATAAAAAAAAAAATCAAAAATCCACTGAAGTTATAAAGCTTTATAGCGCTCTTTGAACACATCAGGAAGCTTAAGGGGGAACCCCAATCGACGAGCACAAGTTTATATAAAACTTTGTGAGTGTTTTTTTTCGGAAACTGAGCAGAGGATCCATGTAAAATTGTGAGGGTATCTTTATTATACTTATACTTTATTATACGTTGCTCCCACCCTCTCGCTGGGGGCGCTTCTATAAATTTCATTTCCATAGATGGAGGCAATCTGGAAGCGGGACGCATATTGCGAGCATGTATCTTCCCGTGGGTTTACGCACGCTGCCCGTTTCTCATTCGCAGCGGTCGGCGTTGCTGCTGGATTTTAAAATTTCAATTTTATTCGAGGGGTGGATTTGCGCGGAGCGTACGAAGGACGCGACGTGGCGTTTCAACTCTGCCTTATTGCCTTTTCAACTCCAGTTTCTTTGAGGCGTTACCATCTTTGCGCGACAGACGGACCCTCTCGTCTTCGCCATCGTAATTGGTCTTGTTTCATTGCTGAATAAGTGTGTTTAAAATCAGGAGAGTTAAGAGGCGGTGTAGATGTGGCGTTGAAGAATTGCAGGGCTGACAATCATAGGGGTGTAAGTCCGAATTTTTATAATTTGACTTAATAACAGTTTTTAAGTCTTAAAGGCTCCATCTGTTTACATTCGCAGTGAATTAAGTTATAAATTCATACTTGACTGCGAGATAAGAACATTTCTCTTTAGCACCTAACTAACAAGAGCAGAGCGTTTCGAAACATAGGTACTGGCGTAAATCCGACTAACAATAAGTGTCGTCGCTCTTATCAGCGCAACGCATGAACAGTATTCTTAATATGTACAGCAGAAAGCTTCTATATGTTTGTGTGTTTGCCTGTCGCCTAAAATTTTCGAACGATAAATTCTGGGGTCATGAAATGTGCCTCAGCTCATTATGCCCGACTAATCCAGATGAATGTGACTATTTTCACAACAAAAAAAACTAAAAAAATTTTTTTTATAAAATCAGAATCTAAATTTCGAGCGAAGCCGAGTAGTGAGGAGAGTAAATTAATATAACGAATCACATCACATCTTCTAATAAACTTAACTCCCACATCTTTGAGTTGCTGAGTAATTGAGTTATATAAGCTGCTAAAGAATTCTTAACAGGAAAATATAAAGCACAACGATATTATGGAATTTTAAGAAATTAGGAAATACAAATTCTTCTATTATATTGTGTATTGTTGTATTTACAAGAAAAGAGCCACGTTTCTACCATGAAAACTAATAGAAATAGGAAGCGACAGTATCAACCCCACAGTGTGTAAACTCGATCTTGGAGAAATATTCCCGAGTTTTATTGACTCAGTATGAAGATTCGACGGCAAATCCCCAATCGAAGTTACATTTATAGCGTTCTTGAGAGGGACTCTCAAGTACGAAGGTTCGGCTGCACGAGATGGGTGCACAGCCACAAATGGACTCGAGATAAACTTTTGAGATACTTAGGCAGCGGAGGAGTACGTAGATAGTTCCTCGTGGGAGTTTCAATCGAGGAATGCTAGTCAGGTTGCTTTTCATTCGCACAAACTGAGATTTCATCGCGTAAAACTGTACGAAATGGTGTTCTTTTCGGAAGGAGAATTATTGAAGAAGAATATAAAAGTGCAAAGTTGAAATATGAATGAGATTCAGTAGGATGACTAAATATAATTTCTAGTAGTATTTTAATACGCAGTGTCGTCTAATTGACTGAAAAACAAATTGAAACACAATTTATCTTCTCAACTTAACAAAATTCTATTTAATTTGTTCATTTACTTTGCTCAACGCCTCCCAATATTCCCTAAAAACGTCAATATCTTACTTCCGTTATCACAGAACACAATTCATGAGAATCGTAATTTATGAATTTACTCAAATTAAGCACAAGTGTATTCAACGTACCACAGACATTTGATTTAACCGCTCCACATTGTTTACAGTCTTCTCGAATAGTTAAAAAATATTATAGAATCACACCGTTCAACTGAGTTTCAATTTCGAACACATAAGGCTGCTCCAAAATTATTATAAAACAATCCAACACCAGCAAATTCCTCATACCATAAGAAATCATAAAGTTAGTTACCACTTTGCAATCTCAGACTTCGTTTTCAAGGTAGAAGCAGCTAAAGTTGAGGAATCCGATTTCCGGTGGCCGTCACTAGAAACCCAGTAGTAGTTGCACTCACACGCGAGTCACACGAATAATTCTGACGATTTGTTCGGTCACTGGTATCTCGATTTTTACCAGTGTATCAAGGAATATTAAAATGCAAACGAGTTTCATATCACTGCCACGTCACTCTACAACAACGCGTCCCGAGGAATGTCCTTAGAGAGACCCTCTCGCAATCACTGCCCGAATAATACTGATTGCTCGAAGCTAACCTCGACAAGGGCGTCGAGGACTGTCTCCAAATTCGGAATACACAAAAACAGTGACGCCGGTAGGCAGGCAGGGAAAGTGGGGAGTCGGTCGGTGGTAGACTCGATCGCCTGTGTACGTGACTTAGAACATAGTAAGGACAAGAACGTATTACTGGGCTCGATATCCTAGTAAACGAGCCTATTTTTCACTTTCACGACCCATTCTTTCCCTTTTCTTTCCCAATGCGAAATTCAGGCCCAATCCTCTCGCACTCTCCCACATTTTTCAGTTAACTTTGCATTTTCTATTTATTCCGAATTTCGAGGGGATACTCAGAATTTCCTCTGGCAACTTTTAAGTAGTGTGCGTTGAAAGTCAGACTCCTCGCGACTTTTAATCCCTTATGTTTTGAAAATGAAACCTTAGATGATGAAATGATAAAGGATTCTTTATTTATTCGATGTAACGGAGATCCTAGATCTGATTTCTATCTCGCACGTGGATTCCAGATTTGATGTCTACATATGTCACAAGTAGGTTCAAGATTCTATGTCTGTCTTCTTAATGGATGTTAGATTCTTTGTCTACCTAATTGGTAGATTCTACATTGAATTTCTACCTCATAGATAAACTCTACATTCCAAACCCTAGTTTTGCATTTTCTACGTACTCTGAATCTGAAAATATAGTCTGGACTTTGTGTGGCCACTTTAACTCTTAGGCGACGAATGATTCGAATCCATGAAGGATGCAGGGGCGATTTTGAGCCACAATTTAATTCACACACACCTCAGAATAAAATCGTCAATTTCTTCAAGAAGTAATAGACGTGGTTTGATATTTAAGGTGGGTCTAAATTGCCCCTGCATCCGCCATGCGAGGGTTAAATAACACATTGAAAGCCACACTCGCGACTTTTAATTCCTTATATTATATTTTGAATATAGGATTTATAATTCTAGACGGAACTCCCCATTTTCTGACAATTTAAATATATTCCATAATATAACTATAACACTATTAATTATAATTATTTCTTTAACCTTATTTATTACAACCTAAAGCCACAGATCAAAATATAATAAATGATTCTTTCACTCCTTTTTGGAATTAATTTGAATCTAAGGAACCTTAGATTCTCCTATACTTATCCCACAATTTTGGGATGCCCTGCAACTAAACAGTACTGGTTCTAAGATTTGCTGATCTCAAAATCCAGCGCAAGCAGCGGTTGTCATCAAGTTCGAATGTCTTTCAAGCGAATCATCTGCCACACCACCGGATTGTCTTTCTCGCGGTGCCACGAGGATCTTCACAATGTAGACAAAAGACGAACGACAAGCTCCGCGAGAGTTTCTGCTATCGCGTTCGAGGATAGCACAGCTGGCCAGTCGACAGTTTCGGTGGAAACGGAAGCATTACAACTCGGCAGGCATGGAAACGCGCGGGCTTAATTATACGTACGAATGGTTAGAGTAGTTCCAGAGGCAGTAGCGTAGTTTCAGAGATACATAAAAGCGACAGGAACGGTGCTCGCGGTTTGTTTCTTTTGTAGACATTTGTATTACCAACGACCGTCCCATTTTGAGCGCGCGGATGCTACGTTGTACCGTGCCATTAATTTCTTAATAGCGGTTCGTTGAACGTTAATACACTCGTTCGAACGAGCCGAGACTTGGGGACGCGGCGGCATCGACAGGGCGATAAAATTAGGCCCTTCGTAAAATGTCAGCTGGCAGTGGTGTACAAAAAGTTGGACGAGGATTTTGAAAACGGTGCGGGCGAACACTTCGCTTTTAATTTGTACATACTCTTATCAATTGCAAAGTGGATGTACCAAAGGTAACAAGTGCCAAATAATAGCGCAAGTAGCAGAATAATAGAAAAGGACACATTTGATAGTGATGGGTTCAAGTTCAATATGTACTCACGACTCCGAGTCAATTCCAGTACAGAAGTTTCATTTCATGGGATTCGAATACTACTCATAAGAGGTGACGTTTCATTCTATGTACTTCAAAAATACTTAGGTTATACAAGCATTACACAAACACATAAAAATCCGTACAATAGGTAGTCCCTGCACAAAAATTCGTGAAACTAAAATCCTTTTGTTCGACCGGCAAAGTAGAAAGGACCCTTAGCATTTAACGTAATATTTAATTACAGAGAAATCCTAATTAATCTAATTTTACATTTACCCTTTGATGATGAACATTTATCCCACTGCACAGTTATAATTTGTCGCTTATCCTTGGATAATCCATTCACACAAATTTCCCTCCCATGTCCATGAAAACGTACCTCCTAAAATAAAAAAGAATTCACCCTACACAAACAAACCATCGGGCAGATTCTGACAATCGAACCCACAGCTTGCGCAAAAGTGGGCGCAGAAGCTGAACCGCGCTCGACTATCAACAGGGATTCCTGGCCAGGAAAAAGAAGGACGCGTCTCGGTTCAGCGGGTGCGCATTCTTTCGGTAAATTCCGCGTACGCGGGAGGCTGGTAGGTTAATAGGGGAGGGCAGGTATCTTCCCTCCCTGCATCTCTTCCGCCTGGGAAAATAAGAGATCATCGAGGCCTTGGAGGGGCAAACGCGGGGCTCTACCCCTTTGCTGTGTGAAATCGAGACTTCCGTTTGAAAGAAGGGGCTGGATGCGAAGGGTTAAAGGGATGGCGCGTTTCTCTTGAATCTGGAGACGGGGATGCGCGGGAATGACGAGAACCTTGGCTGAAGTACGCGTCGACGAATTCTTGAGGAGCTTCCTCGAGCTTTCTCCAAGAAAAGCAGCGCTACGTTCTTTGAGCCGACCGCCTTCGGGGCGCTCGGATCGGTCGTTTTAAATAATAGAATAAAGGTGGATTGGATCTGAGAAAGGGATCTTCCTTCGGGATGATTTCTTCGGCTCCTTCTTTAAGTCTCTAGGAGTGTCGTTGTTTTCCGTCTGACCTCCTTCGTAATTCGATTTCGAGATGGGTTTGGAGATGTAGCAGACTGTACATTCAGCTTGTTTGTGATTTTATTTATCTGGTTTGTCTCTTGACTGGTCATCTTTGGTAGACTTACTGTGTTCACTGTGGGGCGCTTTTGGGGTGGGAGCAGATTGAATTTTCCTTGACTGCTTTTTGTTAGTTATGAAGGTTATATACAACTACAATTACTTCTAAACTACCCTTAAAACCACATTCTAATATCTAATTCTTTTTATGTTACAGGTAAGAGACTCCACGATCCACCTACCCCTTTAAAAAAACCCGCGGCAGAGTCGGAAATTGCAAGTACAATTAGTAAGTAAACACGATGAAACTCATCGAATACGTACAGCCTCAAATGTAACGAATAATCACACAGCTTACGCTTCTTTAGCCTTCGATTACTCAATCCAAACTGCAGCTACTCAAAACCCCAAACGATCGCGACCACGCGTTTAATGGCGTCGCTCTTTTGTGCCGAAGACTCGCGGTCAATTTATCATTTCCGTAGGAAATCGAATCGAGCACAGCATCATGTCGACGCTAGCCCACCTCTTGTCACCGATAGTTGCCGCAAATTAGCGCGAAGTTTCGAGATAAACGTCGATGAATTGTTTTTAAAGAGGGCATCAGCGGCCGATATCCGGCTGGCTCGAAATAAATCTGGCGGGAGAAATAAATGCGAAGGGGGAAGATCAATAGCAAGCCGCGCTCGACACATTTCCGGTTTCCCAATTTCTCCCAGCTTTTTTTCCAGTTTTTCGCTTTCTGCCGTTTCGATCGCGCGTGTAAGCGTCCGCCTCTTGTTTACAATTAATCGCGAATATTGCTGGCGGGCTTGACGAGAAATTAATTGCGACTCGCGGTGAACGCAAGTGGGAGCGCGCGTTTTATTTGCTCGAGGGTGTAGCGCTGCGATGGTGATTTTTTTTTAGACAGTTAGAGGAGTATTCCGGGTAATTTATTGATAACACTTGTGGCATTGTGTGGGTCACTGGTGAAATTAAATTCATTTTGAGGCAATTATGTGTTTTGATTGGATGTTGGAGTAAAGCAAGGGAAAGAAACTGTGAAAAATTTTGTAGAATTGCTGTGGAATATCATAGTTTAATTGTTTTTTGTTTTAGTATTCTTTGAGGAGTTACTGAATATTTGAAACTCTACCGTGATAAAGAGCATGTTAATGTTTTGTGGGATTTTTACATCCGTAATATTAACGACTGAAGAAATATATATGTATTTTTGCTTTGATTTTGCTGAATGAAAGTAAAGTAAAAGTTGTTTAGAGAATGTAGGATTATTAAATGGTAAATTGAGACAGTTACTGCGTCTTTAGTAATGTCAATGGCGCCATAATTCTTGCAATTATCTTCCATAAGCTCTTTTCTTTTCTCTGTATCTTCCTACTACGATTGATAATTATTATTGCGCTATTTATTGACCCGAGGCAGTGTTACGATTATTTTTATCTGTGAAAATTACTTGGGGTGAAGCAATTTTCAACTCAATGAACCGACGATTATTTCATAACATCCTCGTGCATTCTAATTTGTTAATGAACAACAGTCATTGATGGAAGAAAAGACCTGTTGTATCGTACACGAAATTTTATATTTTTATACACGCATAAATAACGTATGTATAAATGAACACATGAAAATAGCTTAAAGGTTATTATACAACGAAGATCACAGAACTTTAGGTGCATACCACGTTGATGTCATTAATAATCTTTTTTATATGACGCATGCGCTGGTGTATAATTCCCCTTTGTTGAATTACATTATTTCTGTTACTCAGGCTTGGCCATTGTTTGAACAAAATATTTTAGAAATGATTCTTCAAGTAATATACTATCTTGACTACAAGTTAGTTTCAAATACTCGTACGTTACTTTATTCGAACAAGCAAGTAATTTTCCTCTGAATTATTTCGTTATTGTGTAACTAATGAAATAATTTTATATTTTATATGATTATTTATTTTATTATTAATCAAATCTGTCAACTAGAATTAAACAGTTCTGAAAGCTCTATTATTTTATTCGAAACAGTTATCCGAAATAAAAACTCATTTCAAAATGATTTATTATTGCAATTATTATTCGTGAAATGTTATTATCATTTATGAAACCATTATTCCGAACATTATCTTGCATATTGTTTTTCAAATAATTTATTGCCCACTATTCACACTTCAAATCTAATAAAAAACCTGCCCAATATTAATTTCACAAAAACCCAAACCGTAAGCTCTCTTATACTCAAAGATGCGAGTGTTTCAAGTACGATGCTAGCCCAATTTTCACGCATAAATAATTGCCTCCAGGCGATTCTACTTGATTCAGAAAAGTACGACGAATTTTATAGCCGCTGCTTTTGAAACGCCGGCGACACTCGTAAACGTAATTATTGGAGGGAAAAGAAGAGAGCAACGGCGACTGACAAGATCTACTTTCACGATGTTCGCCGTAGTTAGGGGGTAATTACGGTGGCACGGTTCGGTGAACGAAAAAATCATCGAGTTCTTTACCCTGCTCGGTACCACGAGCTGCTTTTATCAGCAATCGTTGCTCCGAACGTGTCAATTGAAGGTGTCGTTGACACGTCGGTGTTGAGCAACGTTTAATTCAAGGAACAACATTATCATTTGAGTAATATCTTCATCTTCAGATCAGATTTTAACATCAACTATCTCGACACTGAAAATCGAACTCTGAGACATTTCACTCTGCAGTCTGCACACTTTCTGTCCGTGTTTCTCTTACTTCCTTCCTGTTTTTATGCTTTCAAGTATTTTCTCCTATCGGGAATGTTTTTCTAGGCTATTATATCGTCCTGCTTTCGATATCTTGAATGGAAGATAAGAATCGCGAGACACTTCAAATCTAGTATGGTGATAGATAATTTTAATTTTCGATAAAAATTCAATTTGCTTGCCGAGGTGTTATTTCAGTTTAATTAGCGCGCGGAATGTAATTAGTTATTTATGAAATCACTGTCGAGATAGCTTTAATGTCACATACAGTGGCGGATAAAACTATTGGACCGCCCTTTAAAACAGAATAACTTTCTTAAAATTGATCCGAACGACTTGAGTTTTTTTTTGAGATCCTAGAAGGACTAGAACTGATTTTGATGAAATTTTCAGCATGTATGCAACTTACTTAAAGCTACAAAATGTGTTTTTTAAATTTTCATTATAGGATCGGATAAAAAAAGTTGAAAAACGACCTTCACTATTTTCTTCGCTATTCCGACCAATTGCATTCTTTTTCAAAACGACGAAACACGTCACCTAGTAAACTAATCCTTCTAGCTTCTCAAAAGAACTCAAATCGTTTGGACCAATTTTAAACAAGTCATTCTAATTTAAAGTGTGTCGCAATACTTTTATCCGGCACTGTAATTCGATTTACATTTTCTTTGTATTATGAAGAAGAATATCGAGGAAAAATATTAGTTGCCCCCTTGTTTTGCCACTAATTATTATGTTTTAATTAAGATAGCCAATGGGCAATGACTTAAGCGATGTCAGTGACGCCACGATTTCTTTCAATCGTCTTGCAGAAGCTTATTTCCCTAGAGTTTTAATGCGATTGATAATTGTTATTTCACTAGCTATCGGCTCGAAACGTTACTGATTATTTTTATCTGCAAAAGTTGGGGTGCTCTAGAAATTATTTATAACTCCAATATTTTCAGAGCATCTACTGATCTTCTTTTATACTGAATTTTAAACGCGTGTTTATTTTCTAACGAAATGAAAATGCAGGTCAGTTTTGAGTTCTCAGTGGCATTGATAAATCGGTGAATTATGTCACACTTAATTACCGAAGTGTAAATAAATTTCTGATCAATATTCTTGTAATGTTTTATTACCGGAGATTTATTTCCTCGATCAGTCCTCCAATTCTCTAAGGAAGCACTGTCATTTATATTTCTTTTTCCTTAAATGCTTCGACCATATTTTCGTATTAATAAACTTTATACATTCCTTCCCCCACCCCCTAATTTCCTTATTCCCTCTTGTTTAAATTTACCGTGCAGATTGCAGCCCAGTCGTTTCACATGCAATCATTTCACGGTTAAGCTAAACGTTAAATAATACATTGATGATACTGGCCGGGGTAATTCGTCTGCGTGCCTAATTACAGAGCGACTCCGCGCTTTTCGCATACTTTACGCTTGACTTTCCACAGTGATTGTCGTTTGCGTTTACTGTTCGCTTCTACTTCCATGGTCAACCGTTTCCAAAGGAAACGCCAGTTTGGTGTACTGAATAAATATTTCAAACGAAGAAACTCATTTCCCAGACATTCGAAATCCATCGAATCTTACATAATCCACTCAACTCTGGAAAATTTCTAATGAACTCTGACCAAATTTTACTAATACACTGCTAGTTCATCGACAACTTATTCTGCGTCATCAGAACTAGATGCCTAATCAGAAGAATTCGGTATGTTCAAACCTACGCTGTTTATATAAAATAATTTGAATTTCGACCGCATAAATCGTTCTAATTAAAAGAGTGTTGTTTCGGCGCACTGGTTCGGTCCTTCGAAACAACACTCTTTTAATTGTTACGCTGTTTATGTACTAAATCCTCAATCGATACACAAGCGATTACAATAGAGGGAAAGAGATTCATCTGAAAGAAGGAGAATATAGGGCCGCCTCCATACGTTCCCTCCTTGTTCGCGGAGCGGGGTCCACTTAATTGACTCTTTCCCCATGTACACAGAGACCGCAGAGAAAGGAAGAGAGATTGAATTAATTTCACGGTAGAGCGAAAATGGAAGCCCGAAGAGTCCGCAGGACCCGCCAATTTTCCGGAAACCCGAACTTCCACGAATTGTTCCGGGCTATTGCACCGTCGCGAGACTCTCATTGCGCGGAAAACTTCTGGATATGTGGGTCAGAGGATTTCCACGCACGGTTGTCTGCCCCACGGGCTAATTCGCGTTAAATAATCGGCGCGATTATTCGCACGATTTGAGAGCGTCTTGTCCCTTTGTTTCGACGACACTTGGACGACAGCATAATCGGGCAACTTACTTTCTCGACGGAATCGTTGGAAAATTTTGTTTCGTTAGACGATGAACTTAGAGTAGTGATTTATTTCACTGCAAATGTACCTATTGTAGAGTAGAAATTCCACTATCCGAACGATTCTACTATGCGAATGTTCTGTCATTCGACAGTACATTTTCTTTCGCGGTCGTGGAAAACAGCCCCCTCGATCGCTTCTTCAGCATCACGAAACGTACCCTTACCCGCGCGAGCACACTTTCGCCCCGACAATGCGAGCTGCAATTCCTCAGAATACGAACGAGCCTCGAGAGTAGAAAAAGAACCTCACTTCCACTGGTAAGAGCGGGTCCACGAGAAAAGGGGATCATCGCAATTTAATCTTCGTGGAGATCTTCTGAAAAGCTCGCTGGCGAATTCACCAGTCGTCCTTTTCGGGCTTGTGCGCCCCTCCACCTTCATATTTATCGTCTATATGCTCGCTGTGTGTGTTTATGCGCGCGTGTGTGCGGGGATGTGAGTATCGTTCGCAGCTGAAAAGTTCTTCATCTTCTCCCGGCTGGCGTCCGACTGCTCTGGGACTTTTCAGGTTCGCCTTTCAACCGCGAAACGAGGGAAATAATTCCATTTGATCTGCATAACTCGAGAGGGGTCGAGCACACGGGCTCGCGCTCGCGTGCACCGCGCGTTTTCATCCGACGCGAATGGGCCTCGCGTGCGCGTCGAGCATCGCCTTCCTCTTCGACACCAACGTCCCCGTTATGAGTAGAGTAAATCCCCGCGTGTCTATGTCCCTGTGCCTGACTCCTGGGGAAAGGAAGGAGATTTGTCGCGTTCGGTGGAAATTTTGAGAAAGAAGGGATTCTGAATATCGTTTGTGGTCCTTTAGATCTTATTTTGAGGAACTGTATTCCGCTTACGCCGATTGGGGGCTAGTTTCAGAATTTACAGGTAAGAATAATTTCTGCTGTTCGCAATATTCGAAGAGGTCGCTCATAATTCGAATAGATCTAATATCACACTTACTGAAAATAAGGAAGTTGACATTTCGAAACTGAATATTAGGTCGGTGCAAAAATTCGTTCGCTAACTTTTAGGCGAAGTCAGTGTTCGGGAAATAGAAATGTGGCAAAGGGCCATAGACAGCCAAGGAAAATTCTTGGATTAAAAAAAAATTGTGACATACTCTTTCTGGCAAATATAGTGAAAACTGAAAAGTACCTAAAAAGAGTAAAATAGGAAAATCGATTGTTTTTCGTAGCGGAATGGTGGGATTTCTCGATTTTAGCGGAAAGCACTGCAACGCGCGACGGAAGAGGCCGCTGCTGACATAATACGTAACTCTTTAAAATTACACCGATACGAGGCGACAAAGTGATACCAACATGCTTCTTCCGGCGATTGTCCCTACGCTGCGATCATTAGGCCGCGCTACGTGACCGGATTTACGATCGATCTTTTCCCGTGCCGCGCGGCGAAATCGATGGGAAACGATTCGCGACGAGGTGTCCTTAATTTTCCCTCGCAGTTTCCAGTCGACTTCCACAACTCCGCGGCAAACAAACCATTTTCGATTCTGCTTCCACGAACCACGCGCCCCACCCGCTCTGCTGTTATAAAGCAATTGAATTATCGAAATAATTCAACGGCAATCACCGTCTCAATGTTCGTGCTCTCCTTTTTTTTTACAAATGGAACGGCATGCTTTCTGCATACAAATTGATTCTCCCGTTACTCTGCAGATGGAAGTATGTATATAGAATATTCCAGAAAATTGGATACTAGTCCAGCGAAAATAGGATTTGTCTGGGGAATAATATTATTTCGTCGTTTTAAACAATAAAAAGACCCCACCGATTCGACATCTACTAAAAATGTTACAGACGGTCGAAGGTAAAAACAAAATAGTTTTTCGCGAAAATCTCGTAATCTACCACGTCTACGACAAAAATAGTTATTATGAAATTTGTAGCTTAGGAAATTGTGTACAAAAAAGGTTGTATGAGTTTTTTTTCGTAGCAGTATCCATTTTCACGTATGACGGTTTACAAAGTTTCAAGCCTTATATTTTCGACAAGGGATGATCCCGAACCCGGAAATTCAGAAAATTATGTAACTTCGCGAATATGTAAGGGATGTTCTCCTGAGTATAACGCAATTTTGTTTGCTGTCCAAATTCACTCTAAGAGGATAAAATCCGATTTAATGTTGTAGCTCGCGAACTGTAAGAAGTGTAAGTTACCACACTAAGTAAGTAAGTTACCCACTATATTTCTATTTAAATCTGTTGTAACTTATTTACAAATACGATATAAACGGTTCCTCGATATTGGCAAAAAAAATCAGTGAACGTATATTCGAAATATTTCAGTTTGCAGTTCACCGAATCCCACTCAAACTTCATTAAGCTTTACTCGTGCAAGCCAGTGCGTGGCAGCTTCATAACTCGAAAAAGTGCAGTAAAATGTGTAAAAAAAGCGCTTTAGACGCCTATGCCAGTTATTTCCCGTGAACCAGGTCAAAGGCAGTGGCCTTTCTGGTTCGCGATCTCCGCACGTGGCCACTGGCTGCACGTTGTTTCAAAAGTCACTGCTGGAGCCAGTCCCCGTTCTCGTTTACCAGCGATAATTGTCAGCCGCCGTGAGCGAGCCCGCGGCACTGTTAAGGTCTTGGCTTCGTTTCCTCAAACAACGCGTTGTTAAGGCGTCGCATTATGAATTGTACGCCGTTGTTAGCCGCGCTCTAAGCACGTTAAACTCGCCCCGAACGAGTTCCGTGGCCTTCGACGAACGTCTTAAAGCTGTTAACTGTTCACTGGGACGAGATGCCTCGCGGTTCGCGGCGGTTAAAGTTTGTTAACACTGTGGGAAGGGTCCCTAGCTTAAAAGTAGCGTGACCAAATATTTGAAGCAGGTAGAGTAGCGCAGTATATTGTTACCTCTGCGTTGGTTCATAGGGTAAGCCCGGGACAGTCGGATCAGCTAATATAAAATGGCTATTAAAATTAACACTGGTATTATTTACTCCACTGAACTCTATAAAAATTGAAATTAGGATGATATGGAAATTGGGAATGAAAATAAAGAGTGCTCATTTTGATGATCACTGAAATTTAATATAAAGAAAGCTGAAGACCGAGGAGTTTAAAATTTTCACCGAATATTTCCTAATCTTTGGAAAGAAAAATATAAGAGAATATTTGATCATCCAAACGAGGCGCAATGTATTAAAACTATTATTATTTATTTTATCAGAATAACCCCTGATATGTTTAAAATTGTATGCTGGTTCAGAAAAAGTGGTCAATAATTCCTTTAAGACGATATTTACTGAAAATCGGGGTGGAAACTGAAGTCGTGACCTCGGAGCATCTTAAGCCATCTCTCTTTTGGAGGTTTCAGAGCAGTGATCTTTGGATTCGGAGTTTCTGGACTGAAGTTTGAAGGGTGCTCAAAGTATTATGCATGGAGTATTTTGATTTTGTAGGGATTCGTGGTGAATATGGTGGAGGACCATTCAGAAGCGTGAGATGTATCGAAAATATTAGATTTTGGGTTGTACTGTTCCACTGTTTTTGTAATAAGGGCGCGAAATTTTCGAATTTGTGATTAGTGGCTTTTCATTGCCACTAGCTTATGGTTTGATACTTTTTGTTTCGATTTTTTTATTCTCTTTTGAGACTAGGGATATAAGACGACGGTTTCCATTCATTAGGCTGGCCTGGTCACGTTCTAAAAAATTCGAAAGTCCAGAATGGACTCATCAAGGATAGTTTGATGCAACAGTGAAGTAAAATACTTCGTTAACCCGGAGAAAGCGCGAACGTCGCTCTGCAAATACAGTTCAGGAGGATGTCTTTCGCGTTAAAGCAAACAGGGCGATTAAGGCGTACGCTATTCCCTTTTAGTTCTAATGAAAGTACGGAATTACATTAATTCTTTTACGGCTTAATAAGATTCCCCCGGTTCCTTTGACCTTGTCCCTTTTCGCCTCTTATATTTGCACTCAAGAAAATGCTTGCATTTTACCCTTCGTGGTCACACCTTCTTATAATCACAAATTGGTCACGCGGAGTTCACTGCACCCCAGCGTTATTTCTCAGTTACCATTATTCGTATTTTTGAATCCTTTAAGTTTTGAGTATTAATTGTACACTCCAATAGTCTTTTTCTAGAAATGGAAATTTTGATATAATGAAATTTATAGTTGAAAAAGACCGATTTTCCATGGTTGAGGGAAAAAACGATTTTTTTTCGTGATTAATCCTCTTTGGAAGTCGTAAAGGCGCCACATTCGAACTTGAAAGTTGCTTTTGGGGTGCGATACACCCCGCGTGACCACGAAGGGTTAAGTTATTCTCAGATTTTTTTTAGAAAAATCTATACTACCAAATGAATTCAGTTTAGTTGTAGTTATAATAAAATTAAAATTAAATTGCTGGCACTGTAAAACCAGACAATTTAAACAAATAAATGAACAGACGCCCCACGCCAATGTCAGTATTATTCTAACTACTTATGGGTCACTTTGAGTGAAAAAAATGTATGTAATCTCTTCATCGTATATATCGCACTGTACATACCTAACGAAAACTCCCTTCCTCCAAGATCATCTCGAAGGGTTGTTAGTAGAAGCAAGATGGGTGCCACTAGAGATACCCTACAAAGCTGTTGCACTCACCTGTAATTTAAGAAAATTAGCTTGAGTACTCTGATCCAAGTCACAGTTAACTCTAAAGTTAATCTACCAAGTTCACGAGATATCCCTAGAAACGTATTACCCCTTCCTAACATCTGTTACAAATTAAAATCATCGCAGGAGAGATCTGCGGGAATTATAGTCTCTCTAGTGAAAAAATCCTCCACTTTCCCATACGAAAGATTTAACCCTTTAAAAGAACCTACATTACCCTGGAATCCTCAAGATGTATTCTCGAAATACCAGTTTCAATTTACCCCTTGCAATTTGCCACGTTCCCGAGGGGTTGACACACGGGGCACGAGTACTATCTATGTAGATCGCTCGTCAACGGCAATTCGACGACGGAAAACACGGAAGCGTCATGGAGCGATGAAAAGGCTCCCCCCAAACCAACGCGAATATCCGCTCCGCGCCGCGGATCAGATAAGGCAGCAGTTTTTTTTATACGTGGCAGCTTATGGGCACTTTTATCTGATCCGCGGCGGATCCGCTCCGCGAAATTCGCGTTGGTTTGGGGGAGCCTTAAAAGCCTTTGAGTTTCCGCGCGATCGGCCATTCCGCGCCCTGAAAAGAGGAGCACCTAGGCGGATTTCGCGCGCGGCTAGCGCGGGCTTGCCTTCCCATCGGCGCGCCCCTGCACGGGCATCATCGAGTTTAGAAGTTGACCGCTTAAACGGATTTCCAGTGTGCCGGCTTCGATACACGCTCGCGAACCAGCTTCCGTCCCGCGACTCGAGGCCTCTCGATTACCCTTTACACGCTTTCGCACTCTGCCCCGTCTGTCTCCCTGCTTCTCCCCCGATCGCGGAAAAATCGCACCTCCGGAGCTGTGGGAACGGGGAGCAATTTCAACGCTTCCAGAAACTCTCTGCCGCGGAGGGGGATGAAACCCGCCCGACTGCGGGCGAGAATTTCGTGGAAGTTGCGTGCATTTCAATGACAATGGTTCGCTCCACGAATGCCACGGTTCGCGTTGGTTTTGGTTTCGAGGGGTGGTATTTGGGGGCGGGAATATGCAGAGCGACTTCAGACTTAAAATTACTGGTACAGTGGTCCGGGTGGAAGCCCGCGCGGTAGGTAATTGCTGAAACAAATGTTACGTGCCGTCAAAGGGGCGTGCTGAGTGCTCCCCTATTAGTGGGGCTGATTTTAGGAACGATTAGCATTGGAAATCGGAGTTTCAGCGTTGGGGTTGTTGGCCGGATGTTGAGATGAGAGAATTGTGAACGAATACCAGATTCTGATTGAACTGATGGGTCTCGAAACATTTTTTCGCCCAAAATAATTCGAATTAAATTACAAATCAAGCATAAGAAGCTTTTATTCTTAACTTCGATTCACAAAAAAGAAAACTATTTAACTTATACTGTTTTACCCGCCATTATACTGTATATTTGACATATAATATTACGCTGTCCGGTAAAAAAATCAAGAAATATTGATATAAGATTGATACAAGAGAATATAAGAGTAAAATAGTGATATTGATTTGTACTACTGGAACCATAAGCAAAGGACAGCAATGTAGAAAATGTTAAAGTACCTACTTATCCTGTTTTGACCAAAATATGACTTAAACTCGTTTGCCCACCCACGAGAGGATTATTCTTTCGCGTCTACGCTACTGTACACTATCTTCAACCATATTCTCGAATCCCCCGGTACTCAGCCACCTACGGGATCACGAATTCCACGTTGCGTTCCAACGAGGCGCGATAAGACCCAGCTCGACGAGATTGGGGTAGCTTTCCGTGGACACGCATAGGAATAAAGGGGGAAGTCTTCTCCCCTGTGGAATACCTACGAATACACCTGCCCTCGAGACTCGAGAAAGACTGACCCACATAGCGATACCGTTTAAATTCCTCGCCCGGATAAATTCCCTTTCTGCGAGGGCAGGTTTCCTCCGCGTATCGAAGCGCGCTACTCCCCCTCCCCCCCATCTCTTATCCGGGGGCTGTGCTCAGCTTCTTGGTCGTATCCAGGCCGTTCTACTTTCAGACGTCGCTCGAAAACGATACGGTGAACCGGAAGCCTATTTCCAGCACTCGGAGGGATTGAATTTTAACGACAGAGAATTATCGGCGCGAGAATCGCGTTTTCATAGGGTGGTTCACTGCTGGAAGCGTTCGATCCGCTCCAACATCGATTCACTCGCCCCCTCGATGGCAACTTCGAGGGGGAAAGTGGGAATCTCGCAGGATCTTAAGTGTTTGATTTCGATAAGGTCTCGAGCTTTGGTGGGTGCTTCTTTTGGGTACCTTTTTTTACTGGGAAAAGGTGAGCTTTAGTTGGCTACGGGGGGGAGGATGCGTGAAGGAAGAGAGAGTTAGTTCAGAATTGTAGATGCTTAAGGATTGAGGATGAAGATAAACTATGGGGTTGTTAAGCGGTAATGGTTTACCTATTGCGAAATATATTACACTTTCATTTGGAACCGGTGAATGTTATTTTATCCCAGATGTCTCTCAAGTCCCTTCAGTTTGTGCTCCTCGACAGTATCGACACGTGTATAGGTTAATATACACTGTTTCAAAGTAATTATGTAATCTTTAATTATCAATTTAATCTAAAATAAATTATATTAATTTTTAATCCACCAATTCAGTTTTATTATAACCTACATTAATTGAAGAATAAATTCCCAAGAAACGGTATGTACATACAATCATCTTCAAACTCACGTAAGAAGTAAATAAGACAGAGAAAACAATTTGAATGCAAGAAATTTACATACAACTTTAGAAAACTTATAACGAGGGCTAATTTATTGCGAAACTTTTTTTTTAGAATAAAATTTGTCTTCGTTTAACTTTTCGCGTGACCGATCGGTAAAAAATAGCAGTATACTCGTGCAATACTTTTTCACCGCCGTCCTGCGTGTAGTGTTGTTTTTAGAAGCATCGGTGGCAGTATATAAAACCAATCGTATGCTTCTACTCAAACGTTAGCCTGAACTGTAAATTAATTTCCCAGTGTATGATTGTAGAATTTGGATGGATTTTCCAATAAACGCTTACGAGATTCCAGGAAGCTGTAAAGCCTGCAGTTAGAGCCAGGGTTATTCATGCGAGCTTTTCCGTAGCACGCGCTGGGACGCGTTCGAATTTCAAATAATATTCGACGGCGTTCTACTTAAGGACGCCTCGAAATAATGGAAGGAAGACATTAAGGGGCTGGCATTCTCACGATGCCTGACGTTCCACTTTCGTGCAAGGTGTGGCATGGTGAATTGTGCTTCAGGAGGTGATTCAGGAGGCGCGAATTTCTGCGAAGGGCCAAGGACAGGAGTTGGCATACGGCTCCTTTGTCCAGTCAGCAGGACGACGCGTCACGCAATTAGAATACAAATCACTGTCAACGTGTCCTGCCGATCGAAATCGGACTCGCGAGCGAGATATCCATTCACCCTGGTACAATAATCGCTGCTGCTACACACCTTCCATTCAGCACTTGTGGAAATTGTTCTGGGAAAACGAAAATGTTGGCTGTGCTTCTGGAAATCTTTTCTGTTGAATGGAAGTGCATTGTGTTCAGACATTTTATGCGTGTATGTAGTTTTATTTGTAATTATTGTTTTTTTTTTCTTACTAATTATTTGGACTTAGTAAGTCAAAGAATTTTGTACTGTTTACTTTTGAAATGAAGATTGGATATTTGAAGGGACAAATGCTGATTTTCGTAGGGATCATTTTCCGATTTTCTTTTAATTGTTAAAATGTAAGTGTTCTCTACAAGGACTCTTCAGCTGATGTTGATGATTTTAATTTGGGAACAGTTGGTTGGGAATTTTCGATTTCGTTTAGGAGAAGTTTGTCGAGTCTGAAGAACCTCCGTAATTGATCTTTTAATTAAGATACCAACCTTTTGCAATCCCATTTACGTACTCGTTTGCTAATTGAGCAGAGATGTTTTACTCAAATTCATTTATTGCATACAGAGCTTCAGAATAGAGAAATATCTATTAAGGGGTGAGAGGAAAAAGTAAGATACAGTATGTCGATCTAAAACTTAATAATTTCTTGTAATTACACTACTAAACACTTGTACAAGATTTAATGATATTATTCTGTAGCTTTAATTTAAATTTTGCTATAACTCAACGTTCCACTAGGAGTGCAAAAGGTAACTTTGCAATTAAAATGATAGAAAATGGAGTTTCACTGTTCCAAAAATGAACAGTAAAATATATTCTGCTTGGGGAATGGACATTCGAAACGCTCGATGCTATAGAGTACCAGAACGATTCGTGTTTTTTTGCCGCGGCTCGGTGCCATAAGAAGAACAGGGAAAGTAAAGTGGATAGAACTGCGTGTCCCTTCGAGTTTCGTTCTATTTTCACCGAAAGGAGATCGATAGACGACGAATGTCCGCACACGGTGGCTACACTATGCTCGGATGACCGCATAACCGCATAGTAATGCACACTATTGCACGCTATTGCCCGAGCTACGCAAAAATAGTTGCGCATAGTAGCGTTCTATCGATCACGTAGCGGCATACGCTTTTCTTGGACCTCTTCCCCTATTATCGCACTCATGTTTCCCACTTCGACGTTTCTTCTTCACTTAAAAAATCACGCGAACATGCCTACTTGGACCTTTCGTCGAGAATATTGATTCTGATTCTTTTCTAATCCCTGGACGATGAATTGCTCGTCGGATGCAGGGTTCATTTTACTAAAAAAATTCCATTCATGCACATCTCAGCATAAGCTTTCACTACAGATTCTGATCTTGCCCTGATTTAAAATTAAAATTCTCACCTTCAAGAAATGATATTAGGTTGCTGCATATGAAATTGCGGTTTCGCGTAGGGAAGTTGAATGAAATTTTTTTTTGCATTTTAACTATTTCATTTTTTTGACTTTCTGTGGCATTTCTCAAGTTTCAACCTAGCGTTAGCAATTATTATTGTATCTCCACCATAAAACAAAGGAACTTTTATGCTATTCGCGACTGAATAATAATACTCGTAAAAAAAACTAAAAATACTAATAAAACTCAGTACTAATAATAAGTGGTATGTATAATTTGATATTTGAAATGGACCAAAATGGACCCTGTACGCGCCACACGAGGGTTAACTCGTTATATGGGATGAAGAAACAAAAAGTATAGAAATAAATATTCAACTAGGTAGTCCTAGTTTCATCCTTCCTCATTTATAATAGATCATCTTATAATGGGTATCTACAGTTCTATGTAGATATCTCGTCTCCTATATTTTACTTATTCAAGTAATGTTAAATTCTGAATTTCCCATTATAATTTACATTGGTATAAACCGCGATTAATATATTTTTAGCTAAGTAGTACAATCTACCAAAGAAATTCTCAAAAAAATTGCTAAAATAATAGAACCAGGTAAGCCCGAATTTCACAGAAAATTAGTTGACTCTATGTAACACAAACTTATTGTAATTACGTTTCTATAAATTAAATATTGAATTTGGGCGAATATAGAACTGCATAATTGAATTAGAATTATATGTAGTATGTTACATATGCGGTGGACGGATACTTTTCTAAGAAGCTGTACATGAAATCATACCAGTTAACTTTGAACCTTTAATTTTGCCGCAATTAATTTCTCCCGTTGCCTTCGAATCACAATTTCACCGAGTGGGATCGACGGAAGAGGTTCATCTTCGCTTCGGCCACTTTTCTCGAAGTGAAATAGCCGTTGCAAAGTCAAAAGCAGCTCGATGCTTCCGTGGGTGGTGTGCAGGCCACCCATCGAGATTTATCGAAACTCACGAGCCACATGTTCCCGATTTTCAACGCCATTTCACTGGATCCCCGGGATCATCCTCTCCGTTACACGGTCCATGTATCACTAGGCGAAACGGATTCAGGGCTAAATGAAATTCCTCGTCCGGGGTACGGAGCGGTAAAACTAAACGGGTAGTCAGGTTAACGGGGGTAGGTTTGGTTTCCAGGCTTCCCTGCGAGCGGTAAGAAATTGCTCCTAAAATATTCGAGGATGTCAAGGGGTGAAATCCTGTTCACCGTTCTGGGCGGAACCATGTAATTTTCTTTACAAAAGAGGTTTGAATTATCTGACCATTCTGTTCTTAGGAGCATGCAAATATTGTGGCACGCTTGGGAACCCTCGATTTTCTGTTTATGATACAGACTTGCAACCTTTGAACCCAATTTTTTGGCATCTTTCTGTGCTGAGAGATGAATAAATTGTTTATTTGTTTTTTGTTAATTAAGAACAAAAAAAGGTGTAAGTACCTATAAAGTTTTCTGCAAACTTCCTTACGCATAAGTACTATTATTAACAGGTAAATCCTTCAAGGTGTACCGTGAGGAATAAAAAACACAAAGTAAAGACACACAGTTATGCAAAAAGGGGAAAAGAAAGCAGAATTAATTATTAAACAATCTTGGGTAATACTCTTTAAAAGATACCCTTAAATACAGTAAGGGATCTACAAAAATAAATCTATATCATCTCAGTACATGAAGACTTAAAAATTTCGCCAAACGGAATGAATTCTTGTGGCAATCGGGTGGCTCGACTCCGGGCGCCAGTTTTCGAGTAATTATGTAGACTTTGACTCGGACGAACCCGTTAAACGCATGGGAAACAGGTGCCCTTCAGGGCTTTAGGGCTTCGTGTCGCCGCCTGGAACGGAGCCGCTCGAAAATTCGCGGGGTCACGAAGTTGCGTACGCTAATTAAGAATCTGGGTTAATTACGGCGGCGCGCGACTCGAAACGGGCCGACTCCAACTTCTGCCGTGGTCTTCTGCTAGATAGACCGTAAAACACATCTTGCCGAAATTAAACCTGGCTCATGAAACTTTCTAAATGCGTTTCTCTTTTCTTTTTTTTTTGTGTGAGACGAAAGGGCGGGGGATCGACTGTGAAACTTCTCGTTCCACCCTTTGATGAATGGCTGGTTCGAGGAATTAGGTTTTGATTGAAAATGGAAGCGTTATTTGTGGTTTACCCGGGGTGGTAAATTCAGGGTTGTGGGATAATTTAGGTATTGAAAGGGTGGAAGCTTGCAAATGAAATGGTAGAGCAGCGTGGAATTGCTATTTTTGAGAAAGGGAGGGCAGTTCAGAGGTCAGGGTGCCTCTTGCCACATGCCAGAGAAGTCTGAAAATTGCAATGTCAGTAACTTTTGTCTGAAAACTTTTTTCCTCTCTCTTACGGTTCGCGAGTTATATCACAAAATCGGATAAAGTTCAAGGGTCAATATTTTCACCCCTTAGAGTAAATTTGAGCGGGAAAAAATTACGTAATAGATGCCTATATATCCTTTACATATCCCCAAAGTTGTATATTTTTTTTAATTTCTGGGGTGGGGATCCTCCCTTGTAGGATGAGAAATTTTTAGTTACGACGAAGTATTTCGCATAACACAGGATCCCCATCACCCACCCCTTATCCAACTTCACAGAAAATTTAATTAGAAAATCAGCAGTTTTCTAGCAATCCCCATACAAGTGACGCAATCACGTATTCCCCTGCAGGCGGCAGGATGGTAGCCTTTTCATAGTCACCTAACAATTTCGTTAAGGCGGGGCTAATGAAAAATTTCGCTTAACGACGAACAAAAGTGGAATAGTTAGCCCATCAGTGGCCAACGAGTTCACAGTTCACGGTTATTCGGCCTGGTCGGTCCTACCGGGGCTTAAGCCCCGTCCTCAATCTCGCGATATTAAAGGATTTCCATTGGGCGGCATGGGATGACCCGTTCGGGTCAGGGTGCTCGTAGAAAACGAACACGAGACAGAAAATGGGAGCTGGAATCGGTGTTATTATATGCAGCCCTCCTTTTCTCGGTCCAATTCGATATCTCGATCGGAGTGGGAGCAATTATCTGTTCGATTTATTCCTCGCTAGTCGTTTATTTGTTTTATCGTTCGTTTCTCCTGTACCAGATGGAAATTTTTCTGCGTTTCGCGGCTGAATAAAATCGCGAAATAACAAACAAGACACTGGCAAGCATCCCTGACGTATTCACGTGATTTGTGGGATGCAAGTTGATAATGCTTTGATAAAATACTTCGGAAGAGGATTGCTTGTTAATGGGATTAAGTTACCGCTAAAAGATCGACCTATTTGCAAGTGATCTCGTGGAAAAGAAAATTATTGACCGTGGCAATATGTTCTTCCATTGTCAATACGATTATTTTTCGTTTTAAATTTCAGCTTGAATTTATTATTCGCGCGTGGTCTTGAATATAAGTCAGTACTTGTTTAGGTATTTGTAGACTCTGATAATTAAACTGATAATTAAGAAATCTTAATAGAAATGTTCGAGTATAAATAATGAAATTTATCGTGTTTTCATGAAGTGTTATTTGAATCATTAACAAGTAGTAGATTTAAAAAAAAAAGTAATAGGAGCCAATCATGTATCGAATTCATTAGTAAAAACATTTAGTTTATCAGGCCGTGTAAATATGCTGCCATTAAAATTGACTTTCATTCAACTTTGGGTGAAAGGTCGACGCTTCAGATTATTTTCAATCATTAATACACGGTATCGTTGTTTCTTTAAAAGCCTATTTTAAGACTGTGTCGAATTGTGTACGTTCTATCAGAGGCCCTGATTTTCTGTAATGATTCAGTCGACGTAGAAAGTGAGCGTTGGCGTACGTCATCAGAATGTTAATAATCGCGTGGATGAGTCATTCAAAAAATTGCGTTGACACACCTGGCGGCGATACACACCTCGAAATTGACACTAGTAAAACTTGCCAACTGTTGCTAAATATTTGCAAGAGGATCGAGAATTTTTCTCTTTCGTCAGGCTTCCTTTGCTTGATCTATTTTCAGTGGATATGTCGTGTAATTTATAAGTTATAAATCATTTATATTATTAAATTTCAATTATAAATTAGAGAACGTATCTCTAAATTATAGTCTGTTTCTAAAATATATGCTAGGACTTATTTCATTTCCATCTAAACAATAACTATTTAACACACAATGCTGTTATATTCAAAATTCTTATCACGTATTATTACTCACAAAATTTTAAAAATTTCAAGATTTGCACAGATTCAAATTTGCACTTCAGAGATATCTTTTTTCATCTTACAATATCACTGATGATACTACTCTAATTGTAAAATAAAAAGAACATATCTTTAAAAGAATAACTCAAGTTATTGTATTATCTAAAATAAAAAAGATTAGAGTGTATCATTTTTTTTTTCAAATTCACATGAAAAATCAGATTTCAAAAGCATCTCAAAAATGAAAGACTGGCATATAGTGGATTCTAAACGAACTGAAAACGATTAATTTAGTCTTAAAATGCTGACTAGTAGCAGCTACTTGATCTCTGACGAAACAAAAGAGCAAACTTTCCAAAAATCACACGAAACGCAAGGAGCATAACAGACTATTTTATATTAATGGGAAGAAGACTGCCGAAGAGACTTATCGCGATCACAGCCACGACCGCAGAAACTTCCATCGCCGCCACTTTATCGAACGCCAAAGACACTTATCGGTAAGTGTTATCAGAAATGAAACAGTGGACGCGCGTCGTTAGAAGCATTAATGCGTGTCAACACACGATTACACTGCATAAAGTCCATATCGTTAAAGCAAACACGTTTCTTAAACGCAAGAGATTAGAGATTATAACACTGAACGGTGCTCGAAATTTCAATGGGACACATAATTCGGTATTACGTTACGAGGTTTGATTAAAGCGACCTGTTTAGGTCTGAAATTCTGGCAGTGTACCCTCGTCAAACGTAATTTCCGAAACAGGTGAGGCGTAATTAACGGATTAACGCTATAACGATCGCCTGAATCCGCGTGAAACTTAGAGTGGCTCCACAGGCTTGCTCGCGTAAAAGGCTAACTAATTGCAAAAGCTACTGTTATTTTTCCTGCTATTATCCGTGCCATCTGCACTTTTTCAGCTGTCGCCTGGTTTTTATCTCTCTAATAGGAGAGGCAAATCTGCACGCGTAATCTAGACGAGCACGTTAGTTCCACGTGGACAAACTTGTTTGCCACTGTGTGTTTACTGTATATTGATTTTCGAAAATTTTGTTGCTATGGGAAACTTTGTTTCTCCATATTAACACTTTGAGTGGCGTTTCGCGTTGATATGTCCTGGAAAGCATCGAAAGTATTGCCCGGGAGTCCCCGAATGTTTGTTTGGAAAACACGCGAAGCTCGGAGCTTGTTTTGCGATTTTATTCTCTACATTTGTACAATTTTTATTTTTATATTCTCGATTGGATCTTTGTGAAAGTGTCATCAGCGGATGGGCGAGCTTCTCCCAATGAAAATGAGTCTAAACTCGACCACATTCGGGGTATTTTTAGTTATGCAGGGTGCGTAATTAGTCAACCGATTTTAAAAGCGACTCGAATTTTGGATAATTAAACATAGCCCGAATAGGGTCGTGTTTGTACTCATTTTCATCGGAAAAATCTCGCCTATCCATTGGTAGGACTGTCATGAAGATGTAATAAACAATGCAGAAGTTTAAGCTCAGAAAGTTATAACCGAGTTGAAAAGGCATTTTTCAAAAGCTTGAACCACTCCAAGTGTTAATTCAATGAGTGTTACTCAGAAATTGCAGCTCTCATCGATTCTTTATAGACTTGTTTACCACGACGCGATATATTTATGTCGCCGAGAAATTATACGGAGCGAAATAGCGTTGCATGAAAACTCTATTACCATGAGAATGTGCAGTAACACTTTTCGGCCAGGCTCTGCCGAGATAAGAAAGTTAATCTCATAAATTTTGATCAGGAGGTATTTCACGGAACAGCATTTCAAGGGGTGATTCTGGGGTGAATTTCCTTTCCCGAGTTTCCTTCTCCCAAGAATTTACTCGATTGAATTTCCTCGGTTAAAATATTGTATATCCCCCCCGCGAGAATGTTAATTTACAAAACAGTAAAAGTGCCACAGCCTTTCTCGTCTGATTTCAAATCCATCATTAACACGAATCGTGTATATTCATAGCTTGCCAATTCTGAGTGCCTAATCTCACTAATTTTGTGTTGAACAATGTGAACAAAATTTCAATCTAAATTACGTAGAACAAAGTTATAACAGAAAACTAAATTAATATTATTCAACCACACAATTTATAAAGAACTACTAAATATTCCATTAATCCGTCATCGAATTTTTTTAAAAATTCCAACTCATCTCTCCGGCATTCTACCTAAACACCAAGAAATGTAATTCACTTGAGAACCCTACAGAAATACCGAATGAAAATCAAATCCAATTACACTGCGGTGCAACAGTTCCCTCGCAATTCAATGAATCACAGATTCACCTGACAATCATCACTCCGTCCCGAAAGCGTATTCCACGAGAGTCCGCTCGAGTGAAACGAAGAAAAACGCGCAGCTTCGCCCTGTCCGTTCCGTTGAACGTGGTCCAGCGTTCGCCCCGTCTGTTCCTCTATTCAGAAGTGGCTGCAGAGTTCATCCGAGAACAATGCCAGAGGCGTATTTTAAACGAAGTTCGCTGCACCACCCCGAAAAGAAAAGGTGGCTCACGAAAGGAGCAAGATGTTTCCTTTGGAGGGACGCCCCCTCTGCGCCTCCTTGTGTTGCAGACACGGAAGTGGCAGGGTGGACGCGCGGAGGCTGTTTGCTTTTGCCATCCGTCACAGTCTCGCCCCGCAGTGAATGCACCCCTCGCATGGATGCATCGAATTCCGATCGAATCCGCGGAGAAACGGGTCGAGAGACATTCGAAGGGCATTTACATACATATTTAACCCGGCTTCTAGACAGTGATGCGCTCGAGAGGGGAAAAAATGGGTAGGAAGAAGAAGCCTGGTGTTTGATTTTAGGTATTTGCTTTCTTGTGTTATGGCTGGGGGTTTGAAAAGATCGAATTTTGTGGTTGTTGGGTTCCTGAAGCTGTGGGTAATTAATTGGTTTTTTAGTGAGTGATTTTGGGTTCTGGATTTTTGGTTCGATGCTGCCTGCAGGTTTCAGATGCGATGCTCGAGTTCTAACGACTGGATTTTAGGTTCGATTTTTGGGTAGTTGGTGGATTTTGGGGTGGGCATTGCATAATAGGGAGATTGGTGGATTCTAGAATCTATTTCTATTTTATTGGTGGACTCTATTGAGGTTCGATTTCTACATATTAACAAGTTGACTGTCGATTCGATGCCAACGTAATTAGTGGATTGTAATGGGTGGATTTTGAATTGGATGTCTGCCTAATATTAGGTCTTAAATTCAATTTCTATTTCATAGGTGGACCGTAGATTGGACTTCGACGTAACACGTAGGTTGTAGATTCGATGCCTGTCTAATGAGTAGATGTTAGATTCTACGTCAACCTAGTAGATATCGATTTGCTGTATAACAAGTAGGTTATAGATTCGATGCCTACGTAATTAGTGGATTCTAGGTTTCTTGTCTGCCTAATAGGTAGATCTTAAATTCGATTTCCATTTCATAGGTGGACTGCAGATTCAATTTCTACATACGTAACAAATAGGTTCGAGATTCTACATCTGTCGTTTAATGGATGTTAGATTCTATGTCTACCTAATAGGTGGATTCGAGATTCCATTTCTATTTAATAGGAAAATTCTACGTTGAATTTCTCATAGTTAAACTTTACATCCCAAACCCTAAGTAGTTTTGATATCTACCCAATAAATTTAATTACTCTAAAATATTCTGCTAAAAGGCAGTCCGCTTAAAGCTTAATTTTATTCAATGACTTTACGATCATACGAAAAGGAAAATGCACCTCTTCACTGCACTTTATTAGCACAACCTCAGGCAATATCTAATACGGTCGTTCCACCCAAGGGACACGAGTGACCGTTCTTAGGATTCACCTATATTCCTGGAGACGTTCCAATTCAATTAGCCCCTAATTCACAAAGGATATCGGAAGTACCGCGAAGGCTGGACATGGTGGTATTGGCCTGTTGGCCATCATCCACCGTCGCCATCTTCTCGGAAGCCCTTGACGCCGAATGCACCCCCGTCCTCGATGCTCTTCCACGACTATTCTGAACGACCAGTCGCTTCGGAATGTCAACGGAGAAATCGAGGTCGACATCTAGCCACTGCTTATGTGTCGTTTTAGTAAAACAGATAACTAATTCTAGAGCTAAATGCTGTGGTATTGCAATATTCTTCACTATTAATGAATATAGTACCATTAAAATCGCGAATAGATGCAGATTCAGTGTACCTATTACTCATTCAATTTTGCATTTATTGGAAAGGTTTGATATCGCAGGGAGAGTATAGGAAATTAGAGTGATTAGCGTGTGAAATCAAGACTATACCTACTTTTTTTTAGAAATCGGGAAGCTACTTAATTCGGAGAAGAAAAAAAATGAAACAGTAATGGTAGTAGCTCTTATTAAATTGTCTATGTAAGGTTAACGTACTACGATAAAAAAATTTCTCGCGTAAATTCTTGTTCTTATGTGTGAATATATCTGAAGATGGAAAGTGATGTGATGGTCAAAAATATGATTGAAGAGGACACCAGGAAACTCCAGCATCGACTTAAGTTAATGATTTCGCGCGAAACGAGCCCTTTCGGCTAAAGTTGGTAGAATTTCGGAGGGTAAGTGTCACTTGACCCATTTTAAGGTGCATTAGTGTTGGACACGTGGGATCCACTTTGTTCTGCCTAACTGGGAAATGTACTTTTGGCGTTCAAGCTATTTTGCATATCCGCTTGCCAAAGCAAATTCGACGTCCTATGCTTTTGATTCTATACCTTTCGAAAGTGAAATTAAATTATTTAATCTTCACCAAGTACTTTGAGATCTACTAGATTCATACCAGTTCCTTTCAATATTATGTAATGAAATTCCTCTTTAACAAAAGCTTTCTAATCTTATCTAGGGAAAGTATAATATCTAATCATTTTAAAATTCAACACGAGTTCAACCATCGAGTCGAGTTTTATTTATTTCCAAGCAGATATGATTAGTCAACAATGACACACTACTGAGCCACTCAAATCTAGTAATAGCTGCAGAAGAAGTTTGCAAGTCCCACAGTACTGCCCTCGTTAGTTAAAATGTCATAGCTAGTATTATCAATTTTTCAAGATACGGGGAAATATTTGAAAGTGAATATTTCAAGTTCCACACGTCTTTTACCTTTTAAGTAAAATTAGAAAATCCTAAATGCTTCGTAGAGATCTTGAAACAGTCTAATGTAGTTAAAATATCCTATCTGAAACATTTAATTTATTGCTACGTTAATAATACATTATCTACCGGCACACCTGTTACAAACAATTATATTAGGCTGTTACGAAACAATGACATTTTTCAAATTGAATGAAAAAAACAAAGACCGCACAAAGAGAATGATAAGACTTCAGGTTTCTCGGTTGTTTCGAAATGCTAAATAGGACATTTTAACTAAGGAGGGCAGAGTATTTCTCTGTTAAATCAAAAACTGCCCCCTACATTATTAAGGAGGGAAAGCCAGCGTGACGATCCTTTTCGGTGCATTTTCTTAATGTTTGGTGTCTTAATGTATTAACGTAAAATTCAACCCATAAATCCAGCGACACAATACCAAGCAGATAAACTCCAACAAAAGTCAGATTCCTCTGCCTCCAAACACCCAAAAAGCATCAAGCAAAACGTCCACCAACAAGTTACAAATTAAACAGTAATAACTTCTTACCTTGCCCAACGTGCCTACGAACCGACAGATATTAAACTCGCTCTGATCCCCATCCCAAGCAACTCGTCTTCGTCACAGTCTCCACCCATTGAAAGTGCCCCCTCGATCATGATCACCTTAATGATTTACCGTTCTCGGATGCATCCAGCCTCGACGGGTGATCTTTCACACGACGTCGAATTCAATTTAGCGTAAGACGATAGTCGGAGGCGTCGCTCACTAAAAGCCTCACACCCCCGTTCCACTATGGAGCCGACGCATAGATCATAGATCCACGCGCGTGGATCGAGGCCTCGGGAGGCTGCAACCCCATAAATCCATTGCAAGCGCCGTTGCAACCCTCGCTGATGCAGCCTTAACTGCACCTCACCTCTGACCTTTCACAGCGCCCACCCAGCGCGATTTTATTGAATTCCAGCCTCCCCTGGGGGAGGGGATGGGGGCGGTGGAGGCTGCGAACGATTTTCGACCGGATTGTTTCCGATTTAATTCTCGACGTTTCCCTGGACGGGCGCAAACAGGCGACGCCTTGCATTTTTCTGAGTCAATAACAGGGTTGCCCGATGCAGGCGTGAGAAGGGGAGCAAGAGGGGGTGTGGTTGGCTGTGGGGCTTAGGGGCAGATTGTTGTAGGTGCTTGAGTAAAAGTGCACAATTCTTTCTTGTGTAATTTAATTTTAAATGTCCACTGACTATAAAGTGCAGCTTCGCCAATGTAATTCTGTGAGATTCCATTTTGCTGTTCTCGACGTTTATCCATCTGTACAGGTATATCAAATTCAATTATAACTCGCACACTTACACACTCATCACGATATCTCTGGAACCACTGATCCTATGACCACAAAATTTAGTACATATAGTTAGGTTCCTCTTAGCCCCTAGGTGCTCGCTAAAAACTCTTTTCAAAAACTCCCTCCTCTGCACCGAAAAAATATATAATTACAACCTGGGCAACGTCGGAATCTTTAAGCTAGTAAAAATCTATTTTCACAAATCCGAAAGCCTCGATCAGTTCGAACAGTGTTTTCCAACCTTCTTTGAGTCCATGACCACCTTTTATAATATTCAAATAACCTGCGACCCCCCCCCCCCCCGTATAAGGTGAGGTAAATTGAAATCAACCCCGCTGTATAAAGAACATGATATTTACAATCGCGCGGACGTCGTCGCGCGAATAAGTATATAGATACCAATATTTCAGAAGAAACAATAAAAAGTAACAAACAAACCACCGGCGGTCGCGGGGCCTAGATAATTCCCAGGGAAATCAGGGGGGAAATTCGGAATGGAAGCGCAGCGGTGCAGGCGAAATTACTTTCGCGTGACAAATCGCATTCGGTTTCTGGGGAAACGAGGGTGCAATCCGCTTGCACAGGGGTCGTGGATTTTTGTGGGCGCGAGGCAGTTCAATGGCTGGGCCAGGCGTATCGCTGATCCTGCAACGCGTTTGAATCCTCGCCAAGCGTCCACGGGATTTGCGGAGTTAACGACTGTTGTGCCCGAGACGTATGAAAGCGACACGGGAGTCGCGCGATGGCGAATTCGCTGATCGTCGCGAAAACGGAGGATCCCTGCTATCGCGGGAAATTAGACGCTTGTGTAATCTGGAATGGCGACGTAGTTGACGCAAAAAATCGCGCCAGTTGCTATTTTTGTCCGGGAATGAAAATAATGAATCTTCAGAATATTCAATAATCAGAATCATCAAAATATTCCTTTTATCAGACATATTACTTGCTTAGAATATTACATTAAAATTTAATTGAAAATTAAACAATGATTGGCAATCAATTTAAATTGAAAGAATTAGATTGAAGCTGGAGGATCCATTTTATCGTCAGAAATTAGAAACTTGTCTTCATTCGAAGTTCGAATGCAAACATTCGGAATGGAGTAAAATTCGAAAGGAAAAGATCTAAAAATTATATTTTAGTGGTATTGCAGCAGAATATGATTCCTAATCGATTGAGAAAGGAAGGATTAGCTTGAAGCTAGTGGATCCATATTTCCAATGCAAAGTTTAAATGCAAAAATGAATGGGAAAAGATTCGAAGTAGAGAAATGATTAAACAACACTTCACTTGTATTTTTGCACAATATGGTTCGTAATCGATTAAGATTCGAAGAATTACCTATGTAGAATCTGTTGACGTCTGACTTAGCAACGTTACCTAGCAGCAACGTCAGATGTGTACAGGCTTTAAAAAGGTCGCTATATTTTTGTCAATTGCAGTGTCCTGCATATATTTTATTCTTAAACAGGACTGTATATTCCTGTCGAATTAGAAATCCAGTCGGTACGAATATAAAGCTCTAATTAAAGAAGCATGGCCGATTTGCAACCCTCGAGAAGCGTGCCCCCAAAATTTGAACGTGCTTTGACAAAATATTTTGCTATTAATTATACTAAAGAAAATCTAAAAGAGAATTTCGCATATCCAATCTGACAGTAAATCACTTCCCCATTTTATCTGTGAAATCTTTAAGTAGCCATCACTCTGGACAACCATCCGCCAAGCAAACAGGCGACTAAAGCGACAGATGCAGAACAGTTTGAAAAACCATCGCAAACAATGGCTCGTTTGCATTGGTACAGTGTTGCAGCGGCCTGGCAAAGCAAATAGCACGCGACAAGGTTTTGTAGTTGTCAAAGATCTTCCGGCTCTCGCCTCTTCCTCCTGCCCCTGCTCACCCCCTAATTCTCTGTTCAAAGGGGCCGTTTGAAAGCATCAGAGGCACAAGGTGTTCCTTTTCCACGAAGGAAAGTCGTGGCCAAGCTCTGTGTGTCAAGTATCTGATCTCTTCTTCATCGTCAAGGGGCTCCTGGCCCTGCGCCAATCCCTTGCTACAGACTAATATGTACTTGCTTCTATTACTCGATACCTACTCGAGGATCGAACCGTAGTTTCTTCCACTTCGACAATTTCGTTTCATCTCGTTGTTCGCGCGACGTATTGATATTCGATTACTTGAGATTCAGCCCAAATGTAAATACACGTATCGGTCATATAACGGTCGTAAACGGTAAGAAGTATCTTGGTAGTTTAGAATTACGCCGACTACTGTTAAAAGCGAACTCCGAGCATGGTTTCTTTTCAAACTAAACATTCAGGGACTTTGGGATAGAGCTGTAAATATTCGAATAGTCGAACTATTTCAATAATTCAGATTATTTCGAACACGAATCATTTATTCGAATAATATTAGAACCATTCGAATAATATTAAAATTAGTCGAATTTCAAATGCGAATTCTACTGTTATTCGAATATTCGAATACTTAAAGTATTCGTAACAGCGCTGCTCCGGGACAATATTTTCGATATTTTAAAAAAATTTCAACGAGAAAAATTGCTTTTACAATTTTCAAAATAAAGAACTTTAAACGATTTTTTACGTCAATATCAAGTTTATCTCTGATTTATTACACTTGTATTCCAAACTCGTCTTGTATTAGCATTTGATTTGATTTAGACGCAGATGAAATTTATTTCAAGACTTCGTAACAGGTAAATCGAATTGATTTTCGATGTCACAGATATCCCATTCAAAGTGTTTTTTCTTTTATTATTCCCAGAGGGGCGGAGCGAAAAATCAGAAGCAGAGAAATCGATGCAAAGTTTAGAAGTAATGAAATTTCTTCCAGGCACAGTATCGCGCAATTATAATGCCGCGTTTAAATTATACCGTGGCCCTTTGAGAACGAGCCCCAACTCTGTATTCCGCCCACACCCCTCCATTGCGAAGTTTAATGAATTCGCCCCACGGGTCGCGGCTCCTTCGAGGAGAAGTTTTTCTGTTCCGTTCGCGATACACAAGGCAAGCTTTAAATGACTGCATTTTCTGCGCTGAATTTCCCTTCACACTTATTAAAAGGACTAACGAGTAACACAGCTTCTCGCCACAGACCTTTCGTGATTTCGCGATCTCTTTATCCAGATTCTTTTCATCTGTTCCTTTGGAAAAAGTACCGATAATCGGTATTCCGTCGTGGAAGAAGTAGATTCGTTCTATAGACAGTTTTGGCAAGGTCTCTCCAAGTAGAATCAGCGAAACATCTAGACTACTATTGGAAGTTTGTGAATTGAGAATTAGTGCTTATTTGATGTAGACAAATTCTTTATATTTATGGGTTTTGGTATTTGTTAACTGTGGCTGGGATAATGGAGGGTCCTAGTAACATTAAGGCCGTGTTCACATTAGTCAAATTGTATTGCAAGGCAAGTAAAGCTGAAGAAATCTCTACTTCCCTTGAAACTTGAAAATAAACTTGAAAGTAAATAACAGGTTCACATTGGTAAAGTACTTTGAAGTTATTTGAATGCAAGCGACTTGGAGTCAAGTATCTTGACTACTATGAACGGGGCTTATACAGTGGGACAAATCTTCTTCCACTTTTTAATTCATCAAAATTAACTAATGAAAAATCTGTGGTAATCAGTAAATCAGAATATGAATGTGAGTACATTCAAATGAATAGCGATTGCAAAGTGTAGGTACAAGTGTGCTAATATTCTAGACGAGTCTAAGTAGTTGCAGTATTAATGAAACTTGGAAAAAGCATACTTTCTAAAGAACATAACTTACGTTTGAAGTCCCTCAACAACATCAATTGTAAGGCTCTAACAATAAGTCATAAAGAGACAGAAGACCTTTTTCAGTCATCGATGCAGACATAATGACGTAACGAATTTTTTTAAATGGAAAATATGAATATTGATCATGGAACAATAGCTTGACGCTGTGGCCACCATATTTAACGCCTCTCAATTTTTCATCGAAGTACAAGGATGAAGTGGAAGCGACCCACACTGGTCTTTCAAACCGTCGCCTCTGATTAGTCACAGCAATCGTCCTCGCGAAACCATATTAACCATAACCATACTCAGAGAACTACTGATAGCAGCCAACTAAAACTTCGAAACTCTCTGCTCCTAATCTCAAACCGACTATCAGACAGACGAGTTAATTTCCCTCGAGAAACCAGCTTCAAGACTTCTAATCAATCTACCACACCTGGGTACTAAAAATCTCAAGATTCATAAAACTACCAATAACAACCCGTTTTTCCCCCAATCTCACAAAACGAAGGCTAGACACATCTTGCAACCCCCTTCTTCTCAATTCCACGAGTTCCAAGATCAACAATATCAGTAACCCCTTATCTATCGCTGTCACATATTCGTGACTTGACGATTTTGATAAATAGTCCGGATTTAAGGAAAAAGGGGCCCATTTTTCGGGAAAATGAAGACGTAGTTTACTAAAAAATATTGTGTTTGGATAAAATCATCATTTTTTTTTTAAATGAGGCCCTGGGATGGGCCTTCTGAGCAGGGGCCCAGGCGGCACATCCGCCACATCACGGTACCTTAAAAATTCCATATTATTTCGCCCCCCTAGAATATCCCCATATTATCCGCAATATTCAGTGGTAAAAGTTATCAGAAATGGGCCGGGAATTTGTGAGATGTATGAAAGAGATGGGCAGCAAGCATAAGCTCCCCCTAGTAGATGCAGCAGACAAAGTGTTAAGTGGCTCGAATAAAATCTCTTCGCGACTCAGCTGTCACGTGCACAGGCGATCGAAACGGTGTAGGTGGCCAGTGTTTTTGCATGTATTGACGGTGTCCCCTATGGACGTGAAATCCGTCGTCAACGTCACTCGCAACGCTGAGACACACTCGACGGCTTCCCGTGCATCTGTGCGTGCTTATGCGAACCGTATCGATTGAAACGAGCTCTGGATACGCCGGTATTATCCTGGGCAGCCTACCTGTTACGCTTTTTGTTCCGGTCGAGCGCTACTCCCTGTGCTCCATGTGCATCGCCCCCGGTTCAATGGAATAATTAAAAATGGCCGTCGCTGCGAATTAAGCCCTTCGGGGTTGCTGGCCGATTGGAAGGCCGGCAATGGTGGTGTGTACCAGTCATCGAGTCGCCGTGTAAAACACTCGTTCACGGTTCCAGTATTGTGACCTCCGATGGGAAGTATGAGGGATAGAGTTAATTGCGCAAGAGTGGCAGCCCTGCGTGGGCGTATAACCGGGGCACGTAATGGTGGGCGTACGAATGGTGGTTATTTCGAGGGACAATGGAATGACGAACGTGGGCAGTTGATGGTTGAGAATGGGTGCTGGTTTTGGGTATTTGGGAAATGGCGGTTTGGGGTGGTGGCGGTGAGAGGTTTGGTTCTGATAATTTTGGATGTCGAAAATTTACTAGATTGTTGAATTTATGAGTTCTACGAATGTGATATTTTCATGTTCATATTTTCATTCTATGGTTTTTAGATCGTGAGGATACTGGATTCCCAGATTTTGGGCTTCTAAGAATATTAGGTTCGCAGATTTTGAGATTTCAGGGATATTAGATTCCCAGAGTCTCGGATCGAAAGAATATTAGATTCTCAGATTTTTTTTATCTAGAGAATGGTGGATTCTGAAATTTTTAGATCCTAGACTTGAGATTCCCAGAATATTAGATTCTCAGATTTTTAGATTCCAAGAATATTAGAATCTCAGATTTTTAGATCCCAAGAATATTAGACTCTCAGATTTTTAGATTTTCTGATTTTTAATTCCCAAGAGTCTTAGATTCTCAAATTTTTAGATCCCAGACTTTGAGATTCCCAGTAGATTTAATTCTCAAATTTTTAGATCCCATGAACATTAGAATCTCCGATTTTTAAATCCCAAGAATATTAGAGTCTCGGATTTTTAAACCTCAAGAATGAACCCCAAGTCTATAAGATTCCACAGAAAAAGCAATCATCAAGAATAGAAAAAAATACTCTAAAATCGCCCACATTCTCACACACATTCAGGTGCTGTAGCCTGAATAACTTTCAAACTATCGATCACTGTACAGTACATACTCCCCTAATTATTTCCAGCGTCCCACTAACAGATCAAACTAAATAAAGAAACGAATAAAAAAATCTACACAAATGCTACCGAAAAAAGTGCCACGTTGTCTGTCAACAAAAGTTAAACTCGTCCTCGATCCATCCAAGGAACTATTCGTTATTTCCGTCGCAAAGAACGGATTTACGAAGAAGAACAGACACCGTAGGAGCGGGGAAAGAGATCAGCCTGCAATCCCCGACGATTTAATTACCGTCTCCGTAATTGTCCGTTCAATTAGCGTGCCGCTGGCATTCACGCTCATACGCATATAACGAAGAATCCAACTGCATAAGACGCGTCTCTCTTTCCTCGCTATTTTCCCACGTTCAATGACTCTTCCCCCGAGACACATTTGTCTGCATGTGTCTACGATTTCGATCGAAGGCTTGGAAAGGCTGCAGCGTTAAGTGGGCCTCGATGATTCATTCTGACCTACCTAACGAAAGATAGACCTTGAACTGAACTGCAACTAGTCGTGGGCGGTAGTTGCTTGAATATTAGGGTCATAGTTAATAAAGAAATATAATTCTGCAAAATGATGTAGGTCAAATGATAGAGTAGGTACATGTCATACTTTGGAATTACACGGCATACATATCAAGGTGAACGAGACGAATTTGTGAACATCAGCTCTTGTAGAGTTAACCCATTAACAGCTGTTTTTACATAAATGCAACATTACATTTCAATTTTTTTTTAATCAAGCCAAATGCAATGACAATTCTAGAATTTTTATTTTAATGCTTCGCCGGTAAATAAATTAAAGAATAAAATTGGTCAATTCTTTTTGTTATTATTCATAATGTCTACTGGTGTAATAAAGATTTGTTATTATTATTATTATTATGTATTAGTTATTAGTGTATTAGTTCCAATTGAGTTTACACACTAATTTTCAGTTTTTTATAGAAATCATTAAGACAGTCATTCCCAGGAATTTTCGTTCGAACACTGTTATTATACTCATCTTCGGTTTTTCTTTGGAGGCGCTAAGAAATATCAATTAAAACCCGATGAAAAGTGTATTGCAAGAATTTCATGTTACGTTATGAACTAGAATTTTGATTCTGGTGGATCCACGGTATCCTGCGAGTTTAAAGCGCGATACGATGGAAATTATGAATGGGGGTGTCAATTAAAATACCATAAATCAGTTCATATCGAATTTCCGATCTCCAGCGATCTAGATTCTGCCAAGCAGAAAATAATACGTGCTCGTAAAGAAGCAGTTGAATTCCCCGTACAGTGTGGCGCTTCAAAGAAACAAACTGTAACTGAATTTTAGAAAATAATCATACGAATCAGAAGAAAGGTGTTACGGAAAGAGTAATTACAGAAACGCGACGAACACGTTCGTCGGAGTATCGTTCCATTATAGCAGCTGCCACACGCAATGGCGTAACTTGCATAAGATGTAAATGACGTAAACGATGCACAACGCTCGACTGCATTGTTTTACGAACGACTGCTGCACCGCGAATATAATTGCGCTGTTTGTTCGGCAAGAACGCGAGCGTGTGTGCACACCTTGCCCGCGTTAATTGCTAGCGCTTTATACGCCGTGCATTGGAAACGCGAACGCTCTCAGTCGTGTGTAAAGATCACGGATGAGAAAGAGGAAGCGCTACGTTTTTGCCCCCGCTGTTTTTCGGTCGACGTGAGTTGTAACATTGCCCTCGATAAATCACAACGAGTGTGCAAGTAACACTTCACAGCTTGTAGGACGCGATAATAAGTCCCTTCGAGGAGGAAGCTATTAAATTTTAAAGCACTAGCAGCCTGGGAAAACGAAAACGGTGTTTTTAGATATTAATAGTCTTCTGTAAATAATAATTGCGCATTGATAGCAAAAATGGTTGTAATCGTTTTGATATTTCTGCTATGATCATATGAATTTTCATTTTGATTTAACTCGCTGTGAATGGCCAGTCGAAATGGTAATGTTTCTCCACCTGTGGTAGGTGTAAGTTTCTTTGGCATGAGAAGCTTGCTCGAGAGTAGTTATATTTCTTTAATAATTTTTTTGGAGTTCCCTCCTCGATAGGGTGAAAAGGGGTAAAATGTATTTTACTCCTTAATATCTCTTAGGCCATGGTTTTTACTTACAAAGATTACCCACACAAACAATGGTTACTTTACAAAAATTATATAAAAAGTTACTTTAAAAAAACCCAGATATAACAGTAATTTCTTTTAATTATTACTTTACCATAGCGATGCACGAGTATTTTGCTAGTACATGAAAGTGGTCCATGTCAAAAATCGAAAAAACTTATATTTGCCACTTCTTTTGTATTACATCGATTACTCAAACGTAAAACTTTACCGTAAAAGTCTAAATATCTCGAAACGAAAAATGAGAATGACTCAGACCATTTTCGCAATCACCGGCACGTATCTATTGTACACATACATGTACTTAGGTATCACTAAAATTCAAAGAACACTTTAAACTGCCTTATGAAAACAGTGGTCGCAAATATCACTAAAAAAATACTGTCAATTTCAAGAGGAATATTAAAACAAGACAACCGAAAAGATACCTAAAAATTCTTTATTTCTGCCCTCCGCAACTGATACCCAAAATAACTCCAGCCTCGTTTTCACGAGAAGAATTAATCTCAGAGCCTCTTCCCGAAGCTTCAGCCTAGAACCGTAGAATAATCGGCCACCGAAGCTCGTCAACCGAAAAAGTGAATGGGGGGGGGGGGGGCGATCGTTTTAAGCGCCTCGTGACCGATTTTTCAAGTTCCCAAAACTAACTCGCGCTGGAGTGGCTGGTGCAGCCGTTTCCCCGGCTGGCAGCTCGCTAAAGTAAATCCAGAACAAGTATCTGCCTCGCGGCACGGTGGAAGTATCAAAAATAAATTACAACCGTCGGCGAGACGATTTTTCGCGTGCGCTGCGGAGGGGAATTGGTCTGATACGGCGCGGTAGAACGAAAAGTAGACGGTAGTTCTCGTGCGGGTGGTTTTTAATGTTTCAAGCGCTTATGAATAAGAGATGAACGCAGGGGTACGTGTCGTGGCCGACGATGGTCGATGGTAGTTTTTCAGGGACGCTTCCATAGCGGAAGTCGAACCACGGCCTCGCTGTAAGGCGCAACAAAAGCTCAACTCTACCCCCCCTACAAGTTTCCCTATTTACGACCCCCGAGCAAAAGCTTTCGTCACTGCGTTACAACAACGTGACACGAAACTTCTTGGCGTCTCGGTTCTTCCTCTGTCCGCGTGTCTCCAGCTTTTATCGCGGGCATCGATTGAGCTGATCGCATATCTGAGTGGTGTGCTTTGTGTTTTTAAAACGTCACGGTTGCCACTTTGGTATTTGCCAAATGCTTATGATTTGTAAGGGAGCTTATAAAATGGGGGGAAATGTGTCAAGTTTGCGGTAAGGATTGAAGTAACAGCAATGGAACTACGAATCGATAATTGGTATGGATTACTTATTTCTTGTGGAGTTTCAATATGTACGCGTTTGATATCTATCGATTAATTTTGTTGAAAGTGTATGACTTGTGGACTGTTTTGTGGTGGATATTGAAATTACTGGTTCGCGAAAGCAACTTCTGCTGGGTTTCGGCGGGGTTTAAAAATTTGAAAAATTCCAGTCCCCTACATATATGTTGCCCAGAAAGCTATAAAAGTTTCACACCGAGTGTCTTTTGAAGCAATAAATAGCCGCACCAGTGGAAATATGATTTAACAGAATTTATGCACCATCCCAATGCGCAACTGGACGCAGAACCCATCGCACGAAATTGTTGAGAGTTCCGGTGCTGGAGGGTTAGGCCGTCGGCATATTATTCAAGCGAAATCCCCCGATTTATTGGCTCGAGCGGATCCACGACCTACGCAGCCTCTGCTGCGCCAGCGACAACTACCTTAATTAAGTTTACCTTCGTTAAAGCCCCGATTCACTGTTCGCCTTGTACATCCGCCGCCTGCAGCGATGTACACCCTCCATTTTCCCCGATTTGCATCCCACTTCATAGAAAGTCGGTCTGGGATAATTCGTTTCGCGACGTCGATTTTTGCGACTCCTCGTGAGTCAGGCAATGACTGACCTTCCTAATTATGAATGTTGATTAGCGCGAAGTTCTCATGATTTCTCGACGTATCCCTTAGGCTTAGAAAAGGTTTGGAAATTAGAACATTCTGGTGATACAAATGATATAAATTCTTTAGTATGCTATTTGCATAGATATTTCTGATTGCGTAAGCTATTGAGAGTAACCACACCAAGTGGGATTTTGGTAGTTTGAAAGATAAGTGCCTCTTCGATAAGTACTGTAATTATTACAGAGAATATATGAAATTTAATTCATTCATATTAGTGAGTTGGAGAAACTTTCATTCCTATGTTTATTGGAAGAAGTTAGTTCGCTCTGCTACATACCCCACGGGAGCTGATCTTATTCTTAGAAATCATATTATGTTTGTAAAGGAAGTCACTAATAGAATTCCTCGAAAACACTACGCAGCTAAACGCCATGCTACCTGAATCTGGAACCACAAGTTTACCGATGATCTGATCACAGATTACCGAAGTAGGCTTCTGATAAGAGACAAGGGACCCACTGAAGTAAACCCAGTAGTTATCTCCAGATCTGTTTTTAAATTAATGATTCGCCCTGCTGCTGTTAAGAGTCGCTGCCTGCCAAGCACGATGATTCGAGGGAATTTCCCCCTGACAGAGCTACTTTCTATTATCAATTCCGTTCCCCTACAGTCACGCTTAGTAATTGGAGCGATGAATCACCCAATTTCCGAATCGCAGTTGTCAGACGTCGCCCCGAATGCAAGCAATTATGCTGGCCTGTTATAACCCAGTTTCACCGTCTGACCACCTGTACACCTTTACTACTGGCGGTCTGACCACCGCAGAGCCTTGCGTGCCGAAGGCCGCCGGTGCTCGCCTTATTTCAGGGTGTGTTTCCATGTACAACGGGGTGTTAATAAAAAATGGGGTCCCTTTTCGTAAGGTCACGAAGCCACGGAACGCCAAACATCACCTTCACTGAGACCTCAGTCAGATCTCTGATAATCCTATGACTTATTTTGGGGTGTCTATGTGACGTCAGAAACGGTGGTTGTAAAAGGGAATTTCTACGTACATAATTATCTGTCGACGTTAATATACAGGGTGTCCGGTTATTCGCCGGTCTCTTAACAGGTTGACTGCCGATTATACCGATCGGCGTGTTTCTTGTCTGAGCACGTCAATTGGAGTGTCGCTTGTTTTGCTATTTCACCGATTCGATGGTTTTGAAAGGTTAAATCAATTGAGATAAATAAAAATGGACAATAAAGCAGGGCCAATCATAAAAACAAAACACACGTATTTTTGTTATTGGCTGAACTGTCACACCACAGGCGGAGCGAGCGGAGTACACCTCTTGCCCCTGTAACACCGCTCTAGCCACCCTTCTTTAAACATTACACTCCCATCGTTTTCGGCGTCGAGGAAAGCACCGCCAGGTTTCATCGGCAGTCAACGTGTTAAAAGAAGCGATTAATTGGGGAGATAAAATGGAGAAAATTGGCTAATTCGTTAGAGGAATCGTAGAGAGAACATACAATTTGTATTTCGGTATTTTAAAGTGGCTAGTGAGTAGGGAAAGTGACTTTTAGCGAGTCACTTTTTGGAGTGAATAGATTTAGAAGGCCTTAAAAGAGTTCAGCGGACTCAAGCCTCCCGAGTTTCGAGAAAGAGTATTCAGGGAGTTAAGGTACTTTATAGCAGTCCTCGGAGTGTTAAGAGACTCTAGAAAGAGATTTACGGCTTGTATTGTTCTTGCTATTATTTTCTTATCGCCTTTCTCTTCCTGCGCCCTCCAAATCCCTACTTGTAACGTGATCTAGAACCCTTTAAAAGAACCATTACACGAAGCAATCTCCTGCAACATACCCTTCCCCCACCGAACCCCCTGTAATATTTATAACAAACCCAAAGGCGGGGACTATGGAAGCTTCCAAGCCCAAGACGTGCCCTTTTCACCCACCACTCCGCCCTAAGATCGTCATACCGCATTAGTCATCGGATGACCTAATAATGCTAATTTTAGCACACACCCGGTAGAACGGGGGCTCGAAGGGGTTCCGTCACGCGATGGTCAGCCGGAGCCTTCGCCCCGTGTCCGAGGGACTCGGTCTCGATTAAAACAGGGGCTATCGAGCGGCCTACGTCGCCTTTGCACACAAGTTCGTCGGGTCCGCAGCGCGCTAGAAACGCGGAAACGGATCTTTCTTCGGGGGGCTTCGAGGTCGGCCCAATTTGCGTGTGCCAAGTGTTTCGGTAATCCTCCGTTAGCCCACCCTCCGCATCGACCGTTTTTTTTTGTTCCGTGGCAGCGATTGTTTCGGGGGTGAACGACCCTTATCAAAGCCATCGACGAATTGGCCATCGTGGGACAAGCAAGTAGGACGTGGGTATGTTTGGTGCGGTCATTTTGTTAATAGTGAATTTCTGTGGGGTTACGTGAGATCGAAGAGGGATTGCTGCAGTGTAGGGTGGACGATGAGCTGGAATTTAGGGGGGTTATGTTAGGTGGTGTGTAGGGGAGAGGTTTCGTCACACAAACAAGTTATTTTCCTGTTTAAGACAACACTAAGTAGTGTCTAGTCATTCGACGCAGACTTCGCCGCGGTCTCACTCGCAACAGATCAGCAATCCGCGGTTGACGTTTTTCTGATATGAAAGGAAAAGTTTCTTTTGTTTTCTGAGGCGGTTTGTGAAATAAACGTTCCAGTTTTTCTCGGGGCCGGAAAAGCCGATGGAAACTGATTACTCGCGGAGGAAATGCGACGGGAAATCAATAGCGGGCCGATGCGTATAACGCGACCCAGTCGTTCCCAACGACTTCCACTCATTTGACGTTGGGACAGGGTCGCGGTGCTACGTGATATTCAGGACAGGAGGAAATCGTTTTCATTTCCACCGCCGGACCTACGTATTTCCTTCGCGGTCAGCTTCTCCGCCGATTTCCCGCGTAAATGTGCAGATAAAGCCCGGACGACTTTCTCCTATCGGCGTCAGCTATCTAAAGGCTCTAGATCACGCAAACCTGACGTCAATTTTGTAACTCTTCAACAGTAATTGGATTAACCAACGATGACTAAGGAATCATCGTTTATGGAACAGTAGGAAATTAAATGTAGGTTGTTGTTTGTAGAAGTTGAATATTGGATTTGATATGAAAACCTTGGGATCAAGGTAGATCTATAGGAACATTTTAAAAATTGTTAAGTACTGGGAAGGAAAGGAGTTTAAGAACGTTTAGGATGGACCATAAGTCTTTCGGGTTATGAGTAAACACTTATAGATGATGAACCTATTAGAATAATGAGAAGTGCTTTATTAAAAAAATGATAGGACTTGAAACTAAGAGATGGTAGCGATTCTTATGGAATCTTCAGTCTTCACTGTGCAATAGATATTATATAATTTAATAATATAGTTAAACTTATAGGGTCATGTAGAGGAGAATTTAATTTTCTGTATCTATGCACTGGGAGAAGTCGATTTAAATGAAATCGTCAAATATTTTTTGAGTTACACTGTACGCCAATTTATACTTTTGACTTGACGCCTTGGGCGCTAGGAACTGCTACCATAAATCGATATGTATTGACTAGTTCTTAAAATGGAATTTTTTTACTTTTTTAAATATGTACTAAGTCATCCTGAAAGTTTCATAAAGTTAGAATAAATAAGTTGTTTGAAAAAATTTCCAAAAATCAGGCATTAGTTTAATCACTAGTTACTTAAATTCTAGAATGAATTTGGAGAATATAGAAATTACTGTGGGGATGATAAATAAGACTTAAGTAAATGATTATGAGCGTGATTACGTGGATATAATGATGTTTCCCACTTATTTATGTGGAATTACCAAATTGCAAATAGAACAGAGAATTCCTCGTGTTAGATAAATTCGATTCCATTGTCCGTACGCATTGTCCAATGCGTCTAGTATTAATTTCTCCATATCTCGATGTCTGGTACAGTTTCTTCCCTGAGGGACGCGTCTGGATTCAATACCAAGAATGGTTTTCGCGACGAAGGGGTTGTAAATCAACCCTCTGTGCGTCTACACTTGCAACTTTTTCGATACCAATGTCCCAAGAGCCCATAAATTGATTAAAGTCGTCGAGGAATATTCAGGATTATTGATATAATGTTACTGTTCCCCGTGAAAACTCCTGGGACTTTATTATCAAAGATGTATGGATTTCCTAACGTGATACCTGAAGAACTCGAGGGAACAGTAACAGTACTTAGTAACTCTGTTTTAATATATCGACGAATCGTAACTGAATACATAAAGAAGTAAACGTAGTTGTGAGAGACCACTCTAAATCCTGTTCTGTAATAATTTCTTGCTGGTCAAGTTTTGAGATATTTACTCTCTGTTATTACTAATTCAAAATTTACTTTGTCAAACGTAACCAAATTGATCATTTAACGTATTTTAAAGACGTACTTCAAGAGCGCTGAAGATTTTGGTTTGTTAAATTACCCTTTGTATCATCAAAGATTCTAGTACACTACATTTACTGCCACAATAGAATCTTGATAATCAAAGGAAAATATGGCTAAAAATTCGTCCACCTGCTAAGTTAATCAATCAAATTCATGACACATAATAATTAATAACATAATACTAACACTTAAAATCCCACTTCCAATTTCAATATTTTGTTGCTAGATACTCATTTTTGGCATTTTTTCAACAAAATGGATATACATGTGCATGCATAAATCTCGATGCAGATATTAAGGTGTCACTATATTACCATGAATTTTAGTCCTCAACTCGATATGACTAAAAATTTCTGTTTACAAACCAATATCATCAACCTGACACTATCACTAACCCATCTAATACTTAGCTTCACATTTCATTTTTCCCTGTTACAGGAACAAACCGAAATCGTTCGCGTTCGATCACTGTTTCTACTCCCTGGACCCGGCCGTGGAGAATTTCGCCAGCCAGGAGGTGGTGTTCGACGCCCTGGGCCGCGACATTTTGGACAATGCGTTCCAGGGCTACAACGCATGCATCTTCGCCTACGGGCAAACCGGTGAGTTCGACAAATCGCAGGAAAACGACCACTCTGACTCTTTAAACGCCTCCTTCATCGATCAATTGCTGTTATTTCGCGATTAGAGCAAAGTGCCAAGAAAAATGGTAAAACATTTAAATTTAGAATACTTAATTTATCAACTGACTTCATTCAGAGTCTTAATAGGCATACAGCGAAGTGAAGTAAATAACTCCTGGTAGGATTCTGCGTGAGAAAATGAATCGAAAATATAGAATAAACAAAAATTCCTCCCAGACTTCGTTTTCAGGATAATCGATTTTGACGATATATTTATTATTTCCACCTGTGAATAACACCTACAATAATTAGTATCGTTCACTTCTACAATTATATAGCAACGTTCATTTCTCAATAATTCGAAGCACAATTTTCAGTAAACACAAAATGGAAAATTTTAAGAATCACGAAGGCTTTAGCAGATTGAATAAATACGGTGAATAATGATAAATCGTGACTAACGAGATGTAGCGTAAGGAATTTGATAGACAATCGTGCAGTTAGCTTGAGTGTGATGGATGTAGCTTCCACACGTGAATTTATGCGTCTTCGTTAGGAGCAGCAGACTTTCGCGATTTTTCCAACGACCTAATATTGCAGCCTTGATTTCACGACCTTTCGGGTTAGCCCCACCCACCCGCCTCGCAGCTGATTAAGCTCCCTTCACGCGTAACGTTTCCGCGTACTTTTATCAGAGTCTCGTTTCAATTTGCATTGTAGCAGCGTGTCGGATTACGGATTTGTCACTTCTGTACTGGCCATTGTGCGGTTTTTAAGTCTCCCTTTCCGATGGGATTATCGTCACCGAGCAAAAGCGAGGCTGCCTCTGGCCCATTTCCATTACAATGTAACCGTAGTAATTTCAACGTTCCTCCTTCTTTGGACAGAAGAATGGAATTATTATGCATAGGCTACACTTTCGAAGTTTCTCTCGCGAAAAGAGGAATTAGAGGTTTCTATATTATTTTCTTTTGTCTGCTTGAAGCAGAGTTGCGGTATGATTAAGGGGCAGAGAAGCAGCAAAGACAGAGGGTAGAATGGCGACTTTGAAGTGTAAGGGTTAAGGGTAAGGGAAACAACGACGATCAAGTGTCGGGAAAATAATGGAGGATGCTGTGATAAGAGGAATTTATGTAACGTCGTGAACCGTAACTTAATGGGGTAAGTTAATTGAGACGGGGGATAGTGAAGTATTAAGGTCGAGGGTTAATTGTCGTCGGAAAAGTAGCAGCGCTATTTTAGGGGTAAGGAAAAATCATGGTGAAATCTGTGGTAAGGGGAATTTGTGCTATGTGGAGGGTATTACTTTTAGGTTTTAATTTTGTGAAACTGGTAATTCACTTGGAGAAGGATGTGTCTTTAAAGAATTAAAAATGTGGGATAGGTCTAGATGTATTTAAACTTTGGAAAGTAACTCCATATAAATAATAGAATACTGAGTTCAAAAAGGAAGAAAATTTGCAGCAAAAATTCACATAAAACCATTTTAACGTTTTAAGTGGTGTGTCTTTTGGAGCAAAGTTGTGCTCATTGCCGATCTCTGCCAATTTTCGCAACTATTCATTAGGCAGAATAGAAATCTTTGCAGAGTACAATTTTATCAGTGACAAATACGAAATGAAACTGAATTCTGTAGCTTATGAAAAGTAATAGATCGGAATTGTTTTTAAAGGCAGTAAGAATATTAAAAATAATTTGTACCTCTCGATTTTATAATGCCGTATAAATTTCCTTATTTCTCGATTTTCAGAAAAAAACACGAATGTCTCATAATAATAATAATGTTCACAAATTATTTCAACACCGCGGTGTTAATAACTATACAAATCTATAAGATGAAAAAGTAAAACCAGTCGGAAAGTGCATTGCATACATATATAGCTACCTGAAAAGCTTCCATAATGCAAGAATTCACAGAATTTCCTTCCAACGTGTAGAAATCACTAATAAGCCAACGATGACAGATTAAAATATCTTAGCTTTCGACGAAGTCCATTGCTTCACGAGCACAGAAAATTGTTTCTCACAGATTCAACTGCCTCGAGCAGCAAAAATTTTACCGATTCCACAAAATTTTTTAAATCGATTTACGTCCGGGTTTCGAGATAAATACCCCATTGTGCAGTCGGCACGTATGTGCAATTTGCTGCGGCGGCATTTTTAAGCGAAACAGTTCGGTCGATTTCATTGAAATGCGTAAACATTCGCCTTTAAATCTCATCGATTCAATTTTGTCGAATCAACCAAAGTGAACCGCGTAAATTCGCCTAGTAGCAACGCAACGGTTAGAAAACCGTTGCCCTCCCAGGCCTATCTGTCCCCCCCCCTTGCACGCCCCCTCGACGTTCGTTCGCCCTGATAAGAGAGGAGCGTTGTTCCACCCCCGAAGCGCAATAGCTGTCCGCTCGGATGTAGCCGGGCACCGCGTGTAACGCAATTAAGAGAGGTCAGCGCCGATAAACGTCCGCGGTTGATCTTACACGAGACATTGACCCAACGGTCGGGCCGACGACAGGCGTTGCTCGCACACGGGACAAACGAGCCGCGCGCGCGCGCCCCTGCCGGAGGACGGTTTCACGGGGCAACAGGGAAGAAAAAACAAGAATCAGATTATGCACTTCTATTGGCTCCCCGCGTCTTTCACTTAGCTGCGCGCTTGCCGTCCGCGAATCGGGTTTAACCTTTCGTTTCCCGTCATCCTCTCAGGCGATTACGCTGGAAGACAGCTCGCGCGTCTTAGGAGCTCGCAGATGCGAATGCAAAGCCTGGTAATGAGGGAGATAGTAGCGCTGATCGGGGCTTGGGGTTCGAGGAGGTATTGTGTTTTGGGTGTAGGAATAAGGGTGGATTGTTTATGGTGTAACGGGGAAGGGGGATGTAGAGATCAGTCGAAAATGTGGAGGGGGATTCTCTGTAGGAGGGTTTGTTTGCTAGGAAATCAGTTTCCACAATTTCATGGAATATATTCTAACTACTAGGATTCATTAGTCTAGGATCTGTAATTATAAGTGGTAGTGCACATTCCACTGTCGAAGAGAAATTTTAATAATCCCACTGAGTAACAGACGACTTGCCACCGACGATCATTCGTTGCACCTCTAATCCAAGAAATATAAACTCAACCCCGTGAATTGAACTACCCCAAAATCTAAACCTTCATAATCTCTGCCCCATCTAATGAATAATCTCCATTCCGCCTGATTCCCTCCAATTTAATTCCCCTGTGCCAGCAATTTTCTTTTGGACGAAAATAAGACGTCGAGGGGGTGTACGGTTTCCTCGAGAAATTAAAGAAACACCCCACAACCCTGTGATAACGAATCAACTCTATCTCGACTAACCTCACTGAGCGATAAGGAACCATTACGGAATTTCCACGCGGATAGTTTTTCGCGAGCATTGTTTACGGGAGCGTGGATTAATTTTCAAGGGTCTGGGAAGTCCTACACGATGATGGGGAGCGGAGACAACAAGGGCATAATACCTCGGCTGTGCGACAATCTATTCGACATGATAGCGAAGCAGCAGAGCTTCGAGCTCTCCTACAAGGTGGAGGTCTCGTACATGGAGATCTACAACGAGAAGGTGCACGACCTATTGGACCCGAAGCCTAACAAACAGTCGCTCAAAGTCAGGGAACACAATGTCCTGGGGCCGTACGTTGACGGGCTCAGTCGACTCGCCGTCACATCCTTCCAGGTAACTAGAAACTTGCTTTCGTCCCTTGCTTGCCATTATCCAATCTCCAGCCCCAATTTGGCCCATCTGATGTAACATTAGTTTTGCTTTCGGTGTTCATTGTATCGTAGTTTTTTATGGGGGGTAATCTATCGTGAAAACTGAGCGATTTGATTGTCGTAACTCTAACAAGGGAACATTCCGATTCGAGTTTGATGAAACTTAAGTAAATTTAATTTTCATAAAAATAGTTAACATGTAGTTTCTATTTTTCGGCATGTTCTTGTAAGAACTATGTTTTACATAAGTTTCATAAAAATTGGCGATTGTCACTATCAAGATCCATTGTAATATAAATGTACCTTAAAATTCTACAATTTTTTAGTATGTAATTCAGTCACTGGTCTGCTTTGAATCAGCTTTGTGTGATATTCGAAAACCCTGCCCAAATGGATTAGAGTTTGAACTATTCAGAGGGATGAGCTGAATAACAATGAAAGGATAAATAATAATCTAAGGTGGTATCTTGACTGAATATCCAACTTGCATACAGTAACAAATTTAAAATCATTGAATATCTGAGTAATCATTGAATTCACTTGAGTGGACAGTGAAATTGAGCAAGTCACGTGTTAATATTCAACATGTCAGTATAAAAAGGACATCAAAACCAAATTGACTGAACAAATTTCTGACAGACAGTTCCCAGAATATCTAAGGAAAAAAGAATTGCCCCTAGCCCTTCTGTAACTAGAGCCTAGACAACAAAGTGGAACACAATGAATAATAGGTTTGGAAAATAACTCTTGGGGCCAAACACTTTAATGAATCATGACCAACAGAAGGCTAGACGTCCAACATAGGTGATTCTCTAATTATTTCGAGCGGTGTGTAATTCAAACGCTGATCCTTTACCTGGCTTTCATTGAATCTATCATTTATCAATCGCCAGCGATGTACAGTGTCCTTGTGTGCTGCATACACAGAAGAATATATCTATCCTCCTTTATTTATCACTTGTTTTGACTGTTAACTGGCCGTGTTCCAATGCGAGGCTGTCGTGATCAATACCTGTCGTTGCGGTGCTTCATCAATTTAATTTCTATAACTATACTACTAACCACCATAGCTGTTCAACGTGAACAGTTTATACAAGGCAAATACGAGGATTGATATTCCATTTTTCTCTTCCATTTCCAAGCTTTCTATAGCTTTCGAAACAGGTGTTGGAAGAACCTAGACAGAGAGCACGCTATAATCCCATATATGTCTCCTAAAAATGATACAAAAGCCTCATACTACAATTTTCATATTTGTAATTTCCACCTTTCATGTTTGCGCCGTTATTGTTTTTTTGTGGATATTATTTTATGTCGCGCTTTTGATTAGTGCTGTGTAGAGACTTTAAAGGGGTTTGAACTAGTTATCGTCCAGATTAGGAGTACCAAAAATAGAGTACTCCAATAGATCTCGTGTTTGCAGACTTTGCAGTTAAAGTTAATAAAAAACCTAAGTAGGCATAGTATTCCACTGTTGGAAATTACAGAAGCACGTTGCTCGACTTAGCGTTTACGTTAATTAGGGGCAAGCAGGGACTTCGTGTATTCCTATAATTGGATTCTGCCTAATTTTAGCACGTTCACACACCTTCTGTTTTCATTGTACATTAATTTGTTCCCCTTTTCTTGGCGAGGATCTTTAAATAATACTTTTCAGTCCCTATCGACACAATTGCCAATAGTATCTTATAGGTGATGCATCTGAACTGAAACAATATAGCCTCCCTTGGTATCGAAGGGGTGGCATCGAAGTTACCTTTGATATCGATTAACTGCCCTTTGTTCTTCATAGAACCAGACAGCTAATCGTTCTTATTTTACTATAATTGTACATTCTTGTCAAGTTTTAGTCAGAATTCTCCGTTGACACGTTCAGTGGCACGTTGGAAATCCATATTTTTGGTAGGACTAGAAAAAGTGAATAGAAAACTAGACTGCGAAATATTCTTCATAATTCCAACTCTGTTCGTTCGCATCAATCGATTGACCCCCAATAATAAAATTTTACCGTTTCATTTAATTTCTATATACCAATTTTATCCACTGTTATTCACAGTTCGATTGGAAAACTTATTAGAGGATATTCTGATCGAATAATGATTGTGGTTGCTACGTAATACAATTATTTCGGTATTGGTGTTATAATATTTGTTCTTTTTACTTTATTTCTCTTTTTTTCTTTTCTATGGTATATGTTATTTTATTTGACAGCGAGTACTTAATTCGAATTATGATGAAGCAGCATCCTCTGTTGTCCATTAAAAGGACGCTGTGTTTCAATTAACATGACAATTAATCCAGCAACTAACAAGCTTAACAAATTAATTGAACTGTCAGTATCACGATCGATCTAAATCAGACGACTTTTACTGATCGTTCGACCGAGGCACAGAACATTAAACGGACGAAGGTAATGATACACGATCCTTTCAGAAAGTAAAATCAGGTCGTTTTACATACGGCGAAGGTAGCGGCTACCTCTTTTATGCAACAAACACGTTTCGCGCATACCAGTAACGCCTGATAAGTTTCAATTGACTCCGTCTACTGCAAACTACTAACCTCTCATTCTTTCGAGTCTATTATGTGCTTTTTTTTGGAAAATTTGTGATCCAAATACTAAAAAGCACTTTTATATCTACCTTCAAAGAAAAACTCTTAAATTTTAAATTACCTGTGCTTCATCGTTATATCAGCATGCTGTGTACTTTGTGAGCCCTTAAAGTTGGTTTTCTATGTTTGGAAAAATTAATTGGTAATGCCTGTATTAATGCTTCAGTCGCTTTTGTAAATTGTAAATTAAAGATTTACTGTTCTGCGCAGGCCTAGGCATTTATTTGCACGTAAAAGTTTAAAAGTTTCAGGAATTTAAAAAAGACTAGAGTACTGGTATGAAATACGAAGTTGATAAAGCCTTGAGTAGAATGAATTCGATTTAGATGAAGGTTTCTTAAACATCTCTTTTATTATTATCGTTATCAGTGATACTTAATTAAGGTACTAAATGGAAATGGTTGCAGAATTATGAAATCTTTGGTCTGCTTCCATTCCTAAACTGTGACGAGCCTCTGAGATTGGGTGTGTAAGTCAGTTTTACCTCTTTCTAAGAAATTAATGCCGACAGACACATTAATGCATAGAAGCGACTCAATTTTCCAACTTCTTCGATGTAAAACACTCTCGTTCTCAGAAACTCGAATAAAGATGCTACCATTTCATTATACAGTTTCTCCAGGTAATATGCTAACTACTAGGCAACACCATTAAACCTTTTCGCTTCAACAGCCAGCGCTGCAAGCAGCATCGTTGATTTTTTAATAATTCTCAATACTACGGAACGCTTTTCTTAAGAACCACTGTATAATTCTTCAAACTAAAATGAAATAAACTAATGGCTTTTCCTTTGTTTATGAGTATACAAGAATACACATATAATTTGAAAAGGATCCTCTGCTAAGTTTCCGAGAAAAAAAGCACTCACAATTTTTCATATGTATTTTCGCTCGTCGATTGGACTTCCCCCTTAACTTCCACCTCCCCATAATTGAATGCTGCAAACTTTGATCGGATTTTAAAGTTCCACTGCGGAAAATTCGATGGCATTCTGCGCATCGCGTTACAAAAGTGGCAACCCAGCTTTACGCTTCGCTAAACGCGATGCGCGCAGCGCAACGTTGCTGCTTTCGAATATGAACCAGAGTAATCGATGATTTCGCAGGATATCGACAATCTGATGGCAGAGGGTAACAAGTCGAGGACGGTGGCGGCGACGAACATGAATTCCGAGAGCTCGCGATCGCACGCCGTGTTCTCTGTGATCCTCACGCAGACGTTGACGGACGCGAGGAGCGGCGTCAGCGGGGAGAAGGTCTCGAGGATGAGCTTAGTGGACTTAGCAGGGAGCGAAAGGGCTGTGAAAACTGGGGCAGTCGGCGATAGGCTTAAAGAAGGAAGCAATATAAACAAGTAACTTTGGCAGACGATATCTATGCAAATGTATTGACACGTTCATCGCCTGCGCCAATAAACGTCCATTCTGCCACCTCCGCATATAGAAAATGAATAGATATTTTAGGCCGAATAAATATTCCTATTTTGTTTCTAGGTGACAGGAACATAGCGAAGTCATAAGTTTGGCAATTAAGTGGTAGTCATATATGAAACTTCACTTTAGGGCTCTATGCACACTGCATTAGAAGTAGAAGCTGAATTTTAGAGTTAAAACACTTTACTCACAAAAGTATCCGTAAAAGTATTTTACTTATTTAAGTAATGTTAAATTCACAATTACGCGTTATAGTTTAGATTGGTTAATAAACCTTGATTAATATATTTCTGGTCAGTACCATCTACCAAAGAAATCTTAAAATAAATTTTGCTAGAAGAATGGAACAAGATAAGTCAAAATTTCACCGAAAATTAGTTGAATCTATGCATAATAGATTAAATCTTTTAATAAAATCGCAGAAACATTAGAAGAATCTAATAAATCTGTATAAATAAAATATTGAATTTGGGCGAATATTTTTTTGCAAGGATCTTTGCTACATCCACGAATAATACTTTTTTTTTTAAATAAACTATGTATAATTTTTCACTAGAATGCACCCAAAACAAAAGTATATTAATCAAGGATTACATTAATATGAATTAGAGTTGCGAACTCTTACTTTGAGGTCAACTTAATATGCAAAATATTGTTACATATAGGGTGCACAGATACTTCTGTGAGTAACTTTACGTATTGAGCAGATTTTTTAATTAAAATTGCCCTCAATCTCGTGTACAAGGATCAGCCTGTGAACGTGTTAATTAATGACAATATCTCAATATTCTGCCAACCACTCGAGTGCTTCTCGATTCTCGAACGACTGAACGGGCAGAAGTTCCTTTTCGCCTGAGGCTATGTTCGAGTTTTGCTGTTAAACTTTACTCAGAACGGCCTTACAGGAATTTATATCGAAGCATGCGATTCCAGGCGGATGTTACGACTTCTTTGCGATGTTCGCTATTAGTTGGCAAAGTGCTGCTAACGGAAATTATAGTGTTCTCTGAACAAGAGTAAAAGCTTGTATCGGGTGATTGGCATGCCAGTGACCAGTGATCGATCACGAGATACAAGAGGGGCTAATATTTGCAGATCCCTAACGACGTTGGGTCTAGTCATTTCAAAACTGGCGGATCAGAATTCCGGAAGTAATAAAAATAAGGACAAGTTCGTGCCGTACAGGGACTCTGTTCTGACGTGGCTGTTAAAGGTATTGTACTACGTCGATTGCATAATACTTATTTCCTTGTATTAACTCTCTATACCACCCCGCGTGACCTTTAGGGAATTGCATATCATTATCTCTATTTTATATTGCAGGCTCTAATTCACAGAAATTACATATTGCAACATAGGAATCACAAACCTTTACTTTTATAATAAAGTTTGTACGAAATGAAATTTAATTTGAAATTCCAGAGTTCGGTTATAGTGGGTTAATTAACAATTTGAATGGTACAAGATTTTCCAAAATATGTTCTGCACAGAATGCAAATCCCTTGGTGTGAAAACACGCAGACAGTATTAAGTATCATTCATCAGTATTAGGACATCTGCTATATTTGCAGAAAATGCGATATTTGATACAGATTGAATACTTTTTTTGTTTGGTATTGTGAATTAATTTATATTCTATATTACTTTGGTATTTTCAATTGTTTTATATTTTAAAATACCAAATAAGATAAAATTTCTTAGAACTGTTCAATAAATTTGTATAGATTTTCACAATTATTCCACGCAAAGTGAGTGTCCTAATACTTAAACTTAACCAGCGATGTACATAGTATAGGAGGTCGCAAAAAGAGGTCTTTATTAGAGTCCCACAAAATAAATAGCTATAAAATTTCGTTAATCTACAGCCGATTCCACCGCCTGCAAATGTATTCTGCTTCGACTTTAGGATAATCTCGGTGGAAACAGTAAAACCGTGATGGTAGCCACTATATCTCCCGCTGCAGACAATTACGAGGAAACGCTTTCCACCCTTCGGTACGCGGACAGAGCGAAGAGGATCGTTAATCACGCGGTGGTCAACGAGGATCCGAATGCAAGAATTATTCGAGAACTGAGGCAAGAGGTGGAGACGCTGAAGGAGATGCTGTTGCACGCAACTGTAAGATGATCAGGTTTCGTGCAGGGAAATTACATGAGCACGCAGAGTCCTTGCGGGGACCAAAGAAGGGTTAGAGTAGGGTTAGAGAAATTTACACTTTGACAAAAGTAAATAGCAGTAGCTTTGCTGGAATAATTTCTTCTTTAATTCCATCTTTTGTGAGTAAAGTGGAAATAGCCACAAAAGAAATGTTGAAAGTCAAGATAAAACAAAGCTAGTTGTTGTCGAATTTGCACAGCAATTAGGGTAGTTGTAATAGATTTTAAAAGGTAGCATTTTTCCAAACAAAATATTCTGAAGCATTATAGAATAATTAAATACCACAGAGATCGTCATAAATCCTTTGAGAAACCCACTAACTATTCAAAAATTAAAAAAATTTGCCAAATCCCCACCTTCCAACGGACTCATTAAAAAACTCAGCACCCCCTTAGCCTCCCGAGCCTCCTTTAATCTCATTTTCCTCTGCAACAAAAGGGTCAAGGATCGATAGTGGGTCAACAACGCACAGACATAACGGAGAAGCTGTCAGAATCGGAGCGATTAATGAAGGAAATGTCGCAGACCTGGGAGGAGAAGCTAGTGAAGACGGAGAGGCTGCAGCACGAGAGGCAGCAAGCCCTGGAGAAGATGGGCATCAGCGTGCAAGCTTCTGGCATCCAAGTGGAGAAGAACAAGTATTATCTTGTTAACCTTAACGACGATCCAAGCTTGAACGAGCTGCTTGTTTACTATCTAAAAGTACGTGAACCTCGCCACCTGTTACCAACCTGACAGTCCCTCTAAACAAAAGCATTTAAACAATTCTGCTTGTGGGGATCAGGAAAGAACGCTCGTGGGAGGGCGTTCGGCCAAAACGGACCAGGATATCCAGCTGCACGGGCTGGGCATCCTACCCGAACACTGTGTCATCACGATAGAGGAGTCTGGCCTCTACATGACACCATTGAACGGTGCTAGGTGTTTCGTGAACGGGACACAGGTGGTGGAGAAAACGCCGCTGCTGCACGGCGACAGGATCGTCTGGGGAAATCATCATTTCTTCCGCGTCAACTGTCCCAGGAGCGCAACAGGTAACGGGCCGTCGCGGGGTTTTATTGAATTTTAAAAATCGCCTTATCGGGATTAACCGCGGATGGAACGCCGCTTTGTTTCTCTTTCGACAGCGATTAACAGCGAGCCGCAGACGCCCGCACAGAATATCGATTACAACTTCGCCCGGGAGGAGCTGATGCTTAACGAGATGTCGAACGATCCCATTCAAAGGGCCATCGCGAGACTCGAGAAGCAACACGAGGAGGACAAACAGGTACTCGGAGGGTTACTTTAGCGCGACGCTTTTCCTTCCATGGAGATACAGTAGTAGTCAGAAAAAAGTTTGCACTGTGAAGGGTGGCAAATATGAGATAGTTTTCAGAATAGGTCACAAGGAAACTTCTGGAAACCTGAAAATTCCGATTTTTGGAAACTGTGCAGGTCTTTAGGGGACCTCGATAAAAGTAGCACAGAAAAGATTGTCTGATAATTTTATTGAGGTCGCCTGTAATCCTGCAAAGTTTCAGAAAATCGAAATCTTCGGGTCACCGAAGTTGGTTCCCCTGTCAGTAAAATATGAGCATTTTTTTAAGGTTGCGCTAGAGAAGCAGAGGCAGGAGTACGAGCGCCAGTTTCAACAGCTACGCAATATTCTGTCCCCTTCGACGCCATATTCGCCCTACGTGCCCTACGACCCGTTGCGGGGCAGTCAAAGCGGAAAGCTGCCCGCCTGCACGCCTACCACGCAGATGCGCGTGGAGAAATGGGCCCAGGAGAGGGACGAGATGTTCAAGAGGAGCTTAGGTCAATTAAAGGCGGACATCTTGAAGGCGAACGCGCTGGTGCAGGAGGCGAATTTCTTGGCGGAGGAAATGGGCAAGCAGACCAAGTTCAGCGTCACCCTTCAAATACCGCCGAACAACTTGAGCCCCAATAGAAAGGTAATTAGGGGGAGGCGTTTGCGGTTGAAGAGAAGCGTAACGAAGCGTTCAACTATATTTGCTGAGTAGTGGTCGGGAAAGTGTTTTTGTAAGAAGAGGAAATTGGGCTAGTATTGTTTTAATTTTGCAGAGTATTTTTGTACCTTCTAGAGTTTAGAGTTGATGCTCATAAGAGTAGAGAAGCTTTAGACAGATTTTAAAATTACGAGTAGCTACTTTGAAAGTGTGATACTGAAATATCTCTGAAATTAATAATCTGCTTGCAAGGACACCTCCAAAGTGCGCGATTTATAATTTCCATTATACTTTCATTCTATAATTTCCTATTATCATTCCCTCTTTTATATCATTTCAGTTCATTTGAGTTTCGTTTATTTATTTCTATGCCTCTGCTTTCGCACTCTTCAACACGTAGAGTGTATTCTTTCAGCGAGGGGCGTTCGTCAGCGAGCCCGCGATTTTAGTGAAAAGGACGAACATGGGCAGCCAGGTGTGGTCCATGGAGAAGCTAGAGAACAAATTAGTCGACATGCGAGAAATGTACGAGGAGAGGAAGGATCCGAATAACTGTCAACGGTTGCCTGCCATTAAGGTGAATATCTACAAAGCAATAAATATGAAAAGCCTTTCTACAATTCACTGCCGTTTTGAAACAGGACGAAGTGCCAGGGAAGACGCAGGATCCTTTCTACGAGTCCCAGGAGAACCACAATCTAATCGGTGTAGCGAATATTTTCTTAGAGGTTCTGTTCCACGACGTTCGATTAGACTATCACACGCCGATCATCAGTCAGCAGGGAGAAGTCGCTGGTCGACTGCAGGTCGAGATTAGTCGTATATCTGGCCACTTCCCTCAGGATCGTATCTGCGAGGCCGCGTCGGAATCGTCCGCGGATTCGACGTCCTCTGAGCCTGAGGACTACTCAGGATCGAGTCACATCACCTGCCGAGTGACCATCAAGCAAGCCACCGGCCTGCCACTGTCATTGAGCCACTACGTATTCTGCCAGTACATGTTTTGCGGGCACCCGGAGCCCATAGTGGTCCCAGCCGTGGACAACTCGGAGCAGATGAACGCCACATGCCAGACAGGGCAGAGGGACTCGTTGGCGTTCAAATTCAATCACACGAAAGACTTTACTGTGCCCATCACGGAGGAGTTCATGGAACACTGTGCTGGTAAGGATTTCCTGAGTTGGGGGAATCTTTGGAGCAAGGATTTATTATAGAATAGCGTATTCTAATTGGAGATTGTTTGAGATTTATTGGAATATATTGGGAGATGTTAAGTAGCGATGGGTTTAAGTTTGAGACGAACTTGTGGGGGTTGATCGATTGGGTTCGGAAAGTGAAGCTTGTTAGTAGCTTAGCTAGATACTTCAGATTTGTGCAGCACTGAATGCTTTGGGAGTAATATTCGAATGTTATCGATCCCCGTTACTACCCTTGGTGACTTCAATATTCTTCGGTGAAACAAGTCTCTGAAGTTTCTTGAAAAATCAATTTAGTGGGGAGAAGACTGTGCAAAGCTAGGGGTACTAAAAAATTAAATTTGATATGCAGAAGGTGCCTTAAGCATAGAAGTCTGGGGACACCGGAGTGCGGGCTTCTCTCGAAGCAAGCCTGGCTGGGAAGTGGAGCAGCAACTGGCCAAAGCTAGATCCCTAGCCGATCGATGGTCAGAATTGACGCGGAAAATCGAACTGTGGGTCGAAATCCAAGAGCTCAACGAGCAGGGGGAGTACTCGCCAGTCGACGTGGTCGTGAAACCAGACACGTGGACGGGTACGTACCAACTCCACCCTTATTCTACTTTAATCCTACAATCGTTCTTTAAAATTTGAATGCGGTTCACTAAATGCGCCGTTTAGGGGGCATCTATCAATTACGCCAAGGACAACAACGGCGAATACAAGTTCGCGTGAAACCAGTGCAAAATTCAGGGACGTTGCCCATAATCTGCCAGTCGATATTAAATATAGCAGTTGGTAGCGTATCTGTGAGGAATCGTCTTCAGATTCCACTAGACAGTTATCAAGACGAAGACCTGAGTATACTGAGGGAGAAGTGGAGCGACGCGCTGATGAGAAGGAGACAGTACTTGGACCAGCAGATACAGAAGCTCATCAACAAACAAGGTACACAAAACGAAAAGTAGTAGACCCTCTATCACAAACATCTCAATGTATAATATCTCTTGCAATAACAGAAATAACCTACTTAGCATAGAATTTTCATACAAACTAAATTTTCTGCATAACCTGTCACGATTACTCACACCGCAAAAGAGAAAATTTCAGTGTGTCCTTGTCAAAAGATCATTCTTAACCCTCGCAATACTAATGGTTCCAACAACCAAAATTTCTTTATCTCAAGTGATAATTCTATCAGTGGAATAATTGAGCAATACAGTAACTATAGACCCAGCCACTGTTCAAAAAGGAAGACACGTTTGGTGGATCCCATCACGCGCTGACACACAGCTAAATAGCAGTAACAAGAAGTGGAATATGGACCGCCTCCATGTACCCACACTCTTGCTCTCAAGTATAACAGACTATGCTTCTAATATTTGTTTTTTATGCGCAGATAAAACGGAACAGGATATGGAACGAGAGCAGAGTCTGGTGGACCAATGGGTCAGCCTAACGGAAGAAAGGAACGCGGTTTTGGTCCCTGCTGCAGGATCAGGGATCCCTGGTGCCCCTGCCGACTGGAACCCGCCCCCAGGCATGGAACCACACATTCCTGTCCTCTTCCTTGATCTCAACGGTACGCCCGAAAGTTTTTTAATATCCTCGCGACCCAGAAAACTTACCACAAGAAGTTTCTCCGGGCAGAGTTTAATGATTCTCGTGAAATGGAATATGTGCAGCTGATGACCTCTCCACCCATCAATCTGGGGAAGAAGTTTCTGTGACGGGGCTGAATTCCATCTTACCCAAGGAGCACGGCAATAAATTCTACAGTTTGCCCATCATTCGACGGATCGAGAAAGACGTGTGCGCCATCGCTGCTTGGGACTCCAGTATACACGACAACATACACTTGAACAAAGTCACCGATGGTAAAATCGAAGTACCTTTCTTTGAATCAGCCGATTTGGCGTTTCGTGCCATCGTGGAAATTCAGATTTCCAGTAGGACCATGGAAATTAGACCGAAACAGCCATTTATAGAAAAGTAGCAGTGCTAAATATTTCGTAATTTCAGCTTCTCTGTCCCCTACTTTGATTTCAATATTGAATTTAAAAGTTGGCTTGTCTGATCGATAAAAGTTTCATTTGTGATATCGTGGGTCACCGGTGACACCTACAGCGCAGACCCCTTTTTTTACGTGGTGGAAATCCCTAACGGATACCTCAACTGTCGGGGGAGAGCCGAGGTTATGTGGGGCTTACATCACTAAAACACCACCACGGTGGCTCCCGACTGCAGAGGTCCCCACGACAGGGGGAAGGACTTAGGCGAACTCTAAACAGAACGATGCGTTCGCCACCCTCCCCCCCGGTGCACTGGGACCTCTCCTGCCAAGCCCTCATAGTAGGGGGCCTATCCGGAGGAGGGGGTACAATCACCCCCTCCGCAGGAACTCTTTCCGAGTTATGTTGGGGTGGCGCAATGGACCATTCATCGCGCCGCTGCTGCTAGAGGCCAGGGAGGCTCCGCTTGAACCTCCCTATCCACAGTCTCGCCCCCCAGCAGCAAGCGGCGCACCAGGAGAAAAAATGGTCACCCATCCTTCCCCAGTACGCCGCCCCGTGATGCTTAACTTCGGTGTTCGAATGATGCAGCGCAGAACCTGTTAAGGGAACTTAATTTCTATGGTGGGGACGTGTTACAGCGAACGAAAGGGTGTTCCTGATATTGAAATCAACGGTGCGCCTGTCGCACCCAGCGCCCATGGATCTCGTGCTACGAAAACGATTGGCCTTGAACATTTACAAGAGGCAGAGCATCACGGACAGGATCTTCAAGAGGATCGTTCGCACGGACTGCTTGACGCAGACTGGCGTCACCTACGAGGTCGTTTCTAATATACCCAAAGCCAGTGAGGAGCTGGAGGATCGCGAGAGTCTGGCGCAGATCGCCGCCAGTGGCGAGGACAACAGTTTGTGCGACGGTGAGACGTACATTGGTAAGTCAATTTTAGGGGTTTGCGCAGGTTCTGATAATTAATTTACACTACCAGTCGAAAGTTTGAAATCACTATTTCCATTGAAATCACATAGTGCGAAATATTCTTCTAAGTCCAATAAACTTGAACACCTTGTCACGCGAAAAAGTTGTTTAACCTGTTGGCCGGCACATTTTTCAATCGAAAGTGGCAAATGACAAAAGAGGAGCTAACTCGTCTTGCCCATTACAGGTATAAATACATCTTTAATGTTATTTCTGATACAATTAGAATAATGAAACTAAAGGCGAAAGGATTCACCGATCCATAAATAAACAATTCGCTCAAAGAATAATATTAATAAACAGAGAAATGCTTACCTTCATTTACTAATCATGTGTTAAAACTGGCAAAAGAAAAAGAAAACAAAAAGGAAGCGAAGAAATGATATATGCATTCTTTCGCAACAAGCGTAGTTTTTTAATATGAGTGACGAGTTAACTCGTCTTTGCCGGAACAGGTTGAAGTATCCCTCCAACGGTGGTGCCCGGGTTTTTTCGGACCCACGCGTAACCCCACCGAGCGTATTATATTAAATAGTAATACAGAAACCCCCAGATATTTAAAAAAAATTACCTTATAGTAATATCGTCTAAAATGCATGTAGTAGGGCACTTACTACGTGTCGGAACGGACCCGGACACCAAGTTCAAGGGTTCGCACAAAATTCAGAGTGATTGGAAACTTTTGGCCAGTAGTCTACATGATCATTTTTCAAACGCATAACTCAAATCTGCATCTATGGTGTTTACTTAGAAAAATATACACGCGGTGTCTCTGCGGTGGAGAGTATCTTAACTTTAGACCGATTACGGCAAAACGTTGCGGTAAAAGAGTTACTGCAAGCACAAGGTCAACCACTAATGCGCAAGACAGCAAGCGTACCCAACTTCTCGCAGGTACTACTGCCTCTACGCCGTCTTGGACGCACTGTATGCTTTTCGTTTAATTTGTTTTCTCTTTATTAATTTAACATCCTAGCTCGTCATTCATATTCTCAATTTTTTTTTTTTACTTGAAACTTCTTTTTCTTTTTTTATCGTTCACGTTGGTAGAACAGAGATGTTCCTGCATCATTTTAGTCTCATTTGTTTCCTGGTTCATTTAAGTTGCTAATATCGTAGATTCTTTTTAAATAGTCAGTAGAACCGAATGGCGCACGTTGGGATTAGGTGTGATCGATATGACGTGCTGGTACTTACAGATCATGAGATCCGACACCTCCATGGACTCCTTGAATGTCACACGCTCCGAAAGCGTGACGGATCTTAACACAGAGTTGAACGGGTTGCTACATTCCCGGCGCGCGTCCACGGGCCACGCGAGGAACGACGAGAACTTCATATCTGCACCGTCAAAATCCTTTGGAATCGGTAAGCACACGCTCGATTTACACGCATTCGATTTTACAGTTAAACATTTCGAGAACATAGATTCGCTGATATACGTTCTATGATTTCTTAATTGTAATATTCTTGGTAGTAAATGGGACATAGTACATACTGAACGCAATCTACGTCCTGTTCGATTTTTGAACTTAGAGTACGGTTAAATGCGGGAGAACTTTAAGAAGTATAAGATTTATGAAATCATAGAAACAGAAATAAAAGAGATTTCTTGGTACTTGATTAAATGGCAATGTAGTATACGATAAATGAGAGACTACTCGTATTTTCTTCTTATTATTCACACAAAATTCACTCATACATTCCATTCTATCATCCATTAGACGACTGTTCATTTTGTAGTAATCCATTTTATACTAAACGATTACATGTATCTATATACATATATCACTATAATTTCTCAATAGAATTAATACGTTACTGTTGTTCATAATAACCTTTTTAACAAAAAACCAACGGTACTACCATAAGTACGCCAACAAAAAGGTAATTTGAAGATTTCCACGAGAGAATTCTTTCGCTCTTGCAAGCACACCCGCCAAAGACGTTGACGGCGTAGCCGAGTTTAGTACAGTTTCTTTAGTTATCTGTTCTTCCGTTCTTACGCTATGGCGAAATCCACCGCTACCTCTGTTCGGCGCAGAGCTTGCTACCAAGCCGCCGGAGTATTTTGGCTAAATGGATTGCTACTTACATAAATGTAATGAATTGATTACGAGACTTTAGTTTGTACTCGATAACTTACTTATCTCTGTGCAAATACATCATTTTAATGAATGCAACATCTTAGTTTCGCTTAAACGACCAAACGAGTTACTCAGGCGACGCTTTAATGAATTTATTAATGGCACTGTGTTTAACAACCTTAGCCCTTAGAACGATATACGATTTGCGTTTAAATCACTTCTCGTTGCCTTGATTTCGCTTTCTTCAATTATATATTCAATTAACGAATCTACGATACGTTTCTGAAATGTGGCTTATGCAGTGTTTTTAATATGATATATATATCACCTTGCCATGATAGTCACTTTACGATCTGCCCTAGATTGTCGAAAATTCCACTGTTACGTCTTCCTTTGCGATTGGACACGTTGGTTCTGACCAATCGAAAAGAACCATTTCGTCTATTTCCTTTTTTTTTTATTATTAAAATTCATGTCATCCTTCATTACCATTTCCTTCCACTGTGTCTGACAATTGTAAGACAAATTCGGCATCACATTTAGTAAGATATCGTTAAGGTAAATCACTGCCAATGTGGGGTCAAGACACTATGCAAGGAAATGGCTGTCACTTAGAACAGACACGATCAACATTTTTATCACCATCCTTTGAAAATGTTTGGTAATACTGGCCCCCTTTATTAGCGATTACCACTACACTGGAATTTCGTATTATTACATCTAAAGCTTCTATCATATTGTTATGTCACCACGCTATGTTCAACTTTTTTGCACACAGTCTGTCGGGTCCGTTACAGAAAATGTTACAGCTTCCTTAGACGATTGTTTTTTTTAACCGCGATAGAGCTCTCGCGGCTGCGGAGAGTTGAGCATGGTAAACGATCGAAAGTGAACACGAGAAAGAGAGAGAGAGAGAGAGAGAAGGGAAAAGAGACGAGAACCCGCTCTCTCGGTTCCGCCTAGCGTTTTAGCAGCGACACTAAAAAGCTCCAACCACTTATTAAACCGCGCCAAAGACATTCGACAAAAACTTAAGATAGCCAAGTTCCGTAGCAAAATTACTGAACGCTCTTCTTGACTAATTAATGTATGCAACTTATCTGTTCCTCTGTTTAACACTACGTCTACTACTTCTACAACTATTTCGGCCCACGCAAGGCTCCATTCTCAACTCAGGTAAAAATGGAGTCTTGATTTGATATTTAATTTGACGCCGTAAATGGCGGTGACAATTAGTACATATGTCTCGTGAGTGGTTGAGTCTGTCTGTCTGTCTTAGTTACTCCAGTACGCCTTAGTGTGTCGACAGTATAATTAATTGTGGATACTAGCAATGTTCAGAACCGGGAGCTGTAATCAGATCACCCTCGTACAGTCCGTATTGAGATCCTTTAGCAGACCAGGCATAGTTGTAACTAGTCGACGCATAAAACGCTGCTGGTATTGATGATAATAATTGGAAAACACAGTGCTGCCCGGTTAAGTGCTCGCGTTACACCCACGCGAGCACTTAACCGGGGAAGGTGACGAACCTGTCAACCCTTCACTGAATCTTCGCGAAATGAGTCCAAACGCGACGCTATTCGGACGACTTTTAATTATCCAAAATTCATTCACATTAAAAACACCCCACGCGAGCACTTAACCGGGCAGTACTATAGTAGTTGCTCGAGGAACGCTGACTCCTATTCTTTGCATCGTTTTTTGATTAAATAGACCTAACACCTCTAGTTCTGAAAATTGCTGATGTTCCTCTGTCTGAACGCTGTTTATTTCCGTGAGCATCGCTACTTTTGTTCCACTTTATTATTGAATTACTGCATGCGAATGCCGCCCCTTGTGCACCAAACAAGCCTGTTCACGCTGAATTGTTTCTTCTCCGACACTATATGCAATGATTCTTACGCGCTGTTGGCACCAACGCATTGGAAGTAAAGGCTGACCTCGCGCCGCTTGGTTCCTTTATCAGAAGTCACCACGCGTAGAAATCATTTTTCACGAGGCACTTCTATTCATTACTCGCAGCCGTAGGCATGGATTTTTTTGTCGGAAAATTCCGCCCGCAAAAGACTCTTCACTAGACTAGAAATGATTTCTATAGTTTGCCACCCTCCGGTGATTTGTACAAAGCACATGCATATTGCGTTCGACAAGATTGTCAAGTTTGTGAAAACGTTGAGGACTGAATTCAAGAGTGAACCAGTGTGCATAATATGTTTTACAGTCGCACATAGTTTGAGGGGAAGACGAGAATAAAGTTTTATAGCTTGTAAAACTGTTCCTGATTTGACTGTTCCGAATTTTCTTGTGAATGTTCTATCGAGCAGTATTTTAGAAACAGACGTAGGTGAATTGTATCATAAATGTGTACATATTACATATACATATATCTATCTATATATTTATACGATTAATGATTTAGGTGGATCCATTCCTGAAAAACAATTTAGCACTACTCGCTTCTCAAGATAAGATTCCTAGTCATTTAACATTAATAAAGTATTCGAGGAAGCTAAGCTGTTTTTCGCGATTCTTCAGAAAAAGGGAAATGCTTATGCTGAGACAGGTGCGAATGGAAAATGAACATTTTAAAAAGATTCATGCCTAATAAGGAGTTCCCTTTTTTCTCCCTCCACAGAAAGAGTCAGTTTAAAGTCAAACGGACAAAAAAAAGTACTAGCAACCGACTTTCATGTGACTTAGATTACAAGATGTACAGTAATTAGTCGTGCATGGTACTGTTTCGAAACTAGTGAAGCATGCTTCATGAGAGGATAGCGTCTAACTATCGACTTTAGTAAAGATCATTGGTAACATTGACTTTAAACTAATCACTTTCGTTAATATATCTATAACAAATTCACAATGCACGTTATCCCACGGGATGTGGTAGGCTTCCTTGTTCTCTGTTTCATTATATTCTATCATGTTGTTCCACGATCATAGAGACTGTGCATTTTGGATTTGAATGAAAATGGCGAGTTAAAACGTTGCACATGCTGAGAGAATTGTGCGATCTAAAAGTGGCAATGAAATTTTGAACCGCGTTTACTTATCTGCCTGTACATTGTCCGCGTTAATTGCGACGATATCACACGAGTGTTCCTCGGCCGTCGAGTCTGACAGAAACAAGTGTTTTGACGTTCGTCTGGTTCTTGTCTCACTATTCAGTGTCTCACTTGCCCGCCGGGCATGATTCATGATTTTAAGAAGCCGGTAAGCAGAGAAAAATGTTCACTTGTGGCTCGCCATTAAGAGGAGAAGAGAACGTAGTGTTTAGTAATCGACGAGAGCAAAAAAAAATCAAGAGAAAAAGAGAGAGTGCCATGTAATCAGTGCGTCTATCTCCTTTCAGCGAGACCAACTTTCCTGAATCTCAACCTGAATCTCAACTCATTGACACGTCTGCAACAATCCACCTCTGCCAAGTGTAGGTGACACTCGTTGTTGGGCACTCTTTCAAACTTACAATTAGTCTTCCCGCTGAAAGGCGCGCGGAGGAATACCGCGGGCAGATCTTGTATTCGTCTTTCAGATACTGGATTATGTACTCGCGTTTTCTTTGGGTTTTCAGTGGGACTTTTACGGGCATAATTCAGTGGGGTAAAACAGTACTCTTCTTTGTTGGATGTCTTGGACACTTTAAACCTTTCTCTGTTGGTAGTGTCATAAGGTACATAACAATAATTCTGCTTAGCTAGAATCGCATTTTAAACCACTGTGCGACGTGAAAACACGTGAAAACTGTATACAGGATGCAAAGTCCTCGGGATAGAATCATAAATCTTGAAAAAAAATCAGCTTAATGGAGGAAGGGATTAAAGGGCCCCAAGCATCCCAATGAACAAGAGTTTTCTAATGAAATTATCTCTCGCAAGTGAATTTGATTCGTATACGTACCTACAGATGAAAAGATTCTTAAACATATCAACTTTAACATGTGAGATTACCAATGTCTGGCAAGTTTGAAAGGGTTCATTCGATCATTCTCGTAGATATTAGTAGATTCTTTGGTTTCCTTACTCCTTAGTTCGACCATTATGTAGTATAATTATAGATTACTGTGAAAACCGTACTTCAGTTTCTGTTAATGTATTTATTTCTTTTAATCTACACTTCTGTAGTTACTGTCGTTTTGGAATTGCAGCCTTACTGCGCCATTGGCGCAGTGCGTAGTTCCATCTGTGTGTCGGTGTTTTATTGCTTACAATATATCGGTACCTTCTCGGCTCTGTTTTGTGTTCATTTCAGGCTGCCTTATATTCCACGTATGCGCTTCCTCTTCTAAACCCTGACACTTTATCGCAACACTTGCGTACGGAATAAAGCGAACGTAATTTACCACACCGCGACCACACGTACAAATTCCATGGCGATTCGAGACATCCAGAGGTGTACACCAAAGACTCATTACTCTACGGCCACCGCGACACCTTCGCGGTTTAGATGTTTGGTGAAAGCAAGATAGCCGAATACGTGGAATATGTTCTTACCCTCTTTCCGTTCTTAGGAACAGCATGGGTTCTCCTTTGTTCGATATTTTGCAATCACAGATGTGTATCAGAACCGACCTGGCACCTTCAGTGTGAATCTCGTGAGCCCATGAACCCGATTACGTTTATATAGAATGTGTGTTGGAACCCGCGGAGAGAATTAGATCCCAAATTAAGTGATAATTTTGTTAAATGATAATTCTACACAGTGGCCAGATCGGCCCTGATATTCGCAAGCAATGACACTTTGGACACGCGCGCGACAATCCCGTGGCTCCCTCGGTAATTTCAGCCTCGTTCGTTCTAGCGTCCCCAAATATTGTGGGCAGTAAGCTGGGTCTACGGATGACCACTCTGCACGAGGAAACGTCCAACCCTGGGAATCAATTGTCGACGCCCGCCCACGACGAGGACGAGGAGAAGAGCGACGCCGACTACTCCGAATATGACCCGTACCAGGTAGTACAACTTCTTAAGTCTTAGAATCATTAACACCGAAACTAAACGATGAACCCCTACACCGAATTATCTGATTCTTTTGATACAATCCGATGTACCACTACAATGCTTCGCTGTGAGAGAAGCCTTAAGGGGTTAGATATCCTTGACAGGAAGAAATGGTCTTATGGTTTTTGTTTTCATATAAAGAAACGTGATATTTAAGAATCATGACATAAAGTTTGTTGTAACCCCTTAAGAGATTCTCATAGTCTACCACCATACAAGTGACACATCATCTTTGAAAGTTGAGAAATTTTGATCAGTAGAATTCATTAGCTTCAGTAGCTTCTATACACTGCTGTCAAAGGATACTTAGCTTCTCAAGATCCTTGGGTATCTTGCCACGAAAACACACGGCCACGACCGAAACTGCACCCCGAATTACCTCATCGTTATCAAAAGCGTATCAAACACGATTACGTTCAGGCAACGGCGAAACCAGTAAAACCACTAACTTCTTCACGCACACTGGATTCTCTCGTCGAACTTCAATCGACGAAGATCAACACGCCAAGTATGAGCAGCAGTGGCTACGGTTCCCAAGCCGTGTCTACGACGAACCTCACGTCCGAGGACTCGCTGTCCGTCAAGTCCATCAGCGTGGACGAGACCCCGGACCTGGAGTACCGGAATCTACTGGACTACAAGAAGCCGGAACGGATGGACAGCTCCCTGGTCGAGGAGACGCCAGAGGAGTACATGGGCGAGGTGACTAACGCCCTGGACAAGTTGAACGTGATGGGGAACAGCTGCGCCGAAGGTCAGTCTCGCAGGGATGCGAAGCGAATTGCACGCGGGGTGGGTCGAAATTAAGGGGTTAAACCACCTTGGCCAGGTCAAGAAATACCGCATCTCCGGGGATTTATTTCTAACTGACAATGACACCCTTTTCGATTAGAATTTTCCAAGAAAAATGGAGACATCTTTGAATAATTGTATATACATTTTTTCAAGTTTTTAAAAAAAAACAGATATGGCGGTCAAGAGTAGGTATAACAGATTTCTGAAACAAAATTTGAACAATGGGATATTAAATAAAACTGAGATGTCTTTCGCTTCAAAATGTCGCGTCGCCTTTTTCTTATTTTTTAACCAATTGAAAAACTTGGTTTTATTTAATATTCCGTTGTTTTTCCAAATTTTGTTTCAGAAATGTATTATAATCTCGACTGCCATATTTGTTTCTAAAGAAAACTTGAAAAAAATTGTATATATTATTCAAAGATGTCTCTACCTTTCTTGAAAAATTTTAATCGAAAATATGTTTTTGTCACTTAGAAATAAATCCCCAAAGATGCGGTATTTCGTGACCTGGCCAAGGTGGTTAATTCCCTTAAGGAAAATACCTATTTAGTACCACTCAAAGTGTTAATTTGAAAAAGCAATCGTGGATGTGCATATTCTAGCCTATTATAAAAGTTTAGCTATTTATCGTGGGACAACTAATGTCTGTCTCCTCTGGCACTGGATATCGAAATATTTTCGTGTGATATTGCAGAGCGTACTAGAAAGAACCTGGAGGAAACAGGTGCCTACGTGGACGTGGGCATGGATAGTCCAGTTTCCTCAACGAAAAGCGATAGTGATGCGAACAGCTGTGCAACTCACGTGAACAGTGTTCAGAAGAAGGATGTGCCCAGTCAGGTTCTGAGCAATCGGAGGAAAAGCGATATGGAAATCAGCCAGGCGTCGAATTCGGGCGAGGAGAGTCCCTCGGAGGGTAACTCGGTTGTACACACGAAACTACCCCCGGGAAAGGTCAGATATATTGCTACCAGGCCTACTATTTCAATTTAGAAATGGATGTATCTTAAAAAGTACAATATTAGGATGGTGCAAAAATTCGTTCGCTTTATGGAACCAAAGTCTTTATTAAAAGTGGAAATATATTTTAATCTACGATCTTCTACCACTTTTCTGGTAAAAGTACAAGTAGATATAGCGAAGAATGACATTTGCATGCACCTAACAGTGAGCGAACGAACTTTTGCACGCATCTAATAGGACGAATTAAGGAAGATCAATGGGGATCATTAGAATGTTGGAGAGGAACATGAGTAAGTAACTAGAGATAACAAAGATCGAGGTTGTGCGACTTAACACTGTGAGATACATTCTATAGTTACGTTTTTATATCGTCAGCTTTGCTAACTGATGAACTGAAAATCTGTAGGCGATCAGGTGCACAAATCCCCATGAAGAATTAAGAATACACGAAGCCTCTATAGGATTAACTTAGATTAGTAAAAAAACATACACCGTTTGATATACTTAAATGAAAAAAAAATGGATCCCATTTAGAACAGTACAAGTGACCTGAAAATGTCCTTGATACCTCCACCTAGACACTTTTCTCTAATTCCCATTTATAGATACGTTATGCATACTAATCTCGAATATGATTTTTTAACATTCAGGTGGTACGACGAAGGAAAGCTTCTGCCACGACAGGAAGGCCTACCAGTTCTCAGCACAGGGCTTCATTCCCTATGGTCCGTCCACAACTATCAGAGAGCAAAGCTGCAGCACGACTAGAACAATCGATGCAACCCAACATGCCCTACGAGAACGGTGACAACAGTTCGTCCGAACGCATCGATGGTATATAATCCTTCTTCATCCCCTAAGCTCTACGTTGCTCCGTAAAGAAGCGGTGGAACTTAGTTTCTAAATACTCATTGCAGACGATGTGAGCGACAAAAGTTCAGGTTTCGGCTCGAGACACGACTTGAGCAGAGTCGAGACATCGGTCCCAGACTGGGTGGTAGTTGGCGAATCGGTGTTGGTTCGTCCCTACAGTTATTCTGGAGTCATAGCGTACGTTGGCCCAACAGACTTTGCATCTGGGACGTGGATAGGGGTGGAACTCGATGCCCCAACTGGTAAGCTTCAGTCTTTTGGCATCGAGTTTTGGTCACGTTTTGGCATGCATGTATTTGATGAAATCATTTTTAACGTTTTCGGGGAAACCGTGCGTGCAGCGGACACTTGAATTTTGATCGTCTTCGGTTGAAGAATTGAAAATGAAATATCCTCGGAATAGTATTCAGTAGGGATACAGAAGTGGAGCTTTGGGAACACAGTAGACAAAGGAATACAGAAGTATTCTCTATTGTTACAGGTAAAAACGATGGTGCTGTGAACGGCCATAGGTACTTCACGTGTCGACCCAAAGGCGGAATCTTCGTCAAGGTGGACAAACTAATCCAAGACAAACGTGGCAGAGCACTTAGGAACTACACTTTCACTCTTCCTCAGTCTGCACCGATGCGCAGAAGCGTCAGCAGAGGTACATATAACAGTAGCATAGCTTGTATGCATCGACGAGATATCTCGCGATTAGAAAACTATCGCTCTCAAGAGCAAAGCTGAAGGGGCTGAGAAAAAAGGGGAAAGAAAGTCCCTAGCTTCTTCTATTTCACTTTGAACGAGGTATCCCGTGATCTAATGGTAATGTTTATAATGTTCGTGGATAGAGCTAAAAGGGTTGGGAACGAAGAAAAGGAAAATTTCCAACCCCCTCAGTTTTACTCGCGAGAAATTTAAAGATTACCATGAGATATCCCGTCCACAGTAAAACTCAAGTAATTGGGATCCTCCTTTCCCTTCTTCCTCAACCCCTACGATTCCCCCAGAAAATTATAAACCCTAATCTAAAGTTTAATCTACCCATGCTCCCACTCAAGAAATGAGGTACACTGTAAAAACCACCATAATGACCGATTAACGAAAGGAGACGATATTCCAGGTGAGGGTTTACATTCCTTGCACCGAAGTCGGAGCCGAGGGGAGGGCCTCTCAACGACAGGCACGCGATCTTCTCCCCGTGGCAAGTAAACGGATCACACACCGCTTCACCGTAACTTCGTTTTACTCTAAACGCCACTAAATATCCTAATTGCTACATGCCTATGATTATGTGTAGCAGCAGTGTTTCAGTCCCTTAGACGTTAGGGCAGCTATGGATTATTAATACTTATAAATATTACTTGAGATATTAGGTCGTTTGACGTGTATCACACAAAAAAAAAGAAGAAAACAAAGCATGGGATGTTCACCTCCACCAACCCTCCCCCCACCCACCCCTCAAAAACCACCCACTCATCTTGAACGGAACATGCTGAACGAGAGCATAGCGTATCTAATTCGCATCTTTCGGTAGGAGTAGAGGCCCGATACACGCGAGGACTGCGGTCTTTATGTGTCGAGAGTCAGGCGGCGACGTTTCACATGATTTCTATTGCATTCCACGAATTTTACGTTTCGCGACTGGGATGACGAGCCATTTACTTTTTACGTAAAGAGAGAGCATCGTTTAGTTCGCGTGGTTCACACGAATTGTACATTGTCAAACAAGGCTATCGAGAAAGGGCTGCAGCATGAAACAGGTAGCCGATCCGATAACGATCACCTCCTCACCCCATCTCACACACATACACATACACACACGCTTGACGGTTGGCAGCGTCAAGGCGACCGCTGTTCAGAGAACCTAATCCCGTAACGGGATAAGCGTCAATCGCATTTGCAAAATCGGATCGAACTCGAGACACGACAGCCAGTGGAGATTTGCAACTCCTCGAGCAACCGCTGCCGCGAATACAACCATATATATACACACGACACTACACACACTCTCCGAAATTACCCGACGGTAATTTGAATCGTGTCGGAGATGTGCCCAGGGAAAAGAATCGTAACGAAAGGACGAACGCCCAAATGGAAATGCCCTTTAAAATACTATTACCGCGTTTTGTAGATTATTTAAAGATTTTATATGTATACAATTGTTTCATATATTGTATTTTTTTAGCGCAATCTGTTAAGTTCCTTTTCATTGTAACATACATCCTCTTTATCCACCAGTTGTGTTATATTACGCGAACGTAACACACGTTAATTTATATAAATATATATATATATATATATATATATATGTGTGTGTGTATATGTATATGTATATGTATATGTATGTACGGCGCAATTTGTTGATACGTGCATGTTGCACGATACAAGAAGCCTGCATTGGCCCGCCGCGTCGTTGGATCAACCGATTTCGAGCAGGCCAATGGGTACTTTCTTTCTTTTCCTTTCTCTCTTCTCTTCTAATTTCACCTGGGTTGCAACGTGCGGTACATAGGATCGCAATACTAGGTTCGTAAGTTTCTTTTTAGATAGTAGACATCGAATAAACGAGCTTGCTTTCAATTGTAATAAACACCCTGTGGCAGACCACGGAATTTTCCGTTCGCGTTCTCCCCACACGAGTCTACAGTGGGGAGCTATGTATGTACACACACACGTACACACTCCACACACGTATATATATTTGATACATTTGAACGCGATTTGCTCAGTACGTGGGCGACGATTGATTTCATTTCGACAGGACTGAACGAACTCTACACGTGTATATTACCCTATAGATAAAAGGAAAGGGAAGGAACACCTAATGTACACGCGTCCCACCAGGCAAAATCAAAACGACGACGACTGTCATATTTTTTTTAAATTCACGGAATAGATTGTGTAGAGTACGAAGAGACGGAGGAATCAAATGACAAGGGGGATGTAAAAGGAAGAGATTCGACGATCACGACGGTTGGATCGTGAATGAAAATTCGCCCAAATTGTGAACTACTAACACAACCAACAACAACAACAACTTCTGTCCAATTAGAACAATACTAACGCTATCAAATAATGAACATATTACTGTATGTAATATTTATTGAATATAAATAATAAACTCGCCTGAGGCGCGACGTTTCCCTGCCGCTGACGGTCCAGATCTTCTCTGGCTGGTACATTTTGGAAATAGGATAAAATGAGAAAAAGGGAGATTGATATCGCAACGATGCCTACTCGGGAGGGAAACGTCGCGGCTGAAGGTATTCTGTCCATTTTTTGGTAATCAAGATTATTAAAGACAAAAGAAATTAAGACTCACGATGTCACAGTGATGCTACATGCCTGCCCGGCATAAGATTAATAAATATTTCATTTCAGCCCCCCCCCCTCTGTTTTTCTTGCGTTCGGTTCCTCGATACAGCCAGCTGTATCCACACGTCTACTGTTTTCCCATCGTTTCTGTGACTTACATTTCACTCGTTTCTACCTCTCGAGCCTACACAAATTACATTAACGCTCTATGTTCCCTATCTTCATCTTCTCCTACTGTTCTATTTCTTGGTACTTGTTTGGAGAATTACAGCGGAGCATCTAGCATTGACGGAGCTTACACAGCCTATTCCATCCCACGATAAGACAATGTCCATTTTTATCGTTATAAATTATCTAATGATAATCGTTCACAACTATACTTTGTACCCTAACGGACTTCTAGAATAATATTTTCGACCAATCGGTTTTACGAGTGTCTCTGTGGAAGACTTCCGAGTTTAACATTATCCGTAATTGCTGCAAGCAGACACGGTCACAAGTTCCAAAAAATGAAGCGAGCAAAATGATACGAAGAGGAAAAAAAGACAAGGGGTCGCACGGGTCCATTTTTTCGCGAGAGTGGCATGTATTTAAAACGCTCTGCAATCTAACCGATTCTCCTAAACTATGGCTGTGAGACTAATCTTTTGCTGTTTACGCCGCTCCCTCTTTTTCTATCCCCGCACCGCTGCTCGATGCATACACGCGCGTCCATGCACCGTTTCTGCACCCGGCCGACAGCAGGGTGCCACCGGGTACCGATTGAATTGTGACGCGAGCACTGACTTAACGCGCGGCCACGCTGAACCGCGGGAGTCTTTATGAGACTCGCTTCACAGTGGTTGTTGAAGAAAGAACGGTATTTATTCGCTAATTGCTCGGAGACCGGCGGTGAGCATTTAACGTAGAGGGGCACGATTCCGAGCGATCGTTTCTCGACTGCGCAGGACAGGAGTGAGCCACAAGTGGTGGGATAGCGCCGAGCTCTTAACGTGTCGGCCAAACCGAGCTCTTAGCGAATAAAGACCGTATTGGAATGCTTGCAATCGCGAGCTACTGAAGGGCCGAAGAAGTGAGTTATAAGATGAGTGTCGTGTAGACAGTTTGTTGATGGCAAGTAGAGTTCAGAGTTTGAACACTATGTACTTTAAACTTCAAAATCATAACTGTGTAGTTACAGATAATAATTACGTGGTAATTAATGCTGGATGAAGGAAGGGGCTTGTTTTTTAGTAAAAGTTTAAAAAATATGTTGGAATCTTGGGATTACTTATGTTATTATTTGCAAGTGAATTTATTTTATGGGACTTGATTAACTTGAATATTGTGGTATTGAAGTTTTTGATTGCAAGCATTCGAATACTGTTCAGATCCACTGTTCCTTTGTCTGATCTACGGCAAGAACAATTATTCGCACCCACTAGCTTCACGAAAGTTCCAGGCATCATTGCACTGTGCATTTGAAATGTCAATTTTACCGATTCCTTCGTTTGTAAATTTCGAATTTGGTTAAAAAATCATTGCGGCTTATAAAACATTGGGTTGTGACACGCGAGAGTCTTGCTGTATTCCGTTCGACGTTAAACACAGTTAATCTTCTTTAAAAAAATGAATTTGAATTAACACATTTTCAAAGTTCTGAGTTTCTAATAAATATTATTTTCCTCGGCTCCTTGATCAGAAGAACACTTCGACAGAAAATCATCCATGTTCTAGATAATTTTTCCGACAAAGAATTAAAAAACAGCGAACAATGAAGTCCATTCACAACGAGATATTTCACGCGTCGCAGCCCAATATCCATTAAAACCCTCGAGAGTCTCGAGCGCTATCCGCGGGGTCTGCATATTTCCAGTGTCGTCAATTAATGCGAATCGCGAGCACGTAATATTGAATTCGGAACTCTTCTAAACGCTTGGCAGTGAGAGACTGTTCGAACGATCATCGCTGCATACATTTAAAAAGAAAACGCGAAAAAAAGAAACAAACTCACGTATGTGTATGTATAACGTAAGCGAGTCGAGTTTGGTGTTATATTTTAATGTAATGTAAAGAGCAAGTAACAAAAGACAAGATGTATGTGCGCAAAAAAAAAGGGGGGAAACCATCAGACACACACACACTGGTACTTAGGCGTTTATCGACACAGTATGTAAGAAAATTAGTACGATGTGCACTAGCTTCACGACTTGGTCTCCTACCTCCCATCCCGCCCTTGCCCTCCCCTCACCAGCCATCCCCTTCTGTTTGTCGTTAAATCGTAGTGACCGATACCGACACCGACATTGTACATTGCAATCGAGTCAATCTTGTACGTCGATCTTGGAGCGACCAAATAGAATCGTCGACCGTGCAACTTTCGTTCATTGTACCTTCACGAGTCCCCGACCCGAGGAACGACGTATTCTCGAGCTCTTAGCGATATTCATTGCAATCGTTGCGAGAAAAAAACCCGAGTGATTATAAATGTTTTTAAAGTATTGATCTCGAACTCACAAACTTTGCATTCAATTCCCTGAAATTTATAGGAGAAGGCTGGCTCGCACTCGACAGATTGAGTACTTGGATACCGGTATTTGGAGCGCTAAGAAATCCAGATACAGATGAGGGGATATTAGAACTCTTAGATACTAGTATTCGGTACGTTGAAATACTTGAATACTGGTACTCAGTATACCGAGACGCTGAAATACTGGTATTCAGTACACTGGGACGCTGAAATACTGGTATTCAGTGTACTGGGAGGCTTAGTAACGGATACTTAGCATACTGAGGCGGTGGAGTTATATCAATGCGTCTTCGGTATTGATCGGTTTAAATGTCATTGGTTGCTAATCACGTTTCATTCCAACTGATCGCTGGCGGTCGAAGGTTTAAAAGGGAAAGGAGAAATCAAAAATACCGGAATACGGTCGTTCCGATCGGTCGGGGAGTCGCCCTGTAATAACTTAGAGCACCTCTTCGGATCAACCGGAACAAGAGAAAATTAGTACGAGAGATGATCGATAACTAGATTGTAAGGACTTTGGGAATTCCTTGTAGGTCCGTAGAACCGCTATGTCACTCGCCCCGGCACTAGGTGGCCGGAAATAGGAAAGCCTATTTTTGCATTGCGTGATTAAAGGCAGAAAATGTGTTTAGAGTCGGTTCCCATTCAACTGAAATCCACTCGGATGATGTCTTATGTAAGAATACGGGGCGACGCAAGGACATATCGCGGGATGTCCTGCCATTTTGCTGCGCTGTTATCGGGATCGCGTGATCGCATAGAACGTGCTCGTGATTAATTTTAACCCCCAATTGGTAGGGCGGGGGCACGATAACTCCGATGGCTTTTTCTTAAGAGCCATAATCCAAGGCCCGATCTATTTAGCTCTTCCGTCGCTCTGGACAAAAATGAATTTTTGCCGCCTTTTATATTTAATTGTAAATAATTCTTTTAAAACAGAATTTTTACGGCGAGTGAAATTTTTTGTAGGTATTTGTTGAAAAGCCTTTTGTTTTATAAAAAAATAGTAATTATGGGCGATGTAAAAACAATTTATTAGTTTCATTCTAAATTCAAACATGTACACCTATTTTTTCAAAATGTTTTACTTTTTTATTGGTTTTTATTGATTTTAATTTTCTCTTTCTATTAATTCTGCCGCTCTGAGCACTTGCCCAGCTCGAGCCTCCCTAGATCGGGCTTTGTCATTATGTGATCGGTTACAGCAGATAGATTTTGTTGAATATAGATGAATTAATAGGAGGACGCGATTTAGAGTGAACACGAATGACCAGGAAAGTCTAAACTTTAATAATTCATATATTACTTACCTAATCAATTGTCTGATTTGTACATATTGTGTTTAGTTCAGTTTATGCAATTTGTCTAAGTTATTGGACAGAAACTATTGGATATTTATCAATATTCTGTGTACCTTTCAGATTATTCCTGCAGTTAGAAATTCCTTAGCAAGTTAATTACGCATAATACTGTGAATCAAACCCTTCTCTCACCCTACCAATTATACAGATAAAATATTTTCTAAGCTACAGGAAATATTTTAAACATATACTTATTTGCCGGCAGTAAAGAGTAACAAGCATGCGCGGTAATGTAATGAAATTAAGTCGCTACAAACATTAAGCAAATCTAACAATCTACTACATTACAATTGAATGGCTACTATTTAAGAAATATTGAATACCACATGTATAAAAAGATATCGAAAGCTCTGTAAACATTCTTCAGAAAAAGTACAAATCTAAATGCTCGATGGAAAGTAATAAAATATGGCGGCGCCAGTTCGTAATAAAGATATTTAACAAACCGAAATAGAGCCCCTCGACATAATATTTCCATAATAACGATAAGAAAAAGTATTAAATAAAATCGAGGGGTTATATTTCGCATATTTCAAGAAACATTTACATTAACGAGTTCATAAATGAACAAATATTTTACTCAATACCGCAAACAATGGTGTATGCCAAAATACGTCGCAAGTCTATGTTTAAAATATAACCAAAATCCCCAAAGTAATTTAAGATTACAGCAAAACACAAGATTCGCTTGCGAATATGTAAAAAAGGATCATTAACAACAAAATTTTACCTGGCAAAATACCGAAGCCTGGCACGTGGCAGCAAACAGCATTAGGCGATCCAACTTGTGTCGTCCCAACGTTGTAACGATAAATCGCTTCGATCACAACCGTGGAGCAGCGTTCGACACTCACCTAAGAATTAAAATAAGCCACTGTCACTTTCAACGTTTCAAAAAATTCACGCGATAAACAAAATACAAGCAGCTACGAAACGACGCGACGCGGTTATTAACGAGGGTGTCGTCAACGCGTTTCGATACAATCGATCGTTCGTAAAAATCTTAACCTCGATTGCTGAATCAATAAACGAACCAATAGCACACAAACCTCTACCATTCTCGTGATCACGCCATTCTAGGTTAACCAAAATTCGAAGGAACTGGTCGTGGAAACCACGCGAATTGTGCGATGTAAATACGCGATAATTATCGCGACCAGCTTCCATCGAGTCGAGCGATGCGCGATCGCGATCGAAGCGACTGTCGATCAGGAGTGTATAATAAAGTAAGATAGATGAGAGGCGTTTAGGCGACTTTTATTTCGTGTTACGCGTAGGGAGCGATTAACGTCGCCTCGGTGGAGATTCGAATTCCATTAGGAGCGTAGAGAACGATAGCTAGCGATCGAATTAGCGTCGTACCTTTTCGCGCGCCGGTGCTACTGTGCACGGAGAACCGCTTCAGCACGATGTTATTGTTTCTGTCTCGCTCGCTCTCCCGTCCGCGGACGTAAACACACGAAGCACAGCCCGAGGAACCGAACGCGCGATAGTCAGACGGAGACGGCGACAATTGTTGACGCGACACGCGTGTCGCGGACGTTTGGCTACCGTTCGTTCGAGGCTCGGGTTACGACTGTCCTCAGTTAGCCGAAATATGCTGCAGATAAATAGATTTTCGTCTCGTTCTACGGGCAATAGCTTTCTCTTTCTACGCGCGCTTGCCGAGCTAGTCCCGTGTGCTTCTATAACGGAGATCGTCATTCTTGATTTCATGCCACCTTTCGAACGCCTGTCCACGCGAATCACACACGGTACCACCACGCGCGCATATACAGAGCCGATCGCGAGCGTGCGCACTAGCGGTGCGACGTGCTTACAATTAGCGACGAGGAGAAGTAGATGTAAGAAAACGAAAAAAAAAACATAAAAAAACATGATAAAATCGTAGGTAGGGGATATATATATTCCGCGTAATTTCTTCGAAGGAGGCTAATCATCTTCGTTGTTTTCTTTGTAGAGAACTCGGTAGCGAGTCGCGCGCGGTTACCCCCCCCCCCCCCGTGCTTAAATTGCTGGAACGCAAGAGGGTACTGTCTACTTAACACTTTTTCGACCGCGTAGGCCATCTGAGGGCGGACATGATAATTAATTTAACGGAGATAGACCGAGAACTGTGTCGTAAACCGAGAGACGATGGATCACTGTGTAATAGTATTATTTTGTAAGCAGTCAATAATATTAATAATAATAATAATTGTCGGGAGTAAGCTGAAACACCGTATCACCCCAGAGAATGAAAATTTCATTGTATTCGTTTCGTAAGCTCGTCTCGTCTCGAGAGTACCTATACCTCTATTGTTAAATATTATACATAACTGCGATACATGCATAGAAGCTAATTACGAGTATGACTTAAAACATAAGGTGTGTACATTTTAATTTTTATGAATATAATAAAAGTATAATTTAATGTTCTGCCTGCGTGTATTGTTTCATTTACGTCCTTCGGTTTGAATTTGCGCTGCTCATATTCTTCGCTGCACGAACCGTACAAAAAAAATTCGTAGAAATAAATAAAGGAAAGAATATTTTTTCAATTAAGTTAAACTATTAATGTATGTGTTGCGAACGAGAAGATTGTATTTTTAAACAATTAAAGTGTAGTAAAATTTATTTAAAAAATGCATATGAAGATTTCGATGGACTTGCCCAAATCCTTATCGAAAACGGTAAGGAACACGTAGGTACTTTACAGAAGTGAATGAATTGATAATTATCACGATTTGCACTTAGGTAAAGTGTTAATTATATCGTAAAGCTTCTAATTTTATGAAAAAATAACAAAATGAGCACTCTTGAAACGTTTTCGTGTTTTTTAAAGTAAATACAGTAATAGGGACAGGAATTTAACACTTGTTCGTTTTAAGGTGCTCCTTAATTAGTGCTCCCTCTGTAACTGCTAAACTTACCCTTATTTTCCTTTCTCAGAATGAAACGGAACGCTCGAGATTGTAGGGAACGCTATTAAAAAAAGCACCGTAATACGGACAATGCACTTTTCAGAACATTTTTATTTCAATTAAAATAATATGAAAAATTAACATTCTCACCCCGAAAAAAAATACCTCAATAAAGAGAAAAGTTAAAAAACCAATATAAATTTTCACCGAACAAAATTAAAGAAAGAGAAGTTCGTAATTAATTAATTCGTGGGCAAGTCGCCGCCAGAGCACCGTTCAGGGACATCTACCTTATTTGGTATTATAGTCACCCTTAAACACAGTAGTAATAACTAATATTTAACCCAGTAACATTCTACCACATCAAATAATGATTTTAATAAGACTTTGAAATTTTCAACATCACATTCGCTCAAAATTGAGTAAAAAGAAAACCATTATATCAATTCTGTCAACTTTTACTGGAATACAGTTAAAGAGTTTCCAATAAAATCAATATTTACTCGACGATCGAAGTTACCTTTAAAAACACAATGTCAAATTTTTCACGCGAGAGAGTGGAGACTAAAGAAAGCTCGAAACCTTCGACAGAGACGAGTGTGCACTCCCACCAAGTGAAACTCATCGCGAGGTAGCAACAGGAAAAATATTTCGCGTTATTTAAAAAACCACGCAAACCCTATTGACACTACTCGCGCCACTGTTTGACCGGCTTTTTCAATCCGCCACAAAAGCTGCCCAGCCGCCATCGGCAAATATTTCGTGTCTCGGGATAGGGATCGAACAAGGCGGTCATTGAGGAGCGCAGTCGAAATTCTGTCACCTAATTATACGCCGGTCAGCATAAACGTTAACGCAGACAGCGTCGCAATTAACATTCCGCGCTTCCGGCGATCGTGTATAGCCCGGTGACAAACGAAAGTGCATCCTTTGTCGAGGGCCCTCCGCGGGGCGAAAGAAAGAACATCGGGATCCGTGCGTGGGCCCCGCGCGCTGCGGCTGAAAATGGAAGGGCGTGAAGTTGCGGCCGCGTGCGCCGACTCACGTGCCTGCATACACGTGCAGCCGCATTATGGGCGTGAGGCACGCTCGCCCAATTTAAATATAATAGGATGACTCCTGTGGGAATGTCGGTGACACCGGGGGCCCCGAGGATTCCAAGGTCCTTTTTGTCCCGGTGGAAGAACCGCGGACAAGAAGCGAGACGCTCGCCGGCCGATCTCTGACAGAGCAAACAGAATGCACGTGAGTGCACTCGAAGATCTTTTTCATCGGCACGAGATGTCTGCAATTAATATGCCACTTCGACGACCCTCTCAGTCGCATGTTCGCCTCGCAGGGTCGCGTATCTACCTATACCCAGCATGCATCCTCTAAATTTGCTTTAATTTAGCCGAGTCAGCGTAAGCAAAAGGGAATTAGACTCTAACTGGAGGAGGCATCGGAATCGCCACACTGCAAGAGTCCTTGGTAAATTTGAGGATACATATGTACATCTGGATAATCATTAGAAGCCTCCAATAGGACCTGGAGTTTTTCCTAAGCTTAAATATTAAATACTGCAATAACCGTTGCACTTCGAGCTAGAACTGAGATGCAACAAAGAAGACATTAGCTTCACCAAAGCATCTGTAACTTTAAAGGCACACCGTTCTATATTCTACCTAGATTAATACTCTAGAATGTACCGAATTTCTGCCACGGTGCTAAGCAACGAATAGAACGAAGCTTGGAAGGTGGAGCAAAAGGTTAACGCACGCGGGCCAAAGGTTTCATTACCGCCTACCCCAGCGCAGGGAGCATCGATTTTTGCCAGAATTCCAAGAAGCGCCCTAGCCATTGACATTCAGCAGCCGAGAGGGTACCATTGCTCGGATGTAACGCAAGCCTTCTTTTGCTTTCACGTCATGGCCGTGTTCCCGTGGTGTAAGAGCGAGTTCGCTTGTCTCTTTCCCTTCCACCTTCCTCGCCTTCTTTTTGCCCCTCTTTCTCTCTCGACACGAGTGCGTACGGGGCCCCGGGGAACGTGTATACGCTTATATCCTCAGCGTCTCCGATGCGAGCGTGCGTTTCGAACACGATGGGATCAGTGAACTTGCCCATGGCCAGCACACCAATCGTCTGGTCTTCCCTTCGCGAATGATGCGCGGATTATATACACCCGCCATATAAATACATCGAACGGCCCAGCTCTCTGTGATACCGATCACCCGTGCGTGGCGGATCGTAAAAAAAAGGGCGGCGTTTTGCACCTTGCTACCATACCGATGCGACGACGTGTCCCTGGCCACAGGATGCATAAATCACCGTGGATCACTCCCGTTCACACTAATTCGGTGATTCAGAATGGCTTGTTAAACCGAGTTCGATCACTGCGCGGGGCGCTTTGAAAGAGGGAGGAGGAAGTTCTGGGGTACACGGGGCTTGGGAACTGAAAAAGTAATTCATTAAGGATGTGGGTCTTTGTGGTTTATGAGTAGACTTGAGTGCTTGAAGGCATTTTAATTTAAATCCTTCAATTGAAGCGCTTGCAGCAAGAGGGGTGCAGCTCCACCTTTATCAACTTCGAGTAAATTAGAAAAAAAAACTGTTTATAAAATTATTGCTTTGACTTAACATTCAACAGAGAACACTAATTGAAAGATATATATTTTAATAAAATAAGCAGTAGTTATTGAGTTGGTAAATTTTTATTTCTATTTTTGGCGAGAAATATTCTATAATAAAAATATTATGATTAATATTAGAAATATTAGAAATAGTAGAAATATTAGAAATATTAGAAATATTAGAAATATTAGAAATAGAAATATTAGAACTAGAAAAAAAGAAATATTGATACTAATATTAATAAAAATATTAATAATTTTTTTTTTTATTTATTTGCAATAAATTGCTCATTTGTTTTCGGGTTTACATCAAACGTGTACCAAATGATGTAGAATTCGTTTACGTATATTACACCCCATAACTCAGAAACTCAAAAGTGGAGCTGCACCCCTCTTGCTGCAAGATACTCAATTGTACAGTTTAACTAAATCCATTTTTGCTAAAATTCATATTTCACCACCACTAAAAGTAAGTTCACAACAGTTGCCTACTTTAGCTGAAAAATTATATTGCTGTGAACCCGACGCTATTATTTTGTAAATAATTCATCATCTTTATCACAGAAAATCATTTTTTCTTAAAACTTAATTTTACAAACTCGGAGGATTTTCCTCGTTGAAGTGATAATTAAGATTCACAAAACGAAGCCGTCACAAGTCCCTGAAAAAAAATTCTCCATACCAGCAGCTCTGCCTTCAATTGCACAAAGGCTTTCAGAAGACTAGCAGCGACGTACACCAATTCCCGTATACAACAGTGTTTCCCTGAATTTTCGTCGCGATTCCCTGTAAAGGCACCGGGCCAGATGAAAGAAGAACGCCAGCCGAACATACCGCATTCCTATATCGCGCACCATCCAAACGAGTTGAATTCAAATGCATTTATGCGAAAGGCACTATCGGCGCCTCTTGCTCGTCGTTTTTGGTCGCGCGAGCGCGTGTCGAACATGAATCTCTCCTCTTATTTTTATCGTTAGTCCTCCCTCCTCGACGCAGCGTTAAATACAAATTTCGCCCTGCCCCCCGGGGTCGAAGTCTGTACACGAAAAACAGCGAACGTGCTCATGAGGCGAGCTGGTTCCTCGTTGTTTTGCAGCAGGCGTGGCGCGTTGACATGACCGGCGCACGTGCATAATGTCGTTGTTCGAGCCGTTGCACCGCGCGAAAACACCGTGAGGTGCTGCCTTTTGCGCGACACTCGGCGGCCCGCCAACAGGCGCGAGGCATTAGGCCGCGTAGCGTTAAGCCGCGTCCCCACTTGTCAGACTCGCGAAGCAGGGGAAAAGTGTCCTATTCAAATTAGAATTCAAGGATTCCTCTAAATGTTTATTGTATACTCTCCCTTCACGCGGGACAACACAGTGATCTTGCAAAAGAAACTAAGTTATATTTTTCAAATATATTTACCAAGCTTGTGGCATTCAATAGGGATGGAAATATGTATAGTGTGGACAAAGTGTAATTAAAGTTACTGTTCATTAATTCTATTCAGTTATTATTTCGTGCAGCCTTCAAGAAATTAGACTTGCAATTGCGAAAGTCATATATGGTCACGTAAGTGTATATACTGTACTCAGAATCGGCCGGAGAAATGAATTCTTCTGGACGATGGCATCAGAGGATCAGAGAAGTACAAGGGAATGAAGATGAATACAGACTGGCGCAATTTAGTGAAATTTTCCGTTGGCTTTGCAATGTGACCGTGCAAACGTTTTGATATTTCGATCACGATAGACCCGATGGAATAGGAAACGTCTTCGGGACCATCCGGACTCAAGTTCGGGCACATGTGTTACGGGGACTCTACATACCGTTTGCATATAAAAATTAGATATGCCATAGACGGTTTCTGAATTAAACGTTGAATTATTCAAGCGATTTCCCGGGGCCGCAAGGTCGGGACGCGGTTAGTCGCGTTACTGGAATCCCTTCGGTGCTTTTCGAAATGCCGCCTGCACGCTCGAAAACCTTCGCCTCGAAGGAGCAGCCGCGTTTTTATAGAGCCGATCGTTTGGAGTTTAGCTCGCTTTAAACTTTCAAGCGTTTCTATCGAACACTCCGATCGAGATCGACTTCATATTTCTGCGCATAGTAGATGAGGTTTCTTAATTTCATATGCCGAACAATTCAGACATTGACTCAAGGATAAAGGATTTAAGTCTGCTATTTGATTCTGCGGTGGTGCTTAGAAATGTTTTTCATAATTCGAGTATTTTATTAACATGAAACCGTTTGAATTTTTACGTAAAATTACTGTCCATCCTTAAATTACGTAAGGGTACTTTTGGTGATTTCTTACTCCCTCCCCCAGTATAATAATTTGTAAATTTGTACATTCCAATCCCCTCCCCCCGTTCTTACGTAATAGTTTTCACATTGCATTTTTTCAGTTATCAAAATTCTTTTAAAAGTTTATATAATGCATTTAACTCGGTTTCGGTATATTTAAATTAAAATTACTTCTCTGGATCATTAACGATAGGATTTGTACTTATTGAAAATTAGGTTAAAAAATATTTTACGTAAACAACGTAAGAAATTCGCAACCTCCTGCCCCCCCCCCCCCAAAAGCCTTACATAATTTAAGAACGTCTCCGCATGTCTATCTGTAGAATAAATAAAAATATCATTTAAAAGCATCTTTTCTATTAACTGTTTTTTTTTTTAAATCAAGTTAGATACGGTGTTACAATCGTCTCTAGGGGTAGGAACAAAAGTAACAAATGACTCATTTTAAAGAAAGGCTTATTTAAAATAACTCGTGTAATATATTCCAAGTTTTTCCAAGTTATAAAAAATTAAAAACGTTTAAAAGTTGCAAACTCAAAAGGGCAAATTGTTACGTTTGTCCCTGGTATCCCCTAATCACAGTTGGCGAAAGCATACTCTGCAGAAGAAACTGAAAAGAAATAAACAGGTGGAATTTTATAATATTCTGATATTACAATACTCTGACTGATAACTGTTCTACCGTTCTGCTCACACTTGTGTATAAAAATCGTGGAACTATTTCGCATATCAATTATTCCTAAGAAACAACAATATCGTCCAGATTGGTCTTCTCGAGGATCACGCTGCAAGTTCGATATCGTCACGCACGTACGCGGAAAATTCAATTCCTGCAAGTGGTTTACAATTCTGTTTATTGTTCCGCGATTATTCTACAGGCATCGTTATCTCTATCAAAGTTTCCACTTCAAGACTACAACTACCCAAAAACCCAAGCCAAAAAGGCGACGCTCACAAAGACCCAGTTTATGTAACGCGTTTAATTGCTACATATCTGGATAGTATTGTCACACACGTTGCAACCAGTGCCAGCGAATCGAACCGTGAAATTAGAAATTCGGGCCCAGAGAAAGACATCGCGACAGACTTGCGTCAACACAGATCTGAGAAAGCGTGATCTCGGTGCAACTACTTCACACTTGGTCGACTCTCGTACACGCCATTTCCAAACGAAATGGAACAGAATTTAAAATTCTGTCTTTCCACAGGTCACTATACTTTCAAAGAAAATCCATCCTCTAACCCCCTCCATATCTCAACTCATTTTCCATTTCTGAAAAAAGATAGAAATTGGCAATTGAGTGCTCTTCATAGTGTGCAGTCGAATATTCCATTATCACGATACAGTGCGGCTAATATTTATTGCATCACTCGAATAAACACGTTATCACTTGAGAAGTGACTTCTCAAAAGGACATATTTCCATTTTTGACCTTCAAGCAAATTTTGATGGCATTGCCTTAATAATGTTAAATTATATCTCCAAGTGGCACAAAACACTACAAAATAGACTTAATTTCTTTTTGAACAATTGAAGTGAAAATATATATTTCATACAAAAGGTCTCATTTCCAAGTTTGCCTATACTCATCTATGAAATTTTTATGAATTCGAAACAAAAGGATCTTAATTCTATAGAGTTACCCAAACACATACTAAATTGGTTTAAAAATGTACCCATTGTCATCTTAACCATAAACATTATATTATATTTTGCAAATGGCAGAAAAGATTGTGCAGGTTCTAGGCTTATTTTTTATAGCTTCCATTAAAAGGGCTGATTTCCAAACTTTTTTTTTAAATAACTATTAAAACAATGTCGCTAAATTAAAACATTACCGCTATCAGATGGAAGAATAAAATGTACGTGTACAAATAAACAAAAAGATTATTTTGATAAACGTAGGTATCACATTTAAAATTTCTTTCTATGTGGAAATCTGTCCTTTTGAAAAATCACTCCTCGATTATACCCCTCTAAGAAAATATTATTGCAAAAATGTGTAGCTCACTATCTCTGCCAAAATAATTTGGATACTAGCCATTTTATCAATCTATATTTCTACAAAAATTCTGCATGCTGCGTAAATCTGGGAGTGATGCAATAAATATATCCCAGTACTGTGCTTTCCTTTATCCTCCAAAGAACTTTTGTCCACAGCGAGCAGACGAAGGTCCCGATCCCCATTTTTAAAATTTCGCATCCAATTATCGATCAGCGAATCAGCTTCAGGGTGACGAGCCATTAATTCGTCCCACTGCCTCCGTCCAGTGAATTCGGAATTGCCTGTTACATTGAGATCGCGCACATGATCGAGGCGAGTGGAACGACTTCCTACCCAAGTGATCCAGCCGCTTCCGTCATTCCGCGGCACGAATCCGCGGGGCACGGGATCTCAGACACGTGCCTGCCTGATCGTATTTATCGATACGATCGCTGAAACGCACAGAAACATGCTCCCACCTGGCCTTTCAAAATCTCCACCCAGCCAGAAAGATATTAATAAATCCAGACGCTCGCGTGTCGCGCACGTGCTGCTAATTAATCAAGCGTCGCGCGTTATTAAATTAGCCGCTGGCCGCAACACGATGCACCGTTGGGTGTTAATTGATTTGAAACAGGGGGTTAAGAGATTTTATTTTTGATTGCTTGCACTTTTGACGGAGTCTGCGCTTAGGGAAACGGAAGGAAATGATTTGAGTTAGGCGAATTTGATTCACCCTGGAACAGTCTCTGGGTCATTTTTGATCCAACTGAAATTTGTTACTTGTGTAAACGTTATTCTAATTTTGAGGCAAAGGTGATACGTTAATAGGTGAGCTGAAGACTGCAGTGGGGTTAATGAGTGCTATTTTGAAATTTTGTGGAACACTGGTTGCGGTGATGTTTCTGTGATTTGATGAGATTTTATGGAAATTGGTAAATTTTTGTGAGTGCTGGTTAGTCAGTTTGAAAGAAGGAGATTGTGTTAAGACAACTTGAAGATAAATCTAGTATTTTGTCAAGTTACGGGCAATTGTGAATAATTTTTTTTTATGGTTGGAGGTTTGAGTTTGAATGAATGGGAAATGAAAATAGATAACTTTGAACGACTCGAGCAGGGAGTTTATCAGGTTGAATATCATCGAAGCAGGTTGCATTGAAATATATTGAAGCTATTTACGCCATGCACAGCTGTACCACATCGCGATGCTGTGCAAAAGTTGTATCCTGGAAGGATTTCATCAAATTGCAGACAATTTTCTCCTACTTTACGCCCACTTTTCCCATTACGTATCATTCACCCTCGGTCTTTCATTCCCTTTTACCATCCATCCGTTACTCTGCTCATACGCTTATCTATTTCGTTATTCATCTTCCTCATTTCCTACTCCCTTGTGCAACAAATTAGGAGACGCAACCAGAAGAAAAACTGGCTATATCATCTCGTTGCAGGTACTTATGCGGTCAATTATTGATAATAGTTTTATGTGATTTCTCTTCAGATATATATGTATGGTTCCTTATCTTTGAGTTTTGCTTTCAAAGCAAATTGAAACAGTACCAAAAATACTCAATAGCTCTACGCTTCAGTTCTGACTGCGAAATAAATTTGAAAGTAGAAATTGCAGTCCTAAATACCTACTAGTATTTTTTTGTGAAATAATAAAGTATTTATGTACAACAATAAATCCCAAAAAGTGACTAAATTTTCTAAACAGTATTGCATTTAATATTCACCGCCAAAGGTGGCTTTACAATGAAATAAAATGATTTAAAATACTTTATTAATTTAGCACGCGTGAATCAGCGATGACCCGTGGCATTCACCGGAAGTAAATTTGGACTCGCCAGAAGAAACGTATTTTCCCAGAAACCTGACCGAAGAGAGGAAAGAAGACGTCGACTTCACTGGAATAATTATTTCCTTATAATTAAACATAGAATGCAACTACGACATTCAATCTGTTCTATAATTTCCACCGAGAAATTTACATTTCGTAGAGCACTGAACATTCTAAAAGCTTAATTTCCTCTACTGGAGATTTAAGTTTTAGTAAATCAACAAATAAACAATTGCATTTAGAAACCTGCGAATAGAGGGATTCGACCAAAGCATAAAGGAATCTTCGCTTTCAGCCTTCAATCTTCGAACAAAGGTCGAAGTAGGATCACGCAGCTTAGATAAGAATCGATGCAACGTGATTTCGGAATTCTCGATCGAACTGATTGTGAGTCACTTCCGAGTCTGAATCCCCTGGGCATTTTAGATTCCTTAGCGATCGACGCAAGCCGATTCGCGAGATAAAATGGCGTAAGCAATAAAGCGTGCATTAAAATCTTCCATGAAACAGGAAGGGAAAGAAACTTATTGCCATTGTGAGTCACTCATTGACCAGCCACGATTCTGTAATACGATGGCACAAAGTGACGCATTTTTGTGGAAACAACAGCCATTGACTGATAAACTCCTGAATGCGTATAATCGCTTGGAACGTGGCGGAAAATTCGATTCGATTTGAAAAGTACCTACGCAAATCTCCGAAAATTTAAGCAAAATTTTAATTGCGATGGATCTTCTACTTTTCCTTCAATGTTCTCAAAAATCTCAACAAAAGGGTGACATCGTACAAAAAATAATTGCGGTGGCCATTTAGTACTTATGTGCTTCATACATAATTATAATATGTTGAAATAAAGACTTTCATAATTTTCTAAAAAAAAAAACTTTTGGTAGATCTTATTGGAGAACTCTGTCTAACAATTCGAGAAACATATTTCACTGTTAACTTATCATGCATTAAATTAGATTCAAAAGATTCGTTGAAAGCCCAGTCCAGAAAGTAAGCAAAATTCTCAGGATTTGACCAAAACTTTTAACACCTCTTAAGAATAAAAATTTGCAGGGTATGAAAATATGATATGGAAATTGAGGCAGAACGATGATTAAATTAATTGTGCAACCAGGGAGGTCGAATGTCCATTGACACTTGTCGATGCAGTGGATGCAGAAAAGATGCATTATTCTCGCAGAAATTCACAGGCAGCTAGACGAACGCATAGATATTCCTCGCGTCCCCGTGTGCTGACCTTTCCTGATGATCCATCGCGTTGCATTTCAATGGAACGGGAAACACGGTGCAGATGCATCCCGAAAGCCTTGCGCATAATTACGCGGCCAATTCCTTGCATAGGAATTATTTATTAGTGGACGAGTTCGGTCGGGTTTCCTTCTGGGCGAACTGCGTTCTTCCAACGAGTTGGAAGGACGGGTTGGAGGATGACATTGGGGAGACGTTAAGAGGCTGGTAAAGAGGAGAGTCAATAGGAAGCAATTGCGATGAAATTTTATAGACATATTGTGCAAATTGTGGAGTATAAATGGTAAATGATGCAAGCGCCAGGAGTGAAAATTTTCAGCGTTTTCTTTTTAACCACAGCGACATTGATAATTATTATCTATATCTTGACAGCCCTAGAATCTAAAATAAATTACTGTGACACTTACAACATTCACCACCGCATTCAGCATTGAATTAACATCCTGTTCTATTAAAAAAAAAAATCGTCTTCTTTGGCACTTATATCGTTTACCATGTGAACTCCTCAATTTCAATTGACCAGGGGAAATGGTTTCTAGATAGTTTGAATGAATTTTACGTCTTGGCCCCAGATGTTGAATCTTTTGAATATGATTTTTCTTTTTTTACTTTTCCATGATAGTTAAAAGAGATAAGAGATGGTAAGTGCTAATCAGGCTAGGTTAATAGCAGCAGAAAGCTTGCTTTTGCAATTTGCATTTTTTCTCCTATTTTGTAACATATTGTACTTTGCTCTGTGTGCAATAAACCTCTTATTATTATTATAATCTGGAGATGATTGTAAATATTTGATCATTTAATAAATACAGAAAGGGACAAAGTAAAAATTATTTCATATAAGACGCTGTGTTTGTGTAGACTACAATTTTATTTCCTTGTCCTTGTCAATATTGTATACAAAAAGGATAAAAATTCCAAATGGAGCAGGATTACGTAATTCGCGTAACGCGACATGTAACGAGTGCGTTTTAATCGCGATCGAGTGGGGTTACGTACGTGTATTGAGAGGTAAGAATTTTTTACCGTCCTGTGGAAAAAAACGAGACAATCTGTCTCTTTCCAATTGACTGAATAAATTTTTCCTAGTCACAATGACGTGGAGGAAACATCAACTTCGGGAAATGCATCTCGCTAGAATGCTGTTTAATTGCACGGAAATTCTGGGACGAGCTGTACTTGGAAAGTTCAAGTAGCAAAAAGTTTCAAGGTTTGAGTAACTGTGATAATTGAATAAATTTGGGAAAAATTCGAATTAGTGGAATACATAAATCAAAGTGATATTCGAGTAACATGGTAGATAGGAATAAAATCAGATGAAATTTGAGATGCTTTAATGAAACTAATGATGTTTGATGTGAATTCAATAAGCCCCGAATAAATTCGATCAGAATTCAATATTCCTCAAAACAATTTGACCAGAATTCAATATACCTCTAATTAAATTTGAGTAGAATTCAATATACTTCAAGTAACTTCCATCAGAATTCAATACACCTCAAGCAAGTTCAATTAGAATTCAATATTCCTCAAAACAAATTCTATATACCTGAATATACCTCAAATAAATTCGATTAGTATCCAATACACCTTAAATAAAATCAACTGAAACTCAGATTGCACAGCACCTCAACTCCACTCCCTTCAACAACCTACTCAAATTCCCCTCTCCTCTGATTTCAAACTGCACAGAAAAAAGAACCACCGAAGAGCAAATTTCCGTATGGATGCAACACCTTCCATCTTGCATGACGACCGAGCGCGTCCGTGGTTGCTTTCGTTAGCGAGGCTTCAGGAATTTCCATAAATTGAACGAGCTGACGGAGAGCGTCTGCCCTAGCTTTCTGCTGCTTGGCCAATTACTTAATTGTAACAGATTTCCTGTCGGTGCTATTGCGACCGCACAGACGGACTAGATTTCTCGCTACGATAACTGTGCGTTCGTGCGTACCACCGGCAGTTCCCCGATGATGCCGCTGGGAAACGTCTGAAGTGCAATCTTCGCGTAAAAAATCGCCCTGGGAAATTCCAACAAAAACTATCTAACAAAATCAATAAAAATCAATCACACTAAATCCTTGTCACACGAAATACTTGCATGGATCACGATTTGCTATCTCAAACACATTCTATTGCTCTGCTGAACGGACATACCTAAAATACTAATTGCAAATTGAAAGCACCTTAATAGTACAGGAATGAAATGCCAACATTAAACAAACAGAAATTTTTCTGTAATTAGTTACTATTAGGTCTCTTTCTTTATTCATCATTCTTGTGTCTCTTTGCAATAACGACGCTTAATAATAATATGCCATTGCCAATAACCTTATTACCGAAACCATTACTCTTTGGTACCTGCACTCAGAGATGGGCAAAATTTGCATTTGAATAAAATTTCGGATAACGAATAAAAGCTAAAAAAATTATTCGTCATGTGTCGAATACGGTTGACCCGGGTTAACTTCATTCGTCAAATAATTTAAAGTTAAAGTAACTTTTATTTGATCTGTTATTTAAATAATTTTTTATTTATTCCATGTCCAACTCTGCTCAGACTCTACAATTATCGACCAGAAAAGCAACTCGCGTGAAAAGGCCTGTACTGTCGAAATACGAGAGAGAAACCCGCACCTCGGATTTCCAATCCATTCCCAACCACTATCCAATATGTGTATCAAGAATAAGATTATACATTGAAAATTCTGGTTCTCCTCGCGTGTTGTCGAGGATCTCCGCAAATGTCGCCCAGATGGTGTCGCCTCGTCGATTAGCCTGAAAGTTATTCTGGAGGGATGGGATAAACCGTGCAGTTTATAATTTTCGCCCACTGATTTCCATAACACGCTGACTGGACAGCGGAGGGAAGTTCTACGCGGGGCAGATTAGGTCACGAGTACGTCGAATCGGCGAATGGATTTCCGACGGCTCTGTTCCCTGCGGGATGACTCTCGATACTTCTTGGAAAACGATCCTCTTTACGGCTAAGATACGCCGACTGGTCCCTTCATCCGCGCTGAACAGGTTCCCGAATGATTCTCATTAAAGATAACGCGACTCGTCATTAGCCTCGAGTTTTGCACGCTGCACGGGTGACAGGGCTCGCGAGACTTCATTCATCGCCCGTTCAACAGATTATTCGTTTGCCAAAACGAAGGCGCGCGAGATCTATATCTATACTATTATATAAAGAGAGAGCCGATTTTAATGTTTGCGCAAAACTCAAGACCTATTGAACCGATCTCGACAAATAATAATTCCATCCCAATAATACTAGCCCAAATGATAGTGGCTAATCCTAAACAACTCAATCATTATTTTCTACTGCAAAGTCATTCACCTAAGTGTCCCTGGACCAAGTCACTTCCTCCAACATTCATAGTACGCGATGAAACTTACTGTCTGCGTTGCGTAGGGAAATTTTTCGGTAATAACGAAAGTAACTTCCACGAAGTTTGAAAAGGAAGGAAACGAAGGTGCGAGCTTCCTTTAGTAAATTGCCCGAGGCAGGAAGGAATCGATGCCATGATTCGCTGATTCATCCATTAAGAGAGGAGCACCGTTCGTTTTTTATCGCGCAACAAGTAACTGGCTTCAATTATGCATCGACGGAGGGTACGGTGCAGCGTTGCTCGTGTAATGGTATTCATAGACGATTCGATCGGAAGAGATTTGCCGCTGGAATGATGGAAACGATGGATTCTCGAGTCCATGTATCACTGTCAAAGTGCACGAGCCAATTCTTGGAGGAATCGGAGCTATTCCTTCCAGGTATTTCATAGAGCAATCAGATATTTCTAGCAGTAAATTATACTAACGAAACGAACTACGAATCGTAATTTTCATGAAACAAATAATTATTTATTGAACATATCCATTTTAAAGGGGCCCAGATGCAAGAAATAAGGGGGCCCTGAACTATATCTCAACAACCGAAGAGGGATAATAATACCAATAACAAAAAAAGTAAAATAAAACAAATAAACATTAACATATCTAACTTTTATTTGCTTTTTTATTCTTTTATTTATTTACTTTTTTGTATTGGCATATCATTAATACTATTAGATTATACTATTATATTAAAATTATATTCTGATTTATTTTTTCACAGTCCTCGCATACTCTGGCATGCTTACCACCACATCACCACAAGTTGGTTTATAAAATTAAATGAATCAAATAAAAAAATTTCCAATTTTTCTCATTTTTTCTTTTTCCCTTTTTCTGCGGCCCCTGCACACCCCGGGCCCGGGTGTCTTGCGTCCGCTGCACCCTCCCTGTGGCCGGCCCTACTCAATGCTATTTACATCCCTAAACGTACTTTAGCAATGCTTTTATTTCTACCAATTTACCAACAACAAGAATTAATCAGTGCTTTCAACGCTCTGCTTCACTTAATCCACCGGGAATTCCCTATCAAGTCATCAGATCGTAACACAAACACCACAATGTGTCGTTCAACCACAGTGGTATCTATACTTATACAAACACCGCTGCTTAACGAACCAGGAAAACGAGACCGCCGCGAGTGATTTGAAAAATTGCGCGCAAGCCCACGTTGAAAAGGAAAACGGTGGGACAGAGGTTCATTGGAGGCCACAATGAGGAGAATTAATGCAAAGTTGTCCAAGTTGCTCGACGGAACACCGTGAATCACGAAAGCAACACCACAAAGGCTCGCTGCTCGATACGTTCGCCCGATTGAAACAATTATCCGCGGTGCTTGCCACAAGGAAGGATGCTGACTCATTAACGAACGCACAGACGAATGGCAGACGCTCTGCGTGGACACAATGAATTGCCGTCGATTCGACTCGAGCAGCAATATCGTGGGATATTAATGCTCAATGGGACAGTGACATTGAGGAATATTTAAGCGGTAGATACTTTACAGACACGCAGAAATAAAATTAAAAGCCAAGCTGCGTCCACCTACAATTACCAACCTACCCCACTAACTCTGCACTAAAAAAAGTCCCAACTCAAAAGTAAAACCAGAAATCTAACGACATAACGCACCACTGTGGCGATTGAAGCCCCCGTTAGACCAGCGAGGCACGTGCACTCCCCTGCAATCTGCATCTGGATCGCCCCTAATGGAATCAGTTCCACCATTTTTCATCCTTAAACAGGGATCCGTCGCGTTTCGACGAGCCAGTGTCACGCGATAGCCTTGACCAAGGCGTCGCGAAAACGAGAGGAAAAAGGCAGGGAACGCGAGGAATGATGAGTCGACCGGATCAATAGGCGATTAGAATTAGACAGGGGGAGGGGCCAGGGTGACAACGAGAAAGGGAACGGGAGTCGACAATCAGGTGACTTTTTGGGCGCGGCTCAGACGATCCTCCCGAGCTGATGTCTTTCTTCGCCCCATCGCTCCTTCTCCTCCTTTTCTTGCTAATTCCTGGTACCCACGGAGGGAAGCTCGTGTCGTACCCTCCCCCTATAACGAATGTCCCTTTCGGGGAATGTTATCCGGCTAGGGGCCCCGAGGAATCCACCGATAAATCCTTTCTAAGGCGAGATACGTTCACAGGACGCTTCTAATGGCGGTGAAACAAAGACACTAACTGCCAAAAGTGTGAGTTTGGAGCTGATTGGGGAAGACATTACAGCAAGAGGAGTGCAGCTCCATTTTTTACAGCTTCTTAGTTATGACGTGTAATATGTCGAAGTCCGATATCAGAGGTACTGTACTGGGGAAAAGCCGGAGTAATTTTTATAGATGGAAGGACAAGAATTAATTGCTATATGGTAAAAATGCTGAGATGAGAAGTGAGTTACCAGTCTGTAACAATGACCAGGTTCGATTGCATACTATTGTCCATAATTTGGAGAAGTATATTCTCAAACTTTTGGTCACTAGTGTACTTGGAACACAGGAAGGTCGATTCTTAAGGATGTTGAAGAAATTGTGGAACCATGGCCGGGCCTAGTTCGTGTTTAAGGTGATCGTGCAGAACGGTAATTAATTGCACGATAAGACGACGTAATTAATGTGTAGGGCGGTCAATTTATCGATGTTTAACAGGGATTATAAAATAACCTGAATTTTAAATCACGAAAATTGCGTGGAAAATTACTTGCAAAAAGAATCTTCTACAAAATTCTGGGTGACGTGTTCAAAATCATCTTAGAATTTTGACTTTGAATTGTCCTTCCATGAAGAGTATGCTCTATCAAAATTGTTTCTTCCTTATCGCAATGGTACATGTTGGTACACAGTTCCTAGTACATTTCCGCGGATCTCCATACTCGAAGTAATCATTTACAGTAATAAGTTTGCAATTCCTTTATCACGACATTCGAGCACGACTGAAACTTGAGGCTCCCCAAGCAGAGGACAGATAAAATGAAAATAAAGTGATTTCCACAGAAACGTGTTCAAGATGCACAAAAAAGTTGGTTCGACGAGATATAAAGAATCGAGGCGCCGCCGTAGCACGTGCCAGCGCATCCACGCGATAAAACCAAACAATAAGTCCTTTTCTGTGATCTACTATTTCCAGAAACGAATTTCTTGCTAAATAGTGAATCATGCCAAATAAGAAGCTCAAAGATAAAAAAAATTAATCCAACATCCACATATTATTCTTACATTCAGAGCGGCAAAATTGGGGAAATAGAAAATTCAAATCAATAAAAGTGTTTGCGTTGTTTTTTATTGACTTTTTAAAATATTTTATAAGGACTTGTATTTTTTTTTCGTGATTTAAAAAATAGGTAGGTCCCTACCTCCTACCTATGTATTTGATTTTATTTTGTTACTGATTTTGTTTATGAATATTCAACAAATACCTACACAAATTTGACTCACTGTCAAAAAATATATTTTAAAATAATTATTTATAATTAAATATAAAGGGCGGCAAAAATCATTTCTGTCCATAACGACGGAGCAGCTCGATTCTTATTCTAAACACAATTTCTAAAAAATACCCCAGTTCGTATCAAAAACCAAATATGCAAAAATCCCAACAACCCTAATTTCGGAACAACTTAACAAACAAATTCGCCGCACAAGACGAATCAACAGGTAACTAAGAAGAATCCATTGGAACTATAATCCCGATAAAAATTCAGCTGTCCCGAAAAGGAGGGCGCAGTCCGTCGGCCATTTTTTCCGAGGGTGTCCATATAAAGAGGCGCGGTTCGCAGAAATTCATTTACCCCCTAATTTCTGCGGCCACCGTTCGCATTGTGAGCGTCCTCTGGCTGCTGGCAGTTGCAGATACGATTGCAAACTCGGATCGACTGCATTTAAATAGGCTTAGGACCGAATTAATGCAAATGCATTCTGGACTGCTCCTAACCCTCGGGTCATGTGGGTCAGAAGGAGGATCTCGTCTTTGCCTCTTTACCTCCGAATAAAACAAGCTTAACCAATCCCTGCCCCCTTCCGCCCCTTCTTCATCGTCATCACACTCCTTTTCTTTTGTGGCTGCTTCCACAACGTGCCTTCTATTTTCATTCAAAATAGGAACGGTCGGATCTTCTTTACGTTCCCCCGATTCTCATGTGGGTCACGTTCTCCCCCGAAACGCTTTCATTCATGGATCCATGGTGTTCCCGTAGCTTTCTTCTTCGTTGCAAAATCGAACGCTCCAGAGCAGGCTGATTCTCAGAAAGCTACGCGGAATGCCCCGACGATAGAGCATGCAGCGATAATTACAGCTTCCGAAAAGCTCGGTCACGTGCTGCCGCGCGTGTTCCTTCATCGTGTTTCGTGTCACGTGGACGATCTCGCAGTTTCTAATGTCTGCCGCTTCGGGGAAACGAGGCAGCATATTTTTGGCAGGCTGCGCGAAATGGGACGAACTGTGGATTGCATTTTAATCTCCTAGGGAATTTAGACGGGATCTGAAAATTTCAACCCTTGACTCGTGGTGAGTCATACGTGGCATGTGCTAGACTTCTTTGAATTCATTTTGCTGTCTTCAGGGGTTGAAGAATATTCATTGCGAATTCAAGCGTATGTGTTATACTATTCATATAATAACTTGTGAAATATTAGCATAATAATAATGTGCCTAATAGAAATGAAAAATCACTTTTCAGGGCCAGTCACTTTTGGAAATTTCGAACACCTCGTTTTCTTACATCAAATCTAATTAAATGAAAATGAATTTAATTGTATATGTGCTGATAATTAGGGGAGTTTCTTAAGTACAGAGAACTGACACGAAATAAGTGGTAACTACAATTTTTTTAATGTTTGAATGATGTTAGAATGGTCAAAGGGTTCGATGTAACCAAGAGGCGTGCAATTTATATGAATTGGTTTGCCGATTAGTCACTGGTCGGCGGGCTCATTTGCATTCGAAATTCGTGCACCAATCCCGATTCAAGATCAGGCCTGCGGTCGTCGGCTTCGCAAAAAGAATTCTTGGGAATGGAAAGAGGCTTAAGAAGCTGGGTGATTCATAAACGCATCGTGTGGTTCCACAGGGTGGCCACTTCCTCGATCTTTCGCGGCAACGAAATTCGCGCAGGATTCGTCAACGTCCATTGTTCGGTGCCGGAATAACGAAGTATGATTGTTCCTTCGTATCTGGCGTAAAACTGTCGCCACAGTCAATGACACAGACGTCCATAATTACGAAAACGTCATAAGTTCAAGCAATAAAAAATGAAATTTGACGAACACAAGATACCTAATCAAAGAATAATAAAATCCAGCTTGATTGTTGTAATAATAATTGTATGAACATTCCAGTTTTATTTCATTTCCCGTAAAATTACTTTTTGAAGACCTACCCCCTTTTCGAAATTATCGTTTCAAATATAGTCGAAGTTGACAATGAGATTCTGGTACCAGCAATTGTATTCAATTTTGAGTAAAAGGTTTACAATTAAAATTAAGAACAGAAACGTCTATACCACTTTTTGCACTCGACGATTCCCAAATTTTGTCAGAAAGAAAGGATAAGGAGTACAATTCTTAATGAAAATAAAAAAGGGAGATGTAGATTTGATAATTGTTCTACGTTTAAGAAAACAAATACGAACAAATTCCAATGTGAACTAAAACTAACATAGTGATTGACGCAATGAAAATTTTTATCAGTTTCCAGAGAAGAGGATAGATTAATTGGGAAATAAAAGATCTACTCAATGGTTCAACGATTCCTCGCACTTAACAAATAAAAATCTTTAAAATTGAGTCTAGTTTCTTCTACTCCCTTTTCTCACGTGATCAAGCATCTCGATACGAAAGTGAACTGAGGACACCGAAATAAGGTAAACGAGACCACGGGTGCAGCTTTAAAGAGCAGGTTTCCGAAACTCTGCTAGGAAGAAAACAGTGTTTTGCTCGCGATATTGCGTGACAAACGCAAACCTGTATCGTGGCGACAGGAAGGATTACGACAATCCTTCCGTTTCATAAGTCCCGATGGAAATTGTATCGCCCGCGTAACTTTGGCGAACTATTGATTGTTCGGTCTCGCCTCGGCGCGCGAAAGAATGAAATAGACATAGACTATTATAACAATATACAGATGTGTAAAGTATTTCCATATCTGTGCTATTTAAAATCTAAATTTCGTGCAACATGTACAGATTATTAGTAGTTGAGTACTCAATTTTATTTGTAAAAAACTGACTTCTAAATCTAAACTTCATATAAGTCATGATTATTAATAGTTGCGTACTCAATTTTATTTGTAAAAACCTGCCTTCCAAATCCAAATTTCATATAACGATAATTAGTAGTTGAGTACTCAGTTTTATTTGAAAAAAACTGTCTTCCAATTTGTTGTAAAATTCCTTCCTTTTCAAGGAAATTTTAATATCTTTAATATGTTTGTATTATAAATTTTTCCACCGTGATTGTCTACTTCATTTTGCAGAGTACTATTGGAAAGACTAGCTCAGGCTGCGACTCCTTTCCCATTCCTATCTTTCTATGACCACATTTCTTTAAAAAAAATGTCATGTTTAAAGGTATAATACATTTGAAAAGTAGAAAACTCAAAATTGAAGGCACCTGGCCTGACGCTACAAAATAAGATAACTAACCAACTTTACACATATTGCTTTGTTAAACTACTCCCCTTGCAACTTATTTATTTATCTATCCCTTCCACTCGTTTCGATCAAGCAGTTTCCTGTAAGTTCCCCAAAGAGGATCCACGCGCATGGACTACCGAAACGTCATAAACAAATTCCCAACAATTCTGTTTGCTTCGCATTCTCGTTTTGATAATGCGCCTTAGAAGAAACACAATTTTATTTAATCATGCAAATTGTATTGTTTGCGTCGCTGATCCGAACTATTTTCAGAGACATTCGACTATTTCGGCACCGGCGAAATCATTTATTCACGACGTCGTACGCATGAGGTATTCACGGTATGGCTAGATGCACTCCTCGCAAAACAACACGCGACCACCGATGTTTTTCGAGAAAACTGTACGTACCGTGGGACTAGTACCCTTTTAAACGGAGGTGCCTGCGAACATTTCAACGAAGTATGGCAGCTACAAACAACGTGATCTCTGAAAAGAGGATCGCCTGGCCGGGATCTGCACGAGCATTCGTGACAATTACCCGCTGCAGCGATAATGGCCGAATCTGACGACGCGATCGTAAGAGGAACAACGTTTTTCTTCCGTGCAGGAACAAAAAAGGAACAATATGGTGCGCCATGCCATTGTACATAGAACACGGAAACGCGTATCGCAGTGATGGCTGCGATCGAGATAAGCGGGGAACACACGTGGTGGCGAAAAATGTTTAGAAAATTATGTTACACTTGCAACAGAATCTCGTGTAATTCTGTATGAAATTACTCGGTGAATTGCTGTTATGCCATCGCGAGCGAAGGAGGCTCCTAGAGTTTGAAAATTCGAAAGGAAACGAAACGATCGATTCAGGTGATGGGATTCAACGAGTTCTTGCAAAAATTCGTAGCGTTTAACGAAACAAGTGATTCTGGAAGGTGGAAGAAAATGGCACATATGTGGTTGAATAAATGAATAAATCTATGTATAAATATCTAAAAATTGTTTTTGGATTTTATTTAAAAAAAAACCCTACGAAATTTTGTGCCAACGCAATACTTCAAAATCCAAATAGGATGACATACGAAATGAGACTTGGAATTGCATTACCTATCTCAAAAAAACTTCAGGCCTGCCATGAGCGAATATTCATTCTCGAAAAAACGATCAACATTGATAGTCGACGATTCAACGGAACAACAGTCATCGACCCCCCTATTCTAATCAAATCACAGCGTTGCAAGGATATTTCCTAGCCACTCCTATTTCTAGTGTGTCCGCCAAGGCAGAGCACGTGTGCGTAATGTTACGCAGATATCCTGGACACTGGTCGAAACGAGTGTCATAACGAGCTGCAGGCGTTCCCATCGAGTTCTTCCACTGCTCCTCCGTCTATCATTCCACTTATCCGCGCATCTGTCCTTCGTCAGACCATATATTTATCTGCACCCCTCTGTTCCCCAGCGTAGACACGAAAATAAGGTTGGCAGAGGAATGTTGTTGGACTTGTAAAATGTATATCGTCTTTCCTAAGAAGTATTTTTTCTTCGTATATTCTACGATGAAGAAAAGATTTGTTATTGTATTCCTCGTGACTCCCTATTCTGCGCACCTTTAGAGCTACTCAAAGCTACCTATCAGTAATAGACGAAGCTCAAACTTAATATTAGGCTACTGAAAATACATTCGCCTAACAGACTTATCACAGAAGCTTAACGCACTCAAGTTTGTCTAGTTTGTTTATTAATACTTCTACTCGCAAAGACTTTTTAAGTAGTTTGTCAAACCTTCATACACTTATTTGCAAATAAATTAAATATATATACAACAATCATGCAACGCATAATTTACACAGTACGTACCACCAAACTGTGTCGAAAATTTCAGTAGAATAGGTGATTGGTGGTCGGACATAGTCCCCCGTGAAACATTGGGTTACTCCGTAAGTTCTGTCCGCTAGAGTACGTCTTCTACATTTCTGTAAACAGCTTACACTTATTTCAAACTATTTATTTTCCATCACTGTTTATGACAGTTTCCCATCTTCGAGAAATCGTGGCGAAATAAATAAAAACTCTGTGTAGCTTTTAGACTACGTGTTTGTTAATTTGTAGTCTATATTGTTTGAAAGTTATCTAGATTAAAATTTTCCACTTCAAATTTATTAGTTATTCATTAAACATTGCAGTGGAGTAAATTGATACACTTTGCTCACATCCAAATAGCATATTCTCATTTATTTTGTATATACTTCCTCAAGTTTTCCTATACAATATGTTAAAGAGGAAGGACCAAAGTATATTTCAGCATATTTGTTATCAAGTAATTAAATCAAACAAAAACGACAAAAATTGAAAACTGAAAAATGTATCACCTCGCCCCGATCTCCCGGTATGTAATAAAAGTCTCAGTTAATACACTGCATTTTATAACAGTTTCCTCTGGAGAAGAATAATAATCATAAAATTACAGTTATTTCATAATTACCTGAAACTTTTAACAGTTCCATTCGACCCCCGCTTAATACAAACGAAATCGGCGGACAGAAGTTGTTCGTGAAGCAAACAGAAATCGTGTGGCGATGTGCGGTCGCTGGCGGGACGCCGCGAGGCACGTTGCGTATCGTATTATACGCCGTGTGCCCGCGGAGCTGCGAGCGTCGATGGTGGTAGTCGCGGGGCGCGTGGTGGGAGGCCTCAATAAAAGTCAGTGGCAGACTGATTGTAATTCAGAGTGGCGGTAGACACCGGTACCAGTTCCCCGTACGGCCGCGTCCTTTCTCCGCGCCTCTTCTTTCGTTCCTCCGTTCGCAATCCCTTTCGTCCGCGTTCTCGCGCCCTCGTCTTCGTCTAGGGACACAGGAGCCGCCCGTGTCCCCCCCCCGAGACTGAGGAAGGCAGCAGCGTGGTGCGTGGCCACCCTTCGCTTCGTGACTGCCCCCGGAACCCGTGCCAGAGACATCACAGAGAAGTAACCGGTGGCGAGCCAGCACACGGGGGGAAAACACGAAATCGATAGTGTCGTGGCAACGACGTTTTAGACTGACCCTGCCGCCGCTGCCGCGGGTCTAACACCTGGGGGGACGGTCAGTCCTGGATCGTTTTCCCGCGAAGCGATCGACTCGTTCGCTTCTGGCAGAAGCCTGGGAGCGAGGCAGAGGGAAGGTCCTCGAGGAGGGTGCTCCGGTGGTTTCCGAGGGGGAAGACAGTCGAGGAGGAAGGACAGGCACCGCGTGGCTACGTACGATCGAGAGGACACGTGGGATCACCAGCGCGCGTTATCCTGCGATCTAGAGCCAGCTCGGAAGACGCGTGTGCGCGCAAGTGTCGCGGGGTGCAGGAACGTTCGAAACTGGCTTTGTGTCCGCGGTGATAGACTCCCGGTGATCGAACGCTGTCGTTAGGGGCGCTCGGGTGCCGACCGCTTTCAGTTCCGCTTGGAATTATCCGGAGAAGAAGATGGCCAGGTGGAGCAGTCCCTTGGAAAGGTGTACGGGAAGTGTCCTGCTGGCGATACTCTTCGCGGTCTCCTGCGTCAGGGCGGAGGACGAGGCTCCTGTCATATCGCAGACCACGGCGATGGTGAGTGAATAAGTTACGATTTTAATTCAGCGATCGCGTGGCTACTGGAGTATTCGTCGATTTCACTATTAAGATCGGGTCCTCTGTGACGAAGGAGCCTTGGCTAGCAAGGAGAGAGTAGTTGAGAGACTTGAGGGAAGAATAATTGAAAATGGGCGCCGATCGGCGCTGAAAAGATCTAGCTCGCCAGAACGACGGCAATGGGACGACACTGGAATCGCGTGGTTGCGCAATGCGAAGCGTTCCCCGCGCGACGGCACGCGTTTCCACGGCTGTTCCCGGAAAATCGGCTGCCTCCGGACGCAACAAGTCCCTGGCGAGCTGCTCGGCGGCTGCGCAGAGGAAAATACCTGCATAGACCGCCGGCTGATCGAAAGGAAAATTGATTCCCGTGAAATCTATCGTTCCGCGCGGTGTGTCATACGCGAGTGAGTAATGCCCGCGCGGCGCGGTATTAATGGTACGTGGCCTTTTGACAACGCGAATAACATTCCAGAGGAAACGTTTATCTCTGTGACACTGATATACAGATTACGATGGATACCGAGCTATCTCGGGGACCGTTCGCGCGCGCACGTTACGTCGATTTCGTTCGACGAATCAATTGCACGGCGCTGCCTAGCTTCCCGGTATCGTCGAAAACCGGAGGAGGGTCCTCCAGTCTGCGAGTGATGGAACTGTTCATTTGAGTACTCGCAAGGATGGCCACGTGGGCTGCATAAGTTTCTCAAACTTTTCATGATTTTTATCCCATTATTTCTGTTCATTTCATGATCGTGCCTCGGAGCTTATCATTTGTGCGACTATTGTTTAGAGATTTATTTGTTGCCACGGTGTGAAAGGGGAATTTGAGGAATAATTAATTAGACGTTCAATTAAATGCACGTTTGCTCCCTTGTCAGTTTTTTCTTAACAAGGATGGTCTGTCGCCTAGGAACGGTGGTTGGAGTGGTGCGATGTCGTTTAGGACTTCGAATTGAAAATTCTCTGCAGTAATGCCAGGAATGTTGCATAAACAATTATATAGATTCTGTGTGCGGCGTTAGGTATGCGGTGTATAATGCAGAAACACCGGGAGACCGGTTTCCTACGTAATGACATAAGGCTGGACAATGTGACGTCACTTGGCTACCTTCGCTGACAAAGTTCAGCTACGCGACGATGACTCGCTCCTGACCTTCGACTCATTGAAAAGTACCGGTTCGAATGCTCTTGAAAACGTTTCGATGTGAGACTTGAAGCTGTAGCTTCCTAATTTCAGCGAAACATTAAGAGTTTTCGTTACGTGCGATACTTTGAGCAGCAATTAAGCTGTTAACTAAAGAACACGTGATAAGTGGGCTTGTGTTGCACGTGACGAGGTAATTTGTGGTAAAAATTTAATAATTACACTCCTGCAACAGGAGGAAATATAGCATTGGCTTGTACCTAGTGTTTAGTGTGGACAGAATGCGTTGATTTGCATTTAATTATATTTGAATACGTAATGAGCGTTGCTGGTCGAAGAAGAATCTGGTTAACAGGTTGAGAAAGGAAAAACTCGTAGCTTTTTACGAAATGTAGGTACTTGTGTGGAAGATATGAAATTGGGAAGTTGGGAGAGTATTTAGTAAGAAAAATGAGGGATTGGAAATGTAGTACATAGTTTGAAAGATGGTCTGACCATAGACTGCCGTTTCTACTTCAGCTTGGAGCATGCTTCTATGGGAATTACCTTTTTAATGGAAGACTGATTCGCGTTGCTATTAATATTGGGGCGTGAAAAGGTCAATATTGACAGTCGGGTTTTTCAACAATATTTCTTGAGTAGAACTTGAACGCACGGTTCCAAGGCACGAGATAAGATAATTTAGCTCTATGCGAGACTGATTTCACAAAATGCCAAAGAAAACTAACAGAGATACGTAAGACAGTTTGTGAGTTGTTTAAGCTATGACGAGACTTTAGAAATCGCCTTCCGTCTATCCGCAAAATATAGAAAGGATCTAATAAAAACATCCGAAAATCTCTGTAAAATATTAAAGCTCCATATTCAAATTTTCAAACTTAAATCTTGATTACATTCAGATGCGTCCTTTTCAAAAAACCTAAAAATTTCTGAGCACTTAAAATCACCGTGGAAACTCTTCGCGCACAAGAAAAAATAGAAACTAAAAACTAAGCCCACTTTAGAATCACTTATGTCCAAATTTCCATCAATCACCGCGTGGAATAGCGCGAATTGTATTCGCCATCTTTATTACTCTAATTTCAATAAAATACATTCGCGAAGTTTACCTTCAAAATGATGTATGCACGTGTTGCCTTTAACCATTTCAAAGTGCAATGAAATAAGGAAACATCTAAAATTATTTAAAATTGCATTCGCGATAACAAATACGAAAAAAAGCTTAAAGCAAAATCTTAAAATTGCAATTGAGGCGTTGAGAGCAAAAACGAACTAACCCACATTGAACAGAAATTAATATTTCCTATTTTATATGATTAGTACATCCTATTGGAATACATTATTGCTACTAACTGAATTTCGCAAAAATGTGGGTTAGTCCGTTTTTCTCTCAATGCCTGAATTAAGAGGTCTCAGGTTTAAGCCACTAATCCCGTCTTGCCCAAAGCGGAATCGTTGAAAATCGCGCCTCCAAACAACCTATTTCGTGCTCTCGGCTTAAGCAATCTCAGCGCGCGATAACGACATAATTATCTGTCCAGGTAAATAGGAACGCAGGTGCTTTTATCTCCAAGGTTCGCGGTGCGTGAAAAGCCCGAGAAAGAGGCCTCTCGCACCCTTAATTACGCGACGTAGTGCTCCTTTGTTCACGGTTAAATGGAGCTAGTCATGAATCCCAAGAAAGTTTCAGCCACGTGTCTCCAAGCCTGTTTCTCGCCGGGATCAGACACGAGTATCGTTAATTAGTTGATCGTTGACGGTAGAAAAAGCTCGCAATTTTTCCCAGCCACGCGGTACATGACCGTTTTCGCAACGGATGGAAAGCTACGAATATTATTTTGTTGCACGTTTTACGATCTTCTTAAATATTAACGACGCACCGCAAACGTGGTTACGGATCGCTATTCTCTTTGTTCAGGGGGGACATTCTTGCACGCTAAACAGATGTACGGGATATTTGAGCGGCTCTTTGTGCCGGGAGTATGAATAACAAGTTTTTGGACCATGTTAACGCTACCGAGCCGACCGTTTTTTGGGCTGTTTTTTTGTAAATGAGAAAAAGAGAGCTTTAATGGTCGTTTAGAAGGAAAATGTAGAAATCGATTTTAATTGCTGAAATCTTGTTTCGAGATTACCCGTACAATTTTGTTATTTGATTTTTTAGCAGTTGAGTACATCTGGGGCCATAGATTTGCAATACTTGAACAATCTTATGGATGGAAAATGAAGATCGAAGTTAATTTAATTTAATAAACAAGAAAGTTTCGATACGAGGAGTATCCCAAATTTTGTATTGGAATGTAAACGTCGGTTATCAGATTCCACGAAGATTCTGGGAAATTCTGATACGCTGACGATACTCGAATTATCCCGCCGATTGGAAACTAGGCTAAACGCTCGTTGCAAGTAGTAAGAGTCGAGAACGTAGGCAGTAGAATGATACTTACTTCAATCAGACACGTTGCTGCGCGCTCACTGAGAAAGATTAATTACTTCTTAAGCATACAAGTTCTCTTTAATCAATAAAAAATTTTCTTTAGATTAATTTTAAACTAAATTAATCTTATCGAACTTGACATTAATTCCAATAACTTTCAATGCTTTCTGCATACAGTTTTAAATCTGCGTTAACTCTAACATATTTTACAGAAAATTTAACAGCTTTTGTTAGTTTTATGTATATTCTTTGAGATTTTGGATTCATTTGAGAAAGATTGACGACTCTTGCTACTTTTTAGATGTTTTAAATGTTTTCTTTTCTGACGTCGCTGAATTCATTATCCGATTGAATATAAGAAGTGTTTATAGAAATTTTGAGAGTCAAAATACGATTAATAGTTTTCTTGCACCTTGATTCATATTGGATCACGTGAATGGAAAGCGTAATGGATTAAGCAGGAAGAAATATGAACGCGCCGACAGCCAGTAATTTATTCAACAATTATCGCGATCTGGTACCGTGACAATTTGATCACGATACATCGTTCGACACGTAGCGTTACAGTTTGTCCAGATCTTGCCCGTAATTGACACGAATTTATGTCCTGGGCAACGTGCCAAGTCAAACAAAGACCAGCACGAGCATCGTTTCGTCGTCCAAGCGACGTGTTGCGGTAAAATTTTAGAAACGCGACAGGTGTAGCTTTAAACACGTGCCTGGCATTGCACTTACCAATTAATTAAGAAAGAAAAATGAGAAACATTGTCACTAATACTTAAGCACCCTTAAACTTCTTCGTCGCTAAACTGGATATATCAATGAAGTTGTAAAAGAAAATTGATAACTATTAACGCACTAATGTGTTTAAACGTGTTTAAATTCTTCGAAATGAAATAAATTTTGCATGGGTAACATAGTCTTTTGACGAAAGAAAGGAGTATTTAAGTGTCATTCCACTCCTGAGGCCACAAGATTTCAAAGATGGATCACATTTACATTATTCTTGCGAAAACTGTGTCTTTGACATTTAAGACATCTATACTCTGCCATATGAATATATATGGAATACAAATTGCTAGCCACCAAACTGTCTCGTGTGAAAGGGGCCTAAGTCTATCGTAGTCAAGAAAAAAGAGAAGTGTATCCCTGAGATAAGAGGCACCAATGCTCTGCCATCTGAATATGATCTGGATTCCAATTACTAACCACCAAACTGTCTCGTGTGAAAGGGGCCTAAGTCTGTCGTAGTCAAGAAAAAAAGAAGAGAAGTGTATCCCTGAGATCAGAGACACCACTGATCTGCCATGTGAATATATCTGAAATGCGAATTACCAGTTACTAAAATGTTCTGTATAAAAAGGCCTTTATCCTCGCTACAAGTGGCGGAGAGCCTTTGTTTCGGCGATTTTGTCGAGAGGAAGATCGTTAATGGAAAAATTCACGAGGCTCTGCGGCAGGGTGCCAAATCGTTGATTCTCTCTCGCAGCTCTTTCTCTCAGCGCGGGATCATACTAGGAAATGGTAAATAATGTATGTGCCTCAACACGGAAATACACAGAGCGTAAGATCGCGAATGTTGGCCTTCGCTGTGGCCGATCCACAGTCGAAACACGATCTATCCGTCATCAGAATATTAACGATAGGGGGCAATAGATATTCTCATCGTCGCTCGATCCCCCGATCGTTCGCTCCTTTACGTATCCACTGTCTGCTTAGCATTCATCTCCCTCGAGCCATATGGCTCTCGTGGAGGAAGAAAATATTCTCCCCTCGAACGAGATCTAATTGAGCTTTCAATTAGCGACGCCTTTGAAGATACTCTTTAAACGAGTGTCTGCTGGATTTTGGTTAATTATCGATTATCTCTTCGTTGAAATCTTTATTCCTTATGGGAACTTCTTTATACCTTATGGAGCGATAGTTATGAAATATTGAAAGCACAAATGAGGTGTGTGCGATATAGAAATAGGATGTAAAGGCTCTGAAGTGATCGTATTGAATTTTGAAGGTGGATCTATGGTTTCTTTGTTTCAAAGAGCAAATTTGCTGACACGTTACTGTCGATCATCGTGTAGACATAAATGGAGAGTACAGTCGACATACTTGTAGCCGAGATCTAAAGAGTTTGAACCGGTAGTGTTCGATGATTTGAATATAGATTCATGTTTCCTTTGTTGCGAAGAACAAGTGGAAATAGAGAATTTGCTAGAGATTGTATTGTAATTTCTATGTGCTTCGATTACTAATGCAGGTTAATTATTCATAAAGTAGACTTCGATACTGTTGTCTAAAGATGCTTCATCAATATAAACATGAATCACTGCGAACGCCAAGTCAAAATCCTTTAGAAATTATTAATTACTTAAACAGAATCAATGCCTTCTCAACCCACCTAACAAAATTCAGCTTACAATTTTTCAGTTTTCAAAATCGCCCTAAAATCAATCCAACCATCTTCCTCGCACACCACTAAAAATACTGAAACAGTGTCATTAAATTCCCTTAAAAAATATCCTCAAACTATATAATATGCACTTAGGTTCTTTAAACTAGAAAAAAGTACTCGAACATCATCAACAACCACAAGCAAAAACGAGATTAGCCAAGCTTCGAAAAACATAATTATAATTTCAAACCCATCGCGCAATTAGCTGTCGTTTCGTAATAGCTCGCACGATACGAAGATATTATTCAAGAAATATCTAGATAAGGACATTTACCGGCCATTCGAGCAGTGCTACGAATGCACCACGTGTTTGATCCTTGATATTTCGTGTCGCACAGCGTCAGGACAAACAAAACAAGTGGACGGCCCGTAAATCGCACGGTATGAGCGACATTCTGTGCCAGAGATATATCAGAACGCCTCTTCCTTTGTGAACGTCAGTCGCGAGTCTATTTACACAGAAGAGATTCGATTTCAATCGGTGGATCAGTTGAGATACTCATGATGGATGCTCCACCAACAGATCCCGATTAGGTTTGATAAGACATGTCGAAAAGAGGTTGAATGTGGGTCGAAAGCGATTCGGCCGCCGTTGGAATCCACTTGCTGGAGTGTCGAAGCATTGGAAATGTATCAGTTGAGTCACAAAGGCGACTGGTCGCTGGCGAGTGTACCTTCCGCGTCTTATCAAGCTTTACGGAAGGTACTTGTCGATGCAAAGATAGCAGTACACTTGGCGACGGCTTATTACAATTACTAATCGTAGTTGATCATTACTTACGTGCCCTGAACGATCAATCGGACGCAGAAACTGTGACGGTTCCGTTGCGCAAGGTGGAGGAATGACGGTCCTCTAGATGGTTAATTACTTAGGTGACTCAGGACACCCGAATTTGGGGAGATGCATTTATTCTTTCCTTCAAAAGTTCTTTGTTTGACATTCGCCCGTTTCTCGACCCGATTGTGGGCTACTGTTTCCTTATCATGTTAAACTGTAACTGCAAGCAAAAGTGTAGTTATGTACCTACATATTCATGTATTCAGTTCTTCGAAAGAAATTTGAGTATTGGTGACAGTGCAGGTTTAATTTTAATTTCTATGCTGCACGTGCAATGTGTTAAATTTTGAAAAGCGAGCTTTCAAGAGCTTTTAAGTATCTTTAAGCAAGGTTTGTGTTTCAAGCTACAAACGCGGAAACGTGAATTATTGTTAATGCCATTAGCAAGGAAACGTTATTAATCCGAAAAGTCTGATTTTAATTAAACTACGTATAAATTTAGAGCGCATTGAACTATGCAAGCAGCAATTTTTTTCTCTGCGAAAATTTACTCTGAGGTGGTGAATTCAGCCCTTAATGTTATCGCATTTATTCGTTTCTTTAATATAACTTTATTTGCTTTTGGTAGTGTGATAGAGCACAAAAAGTGAAATATTCTTATATTTAAAGTTTTGTTCCATTTTGCACCGTCACACTTAATATATATATAATATAAATAATAAAGTAATATATAGTAATATATATTACTTAATATAAGTTATATTAGTTAATGTATTAAGTAATATATTAAGAAATATATTAAGAAAACGAAAAAACACGATAACTTTAAGGCCTGTTTCACCCCTACCCAATAATTTTCCGCAGAAAGGAAAATTGCTCGTTGCATATTTCAACTCGAATTTTCAGGTGGTGAATAGTTCCTTGTCACACACCATCCAAAATTGAACCCCTGACGAATGATCGATACTGATCGATACCAATTACTTTCGAGAAAAGAACAAGAAAATGAGACTAATTCAGATGCGCTATCTCTTTGCGGACACACTCTCGCCTGACATTACACGCTGTATCTCTAATGATGTCACCTTTAACATTCTCGATAACCCTCATTTGCATCCGCCGAGACTGATGCATAATCGACACGCAGCGTGCCTTATCGGACAGGGAGAGCGAGAAAAATGGTTTGATGCGCGTCTGGATCGCCAGTTCGACCCGATTAGTGCACGCCTTTGTGAAATCGGCGCGTACGTACAAGAATCAACTTCCGGTACCGTTGAATCAGCGTTTCTGCTTTTTGCAAACGCCTCTGACTCACGCCGTTTTATCGACGGGACTCTCTTTTTTTCTCCACCCGCGAGGTCTCTAACAGATTGTGACACACGTTTGTGTCATAGGAGGTCGTGGGTCAGCAACCTCTCGTTTTTAAAGCAACATGGCGGTCGATGAAAGAGTGGTGACTCTTGGACACAGGGTACATTGAAGTTGTAGTAGTCGTGGTAGTGGTGGAGGTTGGGGTTGCTCGAGTTTTTCAGTAATTATCTGATAAACTTTGAGAGCTATGCTGACGAGGCAGTGATTAGCGTGTTGCGAAAAAATTTGTGTGGGAGTAGCTTTACTTTCTTATCAGTGTGATGCATCAAGTGTTCCTAGCACCCTTTCTGTGAAAAAATCTGCTCTATATTTATTCGGACATTAGTAAAAATCGATAATTATTTTTACACAGTTTTGTAGGGATAAGAAAAAGATGCAACTTTTGATTAAACTTCTTTCCGATATCTCTCACCGTTCTTGGGTTATTCCACAGAAAAGAGAATTGTGCCATTTTTCCAAGGGGTGATTTCACGCTGCATAATTTTCTGACTCTTCGTTGCCTAACTTCCCTTGTCAGTTACAAGGGAAATATGACAAAACCATATGCGAACATTATTTGGATATGAAGCAAGAAATTAAAAGAAGTCTCTAATTAATCAGTTGCTTATTTTAATAACTAATTTTACTCGTTTAAATAAAAAATGGTCATTCAATGGCACGTGTTAATTTATACTGGTACATCCACCCTGCTGACATTAGATTTCTCCAGAAACACTTGATCTTGAAACTTGATCTTATTCTCTCAGAAAGTCAATGTTCCCAATTGCTCCATTACATCCATCGTGCAGAAATTGACAACGATTGGAATGATTCCAGCCCGCAATGAGAGGAGAAGATACGTTTATAGCGCCTTGAGTATTTTCGGGAGGGTACGCGACTTTTATTGCAACCTCGGCGCGGAATCCCAATAAAAGTCGACCTCGTGAGAAGTCACGATGGCTGATCTTGGACTCCTAACGACCACCGCGCGATACATTTTAATTGCCCGCGGAAACGGCCGCCGCGTTGCCTTCGCGGGGTTATTCGGGAATCTGCTATCTCGGAAGCTATTCCGCGAACAGATGCACGCAAGATTCTAAATTGGCCCCTTACCCAACCCAGCTGCTGGGTCGGGTAAGGTCAGTTAGGGTCAAACACCTGTGCATGTTCGGTGGTCTTGGACGAGCAAAATTCAGCTGCAAAAATTATATGTTTCGGATCATAATTGTGACGAATTGCTCCGTTGGCGATAGGATCGCATATAATTAACTAAGTGGTTTTATTTTTTGGTGGAAATGGCGAAGAAGGGATTGCGTTGAAGAAAATAGTTAAAAATTTAAATTAGGGGTGTTTCACGTGTGGCAAATTCATATGCTTGAGCTCATAATTAATTGAGATAAATATCTCCATTGGAGACGGGATCATATAATTTTATAACTAATTGTAAGTGCTTACATTCTTCTGGCACATGTGACAAAGAATGGACTGTGTTGATGGAAATAGTTAGAAATTGAAATTAGAGGTAATATTTTATTTTTAATTCTATGGGTTAGTAGTCTTGATGAGTATTTGATTATTAGGGTCTTTATTGTCAGAAGTTTCTTAGTAAACTGCTCACTATGCTCACCTTCCAACTAGTGGAACAAGATTGTTTTAGTCAGCCAACTTGTGTACAGTACAAAACCTGTGAATTCTATGATGTAGATCAGTCACTCGTTATTAAATATACTTTAATAAATTTTATGGACTTCCTGTCTGGTGTGATTAACTACCTTGTACATGGTAAAACAATCGTTACATAATTAGTACTAAAAATTTGATCTTCTAACTGCAGTAAAAAATTCTTGAATTTAAGATTGTCTTTTCAGACCACAGAGCATAGAACATTTAAAAGAAAATGAAGTTCGTTTTGAAACACGTAGATTCGACTTTCCAACAAAAATAATGCATATACTTCTATAAATATCAGATTATCGATCTTTTCGATGCCTCTTTGTTGCTGTACTTACCTCACTGCGCGATGCAATCGATCAAATAAGCATTTTCCTGTGACGACACGTGACAATATTTGCAATAACGATTGATACGATCTCCCGATGGCACGTCACGGTTTGATACAGGAATTCTTTCAAAATTTCCGACAAGAACGCTCTATAGAGTCAACTCTTCAGAAATTTGCGAAATCACTGCAGCATTTCGATTTAATTATTCAGAAACTTTCATGAACACATAAAAAATTAGCATTTCAACAGTTTCAACAAAGATACTTCTGCAGTCTATAGAAATCCCCAACCAGGGAAAAATATCTTAAAAAATAAAATTGAAAGCAAAACCTATCGACGGTTCGAGTATTATACCATGCAAATACACAGTATCCAACTTCAAATCCACAAGTGCTGTATAAAACAATATTCTTATCAATACAAGCCACCAGTTCTCTGTCTTTCATTACAATCCTGCCCTAATTTAATCATATTCCTACACACCTCACCAAATCACAGCACTAATGTCCAAAATAACTCTTATTTACAAGACACTTAAGGGTTCCACCAACCCCCTCATTACTTCAGCACCATTTCCATACCTCCTCAAGGCACAGCGCGCCGAGCATCGCCTCAAGAATCCCAACGCGTGCCATCGGTGCATCCCCCACATTTAATACCACGTATACTCTTCGTCCGATACATAGAGCATGTGCGGAAAACGCCCAAATGCGTTCGGCGACTATGCTTAAGAAACGGGACTAGTAGAGCCCCGCACGCCGTGTGAGTCGAGCGTTGAAATTGTCAGCGCCAAAAGGGTTAACGGTGCAGGAAGAATGCAAGCAAGAATCTGTCAGCCGAGACGCGGCAAGGAACGGGCAAGTGTCGAGTGGCGACCCCGGCCTTGAAGAGGTCTTTGTCGACGCGAACGACATCAGTATTCAACGCCTCCGCATCTTCTTCCAGCCGTTTCTTGAATACAAAAGCTATCTCCCATCGTCCACCGTAGCTTTGTGCGACCGCACAATATATTTCCACGTTAATGGTCCCGGGCTCGCCTTTGTACTAATGCCTTTCCTCCCCCACGCGCCAGCGCGACCCCCTTCGTTCCGAGTAAAATGTTATTCCCGACACGACCTTGCCTGCGTCTCGTCAGGCTGACCGATCCGTTACTCAGCCTCCACTCGCTGGAAGCACCTCCGCGGGTGAAACGATAAGCTGGACGCGAACTGCGGAGTGTTAACGCCGGTGGAGTTGATCATCGAGCAATCAGAGTTTCAACAGCGCGCTACTTTTAGCCAGCTAGTGATCGATAACGCAGCGACACGGCCCTGTAAACGGGCCACGCCGCGAGGATAGTTCGATTCTCAAGGTATCGATTGTGGGCTGGCGGGAAACTGTGCTCTAGTCTTTGTCGTGCACGGCCAGCAGGAGTAATGCCGTTGACCTAGTAGTTATTGGGCAGGGAGTCAAGAACCTAATTGGCAGCTGGGTTCCTCAGGAATGAATATATGTACAGTAGCGTTCATAAGTAGTGGGGCACCTGCTGTGTTTGCTGAAAATGTGATGTTTGGTGCAGATTGAATACTTCTCTGCTTTTAATTTGAATATCACATATAGTCAAATTTGTTAGAGGTTTTCAATAAGTGGAGATATTTCTAAGCAAATTCGTGTATTGAGTGTGATCGATACGTAATGCACTTACAAGGAGAGTCTCCCAGGTGCCCGCCTCCGATTGCTTGGAATTTTGGATATTTTTTAGGGGGCCGAAACATAAGATATGCTTGCTTCTTTTATAGCGGCCTGTTTTCATATTTAGGGGGTGAAACCACCCTTCAAAGTTATAAGATTTTCAGGTGTTCGTCTCCGATTGCTTTGGTTTTTGGATAATTATGATGCAAATGAAATTTATATGAAGTTTTACTCAACACAATTTTGTAACCCTTATGAACTTTGAGGGGTTTCGCCCCCTAAATATGAAAACAGGTCGCTATAAAAAAAACACGTATTTCTTATTTTTCGGTCCTCTGAAACATATCGAAAATTCAAAGCAATCGGAGGCGGACATGTTGGAGACTCTCCTTGTTAGTAACGAGAATTTTGTACTTTTTTATAATCGAATGAGGAAATAGCAAATTCATCTTCCCAGATAGTCGAAGGAACAAAGAATAAATTCATCACTCAGGAAGATTGAATCATGATGTTGCAGTATGTAACACTACCCTTACTAATTCTATGCTAAAAGGGAACTGTAAGAAACCCTTCACTACTAGTGTCATAGAACGATTAACTTCCACTGAAATTCCATTAAATTGTACAATCTAGATCTGAACATGGTGAGTAGGGATAATGTCATCGACCTAGTAGTTATTAGGACAAGAACCTAATTGGCAGCTCTGTAATGAATATAGATATTTCCAAGAAGATTCATATATGTACTGGGTGCGATTAATACGCAGTGCACATAGTATTCTGCATACAAAGTATGAAGTAACAGGAATTTGATACCTCTCACAATCAAATGAGGAAATACAAATTTATTCTTCTTCTCCATATACTCGAAAGAAAAATATAAAAATTAATCATTCAGGAAGCTTTAATCACAAATCTTGCAGTATATACTGGAGTTGTAAATATTCGAATAATTTCGAATACAGATAATATATTCGAATAATTTCGAGTATTCGAATAGTACGGAGTATTCGAATACCAGTGGAACTCGAAGTTAAGTTTTGAATAATTCTAATATCAGTGGAATTCGAATATTCGTAACAGCCCAACAGGTATATGTATACTTCTACCGTTATTAACCCTATCCCAAAAAGAAGCTTTTAAGCAACCCTTTACTACTATCATCCCAGTACAAATAAAAAAATACACCCTTCATGATCTAACACGACCAAACTTCTAATAACTAATAATAATAAATCCCTCTCCGAGTACAACAATTTACCTCCACTGAAATTCTATGAAATTCTAGGAGAACCTAGATCTGAAGCTGACCGACTAAACGTGTCGAGATTTCAGAAAATCGTGCATCATGCCTTATGCATCCGGCTGGCCCTTTAGAGCCGTGAGTCACGCTCTAGGCTCGCACGAAACGCGACACACGTAGCCATCTTGGCAACAATAGCGCCTTCAGAGCTCGCAAGAGTTGCTGCTTCGTTTCCAGTGGCTCTTTTCGCTCTTTTTCACGCTATAGCTCGCCGCGCTGTGCTTCAGTGGAAAGACACGCTTTTCTAAGGGCCTTATCAGTGATAACGCGGCCAGATAAGGCTCCGCGGGTAGACAAACCTCTCTCACTATCAACAGACATTTCACGCGCGATCCTCGATGTTCTCGATTACAGAAATGGGACTCTAGCGATCAGCAATGCAACTTGGACGTATCGTGGGTTAGGTAATTAATAATAAAGAGTTTGTTTCCTTGTTTGGCGAGGAATCCTACTGATTTGGGAACTTCGTATATTTACGAAGTTAGGTAGATTTGCTACCGCGTTTCGTAGATCATAATTAAGAGATATGGGATAACGGCGCTAAAGGGTTGACAATTTACTTCCTCCACTTTCCACCTGAAGGAATTCTTTCGTAACTGCTAAAAGCCACTAAAACTATTCCTCAACCTATGAAAACACTAAAAACAATCCACTACTGACAATGCACAGCGAAAGTTCGCGAAATACCTGCAAAGTTCAGGAACTTCGCCCAACAGAGGAGCACCAAAGTACGACGTGCCACGACATGCAAAAGTCACGTTTTTTCGCTCGGATTCGTTCAGAAGCGCGAATTTCCATTAGACGACGGACGTTTGGCCTTTGAGGCCTCTCGCTATCTCCTAATCTGAAAGGTCACTGGTTGATGCATCGGCTGACCCAGTTACCTGGTTGCTCCACCAGTGAATTCGAGGCTTCCCTACGCAGGAAGTTCCCCTAAAAATCGATCGGATGCTCCTCGAGGAATCTTTGTATCGCCAGTTTCTGGTCAGAAACCAGCAAAAGACATGTACGCGTGCAGCGTTGCACGTTCGACGTTGTTCGTCGTTCGTTCTCTATATCGTTATTAAACGTGGACACGTGCATAACAATGCTTTCAGAGGCAGATAGGCATGGCCGATAAGGGGCCATTACGAAACAGAAAACAGCGTGATTATGACGATGTGTGTGTGTGGACGGGGGAGGCACGAAACCGTGCAAGCTTAAAATCGGGTCATGGAAACGGGCCATACGTCGGTTCCCGATAACTCATCCAATCGAAATGTCAACTTTTCGACAGGTGGACGAGATACGACGATGCAGCCGAATTTGTGCGACGAAAACCCCTTTGGAAACTGGATTACAATATACTATTCGTTATATTAAAGACAAAATATAAAAGAGGTGGTGGATTGTTTCTGGTGAAGACAGTGGTAGTGAACAAGAAGGTAATAGTGTGTGGGAGATAGCAAATAAGGTTGGATTAAAAGTAGGTACCTATAGAATAATAAGTATAGCATAGAGTTGAAGGATAGGAATAAGAAATGCATTGTACACATGGCAAAGAGAGAGAGAGAGAGAAGATTGTTATTCGTAAGGAACAATAAAAATGTTTATATACAGAGTGTTCATAAAAATGTGGGCCAGCTTTAGTACTCTGCTTCGCCCGAAATTTAGATTCTGATTTTACAAAGCAAAAAAAATTTTTAATTTATTTATTTTTTTGTTGTGAAAGTAGTCACATCCATCTGGATTAGCTATGCGTAATGAGCTGGGATACATTTCGTGACCCCAGAGTTTGCCGTTCGAATGTTTTTAGGCGACAGACAAGCACACAAACACTTTCTGCTTTATATATTAAGATTATAGTTTTGCAGTTATAAGCATTTTTATATTCCGTAAAACAGCGGCACGAAATGTCTATTAAAGGGCAACCGGCAGACTAGAGCGTTTGTCAGTTGGTTTAATATAAGGTAAAGGACCCAATTACTGTCACCTTAAGCTATTTTACTTAAAATAACGAATAAATAAACTATAGTATATATTCTATAGTATAGATTATAGGTTGAATTACATAATTCTTTTTTTGTATGACTTTACAACGTTTATTTATTCGTTATTTTAAGTAAAATAGCTTAAGGTGACAGTAATTGGTTAGGTGTTAGTAATTGGGTCCTTTACCCTACTATATTTGCATTAATATCCTTTCCTTCTCGAAGCGTGTAAAACGCCCGTGTAGTCAGCTGTCAGTGGCATTAAAACAGTGCGACACGCGGCGTTTAAAACGCCTGGTGTTTCTGAGACCTCGCAGGAGTTCCGGGCCGGTTTTTAACGAAATATAAAAATCCATATAACTGCAAAACTAACCATTATTCGACGTACACGTATACCAACTTTTTTTTATTGTTTTAGTGAGTTGAACCGATCCGGAAAAATAGCCCACATTTTTATAAATACCCTTATATAGTTGAGGTAGCAAGATGAGAATAAGCAAGCATTTGCAACTGAGCTTTTGAAAAATCATCGGATAGAGAACATAGAAAGTGTTATTACAAATTCACACCATGCTTGCTTTTTGATGATATCATGCCGTGCTGTATTATCGCAACAACTTACTCCCCTACATTTTCCCTTATCTTCGACCAAAGTAGAGCCATTACTTGTTCAAATTGCATGAATCATCATGTATATTCAAACAATAGTGCTCGATATTTGCTATCTTTTACTCGAATCCTTTGTACACTTAAAAAATTGCATAACGACTACAAAAATTGAGTAAATTTTTCTTTTCTTTTCTCCCGTTTTCTTTCTTAAGAAAAGGAATGTAATTTCGTGCAAATTTGTTCACCTTTACTTTCAAGAAAGTTCGCGATAAGAATTGCCTCGTTATCTCTTCCATCTAAACTGTCGAGTAACTGTTAGTAGGTTAGTTCAACTTGAATTCATTAATTTCGTCCTGGTACATCATTAATTATTTTTTCTACGTTGTGTCCCAATGCAACTGTTCCATGATTGCCCCGCAGAAGTTATTAAAATCCTTTCCCACAAGGCTACGATATTTAGCTACTCGACATCCCACCCCACGACTTTAAATCGTATTATCGTGTGCTCTGCACGTTCGAAGGCGGATCTCAAGGTAACACGAGCATAAAACATAATATCGTGCCTCGCCTTAGCGGCCAGCCACAGTAATTACGTCAATGATTATCAATTTGCAAATTTGCAACACTGCGCGGGTCGAAGAAGGAATTTTTCGACCGTGCTGTTTCGTGCCGTAATCGTCGTCCATTTTCCTCGCAAAATGCTCACCTGTGAACTACATTTTCACTTGTTTCACTTCTGCGGTTCACTATTCATATTTTAGATAGGTAGGTACTTCTTGCAGAAACGAAACTGGTTAGGAAACACAGAAAAAGGTAGAACATATAATTGAACAGAAAGGAGAAAATCTCAATGAAAACATGTGAAAAAGGGGAAGATTTTAAGAAAGACAGAAATAGTGGTGTAAATGTTAGATTCAAGGGAGTAAATTAAATCACAAAAGTGTCTCTTGTGAACAGGGCTTGATCTGTTAAATTTCACATTTTTCAAGCAGCAATCTGTGGATCAAAAAATGTGTAGATATTTGAAAACCACCGAAGGCAAGTTATCTGTTTTTCTACGAGTATGATGATTGAACATTCACAAAGGTAGTTCCAAATGACGTGTTAACTCGTCTTCCCCAGTTAACAGGTGATTTTGCAGATAGCTGTGTCGAGCAGAATGACGACGATTTGCAAAGAAAAGCAAATAATGTACTAGCAGAAACGAAAGAGTTCCTGGAAGCTATTGCGATACAGAAAAATGACTCCCAGACGACGTTGAATTTTCCTTCTCTCGTTTTTTCGAACGTGCTAGCAATTTCGGCCCTGAAAACGTGCATTTTTTTATTTCGTTCCTTTTTGCCTGTCACGTGAGCGCGCTTGCACGTGCTGTGTAATTGCAATGCGACCATCGTGATCCACGATCTACGTGGCGACTTCTGCTCTTAATCTTCAATCTTTTTAAAGACTAATCTATGACTCAGTGATTTAAATATCGATCCGTTGGAATACACTGCTGCGGTACGTTAAATAATAATAATAACAATAGTTTTTAAACCACGCGGTCTTCATATATTCATAATTACAATTCAGGCATCAAATTAGTTATTCATAACTGTTGGATAGATATTGTTCATGGAACAACCAATTTAATAGGGCATTCCCTTATCTACTTACAGAGGAACGAGATCTCTTGCGTCAGTTTATTAGTTTGCTTACGAATTAAAACATAAATTCATACGTAAGAGATACCAAGGCATAATTACACAATAGAGTAATTGTGTGGACGATGAAACACACCCGCGATACGTCACGTTGGTAAAGAATTCGCGATTCGTCATGAAACGGAGATGAACCGATCATCGTCCATCTTCCGACACGTTATTTAAAACGTTGAGACGCTTTGGTAATCGAGCTGCACGGAAAAAGTTGCAAGTTCCAAGTAGACATCTTGGGCACTAAATATTCAGGAGCTTAAATCGATAGTAATTAATTGAAAGAATAATACGCTGCTAGATTAATAATACCTGAAGTCGAATTTCCTGAAGTTTGAACTGCAAAAGCTATGTTTTGCAGCAATACTGAATACTACATAGTATATTAATCTACCAATTAAACATTCTATTTTTTCATTCAATTTTCATTCATTTCTTAACCAAATTACTGTGGGATCACGAACCCCCATAAGAGGGAGCCCGAAATAAGAGACTTCGGAATAAGAGACCTCGGAGAGTCGGCTTCGGTGGAGTTGGTTAAGCGGCTGGCCAATACGCAGAGGATCCAAAGATCGTGGGTTGGTCCTCTTTTTCCACGGGACCTAACATATAGGAATTACAAAACCTATTTCTATATTACATTACTTCAAGCTTTCCCCACTAATCAAAAGTCTTCGAAACACGATTACAAATTACACTCGCCTGCGCAATCCAATCCAGCTCTCCAGCCAGTTCTCTCTACCATCCACTACATTATCTACTTCCAAACCCAGAGCCACCCACCAACAAGTCTCAAAACAAAATCAAATATTCCACCCACCACAGAAAATCGTTAAAAATCGTAATCAGTATGAAATTACACGCATTCAAGCCTCAAGATTAAGTGGATTCATCGCAATCGCGATGCACAGTAGTGTCTTCCCCACATCGCTTCATCAGCTAGATCCTCTTACCTCCACCCACGCAACTCCATATTTCTCCACCTAGTCAACGAGACCCTGGGATCCTTGGATCCCGATTTCACGATCGCGAGGATTTCTCCCCGGCCAGCCGTCGAGTCACGATCGAAATTCCAAGAGGAAGAAAAAACGACTCGGATGATTCAGAGTCGTAGTTGCTTCGCGCGAGCGCACAGTAGCGACGACAGTAATTCGCGCTGCTAGAACACAGACGCACACGCGGTCCTGTTACACGAGGGCGTCACAAGGAGCGTCCATTCACGCGTGACACACGTGCACGCGCAGCCACGAGCTACTACTCCACTTACGTTCATTCATAAAAATCACGGCGTTCCTGGAAGCCGCCGCTGCTCGTCGTGCTTACGAGATTCGTCAGAAGCGTTTCGCGGACTGAATCATCGACACTGAGAGGGGAATACCAGGGCCACCTAGTCGGCGAGGGTGCACGGGATCCTATGGAATTCACTGTGGCAAAATGACCGAGCACTGTGTGGAGTGTTGCTGCTATATAGAAAACACTCGTGCTTTAACTGACACGGAAACCTTTCCAACACAGAAATTCTGATTTCAACGAAACCTCGCGCGGATGTTGAGGATATTGGAGTATGCTGGGTGCAACTTTCTTCTTCTGCGGAAATTCTTATTTCAAAATTATGTTCTATTTCCTCATGGACTATCGAATCGTAACATAAATTTTAAAATTTTGAAAAATACCACGTTCCAATCACTAACTTCTCCACACCAGACGAACATGACCTACACTATCACTTCTATATTGTGTCTCATACCCCTTACAAGGATCACATTTATCTCTGTCTATTCACAGTACAGTACACACATCCACACTGAAACTCGTTTCATCCATAAAAGTGGACCGAATCAATTTGCATAGCGTTACTTGAAGCTTGTAGCGTATACTTGGAACGCGATTTCGAAACAAAAATAAGAATAATCTGTCCTTTACCATCGCGAGCAGCTTTTGAAAACCGACATAAACCTGCTCGTCACGTATCTATTCCAAATTCAGTACTCGGAGCTAATTACGACCAGGAAATGAAACCTAGCGAGGGGCTTATTTCGTTGGTTGCAACTGTGAATCATCGTCATTCAAGGCTTTAGTCCCCATGGATTTAAGAGTTAACGTATGTACCTTCGAGTGCAGCAACGATTGCACTGGATTACTCTATGTGCACGTATCGAATATTCGAATGAATGTCCTCATTATTTGCTCTCTTCCACCGTTGGAACGTGACTCATGTGGCATAACTTTGCACTTACGACGCGTGGTTGGAGCTTGGGATCAGTTTTTTTTCCGAAGTACAGTATAACTTTGATCTGTAAATGAATTTACTATTTCCCGAACGTGTAATAGAGTGTGTTACTGTTAATTGGTACTACGTTACGGTAGTGCAGGTGGAGTGGGTAGAAGTATCTTTGAGACAATCTTGGGAAATATTATTATAGGTAATAGCATTTTTGTTAAGTTCTGATGATTTGTTCATAGAAGAGTGTTAATTATAGTATTTTTTAGTATCTTTAGGCACATAGTATTACGTAATATAAAAGGAAAGAACATTCTGCTTGTATTAACTTTGCTATATTTTCCTTCCTTGCACTTTGTATGCAATTTTCTCTCCGTTAATAAGAAATTTAACAAAATTTTATTATGAAGTCAAATTCTAGGCCCTCTATTTTCCCACTCTATTTGTCTATAAATTTTGTAGGTTTACCGTAAGAAAGGTATGGCTACTTAAAGCAACAGATACTGCATATTTTACACACCACGGTGATGAAAAAACAATTCCCGCAATTCCCCAGCGAACGAGAGGACAAGGAAAACGGAAGCACGTACGCCGCGGCGCGTTTTATTCGCCAGAATATTAATTGCCTTTACCCGACTCGGTTAAATAACAGTATCATACCGCGACGCAGTCATCGCCCAGGTCAATCCCCTCTGTCATCGGCATCTGTCCCATTCGTAGTTCACGGACGTGCGAGGTCTAGCGGTTTTTGACAGTCAAGCGGAAAAGTTTTAAGTACAAGGGTGAATTGGAGGCGAGATCGATGTCACTTCGACGCGAATCTGTTGTCATCGAGACATCGCGATGGTGGAGGGAAGTGTGATAGAGAAAATGGAACGGCATCAGTCTAATATAAGAGATGAGTCAGTTTTAAAAAGACAATCTGTACATTGGACGTAATGTCCTGTGAATTAAAGGCAATGACGGTGCTTATTGCACTTGTTCTCTGGAATGAAGATGGGCAAGATGTTTCCTGGATCTCTAGGACAGTGGATTCTAAGGGGAATCTAAGATTCTAAGTAGTATAGGCAAACGATTTCCGTGGCGAGCCCTTCAGACGAGAAAGGAAACTTTAGTGACCCGAAAATTGAAAGTTTCTTGTTATATGGTGTTATGTTTATACTGTAAACTTTGGGTTTTTAGCAGATCACTATATTTGCCATGAAAAATAGTCCACACGGAATTATAATTCACTATTCTTGAGACATTTTTATTATCTCTTGTTTATTTAATTCTGATTTGTTTAGCTCGTAGACTCGCAGTGGTAACAAATATTTTCATAGTGATTTGGTCAGAATGAAGTTTTTAAAATCCATGTTTTTCAATTTTAAATTCAAACGTGTCGATAGTTACTATTCTTTAGCGAGGAATAATAGTTTCATAGATCTTAATCTACTGTAATGAATAATTCATAACTGTAAATTATTTTCTCGTTGCAGAACTACCTCTCTCAATTCGGCTACTTGCAGCCCATAAATCCAACAAGTGGTGGGATCATATCCCAGGATACACTGTCGAAAGCAGTCGCCGAGTTCCAAGCTTTCGCTGGACTGAACATAACGGGTAAGAGAAGGCAATCTCACTACAAGTTACCATAGTTCATAAATGAAAAAAAAAACAATATCAACTGTCCTTTACATTCCAATAATTTATAATGTAAAAGCAATGGAATCTCTACGTCATCTTATCGAAAGAAGAAAATACAAAGTTCCTCCTCCAACTAAACTTACACACAAGAAAGCTCGATGAACGAATTGATCAAATCAAAAACCCACAATAATACTAAAAACTTCAATTATCTTGTGTTTAGCAGGCTTCCTTCGAACTTGATTATTAGACCGTTTCTGGAGTAATTAAGATTTAAGTCCTTCGCGAGTTAAGCGACGAAAATAAGTGGCGGAAGCGAGGAACACGTATGACTCCGTCTTCGTTATCAATTAAATTTTATTCGCGTCCTTGGGACCGCCGTGTATTATATTTAGCCGTAATTGAGTTTAATAGTTGTCGTGGGTGCGCGTTCGTGAATCATGCCCCCCCCCCCCTGGTGGATGCATTCATTCAGCGTTTCTTGTGACTCATCCAAAACTCGTGGACAACATCGAATTCGCTAGATCGGTGTAATCAGATAGCTGCGCGTTGTATCGGCACGCATCATGCGTGGTATCAGAGTCCGATTCCAAAAGTCCGTTTCCTATACGTCAAAGGACGCGCACGTCATACCTGTTCGTGTGAACAATTATTATTCCACCGCGAGCTGAATAGTGAAAAAAAAATCCTGATTACGGTTGTAGTATGTCTGGGTGGAGTGGTAGAATTCGAGCTTCATTTGTGGCCTTGGAAAGATGGCAAATGGTTTTTATTTGGTGGGAATTTTTGGTAATTGATAGAAGAGGAGGTTGAAAGTGGTAAGCAATGTCTGCAAGCTAAGTAGTCAAAATTTGGTAAGGATAGGGAAACATCAAGTGATCGAGAACAGAAGGTGAGATTTAGATATGGAGGAGTGGAAATTTGGAAACGTGATCTAGGAATCGAAATGGCCAAACTTGAGAGCAAAATCTAGGACTCGAAATGGCCAAAAGTTGAAAGCAAGATCTAGACTTGAAAATGGTCAAACTCGAGGGCAATTTTTAAAACTCAAATAGCGCCCGATCCACGCCACCAAATAATCAAAATGTTCACATATAATACGATCAACGAAGGCCCCATTACTAGAGAAGCATCAAAACGTTACAGAGGACTTCTGTGTATCCGCTCGTATCATCTGGAACCCGCCTGCTGGTTGCTCCGTACTAGCAGGAAAACATACACTTGCACCTCCCAGAGATACTTGTCCGACCGGCTCCGAATAAAGAGCGCATTTTTAAATATTCTAGACCTTGAAGAGGCGGACGCCGCTTTAACCGTGCCAGCTCGGAGACGCCGCGCGATTTCGTGCTTCGGTCAACAGAAATCAATGGCAGGGAAAAAACAGCGGTCTGGAAAATCGACGAGCGAATGTCAAATAACGTCTGAGAGCTGCGCTGAATTGCGCTTGTCCGCCGAGAATTGTTTAGCGACGAGCAGGCTATTAAACAAACGTTCCTGGCCAGCCACTACCCAAGGCTCGAACCTTGACGCGAACGCGCGTCGTTGACTGTGGCAAATAAAGAGCGGCAGGACCGAACAAAGAAACAAATTGTTATTGTTTCCGGCGGGATTTATGACCGACCTGCTCGCGAAACGAGGAAACGATAGCAATGGCGCTGATAAAACGCTATCAGTGGGGACAAACCAGTTATGGTTATTGATGGCCGAGCAAGATATGGTTAATTTTGTAATGGTCGATTCGAAGAAGGCGGGTGTTAATTGGGAAATGGACGTGGCTCGCGGAGTGTTGGCTGATTTGATGTTTTGCTCGGTTCTTTTTAGTGATGTCGGTGAATGGCTGTGGGTTGGAATTTAAAGGGCTAATAATGCGTGATATATAAATGATGTTACAGAAATGTACGTAATAGATACGCGTTTAATTCGAGTTTGTAAATACATTTTATTCAGAGTTGCAAAAGTCGTTAAGTGTGACGTTAAATAAAGATTTTCCTACAATAATAAATTTGAGGTTTTGGCGATCAGATCTGTGTGTTTCTAATTTATGAATTTATGGAATTGTGATTTTTCTGGGCTCTGTATTACGTTTGTTATTTAAAAGCGTGGTTGTAGAAATTGAAACGACAGGGATTATTATACAGTATGTACCTACGGTTTGTTTGTACAGATGTTATTATTTTTCTAACTATTGAAAAAGCGAAAAAAAATTCATAAAAACTGCCCATTTTTCATGCACTTCCGAGCGAATACCCTCTTAACAGAGTCATTCTAGTTTCTGTTACAAAATGAAATCTCGAACTAAGTATTTCACGCAATCCGTGTGACAAAAACGCCGAATTCATCAATCGCTACGAAATCGAGGCAAGGCGTTACTTGCTTCACAGAGAAAGGATTGAACTTCTATCACCAATATCGTTGCTTCACCTCTGCTCGATAAACAATATCTTACCAATTAATTCGAGACATAGAAAAACAGGAATTCCCAATTCGAAAACAGGGAACAAACATTAACATTATAATATCAAACGACTGAATCTAACTTTTCAAAATTCAAATAAACTCATCCTACGTAAGTCATCTGAATTTCGAAGAGAATTTTCCAAAACTAACCGTCCCTTCTACCGTCAAATTGCGAAGCAAGCAAAAACGGCGCGCGCATTGCCGCAACGGCCGCGAAACGCTTTCGACTCGCGAGCATCCGCAGAATCGGAAGTGGCGATTCGATGGTCACGAATAAAATCCGAAGGTGAACGGAAGAATTATCTAACTACAAAATTGTACACCGCTGGCGGTATTATTCAAGATGAAACGCGTTTATTGACAGTACCTAATCTTCTGCCACGTGCTCCGCGCATCCTGTACTTCCTGTTTCCTAGAATCGCTGCTTTGTATTGTATTGCTTCCAGTGAATCGCCGAGGCTCGGATAAAGAAACATCCAGCTGCGGGTAATATTTTGTAAGAACGAACGAAGCTATTCCTAAATTGCGAGAGAATCGAGGGAAATCGACTCGTAACGTTGCCAGCTTTTTGTAAGGGAAAGAAAGCCTGCTTCCATTGGTACTGTCGAAGGTGTTGCAAAGGAAAGAGTTTCGTTCTGTTCACGTAACAGGGATGTGCAATGAAAATTTTATACGAAATCCACTGGTGTCCGACCCTTTAATTTATCTTAAAGATTCTAATTTTAAAAATTGCTATGTTAGATTATTATTAGATTTATTTTTACACTACTTCCATATTATTACTGGAAACTTAATTATTGATGAATTTGTTTCTGCCAGCACAAAGCTCGTTCAAAGTTGTTTACTCAAAATTATAGAACACAACTTATAAATGATATTAGAATAATTTTTTTTAGTTTTCAATGATTAAAAATAAAAATTTGATTATTCAAGTTGATTGTAGAAATGCCTTTATGCACTTGCAAACCTGAAAGAAACCAATGCCTGGTGCATCGAGTGCACTAGTTCGGATCGCAGGATTCCCAGATATCGATCCCTCGACCGTTCTGCACGCTCCGGTCTCTATTCGCGATCTTCCGTGCAATGTATACACGTGCATGTTCCCTTGTATCGCGGTGCATATGCATCGATGCAACGCGTATATGCATAATATGCAGAGCACGCGAAAACGTTAAGCTACTCGCACACTCGCGGGAATCCAGGACGGAAAGCGAACCTCCCCGACCGAAACTCAAGCAGATCGAGCGCGGTGGCGTGTGACGAAACTGTGTCGAGCCCCAATTGCACCCATCGATATGATAAACCCTTTTCTTCCACTCGAGTCTAAAGCGTCTTCGCCGATCTGCCGAAGTGTGCGACTAGCTTTAACCGCCGCGAAAACCAGCCCACGTTTCCCACTGTCACGCGACTGCGAGTTGTACGTTTATTAATGCTTGTTTGCGTGAAAATCGTGGCATTAACGGGACGGTCGTCGGGACTGATTTGAATACCGTTGAAAAGGATGGATGCAGATGTGCGTGACGCGGGTAGGTACCTTTGGAACAACAGAAAGTTCGTGGAAGGCTTCTCATTTTGGACTTTGGGTTGGTGGCCTTTTTGACAGTGGATCAGAAGTTTGGAGAGAGAATTAATTTTATTAGACACGAAGGGGTTGATAAATGGAGGAGAATGTTCTATTTATTTTGATGTTAGAAAGGAAAATAGAGGGGGGTGGAACTGTGGAAAAGTTTGCACAGCTGTTACTCTTTTTTAACTTGAATAATGTTATTTACAGTGGTCAAAGTAGTTTCCTTGTTTAACGCACCCCAGGAAATTTTCATCCAGAAGTACATATATGTCTTTGCCAATATTTCTGTAAATTTTTGGACTTTAATATTAAAATTTTAAAACTTGATGAATTCTAGCAAAAATATCTTTTGCCTTTTTCCACAACTATTTTTTCAACTACAGATTTCGTCATATGAAAATTTACATTTCTAGAAAAAGTGTAGTGGAGGATGATTGTATAAGTATTACGAAGGTACAATTATCTATCACTCAAAAGTTAAAAGATTCAGAAACACGAAAATGGTAATTCGAAAATGTGCCTGGGGTGCAGTGATTATAAGAAAGTGTGATCACGAAGGGATAAATAGGTTTGCCACAGGAAGATTTGTTCTATGAGGTTTTAAGACAAAATTGTTTTATTTTTCAGGTGACTTTGACGATGAAACGTTCAAGCTGATGGCTTTGCCAAGATGTGGCGTCAAAGATAAAGTTGGTCCTGGATTTGGGAGATCGAAGCGGTATGCTCTTCAAGGTAAATAGAATCGAAACTAAACTAAACTTTTTGTAGAAACAGCGATACAGTAGTTTAAATTGGAGATTCTCCAAGCTAGTATTAATAATATTTTGCTTAACAAACTAGACATTGACACAGCTCATCAGTTGTGCATTAAAGTGCTGAATGAAGGACCTGTTGAATATAATACCAAATTCTTTATTGATATAAAAATATTACGAATGCAGCAATGCGTTGCAACGATTACAGATTTCTTTGTCTCGTTCCACTGAATATTGCTAAAATGAATTCAGACGAATTTCGCTAAACTGTGGAATGAAATCTAAAGTATGAGATAACGCTGAATTGATTATTCAATTATCTAATCGACTACCATCGTTGAGAACTCACAAAAGCTGGAATTTGAATGTAACTTCTGTCTGGGATTATTATTTCATATCTGATCACGTCGAAACGATTATCTACTAATATTTCGTACGATAATAGCGACTATCAGGATTATATAATAATCAACAATCGTGTGACCGCGGTTTGAAACAATCCATCGCGAATTCTTTGAAACAGATATCTTCTTGACGCAACTGTGAATAATTAATCAAAAGTGACACTCAGTTTCGACTGTAAAAAATTTCCCAAAAATTCATTATGCTAATTCATAGTACTGCATTTTTACAACACTGAACGTTTCATATTAAAATTCCATTTGATACAAACCAATAAAGACTATATAAATATCGTGTTCTACGGCCCGAGTTACAAAGACTCATTATCATTCTTCCTATTCATTAAAAACGCTAACCATTTTCCAAGTAAATCAAAAAGTTAATTTATCAAGGAGAATCGATCGACGCATTGTCCCATCCCCACGCGTTTCAACATTTTTTGTTTGGCCGAACCGCGACACGACCTCGAGGCGAGTTCCTTTTTACTCGAATCTATGACTTTGTCGGGGACAGAAAGAGACGAAGGGGACTGGGGAGGGATTGAAGGGGTGAGGCGAGAGGAACGCAAGTCGAGACGGACACCTTAGATCCCTGATAAGGGTTGTTTGCTGCTCGCTTACGTAACCGTCTCCAGTTTCCGCTTCTTCGCGTTCCGACAAAGATTACGACGTTTCTGTGTCCCTTAACGAAGTTTCAGCGACACTGCATCGAAAGGTCGGGCATTAGGTGTTATGATTTCTCGATATCTCAGCACGTAGACAATAATTGGGTGTAACGAGCGAGTCTATTAATTACTGGGAAACAGGGGGGTGAATTAGCGAGGTCGAGCAGGGTTAAGGGTCTTAGACCCTACGTACTTTGGTTTAGGATAGGTGGAAACTCGCTTTGTGTGCAAGAGTAAACGCGAGGGTGCGTTTCTTTCTGTATCGAGAATGTAGGAAATAATTAAGAAACTTTAGAATTTAATACAGATTTTGAGAAATTTCAGAGAAATCCAGACTACTCTTTCAAGTTTCTCGAACACTGAAGGGAAAGAATGTACATTACATTTAATTAAACATTTAGTTAACTTCCAAGTCCGATCGAGCATTGTTGTTTGCACAGTTGTCATCTTTGATTATCAAAGAACTGAGATTAACTTTTAGATTGTGCTCGTTTTTTCTAGAATCCCTAAAATTTCAAGTTATTCAAAAAGGTTCCGAGTTCATGAAAATAATGTCTTTTTGCAATCAGGATATTTTATTTTTAATCACTTTTTATTAAGTTCAGATCCCGTAATAACCAGCAAGAGACGATTACCCGCAAAAAAACGTGAATCTCTGCCCAAAGAAGCTTTAAACTTATTATTGCCTACAGTTATAAGTCGTGATGATCATACTACACCGTTGCGGTCTGATAATAAATATGATGGCACTGATGGCAGTGATACTAGTTCACATGATCATTGACATGATCACTGCATTGCCGTATCATCAAAAATAACAAAAATTCACTTAAATTAAATTAAACTTATTCAAATAAATTCACAGATTGTGTTATAGAATATGTAGAAAAATGTATTAAATAATGTTAAAAGAGTTTGTTCTATTTACTTTAAAATAACCGTTTTTAATTAAATTATTTAATTGACATAAGTTTCCATGACGCCTAGGAACTGATGCCAACTTTTAAGGTCTTTTACTCAACTGTGCGACGCAACTGGAAGAGAACAAACACGAGTTTTACAATGAAATGTTTTCACGGTGCCAGGAATGTTTAGCAGTCACCGGTGTTACTTTTGACTTCCTGCCTCATTATCGTCAATGTAGAGTCAGTCACCCTAAACAGGTCATGCGCATCTGTATCGCAGCTGTTTTGCCGGACGTTCCGAATGCATTTTTTACACCTCGAAGCTGCTCCAAATGCATTTCCTAGGAACCTATTAAAATCCCCACCTGACACAGTCATTGGCCATCAAACGTGAAAAAAATCCAGAAAATTCATTCCCAATTACACTCGTTCAATATAATAATAATAATAATATATGTCTTTATTATACCACTTCAATTATAAATTATAACTGCTGCTGTACCAGCTAACGTACTTTTTTTCACCTGGCGTAGATAATTGCTCTGAAATTTTTACAGGATAGTCCACGTACTAATAGTTCTCCTCGCAAGCAAAATCATATTTTTATGTTGACTTTATCCTCCCTTTTTTAAAAAAAATTACCGAAAAAAGAATGATGAAATTTCGGACTTTTCAATTCAAGCATTCGCCATTTTGCCAATTTTCAACATAAATCATTCCATTCTCTCCCGACGATAACCACGAACATACTGATTAAGAACCTTCTTGATCTTTTTGATTTAGTCCACCCCGAGAGTTCCAATCACATACGCCAGCGAGACATGATTCTTAAACAAACGTTTATTGCAGGCGAAATAAGCACAACAAACAATTAATTTGAAACTGAATAAAAAATATTTACCTACAACGAAAAAGTAACTAAATAAACTAGGTACAAAACGAATCATAACGACAGGCGTATCGCTTAAAAAAAAAATTCCCCTTAAGTCACGCCAAAGGCATTCCCAGAATCATTCTCCATCAAACTCTTCTCTCCACAAATGAAATTAAACCCCACCTGATCCTTCCAATACCATTACCCAAGCCTCCACTATTTCATACAAAAGCAACATTAATTCCTTCGCTACCTCTGCATCGCCGTTGAAAATGATTACGTGCAATGAGAATAGAATCACGTCCCAGCAATCTCGAGCCACGTATCAGCCTCATAATAATTTCCAAGCGTCCTACCATCGTTCCAGTAACTCCCGAGCGAAACATGCCCCCTCAACGTTACCCCCCGCCCGAAGTTATAGCAATTATCCTTTGACCGGGAGTCGCGCCATTTACCAGCGATCTCGGGACTCTAACTAATCACTATCTGGCCAATCTAATTAATCACCGCCTACAAGGTGCACCGTTCCCTTGTCATTAACCCGCGTTTCTCGGTAGCGAGGCATCATCGGGGCCTGACGCGTTCGCAGAATCACGCCCGGCTTCGCGTAACCGCTCGCGGCGGATCGAATCCTCAAGTGCGATCGATCCTAGCCGTGACTTTGAACCTCCAGCGAGCGTTCCGTGCCTCCGGCGAGCCCGCTGGCCGACGGGATCACCGATCCGTGCATCCTATGGAATTCTCTCGCGTAACATGGCCGCCTAGCTGTGACCCACTGGACGCTCCGCAATGGGATGGCCCGAAACGCTGGTTTCGAGGGCGTTTCGTAGGTGAGCACGGGCTTCGCGGGGTCCAGAGTGTTTCAGTGGGCGAGCAGGCTGAAAGGGGATCTAAGCTTCGACGCCCCCGCGCGATTTTTTCGATTTAATAACAGCCAATTCGACGACCGCCGACCTTGGTCGCTGGAACCTTGTCGCAGGACCTGTCGTTTGCAAGAGATAATGGACCCGCGGCCGCCGTGACGAGGCAGTCTTCCTCGAATGCATTCCTCGTAATGAGTGGACGAGTCCCGTGTTGGGGATAATTGAAACAGACGCGCCCCGCTGGTGGTGTCTCGCGAGATTTCTTGGCTTTGAAGATCAGTTTATACATTTTTCCATTGGTTACTTTTAATTCGAAAGGATCAGTAAGTGGCGAGGCAAAATTATGAGCGCAAAATGGTCTTTTCGTTGTTCGCATTTTTTAAAATATTACAAGTTGTACGATATGGTATTAAACTATGAATAAAAGTTCAGAGTATGGTCATCGAGAAGCTCAAATAAATGTATTATAGATAAAGGGCGCAATTTGGCAAAAAAGGCTTGCGCCGGGCCTGGTGGCTGTCAACGGGTGCAGAGTTGAAATTTGAGTGTTGTACTTGCAGGGGGTGGTCTTCAACCCGGAAATTAAAAAAATAAAGGGTATATAAGTATGCATTACGCAATCTTTTTTGCTGCCCAAATTCACTCTTAGAGGGTGAAATTGGCCCCTAAAAATCCGACTATTTTCCGATTTTGTGTTATAACTCGCGTATCACCTTTATCAAATGATAATCCTAATTAAGCGAAATAACTTTTCTCTTGCAGTTCGCGAGTTATACCTAACAGAAAATCGGAGAATAGCCGGATTTTCAGGGGTCAATTTCACCCTCTTAGAGTGGATTTGCACTGCAAAAAAATGTGCAATACATACTTATATATCCTCTAAATATCCCCAATTTTTATAATTTTTTTAATTTCCGGGTGGGAGATCTTGTATTACTAGTGATACATTCGGAGTTAGATGGTTTAGGAAATGTCTGAAGTTCATTGGGCTAGGAAGTAACTCGATAAGGCTACCGAGGAAACTTGAGAGAGCGATGAAGAAATTGGTGGAACGATTGAGAAAGCTGAGAAAACTAGGATTCTCTCCTATCTACAGTGTTTCAAGAGTGCTTTGGCTATGCAGCATGCAAGGGACATTTACCATGAATCATCTCGCGCGATTAAGAACAACCGGTCTAATAAAAAAAAAATAGACAGTCCCGAAGTGAGTCAGTTTTATCGTGGTCACAGGAGATAAGACCTGTCATAAACATTTCAACGCGAAGCTGCAGCCTAAACGTTCCGCCCTGTCGTCGTCCGCGATCGAGTAAAAATAAATCGTTGCACAATGAAGAAATAAGACGGTGTTACGATAATTGCCGCACGCAAAGCGATCGTTACATAAATGGACGCTGCAAAGCATTGGCGAGATGATCTCTATAAAAATTATAAATTACGGAAACGCCGTGCATCATGTCACGCGAAGGTTGCGCGGAAGCGCGCCCAAAGATCGCCGGAGAAGCGAAAAGAGACGCGTTACATTTCTGTCCCGCGCCTAACGGTGTAAATATTTTCCCTGTGTTTTTAACGAGTCGCCATCGATTCTGCGTAGGCTCGAGGTGGCGCGTGAAGAAGCTGACCTACAAAATCAGCAAGTATCCGCGAAATCTGCCGCAGCACAAAGTCGACACGGAACTAAACAAGGCGTTCAAGGTGTGGTCGCAGTACACCGATCTGTCCTTCATCCAAAAGAAGTCTGGCCAGGTAAGATGAGTAATATTAACGACAATGTTCCTAATTAAAAATTGATGAAGATTGAGCGCGGAATAAAGAACAAGGCAACCTTTAAGTACATAACTCTCTTTTATGACACGTTGCCAGCAGAGCTACTTGAGCTTTAAAGATGTTCAAATATCTGATATTTCTGCCGAGTAAGCCTCATCTTTATCAAGAATTGTTGAAGTTCTGAGTTGGAAATAGCGTAACCTAATTTATATCCAAGATGTAATTTTTGTCAAATAGTTTAAATTAGAGAGGTAAATATTCGAGTAATCGAAATACTCGAATATTTCAAGTATTTCTTATATTTCGAATAATTCGAATATTTCAACCGATTCGAATATTCGTAACAGCCCTAGTTTAAATTTATAAATGATCTAAATGAATTTTTTCCTCGCAAAATGGATGAAATTTGCATAGATTAGGGACCAACTGTGGAAAGCTTTGCAGTCAAGTGTAATATCTCGATAATTACAGGTGCACATCGAGATTCGATTCGAGATGGGCGAACACGGCGACGGAGATCCGTTCGATGGACCTGGCGGCACTCTGGCCCACGCTTATTTCCCTGTGTACGGTGGCGACGTTCATTTCGACGACGCTGAACAATGGACCATCGCCAGCTTCCGCGGTACTAATCTCTTCCAGGTGGCTGCTCACGAGTTTGGGCATTCCCTTGGACTCAGCCACAGCGACGTCAAGACTGCCCTAATGGCGCCATTTTATCGTGGCTATGAGCCCTATTTTCGACTGGACGAGGACGATATCCAGGGCATTCAGGCGAGTAGAAATCAAATTTTTGAAAAGATATAATTAAACGAGAAATTAACTTAGTATTATTATCTAGCCAATTATTAACTACCCAATCATCAAGTATTACTAAAAAAATGAAGAAGTAATTTTTCAAAACTGTTTTTCACGCCACCCACTGCTTAATTAATTAACACTAAATTTTATCTTTATTTCACGATGAACGATAAGAGCAGCGAAATATTTTCAAGAGCGAATGCATAATTTTTAATGGCTCTATTGCAGGCTTTGTACGGAAAGAAGACGGTGAATACTGGTGGAGTTCCAATTGGACCAAAATACGGAACCACGACTGCAGCACCGCCCAGCGAAGAAGACTCGGAACTCTGCACGGACCCGAAGGTCGACACGATGTTCAATTCTGCGGAGGGGCATATGTATGTCTTCAAAGGTACGTGTTTAATTGAACGATGCAAAAATATATGAAAAGAAATAGAATGAATTGTGAATATGACCTTCAAAAAGAATTCATTTGGTACACGTGTTTTTAGGATAAAAAGCTTAAATTACTATGGTAAACATATGTTGAATATTTGGAGAGGTGATCATTGACTCATGTTATGGGCGAACTTAATTATCGAGTAGCATTCACAAAGCCTAAAGCATAGTATTTCTGCTTTATGCCTCCTTTTTCATTCCATTTGCAAGTGAAATGAAGAATGAGGAAAAGGTAGTGTGCGAGAAGCGTAAATATGAATCAAGTGGAAAAATAGGTGTAAAAGCAAAGTGGAATTGTAAATATTAAACTGAGAATGAGGGAGGAAAGATGAGAGATGAAAGCTTCCAAGGATTCGCTTTCAAAATCTCGAATTTTGATTTCCTTTTTCTGTCACCATATCCTACCATTCTAACAAGTAATTAACTTGACTTTAGGCGATCGTTACTGGAGACTAACCGCGGATGGAGTGGCAGTTGGCTACCCTAAATACATCTCGCACTCGTGGAAGGGATTGCCAGGGAACATAGACGCTGCGTTCACGTACAAGAATGGCAAAACGTACTTCTTCAAGGTAAGAGTTCTCCACAATCCAATCGACTCAATAACTCTTCCATTACCGAGATAGTCTAACTGTCCAAGCCGTGAAACGACCCACTGTATATTTTCGATTTTGTATGAAAAAGAAACAATTGAAGCTTCGATCTGTCGACGATCGCTAGAAATAACCAAACACGTGGCTACAGGGTTCGAAGTACTGGAGATACGTGGGGAAGAGGATGGACGGGGATTACCCGAAGGACATCAGCGAAGGTTTTACAGGCATACCTGACAATATCGACACCGTGACCGTTTGGACTGGGAACGGTAAGATCTACTTCTACAAGGGCACGAAATTCTGGAGGTTCGACCCTACGCAGAAACCGCCGGTGAAGAACACCTACCCTAAATTGATCTCGAACTGGGAGAGCGTCCCTGATAATCTCGATGCCTCGATCGTGTATCGTGGCTACACGTACTTCTTCAAGGGGGATGCCTACTATCGATTCAACGACAGGACATTCTCTGTAAGTCTTTTATATTCCTTCGCAATTTTATATTATGTCTTCCTCAATGAAACAGTGGTGAAAATGTGGAAGATCGTCTAAAATTTTAAACAAATTTAGCTACCACTTTTGTCGAAATACGCGGTTGATTGAAATCGTTATGTGTATTTTCTTTAAGAGCAACTTACCCTGAGCTAATTAACTAGCCATTATATTACTGAATAGATTTTTAGTTTCCTGTGCAGAAAGTCTTCATAGATGCATTTATGTTATAAAAAAACAGTCACAGACACTTGCAACGTCTTAGATTGCAGTGATGGCAAAGACATATTAATTTGAACAAATAATACAAATAATAAAAGTTGCGACAAGTAGAATTCTTACGCGAGAGAAGCTAATAAAGGAAGATAAAACAAGTGATAGAGGATCGTCTATGGTCAGACGCGCTTTAAAAGCAATATTATACATATGGAACTCCATCTCCTCGCACCTTTTCGTGCGTAGATTATTTTAAACATTGACTCGATTAAAAGTTATCCAGAATAATAACAATTTCACAATCACAATCGCATGCAAATTTAATAAAAATGAACTCTCTGCACTCCAAAGATACTACCCAGGTCCAAGCAATGCCTGAGCTTCTTTAATTATACTTCCCACTCACATCAAAGTTGAAATCAACGTTACACACTGACTTTTTACCCATAATGCAGTTCCTCAGTCTTTTTGACCCACTTTATCACCCAAAAAACCTTTCACAAAGGGTTAGAAGTAGGGATTCTCGAGAACACGAAACTTTGCAATTTTTTGATGATTCAAAATTCTCGATACCCAGATAAGAGAAAATATAAAATCAATGAATAAAGAATCGTTCGGAACGTGCCTCGAGAATTTCTATATTAGATTTTTGTTTGTACTTTCTTCAACTATGGTCAACAGAGATTTATACAACAATTTTGTTGACTTCAATTCCGAAAGCAAGATATTCCACTTACAAAACAGAATCAGCTGTTAAAAGTTTCGAGAGTTTCGAAGCCTTTCGGATTCGAGTTAGTAGGGTTTAAAAATTAGCTTCGGACTCACCCGTAGTTAGAAGATAATGATTCAAGTCACATTGACTGGACCATCCTGGTGCTCTAGGTGGACGTTGCTGATCCAGCCTTCCCAAGGTCGACAGCCTATTGGTGGTTCGGGTGCAGGTCCGCTAACAAAGGAACATTAGGTAATGTCCAATGGCTGCTCGAAAATCCCGAGGACACGTTCCCACACGCTGGCATCCTGGAGTCCGTCGACGGTGACTTTGGGGACGACGACGACGACAGAAACGGTGACGTCGGGGACATCATCCTAGACGCAGGTACTAAAGCTTCATTCGAGCCAGACCAGAGCCTTGCCTCGCCATAGAAAAGATTCAATGTCCACGTAATCGTGATCAAAGTACTACTGAAGCTACTCGAACACGAAAGTTCCCTAAAATTCTACCTTGAATTTTGTCTATCTTCGTGTTTTTAGATAGCCAAGTATAACTTGATACTAGAACTACTGTGCATAGTTTTACATGTATTTAAATTTTTACAATTGGTTTTCGCTGTTATTATGCTTTAGCTATGTTCAATTTGAGACTGAATTTACTTCCTTTAAAGTAGAGTTAAATAATAAGAAAATCACTGTCTGTTGCATTTGGAAGAATTTAATATTTAGTGTATACTGAATTTCGAAAATATTGCTCATAAATGTATAAAAGGGCTGTGATCTGTATAACAGTGGATAATTGAAGCTTTGAACTTATTCCACCTCTATACCAGGGCCTCGAAGTGGAATTAAGTGAACTATATTTGCGAGGTTACAGTGTTTGGCGTCTCGAACACCTGGCTATTACATACCTAGGGCCATCGAAGAAATTTGTGCACGCAATGAAATGCAACTTTAAGGTCCAAAGTGGAACATAGTACACAGAGAGCGAGGAGTGTGCAAAAATTAACATAACAGACTATAGAAATTCGAAGCATAGATATTTCGTCACAGACTGTATCAATTGTTATTCAACAGCTCTTCCACATTAAGGACAAGCGACATTATCACAATAAGCGCACTTGTATCGTGATGCCACGCGGCGTACAGTGTATTATACTTTTCATTAGCTTTTTACTTTTTTACTGAATTCTCATTTACGAATAATAAATCATTGTCACACGATTATTTAAATATTAGCATAAATTGTTTGCACAAACTTCTTCGGTGAACAGAAAAATCCAATACGCGGTGATCAATTAATTTAGGTATTACGTGGTGGTGGTGCTAACATTAAGGTCGGATAATCAACGAAATCGATTTGATCAGACATCATCAGATTCCCATCGTTACGACGCACATGTAACATTCAGTTAATTTGCTAACAAATACGTAAAGCCGCTTTAATACATCGCCATTCCTCTGTTTTTATTCATTCCTCGCCGAATCATATCTGCACATCGGCAGGAATACTACATGAAACGAGTGGCACGCGATGCTTCGACTGTTACTAATGAACGTGGAAAAAACATTCGTCGCCTCGTGACGTTTTTAAATGTCAATTATATTAGTTCGTGACTAAATTTTCAATTATTCAATCTCTAATGTTAACTGAGAATTTCAAACGAATTGCATTACAGGTTTATTAACTAATGTCCCAATTTTGTGATACTAACGAACGAGCAAATTTTGGAGGATTGGTTTTTTTAAACAAGAGACAATACTTATTTTCGCAGTAATAATTAAAGTATTCAAAAATAATGGATATAATTATATTTATATTTAAGATTTTCATAAAATGTTGAGTGTTAATTTTCGTTAAATCTTGACGATTAGTTTGCAGTATCCTTGCCGATATGCAAAGTTATCATATCACTTATCCCCAATCCTTAGTAATTATCTCTAGGGCGGCTTTCACTAAATTATCCCTCTGCAATTAAATGAGACGCAAAAGAATTTTAGTGTTAACTTTATTCAGCAGAAATTTGCCAAATAAGTTACCACGCAAAATAATCGGCTACTTTACTTAATTAATTACCACCACAAAGGAATTCATTAAATATTATATAACAATCTCTGTATTTGCTATTTCTCAAATTCTTGCGAGTTGCAAGCAGCTTATAAAACATTTAAAAAGACGCGGCAATATTCAAAGCACCGAAAGTCCTCCTAGAGCTAAGTCCGCTCGCGAACCTCCTCCCCACGATCCCCAACTTTCAACCAAACTCTTCAAAAAAGCAAAGAGTATCATTTCGCGAATTAGATTGACACAGTTTCCAAAGCCCAGAGTATTTACTAGCCAGGCGGCACATGAAGTTTTACGAGTGCAAAAAGAAAAAAGAAATAGTTACTTACGTTTAAAACGCCGGCCACGAGAAGGGAGTAACCGTGAAATATCGTCAGTCACCGTCGCCGGGCCCAGTTTGCTGAAAACAGTAAATATTACAACGATAAGCTTTCCCTGTATATCATCTTTCTCTTTCTTTTCTGTATTTATGTTGCTTCTCTACGAAATCACATTCGACTGCAATCTATCGCTCCTACTTCAGCGTATTCTTTCACGTCCACATACTTACGTTGGTTTCTTTTCACTCCTCGTCTTCTCTTCTTCTTCGGGCTATTCCGTCTCTCGTGCATCCCCGCTTCGAACCGAACGAATGATCCGGCTCCTCGGTGTCACCAATCCGAACATCGATTTCTGGGATGGTACCATCGCTATATCTCATGTTGCACGTGTACTTTCGACTAACACTTTTCAATCACTGGCCCAAGTACCACTGAAAATTACAAAGGGAAGATACTGCTTTGCCCTACGTTTCCCGACAGAGAATTCCCAAATAACTATATTATCGTTAATCATGTCTACATAGATTCGTGGGCAAAATAGTATCTTCTTACGTAAACATTCCATGAGGCCTGTCCAAGATCAGCTAGGAGAAACGAATCAGTGCCCCCCATTAGTGCCAATTGTCAGCGTTACTACGGTGTCAAAAAGGTTAGATGTGCTTTCCCGCGAAAATCTTGCGAGTCCTTTTAATAAGATCCCGTGGTGGGGGGCAAGACAAAACACTGAGCGCCATCTATGGACAGGCCCATGCTACACGAGGACCACTCTGTCGCATAATTATACTCTCGTCGATAATTTTGCACGAATCTTTGCATATACACGCTCGAAGGATGTATCACAGCACGAAACGCGCAGGAACGTGTGCGTTAACATGCACGCGCGAGCACGCACGTACTTTTACGGAAATGTGGAAGAAACAGGTGCATGATGCAAAATTGTATGGAGGACGGTATCGTTGTTTGGAACTTAATCTACCGTAGGACAATGCCTCTCCTTTTTACCTGCCGATCCTACTTCTAACCAATGACAAAAAAAATGAAAAGAAATTGCAAATTGCCACGAATTCCTTTGTCCTATCTTCTTCTTCCCTTTCTTCGATTCTTTTGTTCGAATTTTCTTTTCTACCCACACACACTTTCATGTGCACGTACTCTTCGTTTACTTCTCTTCGACACGTTTGGTTTATATGCACGTGTATACTCTACCTTCAGTCCCGACGGTTTCGTTACACGAGGATTCATTTTGGTACAGGGCATGTTGAATCCTCCGTCTCCCTTTGCACAGACTCTGTTTTATCTTCGGGTGATACGTCTTTGGTAAGGTCTATGTGGAAGCTGTTGGGATTCAGGAATTCTCCTCTCGACTCTGCATTCTGATACGATACTTTGTTAACTTTTTACTGCTGTAGTTTGTTTCCTTTAATATTGTTATACACGGCGGGCTGTATGAAGTGTCACAAGCTGCTTTTACAAAGGCTATCAGGAATAGCGATACGATTCCTTTTAGATTTTGAAGCTTACTGCGGCCATTTGTGTGACATGCTTAGTACCATCGCCGGCCCATCATCTGGGGCGCTGGCATCGCCATCATCTTTCAAATCAAGTAAACACTTTGCATTTCTGAATAGAGAATTTCTTTAAGAAATTAGCAACGTTTGCTTAAAACATTGTTTCTTATTTAAGGAAGAACTATTCGAAAATACAAAGATGTATGCATCATTTCGTTTGAAAGAATGACGAGGACAGTACTATTTACATGCGTCACGTAAAGAATCGCAAGCTTCAAAACCTAGAAAAAGGACTCTATCGATAATTACTCTTCGAAAAAAAAGTGATTTGTAACACTTTATGAAACCCGACCTCTACATTCTATTCACTAAAGATTTTTGTGCACCAAAAACATACGACACTACCACTTTATCTTCCGAACGCTGTGGTAATTTTAGGTTCCACGTTTTGTTGCTTTCAGAGAGTTATAAAATAAGATGAATTTACGTTTAACGCGGAGAGGCCACAGCAGTGGAGTCGCCAATATCAGTCAACTATTTTTTGGAGAATCTCGAACGAAAATAGACACGTGTCAGAGCGTTCGTGCCGATGCGCAATGTTTACAATAATATTTGACGTAAAGAGAATTAGAAAATTGAAAATCGCGCCAAGTAAATGGCGGGAAGGGGGACATAATAGAAATGGGGTGGGGGTAAGCATAACAGCTTTCCACTCTTATAGAATCTATTTCCTTACAATTTTTGTTACAATTAAATACAACTTTTTAACAAGTTCCCTTTAACGCACATTCTTTGTTTCGAATTCTGCCAAAACTACGTTGCCCACCTCTAACGTAGAGGACATCAGCTAGTTCTTTGATCGTTAATTCGCGTTTGAGGACGTACAAAAGATTTTTCACTTCGAGATTTGGAAGTCTTAAAAATCGGCAAAAGGAGGAAAAGTTTGAAAGGCACAGAAATCTTAACAATCCGACTCCACACTCGCCCGAGCAAGATCGACTGCCGAAAACGATAACGTGGCGCCACGTTGAGGCACTCGAAACTCAACGAACACGAGGGTCGCGGTTACATTAACCCGGCAAAAAACTCGCTTTTTCCAGAGGACAACGATCTGCACCCAGAATCGCGCGGAAAAATATGTAAAAAGTAAAAACCGTGATTACGAGACAGGTCCACGGAGCAGACTTCGTAACAGGGAGAGACCGACCGCGGGTCGGATAAGTTCCAAACAACGAGCAGCCTTAGATTTTGTAATCTACGTGCTTCTACTTACCTACCTGTTGCTTCGCCCGCGAAAACTGCGCCAAACGCGACAGGTGCAGTGAACCATCCAATCAGCGACGATTCTTTTAAGCTTGCAATGGCCCCCTCCCCTACGACATTTTTTATAAAATTCGACAGGCGAAACGGACGAGCAGCTAGTCACGTCTTCCAATCAGGACGCGGGCTCCGCGGTGGGAAGCGTTTTCGAATCGTCGTCGAAATGGTGGTGCCTCTCGCTCAATCTGATGACCATGCTCGTCGCTAGAATTATCGCCGGCACGTAAGAGGCACTTTATCGAGGGAGATCGTTGAGCGATGGGGATCATCGATGAAAGGAAGCCCACTAGGAACTGTATAGTTTGAACTGACCTATTAAAACAGGGGAACCGCGGCTTTAAGTGTGCGTCGAGCGCGGAGAATACAAACAGTGCCAAAACGGCAGTTGTGCTAATGCTCACGGACCCGTGAGCAGCAATTCCTTTTGACGTTCACGAATGAGCCTAAGCTTGTTCGTTGGCGCGCCCTTAATCTCTCGCGAAACAATCATTCCAGTCGAAGCAACATCGCGTGATTATCATTTTCAATGTTCGGCTTCATCACTAGTTGTTAAGCGCCTCGCGGTGCGCCTTGCCAGATGCGCCGATAGATTCTGAGCGTCTTGCGAGGCGCTCTGCGTATGTGTAAAGTATAAAAGAACCTGTAAAATATGTTTATACATAACGTCGTAAGTCGCATGTAATAACGTGTCACTAAATCTTTCTACACTGCCTATTTATTCTTTATTCGTACATCATGGTTTGCGAAGATGGTAATTTCAACGGCACTTACTTTGCGCATTCATGCAGGAGATAGCCTTCGGGGGGAAGCAGAATCCATTGCAACGTGACAGATAACGAATAAAGAAAATGGTCGATTGGTTTCTTGACTGACAGTATTATGAGTATTATAGAGCATTCGTTAGTTTTTATTAAAGATAGGAATGCTTCTCAGAATGTAAGGAAACGAAGAGACTCTGCGAGAGTATTTCAGAAGTCTCGGAACCCTGATGTTTTTATGTTATCGAATCCTATGGAAATATCTGTAGTACTCATGGTAGTGACTGTACCAAAAAGAAAATACTTATCTTCCGTACAAGGGCCTTAAAATCCCTCCGAAACATTGTAATAAAGCGCAGCTTCTTTCTTATAAGTTTCTATCGTGTTCTTGTTATTACAATGTACCAGATAAAAGCAGTTCACGTAATTGTCTTCTTAACATTCATCCATACGAACGATCTTATATTTTATTCACGAACTCTTGCGCTAGACATAATGTTTTCTATTCTCTTCGATAAGTTTCTTTTCATTCCTATAGCTTCTTTCGTGATATGTAACAGAAAAGTAAGAATAATATTATTAATAGTCGCACATTAATTTCCAATGACCACGTTGCGAGACGTGAGATTTAACGTAGTACGCGTAAGAAACAACAGTTTTTATTATTTTTTTAATGTAGCGATTGTTTGTATCGCGCTTCGATACCGAAATGACATTAAAAGTAATAATGTATAGTGTATGTTATACGCGCTACATGAATTTACGTATACTCTGAATTGCAAATGTCTTTTGAGATATATCCATCTTTCTTGTATTATTTAAATAATGTGCGTAGAAATAATGAAAAAGAATTTAACTACCGTGATAAGGACATTGAACAGCATTTACAATTTATAGTATACATATATCATCGTAGGAACATTAATGACATTACCATATGTTTCTTTACGTTCTAAGAAATCTCTCCATTAGTTTTGTTATAAATAAACCAGTACTTAAGAATGATCTAGTATTTAAGAATAAACAAAGCACAAAATGCCTTGTACAGTTTTTTAATCTTTGTTAAATAAATTGTTTCTGCGAAGGACATATCTATAACACTTGCAAAGTTTTATATTATCAGTATTTGAAGTGTGCAGAATATTTAATACACAAATATAGCATATCTTTCGTGCAACGTACACGTACAAGGCCTTTGTTTGCGTTAGATCTTCCGCCGGGGCAATAAAATGATTCATATTGAAACTTGCCACATTGTGCTATGCCCTGACATTGTACAGTATCAATAAAAAAATATATGTTCGTTTTAACCGATGCTTATTTTAAAAATTCAGCAACACCTATTATTACGGAATTTCTTTTATTGCTCAATATTTTGCACCCTGATATTGAGATTTAAATAGAAAAAGTGTAAAATTACTTATATTAAATGCAAATTGTTGGAACTATCGTTAAGATTTTCCTTTCTTTTCAATTTCTATTAAACTCTTGTCTAAAGTTGTTTTATACATTAAAAGTTTCGAATATCTTTTCATTAGTTTTTTCCAAAATTGCATGACATCGAATATCCTCAAATTATTCCATATAAAATCTCTCCCGCGATCTGCAATTTTCTTGGATATGTCATCATTAGCTTTCGCAAATCGTATCAATTCCCTGCACGTACGAAAACATTAAAAGTAACACACTTTATAAAGTATACTGCAATTAGCAATAGAATTATATAAGCTCTTACCGCAATGCTGTTTGATTAGCGTCCTTGGAAACAGGTATGTAATGAACCCAGGGCACCATTGCATCGTAATAAAATTCGTTCCATTCATCCCCAACATGAAACACCAAAGATCGACACAGAAACAAGTGTTTGTGTCTGAATGATGCTGCAACCCCTCGGTAATTAAATAAATACTTATATTTACAATGTGATTCTAAAGGGACCTCTGATGCTGGCGGCGCATACAATGTGTCCTATAATAAAACACAAAATTATACACCATATACAACGATAAATAAATACCTGGAATAAGAAATTATTACTTTGTCAGATTTCCAAGCTTGATTTTTTGTGTATTGAGCATCTACTAAATCTGGGTTACTGCGACTCAACAGTATCAAACTGTCGCGCTCCGAGCTCGTTCTAGAACCTCGGAAGAATCCTTTATCCTCTTTATCTTCCCACGGTGTGTTTCTGCTAGCCTGTTCTAAAGACTCGCGATGTTCGTCCCACCTTCCAAGGCCACGGGGGTACAAAGAAATTGCAGGTCCGCCTTCCCAAAACGCCCACGCTGGATATGTAATATCATAATATTGTGGCGTCTATAAATACATTTTGCAATGCTCGAGCTTTTTATCAATACAGAGAATAAATTTACAAACTACAACAGGCTTAAACGAACTTAAAGCGTAAGTTTCATTACTTTGGCATTATTTATTAATACTTTATTCACCTTGCTAAAGGAGAAAATGGGCAGCGGACCGCCGAAATGTTTGCTCGATTGAGGATAATCTCGAGTATTTATTACTAGATCCATATCCGGTAAGTCTGGAGCAAGTTTCAAAAGAAAGTGCTCTATTCCAGCGCATCTCGAGGGGAACATGCAATCTTTTTGCCTATACACTTTTCCTCGTACTATTTGATAAAATGTTCCTCTGTAAAGAGCATAGTAGATTCAAGTTGAAGCTACTTATTGTAAACTTTGCAATTACAGCATACCTATTTTTTGCAGTATTTATCAAATCCTTGTCTATACCTTTCTCTCTGAAAGGTTTCAAGTCTCGTTCAATAACATCTTTAAAACAACCGTTGTTGGTGTTATTACATGGCTTGTCATTTTTTTCTGCTTCTTTGATCGCATCGTAGTATTTGGTATATTGCTTATTCAAATCTGTTAAAGGACAAAATGTATAAGAAATATTGCAGCAGGCTATTTAAAAATTATGGACCAGTACCTTTCTTATAGACATTGGTATCTTGTTCAACACAATCTTGCACACTGTCAATGGAACAATATTGCTCCACACAGTTACCTACCCAGAGAACAGTGACTAAGAAAGCGAAACTTAATATCAGCATATTTCTTTTTGAATAATGGCATGACAAATCCTAGCAGAGTGTAAACAGGATTGCTGAAGGTGCTAAACTCAGTTTAGCTCTTCCGCTTGATGTTCGTTCACTCTGACTCGCTCGTTCGTTGGTCAAGCGTCGGTCACGTGATTGGGTTTGACGCTCAAAACGAGTGTCGACGCTGAAAGTCCCGTGGACCGATCACGTGACTGGTTTTGATGCTCAAAACGAGCGTCGAGCGTCAGCATGATATCGCACCTTAAAAGTCCCGTGGAGCAATCACGTGACTGGTTTTGACGCTCAAAACGAGCGTCGAGCATCAGCATGAAATCGCACCTTAATGCTTAGAAGCAACTGGTTGCAGCTAGTGACATCTGCAAGGACGAAAAAATACGCACCTTATGAACATACTTTTTTCGACACATTTAAAAAGGTCTTGTTTCCGTCTTCGCCAACCCAACTTCGTACAAATGACGATAAATTAAATTTCAGGGCGAACAGGGACAGTGAGAAAGACAAACAAAATGTTTTTCAATACATTTTTATTAAATAAAAAATATATGCTTATGCTTGTTCGCCAGTAGGCATAGACTTTATAATATCGGAGTTTCCAGGATCTGTAATCGAAAGGGTGCACACGCGGAAGTACTTTCCGCACGCGGTACCCAATTCTATATTGTTTCCAACGTAGTGATGCACCCCAGTCTTCGCCAGCATAGCATAGTACTCGATCTCCGATTTCCTGTCGACAGAAATACACAGAACTTTGTAGATTCTAGTCTGCTGCGTCGCGCGTGAAATGTCTCTGCACTTACAAGCAGAGACGTGAGACTACTCCGTAGGACTCCCGTTACGACGACACAAATCGATATTAAGAATATAAAATTCGTTTAATGTAATTCGAACGTGCTCCTCTTACTAAACGTGTCGTTTTATAATTCCCGTGTCAGTCTGTAACTTTTACAGGAGTACTACATCTCAGTCTCACCTTAGAGGAGGAGTGTTATTGGCGATGATGACCAGCTTCGCTTTGCCTTGGCGAAGGGACTTCAGTGTCTGCTTGTACCCCAGCATGTACTTTCCGGATTTCATAACCAGAGCTAGTCTGGTATTGATACCCTCCTGGGACTTTTTCTATTAAAGAAAATGCATAACGTACAACTACAGCGTAAGCGTATCTAATTTTGGAGGAAAGAGACAACTGGACAAAGGATAGAAACAGGAAAAAGGGCGATAAAATATTAGGAGAAAACGAAATAACTGAACAAGAATAAAATAATACAAGAATGATGGAAAATAGGAGGTAGATGCGAAGCAAGAAGAGAAAAAGTTGAAAGTTTCAACATGTGCTTGGAAAATTGGATAGAACACGTGCATTAAATAAACATATTTACCTGTTTCTTTTGAGCTACCATTTTGTCTGTTTAAGTAGACTTAATTCTGAAACATTATTTAAGAAAGTATTTAGCGAGTTCTTCGCAACATCGTATTATTAAATAAATTTTATGTATAATCGCAATACCTGATCCACACACGTACTGCCGCCGCACAGGCTAACCGTGAAAGAGCTTGAAAGTGGAAGAGATGGCATATCTCGCAACGTGCCGAGTTCGAGATCGCCACGAAATATAAATTACATAGAGTGGTATTTCCGGTAGCGCATAACTTTATTGATTTAAAATTTACAATAGAAGATTGTAAAAAGCTACTGTCCTATAAATCTTGATAATTATTAATATTAAGAAACAGATCGATATGTAATGTGGCTAAATAAAGTTAATCTTATAAACATCCTATATACGTGTCATGTAATAGTTTATCATTAATGATCGTATTTGACTAAAGAATTAAAACTTTTCTTATTACTTATCTTACTAATTATTACTTCCCTTTATATTTATTAGTTTCGTTTCACTGCGCTGATAATAAACGACATGTGAATCTTTACTTAAGTTTTTGCATACAGCAGTTTTGTAAACACTGCCCTTTATGCTTGTACATAATCAAATTTTGTAACATTATAATACGATGTGTATAATATTATAAAATTATGAATAATCGAGTTTATTTTATAGACGGATTAAATGAAAGAGCTTTGATGCGAATACGCTCGGGTAGGAAAATATTTAAAAACCTCAATGCGATCGATAAGAAACACGGGAAAAGGTAAAATGAAGCTGCAAGATCGGAACGGTATATCGTAAATATGATAAGAGACGGGAGGGAAATATTGCCAGGTGTTATCAGAAGAGCTGGTAATAATCTATAAATAATATTTACTTACTTCTTTTTTATCGCTCCATTAGTTTGCACAAAGGTCAGTTAATTGAAAACTTTCTGACAAACGCCCACGTTTCGTTACGCGTATGTATCGTTATAAATATGTAATATTAAACATATGTTATCGTTTTAAACGTCACAACGTTGAGGATTTCTCCAGGAAACATACGTGTCGGTATCACTAAATAGATGACAATAAGTTGAAATTTTCACTATTACATATAACAACTTTTCTTCGCTTATGATAGAACATATATATAAAAGTATTTCGATTGAAAAATTGTATCTAATATGCCTCTGTTTTATGTTTCAGAAATATTTGCAAAATGGAACTTAAATCTGCGATACAGACTTATGATTGGGGGAAACGCGGCATCGATAGCATTGTTGCAACATTGATGAAGTCTGCCACTTCTGATTTTACATTGGACGAAAAGAAACCGTACGCTGAGCTGTGGATGGGTACCCATCCAAACGGGCCTTCGTACATAAAGGAATTGAACGTTTCTCTAGCGGATTATATAAAAAAAAATAGCAAGATACTGGGCAGCGAAGTTCAGGAAATATTTGGCCAGCACTTGCCGTTTCTTTTTAAGGTTTTATCTGTGAACAAAGCGTTATCAATTCAGGCACATCCGAACAAGGTACATACCCAAGCATGTGTACTCTAATAATGTGTACTTTGCACGACACGTTACTAAATCTTACGTCCCCACGGCAGGCAAAGGCGAAAGAGTTGCATCAGCAGTATCCAACTATTTACAAAGACACAAATCACAAGCCCGAGCTCACAATAGCGTTGACACCTTTCGAGGCTCTTTGCGGTTTCCGTCCAATTAGAGAGATAAAAGAGTTTCTGAAAGTGCTTCCCGAGCTGCGTGCTGTAGTAGGAGAAGATAAAGTGCTGAAATTTATGACGACCGATGAAGCAGGCACTTCCAAAGCATTGAAAGCGTGTTTCCACAGTCTAATGGCCAGTGATCCTGGTCTGATTTCGTTACACCTTAGGAAATTGCTCGACAGATTATCCAGTTTGGGTAAATTTTAATACCAGTTAGGGTAAAGGTACCAGTATTTGACCATGTATACTGATACTACTGAGTTGATAACTTTTCAGAAAAACGTGAAAAATAAGCAGTGGCGGATTTAAGAAAAAGCCCAGGTGGGAAACGTTCTGAGGAGCTCGTTTTTTTCGGGAAAATATAGAGTTAATTTACTAAAAACGGTCTTAGTGTAGTAGTACAGAAAAAAATATAGTTTGGATAAAATTATTATTTTATTAAAGATGGGGCCCTGGGGGGCCTTCTGGACAGGGGCCCAGGCAGCAACTGTTCATCAGTCACCCTGTTAAATCCGCCACTGAAAGTAAGTTTTTAGAAGTGACGAACTGTGGGTATTAGGAGCCGCGGCGCACTGTTGAAAATACATAGTTGCACTTCTAAAAACCTTATTTTTCACGTTTTTCTGAAAAGTTGTCCACTACTGATACATGGTCAACTACTTTACCCTATGTGCGCAGGAAAACCTTTTTATTGATAACGATACATACAATATCTTCATTCCAGATGAATCGTTAAGGCAAACTTTACACGCCAGTGTATTAGAGAGACTATATTCGGACTACCCAGGGGATGTGGGATGTTTTGGCATTTATTTTTTTAATTTTGTTACCATGCAGCCTGGCGAGGCTCTATATATTGGACCAAATGAACCACACGCATATCTTTCTGGTGGTAAGTGTCGTATAATACACTGCTGGACAAAATTAAGGGGGGGATTCTCGTATAACAGTAGTTTCAGATATCTTTGTCTAATTTGAACAAATGTACATCATACTGTATTTTAATTACGTTATATTCAATATATTTTATAAATACATTTCCAGATTGCATGGAATGTATGGCATGTTCTGACAACGTAGTTCGAGCGGGACTCACTCCGAAATTGAAGGATGTGCCAACATTGATCGAAATCTTATCGTACAATTGTGACCCGGTGTCTGCAAAAAAATTACAACCTTCCCGCGAGGACGAATGCACAGAAGTATTTCGTCCGCCTGTACCAGATTTTGCTGTTGCTAAAATCACAGTGAGTCTCGTCATATTGAGATCTCTGATCAATTGTTAACAGTACAAGACTCGCGATGACAAATATCTGCGTGTTTTAGATACCTCCCGGTAGATCCTCGTATAATATCATTCCTAGAAGTACAGCTAGTATTTTGATCATCATAAACGGAAAGGGAGAGATTTCGTCGTCAAAGATCCTTTACCGTGGCTCGGTGATATTTATTCCGGCGAACGAGAAGATCGGAATCAAAGTTCTATGCGGCTGCCACCCGATGCTGATGTTTCAAGCGTTCGTAAACGTCTAAAGGTAACTCCCGGATACTTGGGCGAAAGTGCGGCGAAATGCAACGGCAAAATTGCACGACTAAAAGTATTATTGCACTTTTAAATTCTTCTTAGACTAAAGTGAGTACTGTTGCTCTTTGAACTTTACGAATAGTTAGAAGCATTAGTTGCGAAGCCACGCGCAATGATTCCTATAATAGAAAGTTTAAAATATTATACCTTTTTTAATAGACTAAAAAACATGATTTCCATAGTAAGGCATTCCATAGTTCATATCATAAACAGTAGAAAATAGAGTTGATGTTTGTACACGATGCTTCCAATATTATACAGTGCATGTGTATAAAGCTGGAGACATTCCTAGACTGCGACGGAAGCATTTACCAATTACAATTCCTGCCATGATATATGTATTATATAGATTTCTGATTTCCATTATTATATATATAGCATTTTTATATATCAGGAGGATCGTTATAGCGTATTCGAACGGTTGCACTGGTGCGCACTGAGTGTGAACTTTTTCCGCTTCCGATTGGCTAAAACAGGCTAAAATTCGCACTCAGTGCGCACCAGTGCGACCGTCCGAATACACTATCAGTTTCTTCCTCTCTGTCTCGATTTTAAAGAAGTATGCAAATTTATGCAGTACCGCACTTGCGTAATTTATTTAATGTATACACGTTCGTGATCGTACAATTTACAAAGTTACGAAAATGACGCCATTTTACGGCTCATTAGTATGTAACGAGAGAAGACAAACGTGCAATCAACTCTAGTCGATTTTTGTTAACTATATACAATGTTTTAAATGAGAGTTCCTTGTTTCGTGGTACACCACCAAATTATCAAACGGAGCTATACGACATCACACGTGTAAACTTGAGCAGTTTATTAATATAGATTAGCATTAAAAAATAACCATTCCATAATGCCTTATTTATGAAAGAAAGGGATGAAAAATATGTTAATTTACACTAATTACGAACGCAACAGTGAGAGAAATATAAACTGTTTTTGGAAATATCTTAACGTGTGTACAGAATTGTGTTACTCTTTATTTACAAATTTAAGAAATACGCGAGGATTCTGCAGCAACAATGTACTTGAAATAATATAATGCATTTTTTATGAAGTATAAATATATACTTTATAAATTTACAGTTTTCTCTTATGTAACAATAAACATCTTAATATAATACAGTAAGTTGATTCAGCTGCTCACTGTATTGTTAAAAATAATAAATGAATAATTTATTTAATCTTAATCTCTATTCCTTATTAAGACGACAGAAAAAAATCAATGGAAATACGTATACAGTACTTAAAAAGTTTATCAGAGTCATACAAATCCTGCACAGCCTCGAATTCACGATAGAAAAATTACAGTTTCATTTCAAATAGGCGAACGGAATAGATCTAAACGTATATACAAGTACCATTAATCGTCATCTGATTCATCGGCTTTCTTCTGAGCACTTTCGGCAGATTTTTCATCGTCTTTGTAGTGTCGGTACTCCGGCTTCAACTCCCACATATTTCTATGAGGGTTTTTCAAATTGTAGTTACAAACTTCGTTCAATATCTCCTTCAAGTATACCTAACAAAATAAAATAGTCAGTAACAAGTGCAATCAGTATTCGAATTTCGAGTCGAATAATGATCGATCGGTCGAGTCGAATTGAGCGTTTGAATTTTCCGAGCTGCTTGAAAAAAATTTGAGCCACTTGAAAAACTCAAACGGCTCGAATATTCGCGCCCTCGTAAGACTTGGAATTATTTGGAGGTAAATTTTCAGCTCGAAAATTCTCGAATATATTCGAACAGATCTCCAACTTTCGAGTTACTCATAAATATTCGAATTACTCGAGGCACTCGGATATTTATGTATTTAATATCAGACATTAGTTTAACTGTATGGAAGGAATTTATAAGACGCTAGTAACTCGAAGTAATTCGAGTGATTCGAAATTTATAAGTCGAAAGTTGCAGACCTATTCGAATATATTCGAGTAATTCGAAAATTTGCGAGCTGAATGAAAATTTATCTCCAAGTAATTGGAACTCTTACGAGGGTTTGAATATTCGAGCCGTTTGAGTTTTCCAAGTGGCTCGCATTTTTTTTTTTTCAAACAGCTTGGAAAATTCAAACGCTCAATTCAACTTGAGCAATCAAACCGAGTTTAGCTCAGCTCGTAAATTCCGGGTACTCGCACACCCCTAACAGAATGCGTAACTCGAAGAAGGAAAATACTTACGATAGGTTGCCTCGTAATTTTCACAAGGTCCCTTATGTTATAATACTGGTGTTTCTCAAATGCTGCAAACAGCATATCCAATACTGCATCTTTATCGTCGCGCATCTTTTTACCCTCGGCCTTCTTCTTTTCTGCATATTCGATCTATAAAACGAACGAACATGTTAATACAACACAAATGCATTACAATTTCAAATGCTTTGGTAAAATACATACATTATGCTTATGGTCTGAAACAGGCTTGAAATTTTGAACTACCCTGTCCAATTGCTGAACTTGCCTCTGTGGTACGGAAGCCCTCTTAATGCTTTGCAGTTTTAATTTCATGTAACAGTTGTCGGCTGAAAGCATTTGCAACATGTGAAATATATTCAACGTAGAAGTTCTCTGACAATTTTACAGCAAAGTCTTTACCATATGGTCGACACTCTAACTTTTGTACTATCCTTCCTTCCATGTAAAGTTTCTCAGTTTCAGGAACAATAGAATCTGAACTACTCGATGCTGGGGAAGAATAAAAAGTTACAAGATATATCTGCGAACGAGGAATTTAAAGTGCTACAAAGTGTCTATCGGCGACTTACGAGTAACATGTGAAAATACACCTAACATTTGCTTCGTTACAGTCGTAACGTCTAATCTGTGTTGCTTCGGAATTTCCTCTTCTCCTGGCTCTTTCAAAGCTAAGACGGCTTCCGAAAGTCTAAGAGATACTTCCGCCTTTTGACCAGGGTTTCTAACAATTGTACGTAGATCTTAGTTTCCATGAAATTATAGCGTTAAAGGTATAGAGGTAGAGTTCAGACCTACTTAGTTATCTTTAATTTGCCAACTTCTATGTTGCCAGGCGCTTTCTCCCATTTGTTCGCTATGTATTTAGGTACTTTGACAAGCCACACTCCTCTGCCGGCATTGCTCAAATCTAATTCTTTCTCTGTGTGGATAAGATTCGTAGACATGATTTCTCTACTAGCGGGAGGAATTGCTTAAGAAATCAGGTGCTGTATTGTGAAATAAATGAAACCGTGGTTGTAACGCTCGATATATTTATATTTCGTGAAGCCCTTTATGTTTCATAGAAAGTACATTCAGGAAATTTAATGTAAGGTTTGCTTATTCTAACTCGAAACTAAACAGGCTGAATAATTATTTGACCTAGGAAAGTAACTTCTATCCCTTCTCTGTGTGCGTGCGTACGTGTTACAGTGAGCTTATGCGGACTCCAGTGGACTTATGCTTATGCACTGTCAGGAAAAGTACATTTTCTAAATGAAAATAAAGCAATGGTTGAAGAGTTTCAAGACCGTATCGCCGCATAGAAGAATGTGTGCAACTTTGCATTCTGGGTATGTCACCAGAGGGCTACAACTGCAATTCTTATCGACTGAGTATTAATATATATTATAAATGATATGCCTACATTATTTTCTCTGTTCTCCACTCGGCATATATTATAAATATTTATACGCGTTCCTGGATTCTTTCGCGACATATTTCGAGTTTGATAGTTAATTATAATACCCTGGTATTTATTTTAAATTTGAATTGTTTCTGTCTGTGCTACATATCTCTGATTTAAATTCAAATGGGAGGGCGACGCCATTACGGTTGATAGTTTGATATTCAATTTGAATTTTTGGAACGGAGATTCATTGGATATATATTTTTTCATTGTTTTCTCTCTTTGTTATCGAATCATGAGCATAATAACTGATTTATTGAACTAATCTTGAAAGAAGTTTAGACTTTAAATTTTAAAAAAATCCAGATCCTTTCAAATTTACTTTTAATTCTTACCACGGATAACGTTCTAACCCCATTCCATTCTCAGCTGATAATGTTGAATGCGACACGAAAATAATAAGAGTGCTAGAATTCTACGCAAAAGTTTACATTGAATGTTCGATCTACTCTACATATATCTTGTCGGGTATCTATAATTAGATCTTGGATGAAATGCATCTTTCTTCTCCTTTCCTTGTTTCTTTACTCCGAAACTTAGTTTCAATTATTCAATCAACAAATTATTTTAATTGATTCGTAAGTTTGGTTACGAAACCATTGATTTGGTTTATTACTTCCCTTCATTACATATCACCGCTTGATTCTTATCTTAAACTTCGCAATTTGTGTACTGCATGCATCGAGGTCAATGGCCTGTCGTTTCATGCGATGCAGACTTAAAGGTGTAATAAACTAATCGTGAAACATTAATGAAAAAACACGATACCCGGTAAATTTGGTGGATTATTAACAACGCTGTAAGATGTTTATAAAACTGTAACAATATTAGAAGCCTACATCATGGTTTGAAGTATAAACTCCGTATCCGTGTAAATGCTAACGCACGATATTTTTAATTTGCATATTTATTAAACAATTGTATGATTGAAAAATATTTGTCACGCGAGTGAAAAATTGTACTCGAAACTACTGTCGTATCAATTTTCACTTGGTGAAAATTATTTCAAAATCATCCAATCGTTAGATTAAGTTTCGAGGCAAAATCTATCCTAGCAAAGGCTGTTTTTATAACAGAGACGTAATGCATAATTGTTTCAGGATTCTGTGTCTGATTAAGGATCACGTATTTTTGTAAAACTTACGATGGTATCCGCTTGCGTGATCATAAGTCGGCAAATTTCCACTTCATCTGTTTGTCATGGTAAACGAAATTTTCGGAAGTTTCTGGTGTTAAACAAACGAGGTAGTCGTGCGTTTAAAGAAGAGCAGGCAAAGAATCCAGACAGCGATATTCCAATTGATCGTAAGCATGTTCGATCACACAGTTTAACAAAAGTGCGTTAGGTCATCAAAAACTAAAGGAACTAATGAATAACTTTTAGGAAGGGGTGTGAAGTTGACGGGAAGAATGATAAACGATAAATGGGTCAGCATACCAGAAATGGAACCAGAACTGATCGTTCCATCGCTGAAAGATTTTCCTTTAAAGCCATACGTCTCTTACCGAGTCAAAGATCTTCCGCCACGGGAATACACGCCGAAAGACTTGTTTAACCTAGTGTATGCTAAAAAGATTAAGGACGATTTTGAGAATGGAAAATTAGGACCAAACGGCGAATCGTTGAACCCTAGCGAATATGAGAAACTAACGCCCGAAGAAGCTAGAAATCGGGCTGAGAAAACTGGTACAGATATTTTTACTATGGAGAAGCCGGAATGAAATTAAAATGACGGGGAACGATTAACTTTGGTGGTATTTCAATCAACGTAAAAACCTGGATACCAGATAATCCTCTCGCAGTCTGCATATGGTTTTATTCGGTATACTTGTATGCGCAGTGTATACAATTGTCAACAGTTTTGCAGTTTTTAAGTAGCAATTGTTTACCATCGTATGTGACAGCAAGGGAATAAAATACTTAAGGCGTTGCAAAAGCAAAGAGACTTTTCAATCAAAACCACCGCGTCTCGCTTATTCTTTTTATTAATCTCGTCGCTACGTGACGGTAAACAATTACTTCTCGAAGTGCTCGCGCACATTAGTCAGACAGTATATGGTTGAACAGTGGTTGTGTATCATGGTCAACAATAATTTTTGCACAAATCTGTATCACAAGTAAAGATGGCATCGCAGTACGTGTCCATGTAACGATGAAGTAAATCTATTTGCTATTAAACGAACAGTACATGTTCATAAATGATGTTTATTCCATGCATGTTTAAAGTCTATCGTTCGACAAGGAAAGGGAACAGATGTAAATGCGCAATATTGCTAAAACTGATTTTCAATTCCTGAGTTACTCTTTATGCGTTCTCGGAATATCTTTTCAAGAACAATATGCCAGAACAAGATCTCGTATGATTATGCTAACTTAACGGCTACTGTTTCTTCTCTTTTTTTTTGCTACTTATCAAAAGATTTTTTTGAGCGATGTTTGATTGTTTTTTTTTGTTGGGTAAAAAATGGCGGAAAATTTGAATATTAAAGTCGTTGTCAGTTGTGCACGGCCGGTATTGCTTCCTACTGACTAGACTACCAGAATCTAATACATATTCTTGCCTTCGAAAAGTGCTGTATTCGTATCAAAATGTACAAACATTTTTTGCTTGTTATCGATTCATTCTCCCGTTCTCTTAATTGTTATTGCGCAAGAAGCTCGTAAAGCGGAATTGCCATTTTTTATGCCCTCGGTGAAATGATAACTTTGTACTGACAATTGCGCGAGGTAACATTAATCGGTAACTATTGATTCGACCCGCGCCCTTTGTAGAAAACGGAAACGCATTCGAGGCGTTCAATTTAAAATATAAACAATCATTATTTTCATTCGAGATCGTGTATACAACAATTTTATTTAAAACATCTTTACAGAATGCAGCACTTTGTTACTTTTTTTTTTCTCTCTCTCTCTTTTAAACAGCAGCTACTATTTATCGCTATTTATTATTGTTTCTGTTATTTCCTAACTTGCTACAACCATCATATTGAAGAGTGGAATAATAAAACACCTAGTTTTGTACAACGTTATTGAAATCGTTCGCCAATAAAAATCTTTAACAAAAAACTTTAACGCGATTCCGTTCGCTTCTCTTTCTAACTCCACTCTTCAGTTAATTGCGTATAGAAAAGCATAAGTGGCATAGTTCTTGCGTCTAATTTCAATACACTTTTTATTTCAGTCGTTTCTGCAACGCGACGATTATTGCGATTCTATCCCTTATATTATATAACGTATTTATTGTTACCTGTCATTAATTTGAGCACTGATAGTTTTCCCACTCCGCAACGTACCCCCTAAATTTTACGCTACGTTAAACATTCGGTTAAGATGTATGGAGCGGAAGTTACAGAACGAGCAAGTGAACTTAAAAATCTTCTTTAATTACGTTGGGCCGAGATGCTTCGAAAAGAATAGAAGTGCCGGGAGGGGGAGAATGTATACATATAGCCGTTGTCGTATAATTTGCTGAAATGTATTCAGGAAGCACATCAAAAGCACTCTTCAATTAATTATCATTAAAATATGCGCAGCTATACACGTTGCACTCCCAATTAAACGTAGTCATTGAAAAGCAAGACATATGCCACCCGCTCATGAATATAAACTTGGTTGGTGTTTTTTCTTGTTAATTATCAGTCTATGATATAATTGGATATTGGACTGATTAAATCAGCCAGTCAATAAGGCAGGCGCGCATGCTACTACATGACAAAGATTTTTTAATAACGTTACAGTTTCACCATACATACGCGTTATATGTAATTTTGCCCATGAATGAAATACATGTGTATAAATATATATTTATGATAAAATTTTATGCTTAACAGCAGACGTTTTCCGAGGAAAGAGAAACAATTATTCAGGAGGAGTAAATCTTTGGCATTTAGTAACGCGCGCCTTCCGTCTAATCAAAGATTTTGTGTATGAAAGCTAGAGTATCGTGGTGGAAACGGGTTTATAAAGAAATTTATACAAAGTCGCCCTTGGGTACTTAGAAAATAGATATGATAGAATACACAATTATATAAATAAAAAATACTGATATGGAAAGACTAGGAAGGCAATACTGCTTATTGTATTTGGTGTATTCTAGTCTAGCCTTTCAGACTCAAAATCTCCAATTGAATACTAAAAGTATAACAGGGTAGATGCTCATTCCATTGGATCCCCAACGTTTTCGAAGATGGTCGAGTGAGGGTTGCTTCCAGTGGGCCATAAGAAGCCACCCACACTGCCAGGTGGCAAATATGATGCTCCTCCACTGAGACCCACCTGATATATTTTCTTCTTTAAATTATTTACATTTTGTATATATAGTTTCTGTGCTCGTTATCTTTATTATATGTTCATATCAAAAAATAAAATCTAGGAAGCCAAATAAGGGGAAAGGTACTACAAACGATATGCATCTTTCAAGCTTCATATGTTCGGGTGTTCAACGTTGTCTTGTTTGAGGATTCTTTAATCGTAGTGGTGCTGAAGTATGCCAGAGAATAATATATTCTCTGAATTGCGACGATGTGTCGGTGCGCAAGTCAGTGTTATTGTTTGAGATATGTGTATTCAACAGGCAGAGAAATAACTATGTAAAATTATATTGCACAGTTATCAAAATAGAATTTTATTTTACTCATTTTTTATTTGCACTTCTCGACACACGTATTTTCAATACATGTAGGCTGCAGCTAATTTGTTTTCAAATTATACAATTGTCTCCTTTTTTTTTGTTTTGTTAACTGTACACTGATGTTCAGTAGAGGATCGGTACATGCACGAAGTAAGGCAAATTAGAGTGAACAATAAACTGCCAAATTAAAGAAAAATAATTGTTTATTTGCATCTAACACAAATAATTGTGCTATCGTATCACAAGTAACATCTAGTCGCTAATGTCATAAAACAATGCTAAGAATATTTACATAGATCCATCGTTGTGAGCATGATACACGCTCACAACAATGTTAACATTACGAAAGGAACAGTAACATAATACTCTGTGTTGTTTGAGTCTGAGTATATAAGTTCACGGATTCCGGCGCGACTTGACTTTGCTCCGAACTAGCAATGACGTCACGATCGTTGAACAGATACCAACGAGCGATTTTCCGTTCTTTAACTGTAGCCCGATAATTTTTTTTTTGTATCATTAGGCAGCTCAACCCAAACGATTTTTTTTTTTAAATTTCTATTTATAGAATTACCTGTTGACTCCACAGCAACGTCCTTTCTGCCAACTGACAGTCTGCCGCTAGTCGGGATGGCAGACTTTTCCATCTTTCTTCGTCTCGCTTTCGCTCTCTGTCAAAGTCTCTGTCAACGTGCCCCTGAGACAGGGGTGGCAAGATTTGCGTTCTCTGAGCTAGTTTATAACTATCCTGTCTTGGTACGTGATCAGCGCGTCTACCCGTGGTACTCGCTGATACCGGTATCGGCGTCGGGCTCCCTCCACCTCTATGTCTATGATACAAGTTTCGCTTTTGCTGCAACATACGTTGCTGCACTAACAGCTGTAACTGTGTACTGGAGTCTCCACGAATTTTGAACTGTGGTTGATTCTCAGGCGGCGTAGACGGTGGTCTCAAGTGAACGAGGTCTAAGTGACCCCTTGCCTTGCCTGAGTCTGCAACAAAAGAATTCAATTTCTACCATTTCATGGCCGAGAAGCTTCTGAAACATCTTGACATGTCTCTGGAACATATCTTCATACCTTGAATACTTCGCTGCTTGGTTGGTCTGTCTCCACCACCCTGTTGGCAGAACAGTAATCTGGGACCACCGTCGGAGGCTCTACGACCTTGCGAGGCTCTCGATATTCTGCCGGTGATCGGCGACGGACTAAGAGGCGGCGGAGGTGTACAGGAGGGCAAGCTACTCGTGAACGAATTTGCCCCCGAGTAATCTGGTGGGCAACCGGAGTCAAAACTAGATTCGAAAAGTTCGGACGACGAGCTACCACTACCACCCGCGATAAATAATGTTGTTCGACTAGGAGGATCAATAGGATCCATAAGTGGGGTATCAAAATGGTGCTGATAATCACTTAATCTTCGATTCACTATCTGACTGTCAATTCGTTGACTGATATCATGATCTAGGCCTAGTCTATGTTCCTCTAGTTTAATCTGAGCTTCCCTTAATTCGTCACCGCTCGGGCCTTCTTCCAGATCACCTTCCGCGCTGCAGCATCCCTCGTCAGTTGAAGAGCTAGTCGAACTAAACCTTTTCCCTCCTCGGGTCGTGTCTTCTCTTGTCCTGGAAGTCGATACATATGGTATTTCGCACGCATTTCTCATTATCCGATGCAGATGTTTATGGTGACGAGCGCGTAACGTTCGATTAGGCGGTCCCTTCTTTTGCTCCATTTGCTGTTTTAGTAATTTCAATTCTTTTCTTTACGAGCGCATGAAATTATGAACGTGACTCGATGAATTATAATATAACAGAAACTCCCTAATATGTTAAATAATTATAAATACAATTTCACGAAATTGTAATCGAAATGAAAAGGAAAGCAATGAAATCAAATAAAGAATTACCAAAACTAAAGTCACAGCAAAGCGCTTCCAATCCAACCTGTCCCGACAAAATCTCCAAATTTCCATCACCGTCATTAAAGATCATCGTCCCACTAAGCTATCGCTGTAAATAAAAAGCGAAAGATTAAAATTCAATTCTTCAGAAATCTCTTCTGGCTGGCCGGATTGGAAGTCAAGTGAAAGATTTGCCACGTTAATTTAAACTTAATAAAGAAGAGTTAATATCACACGGTAAGATTCAGCAATTGGAAAAGGATGGTCGGTGAGTACAAATTTACCTAGATTTGAATTTGTCCTCTTTCGTTCTTGCAACGCTAGGCCAGCAGGTATTATTTGCTGTGCTGCCGACCCGATGCTGCTTCAGCCTCTCCAACAGTAGGAAATAAATAGCAGCATGATGATCATAGCTGCTAGCTTTTAATGACTGTCAATGGACAAAAATTATATAAAACAACATCGTTCAAATTTTATACATTGATATACGTAGCGCAACATACCTCTCTGGTTCGTGTAATATCTATCCCTAAGCTATGCATAAGTCGAAGTATTTGTTCATTTGGTTCTTGGATGGATGGCGACGATCTTGTTATGATCATTGAACAAACAGTGTCCGCGGATCCCGCCATCCAGCGATGTCTCTTTATTTGTGGAATGGTGTATCGCTTCGCAGGCTCCAAGACTAACATCTTGCGTATCAAACTTTCGCAGTCTGTAATAAAAGTTTAATGTGCATCTTCTAAGATTAGACAAAACAGATGGGAATCTCGAGGGAAAGAAGCGTTGGCTAGGCGAACTACCTGTACTCATAAAGTATGGAATTCTGAATCTTCCGCTCAAAACACGATCTCTCAAAGACTGAAGAGTAGATCCATCAAAGGGCAGTGCTCCGCATACTAATACATATAATACGACACCTAAACTCTGCAAGGGTAAACAGCATAATATGTTTATCTGTGCGCGTTGAACGTTATACATTAAATGGCCACGTATAAACTGCTTACCCACACATCAATTTCAGGACCAGCATAATGTTTCCCTCGAAAAACTTCTGGTGCCGCGTAAGGGGGACTACCGCACCATGTGCTTAATCTTTCCCCAGGCGAGAATCTATTACTAAAGCCGAAGTCAGCAATCTTCACGTTCATCTGAGCGTCTAAGAGTAAATTCTCAGCTTTGAGATCACGATGCGCTACACCCGTCGCATGGCAGTATTCAACCGCGGAGAGTATTTGAGCAAACGTTGCACGAGCTCTGGGCTCTCCCATTCGTCCATACCGTGCAATATAGTCAAATATTTCACCCTTGCTTGCGTATTCGCACACCTGAGAAAGGCACACGCTTATATCCGTTCTTAGATTCTAAACGTTAACGCGAAAGCATTCTGCGAGCGTACCATGTATATCATATTCTTCGTCTCCATGACTTGATACAGTTTAACAATGTGCGGATGTTCCAATTGCTTCATTATTTCTACTTCTCTATAAACTTTTTCAAGGTTGGTTGGGTCCAACTGGGTTTTATCGATTATTTTAATAGCTACCTGAAACGAGAAACAGCACGGATCTGTTACGCTTGGGATTTTTAGTCAGCGGATGTGGCACAGAAAGTGTAAATAGTAGCAAACATATGTCCCACTAAATCATACGTACCTCTGTCTTGGTAATACGATGTCTAGCTAATTTTACCACGGCAAAGTTCCCTTTACCAATGGTGCCTTCAATGTCATAAAATCCTACACGAATCTGCTTCTTGCTTTGCCCCATTCCGGAATCCATTTTCGAGCAAAAATTCTCTTGTCCGCAACTTTTAGATGATTATTCCTCCTTATTGTATTTCAAAACTGTCGGAAATTACTGGAAAGAAAGAGAAACGTTTCACTTATTCGCAATATGATTGTTGCTTAATGTGTTAAATGCTTTCAACATTCTTTAAGTAAAAGTAGTTCAGTGGTCGTTGAAGGCTACCTAAATTCATGCTCATATTTCGCTAACTGCAGATTCTTTTGCTGATATTTGTGTAGGCCCAAAGGTGCAGACTTTGCAGGCAGTCGGAATTTTGCTCCACATTCTTGGAGCCCGCTGTCTTAAAATGCAATAAACTGAGACCCTGACCGAGGCTTTTAATATCTCAATGCAGAATGCGAAACAGATCTTTAAATTAATTATAGTCTATAAAATACAGGGTGTTTCAAACTAAAGGTATGTAAACTTTGAACGATTAGTAGAATTTTTAAGGAGAAGGGAAGAAGTAACTTTAGTTAACTTGGGTTTACACGCAAATCATTCTTGAGACATTTCTGTTTTCAGATTGTAAGGCAATGATTGACGTTCTCCAAATTCAAGTGATTGAATTTTTTCTAAAGAATTATGATATTCATATTTCTCATAGTTTCCTTAGTTCCAGCAATTTTTCTTGGTCATCTTTAGAACCCATATTCATTCAAAATGGCTTCTTATTCTCATTCAAATGCAGACAGAATGAATATTCATTTTCACATTGTAGAATGCAGAGAGACTTGTGTGATTGACAGTTAGATTACATCATGAAACTTGAAAAAAGTTTTTTATTAAAAGCTAAAAGTTCTTGAGTCCCAGCTATTTGTAGACTTATATTTATTAAGATTATCTTCTTTTCTTAAATACAGTTGGAGTTCTGAAACTCTTTGTATTTCTATTTAAAATACTTCTGCCTTATTTTGACTTTCACCGAATCCGCAAAATATTTCAAAATTAAAAACAGTTGGCACTTTGGGAGTTACGAACAAAAATAAAATAATTCCATTTCATTTTGTGACAATTCAAATTAAACCGTGCGTTATTCCGCGAGCATTCATATTGTGTTTAAAATAGTACTTCGTTTGCTTTCAGCTTGGGCGTTCGATATTTAAAATCGTATCTCAAATACACAATAATACTACAAACAGTAGCCCAGGCCAAGAACCCTTTATTTAAACAGAGCTACAATTCCATTTCCACGCTGACAGAAATAAAATAAAATTTCGATCCAGGTGCGACGAATCAGCCTTAAAGCAACAATCACCCCTTGATTCTCCGAAAGCTACATTTTCCCAAGCTCTGATCGAAAGGTGCACGTTCGACGAGAAGCATTCACGCGTCCGTGCGCGAAGCACGCGAGCTAAACGCGACATCGTTATTCCCAGGAAAAAGAAGAAAGAAAGAAAGAAAGAAAGAAAGAAAGAAAGAATCGAAGTAGGAAGCCTGGCGAAAGGGGTCTCCTTCGCAAAAGTGCAAAAGCTTTCCCGCAACAAGTACAATAGGTATTCCCGGCTGACGTCACGGATCGACAACGACCTCTTGCTCATCGACGGGTCCAGGATCGATACCTGTCGATAGTCCTTGACGAGGCGACGAAAAGAAGCGCCCGGAGGGAGCGAAAGAAAAAAGGAGCACGGCAGGAAAGCAGAGGCTACAACCCCAGCCGAGGACCACCCCCCACCCCCCGTCAGACTTAATTGAAACCGTTGACCGCTCGCGAGAGACAGAAGAGGCAGATACCTAGCGCAGCGTATAGATGACAAGTTCCACGGGGCTAGTGAGTACTCACGATTCGATCCCGTCCCGAATTACCGGGCGCAGCGCGTTCCGCACCGGTGGAGCCGTTTCTGAAGTGAACGAAGCGCGTTGACGGTGCCGACCTCGATGGGTGCGTAAGGTCGGGGAGCCGATGCCATCGGTGAGAAGTCGTCCTTCGCGTTCACGAGATCTCGTATCTCGTCTCGTAGCGGCGGCGTTCCTACGGCGTGCAGAGTCGTAGGAGCTTCGCGTAACGCGACGGTTCGATACCGACTGATCGACGGCCATGTTGCTACCCCCCTGCTACGCCGAACTTGCCGGCGCCCCTCCGCCGCCCTTCCTCCCACACCAGCCCCTCACCCACGTCTCGGCCATTCTTAGCGAGCATCGCCGCTACTCCGCCGACCCCCTCGCGCCGTCCGCCACAGTCCTGCCCTCCCCGCCGTCGGCTCTCCTTCGCCACCGCCGTGGCCTGCACGCGAGCGCGCGCGCACGTTATCTTCGACAATTGACGTCAACGTACCACGCTACTATCGTCTCATCGTTAATTGTTTCTGGGTGTAATTGCAAGGCAAATAGCCTGTGCGCCACCACGTGGTCGGCGGACTCCGACGGGCCCGTGCTGCCTTTCCGTTCCGTCGCGCACTCATAGTCCCCAGCGATCCTTGCTTTCTTCTTCTCGTCGATTATGCACACCGGGACCAGGGTTACCGCCGCCGCGTCACCCGGCACAATTCGATCCGTCGCACCAACGGAGACGCCGCGTAAATCGCCACCGAGAAAATGGGATACGGTTACGCGACGTAGGTGCGGATGTATCGCTGTCGAGGATTATCGCGCGCGGCTCTGGTAAAGGTTAGGTAGGTTCTCCTATACGCGACTAGACGCAACGTCAAGAACTTCAAAGCCGATTTTCTCGAAAATGAAGCGCGATATCAAAAAACTTTATTCTTTCTTATCGACTCATTTACATGTTATAAATCGAAAAGAAACAGTAACTCTTTTTTATATCGCGCTTCATTTTCGAGAAAATTGACGTTGCGTTCAGTGGCGTGTAGGAAAACTTACTTTAAGATGTCAGGCGCGATCACGAGAGCCGATGGACTTGATCCATTGGTCTCACTTGAAAGTGGAATATTGTAACAATCTACTGGTGTAGGTACTTTTTGATTCTAGGGTGTTCTTTTACTTCTCCTGCTACAAAAACTGCTGATGCATTAGCAAGTTTTGCTGCCCTGGTCGCGTTCGTCATCTACAGTTCTTCCGTTCAGATGCCTTCTCCTCTAATTTTTCTCTTTTATACGATTCTCTTTAATCCACAGAATAGAAAACTGTCGTATCTTGTTACTTCCGTCGTACATCAAACATCTTGTGCTAAAATCCTCAGAAGTATCTTTGTCGATCTCTAATCTGAAACTTCTTTATCGAGCTTCGACTTATTGCATGTTCTTCGCTGACGAGGAAATGCTCGCTACCACCAATCAGTGGTCGATTATACAAATTACTCATCATTTTCGCCGCACATTATCTATGGATGTACGTAACTTATCTTCTAACGTTCGTCAGCAGTTTGGCGACCGTGTGCCGTCACCGACGGCCACAGATAATTTATTCCGATAAATACTTGTGACTTTTTTTCACGAATTGACGTCAAGCCCATCGTAAGCGCTTTTTAACGGCATGCGAGCTACAGATTTCGTAAATTACGGTCCAAAGAGGCGAGGAATCATTCAGAGGAGAAGGATGATATACATAGTTACGTACAAAAAAAAGTCAAGCACAAGATAATTGAAGACAGGGGCGTCCGGTGACTTTTTTTCCGGGGGGAGGGGGGCAGTGGGATGACGGTAAAGAAAAATACACCCCTCTTGCTTTTTTTAACCCATTTTATAGTGCCAGTTTAATTAAAAATTGAAAATCGAAATTTAAAAATATTCCCTTCTTAAGCATAAACTTAATAAGGATCAGTTTTGAAAAATAAGCGATTTTTTCTCAAAATTCAGGGGGAGGGGCAACTGCCCCTTTTGCACCACCCTCCGTACGCCCATGATTGAAGAACCCTTGTAGAAAACATTATAAGTGCCAAAAATCGAATTCTACATATATCAGCGTTTCCCAATCTATTGTGATTCGCGATCCCCTTTTATAATATTCAAATAACCTGCGCCCCCATGTGAGGTACCTAAGGTAAATTTAATACGGTAAAGAAAACACATTAAAAACATGTATTTTAGAATATAATTCCAATTTAATAATATTCAAAAAAAATCCATGCCGACTCTCTCCAGAAAACATTTGCCGACCCACAGGTTGGGAATCACTGTTCGATGCTATAGTATTACCATTGGCACGTAGAATATTTTCTGATAAAAAATGTCTCTTTTGTTTTTAATTTTGACGCTTAGACTGTTCTCTACAAGTACTCTTCAATTTACTTCCATCCGTTGTTCAACGGAAGACACAGTACACGGACAAGTAATCTTATCATTTTTCGCAGATGAAAGTGTTACCTATCTCCAGCTCCGTTTGTACGCATACCTTTTGTTGTATTGGGTCAAGGGAGGCTTCAACCGGTCATCCTTTCACCGTTCATTATCAGATTTCAAGGCATTCGATAAAATGCCTTGAGAGAATAAAATCTTGGTTATCAGCGTTTTTAATCAGCCGCGCTTGCTCTCGCCGTAGTACGCACGAGATATCGAGACCCGGAAGCACTATAGAACGCTTTAAGGTCTGTCGCGTCCCACTGTGCATATGTCTTGCGCAAAAAATTGCTTTTTCGCGCATTCACGAAACGCGCGACGTTTGTCCTCGCGGTTGAAAAATAAACGGGTGTAATTTGTGGTGATATTCGTCGGTAACAAATGAGTCAGCTACTATTCACTAAACTAAAGCTTATTCATTAAATTCCCGTGTACGCATTATCCGCTCGGTTACCGTTTAATTTAAACGAATGCAGATGACTTAAGGGGGTCCCCCATCCTGAAAAGCCACTAACAAAAGACAAAGTTAGGGATTTTTTGTTCGTATAAATAAAAATATAGGGCTTCGATTTTTTCTTATATAGTTTTAATGCAATCTTTATTTTGCTAGAAATTTTTTTTTATGAAAAACTGGCCCACACTCCCGGGAATGGCTGGATCATATAAGATGGAAATACAACAAAGATATATAAACAGGAATATATTATCGTTGACCAAGCGTAGGATTTTCGCAAAGTTCCAATTATTTTGGAAATTATAGCAGTTTGAAGAATTGGCTTTAATTTTTTACAATAAAAATTTGCACTGAAATGCTTGCAAAAAATCGAATAATTGAAATATTTAAAAAATCCTACGCTGGTCATAGATAATATATTCCTGTTTATATATCTTTTGTATTTCCTTCTCAGATGATCCAGTCATTCCCGGGAGTGTGGGCCACTTTTTTTGCAGTGTTCCGGGAAGCTATTTCGTTCACCGCCATTTGGTACAATTTTTCAAAAAAAAAAAAAATTTCTAGCAAAATAAAGATTGCTTTAAAACTATATAAAAACTCCAAGCCCTATATTTTTATTTATACGAACAAAAAAATCCCTAACTTGGTCTTTTGTTAGTGGCTTCAGGGTGGGGTGCCCCCTTAAATTCTGAAAACATTGTGGCGATGGATCGGTTCGTTTAAAACTTACGCAATTATATCAGCTAAAAGTGTGTGCACCTCGCGCGATTAAAAAGAACACGGTGCTCCTAATAAAAAATACCGAAGAGATATATCTATTTATACGTTAACGCGAAGCCTCTGCTCTAATAAAGTTAATTAAGGAAATTTCAAGCGATGGGTGTAATTATAAAATAGACTACTGAAATTGTGCAGTTTAGTGTGAAATTCTAATAACTAATTCACCTCGTTATCTCGTTGGAGCCTATTAAAAATTACATTTACTTTGTTACGCGAATGGAATAGACGAGCACGTTGTACGATTAACTGTACACGATTTGATCGCAAGTGACTGGCGGTTCCCTTCCAAGCCCGCCACTTCTTTTCCTCGTTTTACGCGATCGTCCAATATCCACGACTATTCCTCCGCGCGTGTATCCCCAGTAATGATAGTTCCTACCCGGCAAATGAAATATTCATGAATGCCGATATAACGTATTTATCGCATGTTAGGTAAAGGTTACACTAGAGACTTCCCACACAGGGATGTAATGGCGTTATTGCTGTAAAGCTACGTGGGCTGGTAGCGGATTAGCCCGTGTTGAGGCGTATCACAACCTTGTTAAGTTCGCAATAATTTCAGCGCATCGGGTATACATGGCGAGAAATACTTTCATCTCAGGCTAATCACGACTTAACTTATAGGCTAGGTATTCCAGAAATAGGCGGCTTATGAATTCTCAGTATGGATCACTACGAGTAATTCATTTTATTTATTTATTTAGTTCAACGGAAGCTCTGTGAAAAATACACGAAATAATAACATAAAGTATTGGAAAAGAAAAGAGAATGAGGAAAAAGAAAAGCACATAAAGGTACATACACAAACCCAAAACAGACTTAAGTGCATGAGATAAGCAGTCGATGAAATAGAATTAAAGTGTTATCGCATATAAAAAAAAGGAGACAATTTATTTGGAATATTAGTTCCGTTCTAACTACGCGACACAATACCGCTTCCCGCCACGCGAATTGAATTTACTTCGCCACGTTCTCGCTTTACACCGTGCACGAAGCTAATTAAAAACTTGCAGGACACATCCCGGGGCAAAGTTTTTCCACCACGTATCTCAGCGCAACGCTATGCAGCGGCGTATAAAAAAAAAAGATTTACGAGATTAATTAGTCAATGGCTGCGCCGTTGATTTTGCAAAAAGCTAAACTGACGTTCCCGCAAAAGTAATTAATCTGACACGGCATACATATGTAGCTGCCAATTAGATCGCGTAAAAAAAAGGTGCTTCGCGGATCGCACTTTGGCTCGAGCGTGGCGCAATAAGAAATCCACGAGGCATCCGGCGGATTTCAAATAATAATCGGCGCATTAACGATTAAATTAGGGTTCGCTCGGCCGGACAAAGCGTTTCCAATTCATCCAATTTATTTCGAACGTAATCCCGATTCCGAGAGCCGCCCCGAGCGTCATCGCGTGTCTTTCATCGGCGTATTTTCGGCATCGTGCCACGGACGCCCTGGCGTAATACGCTGTAAGTGCGTCATAATTAAAACAGCCGTGTGATGCACTCGTCGAAAGCTCATGACGACCGCGGAAGGAAGTCGTAACGTTCCTCTAACGCTCGCCGAGCCTAACGATAGCAACGATGTTCCGTCTCGCGCGAATTCCTCCGTAGAATCATCTCTCCTCCTCCCTTCCCCTTACCTCTCTCTTCCTTTTCTTCCTTTTCTTAAATAAACTCCTCGTGCGTCAGACGCGATCGCGGCGTGATTTAAAATATCGCCGACTCTTTGATCGGCAGCCTGCTCCCAACGAGACGATAATTAACGACTTGTTTCATTAGTCCGGATCATTGAGGCTGCACTGCGTTAACTGGAATTTAAGGTCACTGATAACCGCAACGGGGATGTGACCTTAAAGTGAATTAAAATAAAAAAATTCCAGCTTAAGGCTCCCCGGTTTTCTGGCATTTCGGTGCGAAAGTTAACTTTCGTTTTACACTCGGGGTATTGCGTTCTCTATTCTTTGAAATGCTACGGAGCATAATTTTCAACGTTGAAGAAGTGGTTTCTTTAAAATGCTCCTGTACTATTTGTGTAATGTAGTCGTTGTTACGGGGTTACATACTTATTTTAGGAATTTTTTAGGGGTTTTATAAGAAAAGTAAAACAAAATACTTATTACACATGAATCGATAAAGTGTAGAAAAAATGGCCAGCATGATATTTCCATTTAACATTGGTGTTTGAAGAGTAATATTCCCATTATGACCTGGCGGGCCAATTTTTTAATTTAAAGAAAACAAACAATTTATGGCACTTTAAAATTAAATGAATTTTTTTCATGCAACACTTTGCTCTGTAATTGTGCGTAAAATAATTATGAGATGTAATAATATGTTAGAAATTTGATCATTATTGATTCATCCTCCTGGGGTTCTTAATTGCATTCGGATAACAATTATCTTAAGAATGCCCCAATTATTCCTGCTCATAAAGCAAAAATAAAGTATAGTATTCTAATATTTTTGTAGTTGATTGAGTATAGTCATACTTTATAATATATTTAAATTTATTTAGTTTTAACTAAAAATTTTAAGTGTCCTGATAAAAAGGAATAAATTGTAAATTTATTTCTGAAAATAATTTTTCTAGCACTAAATTTAAGAAGTTCCTACAGGTTTTTAAAAATATTAAATGGCAAACTCAAAATTAATAAATGAAGTTAATGGTATTAGATAAATTAAAATTACTAATTTTATGATTTTATTAAAAGGTAAAATAAACTCCAAATTTCAGACCCCTGAACATCAGGAAATCCCTTTGAAGAGTCCAGTGCCTACGTATTAAAATTTCTGTTTAAAACAGCAAAGAGAACGGGGGACGTTCGCGAAAGGTGATTGAACCAAGGGAAAAAGCATAAGCCAGCACATTAGTTATTAACGATATTACGAATTCAAGTAATAGGATCAGGATAATAGGATTATGGAGATTTGTTTTAAACCGACGAGCACGAAGTCGAGGAGCAGCGCGGCGTGGCACGCGGCTCGCAATGAAAGCATATCGGTCCTAGGATATTAATTCGTCTGTTGATAATTTTAAACAAGAAGCCCCCGGCGTCGGCACAACTTGCGCGCCTCCGAACTTCGCGCGTTGACGCAGTTTAAAATAGCGTCATGTGCGCGATCCGTTCCCGCGCGCAAATAATTTCTTAAAATAAATAATTGTACAGCTTCGGGTTTCCTTCGCCTTTTTACCTGAACGTACACCGCAAATGCAGGGGGCTGGTGAATGAAATCGGGGGATCACGAAAGGGTTGAACGAGCGATCGTTCGTGGAAGGCGAACGCCTGCTCCGCCTCGAAATCGATCACTCGCACTGTGTTTCGCTTGCAGAAAAGTTGTCGGGATGAATTTTTATTTAGTCCATTTTCTGCGGGGAAAGTTCCCTTGTTATTCCTGTCCTTTGTGCTGTATGAGTATTTGTTGCTCGCGTTGAGGTAGAGTGCACTGATTATTATTTAAAGTGTGGGATGGGGAATCAGGAATTAGGGAACGTTTCAATAAGAATGGCCATTTCAGCAATTCTTTATTCGAGTAGGAAAAAATACTTAGGCTAGAATGACTTTTTAATCTTGTTCAAGCAGTGGCGGATTTAAGGGGAGATTCTCATCTAACAGCCCCAAAAGTAACTGATATTTAAGAATTTTTTCTGGAATAACTGTTGGTCATATTGGATTAAACTCTTTTGGGATGTAAGGAGGCATCTTTGAACTCGCAGGAAATATTTTTTTTATGTCGATCCTTTCTATTATTTTTCAATTATTGCGGAATCTTGGCCCCCTCTTCGGCAGTGTAACTCCTGTTGGCGGGATGTGTAGCACCCATCACAGTCATCCGATTGCAAAAAAGATAAAAGTTTCTTAAAGTTAGATAGTTTATTAGGAACCCGCGCCTTATATTCTCACTGCAAATGAATCATTTTATTTGACTCACACGGGAGCAAATTTCGGAATTAAATCGCTCCATTCGCTAGTTGCTATCTGATGACTTTCAACCAGATTTCAGGTATTCTTGGCACGAGTGTTTAAGTAGAAAATTATGTAGGTAGATCGCGCTTAAACTAAATAAATTGATTAAATAAATTAAAAATATGTCTCTCCCCTCGTATTCTATTTTTCCCTGTCGGACATCCCATTACGCGTAACAATAGCCCGTAATGAGATCCTTATTTGAATAATTATTTCCGACCGCGGGAAATGATCCAAATAAAATGAGCCTCGCAACTGAAGGTTCTGTTATTCTAGCAAAAGTGTGCTCGTCGATCGCAAAGTAAACTATTCGTCATTCGTCGCTGTTGTTTCGCAGCGCAACCCGCTTTCCCCAGTTTCTTATCCATCCTTTTTACAAGGCGTATTGCGATCACGCTTCCCGCTCCTCTATAGCCTCGCTTCTCTTTTTTATATTCATACTCGAAAACAATGGGCAAGCCTCAAGTCCCCTATACAACCCTATGCAGGGCATCCAGTGAACCATGGCGCGCGACCGCGGAGCAGGCGATTCTTTACGGAAATAAAAAAAGAGTAAAAGGTGTGGAACAAGTATTCTCAACTGGTTGCATAATTTCCAAGAAAAATGACTACGAACGAGAACCCACGATAGCGCAGGCCATAGTGACGGACTCTGATACGCGTTCATTCTGTAAGATAACAATACGGTGATGCAGTAACGTGCAGTTTGGAGTGGCGTTACTTAAGCTCCAATAATCATTTCTAGCGACAACCACTGTAAACGTCGCCCACGTTGTAGCAAGAGGAGCATGCACTCTTCGCATTAAATAACCGCGAGTCACCTCTCACATCTTTCAATCCCAAAATGCTAAAACTTTTCCTTCAACCCTTCCAGACTTTTCTCATCAAACTTACCCACAGCACTTTCAACTTCTGCCTCGTTCTATATACAGCAAACTAACCGAACAGTCAACAATATATGAGGCATGCATCGAGCCCAAAAGTGGACACTTTGAAAACAATTAATCTTTCCTATTTGGTACGACTACTTGCAAGGAAAGATCCCGAATCCGAAGATTCCAAAAAATCTGAAACTTTGCGAATATGTAAAGGATTTCCTCCTGATTACAACGCAATTTTTCTTTGCTGCCCAAATTCACTCGAAGGGGGTGAAATTAACCCCTGAAACTTCGGCTATTTCCCGATTTTCTGTTATAACTCGCGAACTGTAAGAGATAGAGGAAAAGTTTCAAGACAACAATTACTTCTTTTAACTAGATCTATCATTTGATAAAATATATATTTTACAGTTCACGAGTTATAACACAAAGTCGGAAAATAACCGGATTTTCAGGGGTCAATTACACCCCCTTAGAGGGAATTTGGGCAGAAAGCAAAAATTCCGTTGGTTTTTAATTTCCGGGTTCGCGGTGTTTCCTTGTTAGTACAGCCTATGGGGAATACATTACTGCTACTAAGACAATTTCACAAGAAATTTCAGTTAGTCCATTTTTGTAGTCTTATACTTTTACTTACATATTTTTTAATTTATTAGAAATCGCCCATGGCCATAACTCCTCCCCTCTGGAGCCGGAACTTGCACACCGATTTAATCACCCCCAAATCCCGTCATGCGCATTCCCACCTGGTCCATCTACAATTCTATTGTTCAGTTGCAGGGTGAATCCCAACAGCAACCGCCCCATACCTCGTTTAATACGCTCCGCCATTACGTAGCTCGCAACCCCTCACAAGGCTAGCCATACAACCCAATTAACGAGGGAATATTCGCCACTTCAGGCCGGCGGTTTTATTGTTACCTGGGCCAGGTCGGGTAGGCGGACGCGGAAATAGATCCTTTTGCGAGTGGCACTAGGTCACGCTACGAAGGATATTCGGCGTGCGTCGGCCTGGTTGAACGTGGTTCCTGCTCGCTTTCGGCACGGTCCTGCTTTGACGTCATTGAATGACGTCAATCCGGGGGGTCCCCGCCGGATCGCCCGCCGCCCCCGGATCGCCCTCCGCCCCCGTGGCGCGCGAGCGCCGTTCGGCGCGCGCTTTATCGCGCCAACGTAAGAAAGCACAGCCACCGCCGCCGTCACCTCGGCCCTCCGAGACTCCTACGACACCCAATACGGTTAAACCGGCGAGATTTACGAAATGCCACCGCTATATTCTCCGCCGGGCATCTGCAAATAGAACTGGAATCAACCTGAAATAACAGGGGGACGGGAGGGAGGTTTTCCGCGGGAACAGGAAGAAAATAATCACCCGCTCTTCCCCGCGCGGCCGGCAGCGGACAATCGAAGGTCGAAGATTCGGACTCGAAAACGTACATTGGTGTAGGGGAGCGGGTGCGTGAAATAATTACTGCCGTCTGACGCACGGCGAGCTGCGCTTCGTTTACTTTCCGTCGGCAGGTGGATTACCCGTTGGGATTTAATGGTCGATACGGCGGAGATCGTGGGAGACCGGGATCGGGGCACCTCCCGGGAGAGGCTGATAGGATGATTTATCAATGGGAGGGCCGATTTAAGATGATTGTCGTCGCTTGTCTATTTTTCCAACGGTTCGGACTTTTTTTAGAACCTGGATGTTTAGTATACGCCACCAGCTACGTGCTCGGGCGCCTCGCGTGGGTGACAGAACTGGAAATAGGTATATAGGTATGGCGTTTTAAAGCGTAGCTTAGTCCTCTGGTTTATGGATACTCTTTCTTTTTTGTTTTTAGATCGGGGGATATTTATTGCGTGTTAATTTGTGGGGCTGCCGAGTTGCGAAGAAAATATCGTGGTTTTTTTAAGAAAATAAACCTTGGTTTAAGGTAGTTCCTAACCAACTATGTTAGTGAAATCAGAGTTGGGTAATAAATGATAAATACAAAGTAGCACGATACTATAGAAATAATAATGATAATTTTTAACATCATGTATATTTATTTTGAAAAGTTCAATGTTAATAATTGTAATAGGAAAATAGATTATTAAATTGGTTAGCGTAGTGGATTGGAGCAGCAGATCTGATAACGTCGCATTTCTTTCAAGCGTCTTTTATCATCAAAATGACAGACAGGTTGCGTTACAAAGGAAAATTTATTAAAAAAATAATATTGGAGAAGGACGAAAGATGTCTGCTCGTAAACCTATTTTTTTTATGGACATTTACTACGAAACTATGTGGTCAGTTTTTCAAAAATTAATAAATTCATTTCCTGACATTTCGAACTACTTTGGTGCCAATTTTGGTACACTTGTTGAATATGCTTTACCTGTTTCAGAAGAAAAACTGAAACTATATCCCTCTTTTTTTGATTCTGCCATATGCCACTGTGTTAAAATGCATCAACTTTAATTAACAATTTCTCGATAACTAAGCGGTAAATCGATTTTAAACTTTGTACAAGGGTTTCTTGTATTTCAAATTAGTCTTGTACGAAATTTGAAAGAATTCTTCAGTTTAGTAGATTATTTAGGAACTACCTTAAGTAGCAGCTCGAGTCTTTCGGCCTTGGATGTTGTTTTTCTTTTTTAAATGTTGCGATTACAATGTTGAATTACGGTTTACCAGTTTGTTAGGTAGCAAAGCCAAGGCGCAGCTAGGATTATTGAAAACGAGGACGAACCTGATGTGAAATCGGGGGAGCCACTGGGATGAAATTTGCAGACGAACACAGCGTATAGTCGATGACCTGCCAGGAGGGTGGACGCCTTATGGGGTCTACACACGCCGAAACATGTTGCGATGCATGCATCCACTCTGAGGTTTTATGACACATGTTACTACATGTGTAGATTGGTTCAGCATCGCATCGCAAATTGCCAGGAATCAGTAATGCGGTGGCGACTTGAACCTGATGCAGGGTTCGTGAAACCTGAGAGCCGATACATCAGGGCTGGGGAAAATAGAGTTTTAAAATAGATGAATAGAAATGAATATCTGTATTTCTTCGAGTAATACAGGATTTGACAAATAAACTTTTCTTTGAAATAGTAGTTACATAAAGAAATAGTATTTCAAATAATAATATTTCAAACAATTTACCTAGTATTTCATAAAATGACTGACTGGCAACACAAAGAATGTGTGTAAACATACATACCTGCGTTCAGAAATACTTGCAATAAATATTTACTCGAATATATGTAATCTTAAGAAGGTAACGAGAGACATTTGAGAAATCTGTCTGGTTTTGAATTTTGTATCTCCTATTATCGATCCCCCATCTTAATATATAAAGCAGAATGCATACGTATGTTTGTCTGTCGCCACAAAACTTTTAAATCAGAATCTAAATTTCGGGCGAAGCCGAGTAGTAAAGTTAGTTTCCTATATTCGAATCCGAATGTAAATATTAAATAGTATTTTCTCGTGATTTAAGCTTTTAATGAAATAGCATTTTGAAACAGTATTTGATTTAAGCATTAAATGAAATAATATTTCAGTTTTTAGTATCTTGTCTAAAACCATTCCAAATTTTCCCCAGCTCTGCGTTGCATTGCAACATGTTTAAGCGTGTGTAGACCCCTTTAGAGACGAACTTGATGCGAAAGCAGGGAGCCGCAAGAGTGTGAAGTGTCGTGGACGAGCCCAATGCGAAATCGGGGAACCACTGGGTTGGAAAAATCTCTTTTGAATAGGTGAGACGTGCGAACGAAACTGATGCAAAATCAGAGAGTCGCGGGAAATGTTACTTTGGCCTCGTAACTCTAAATTAAAAGTTTGATACAACTCGACTCTTATTTCAGCGGTAAAGTTGTATCACTGTGAACGTTCAACTATGGTTACAAGTATCACCGGATAAAAGAATAATGTATCCGATGTCATCAATCGTTAGTTATTCTGAATATTTCAATACAAGTATGCACTGTCGCGATAAATAGTTGAATGTTGTAAGGGGGTATTCTAAAGTAAGACGTGATTTTTCTTACACAATCTTTGGATTTTTTTTATGAAGCATCTACAAAATCTTTTCAGTCACAATTTGGCTCGTACATTTATCCATGTTTCAGTAACGTTTACAAATTTTATTAGAGAGAAATTCGTTCGGTACAAAAAAAAAGTCTTCCGAAAGAGAGTTTGGACCTGATCTCACTGGATGCAACTGACTCTCAACGAATACGCTGTTAACTCTACGCGTAACTGTACAATTCTGAACCAGCAAGGATTGATGTCACAGGATTTCTACGTGCTGTTTAATGCAAAAGTGGTGTAAGTCAATTTTTTGCCTATTTGTTTTAACACCACATCTCGAGAGTTTAATCTTTTTTCTGTTTCGTTCAGGAGTTTTATCTAGTAATCAACTTTTTTGACTTACACCACTTTTGCATTAAACGGCTCGTACAGTTCTCAGATGAGTAGGGAATTCACTAAAATTTCGATATAGAATCATCATTACGGCATACCCCTGGTTTCAGTTGCCATCCAGCCAGTCGAGATCATGCTCCCTACACTACTTGAGAGATAACAGAAGGGGTTCTAGAGCGTTTTCCCTTCCCAGACGCGAGCTCGGAAACTATTCAGAGAGAAGCAGAAAGATATTCTCTATACGTAACACTGTAATTTAGCGTGTCCGTGAAAATTGCGGAGAAACGTGTCGACGGGACAATAGAACATGTTAATCACTGTTAATCACTGTTATTTCAGCTACCATTGAATGCCTTGGAACACTGAACATTCAATTTCAAAGAAAATTACTTGTATATATACTCTACTTCTCTATTATTAATTCATAGAATTCAGATTTCTTCATCAAGGAACCTTAAGGGAGAATCCTATTTTCGGGGCTAAAAACATAGTCAAATTTGGGATTTTTTTAAAGAAACCTAGCGTTCCGATTCATTTGAAATTTGGACCCTGTATTTATGCATCTTTGAACAAGTCCCATTTTTTTTTATATTAATTTCTAATCATGAATATAGGAGTTATTGCGTAGAGTGTTTTCAATCTGAAAAATCTGAACCTTTAATTTTTGCTATCCAATTTGCGCCAATTTCCTTTGTAACAAAAGAAGTATAAAACTCATCTGTATACTGGTCCAAACCTTAGATAAATCCCTAGTTTCCTAAAAATAAAATCCCAAATTGTCCTGTGCTTTTAGCGCAAAAAATAGAATTCCCCTCTTAACAGTTGCACCAAAGACTGCCCCAAAGAGTCTCAGGAGACGAATATTTTCGAAGTATGCGAGCGTTCGAAACGCGAATGCTCAGGGGAGTTGGGATTGTTGGTGCAGTTTCTTGCGAAATTTCCAGGATGGCGCGAGGTCTTGGGCGTCCTGAATCAAATTCGATATTCCAAATATTCGCACACGCTTGGTTCTCACGCCCACGCTGCTCCGTAACAGTTTCTCTTCTGTCAGAGCGCGAGGGGACGTTGCATTGCGCTTCAGTCTGAACATTATCCAAACGCGCGTCACGATCGCGTCTCGGGGGTGGATGAAATCTGCCAGGGGATCAAAAATTCCCAGGCTTGCGTCAAATTAAGGACACCACTGCCGTCTGGATCGTGGACTACTATTAAATGTTTACAATTTCTTCGATGCACGCGGGTAATCCCCGAGCTCCGTGCCATTCCCGATCAGATTTATCGTCAGAGGAAAGACCACTGTACTCCGGGCTAGAGCCGCCGGCTCCGGTGAATCGCACAATCCTCGAAAGTGCAGGCGATCGTTGTGATAACGTTAATTACGATAACGTAAGCAGAATATTCCCCAATCGATCGGCGCTTTGACGCGCATACACGGGAATCGCGCGGGAATCCTTGAATTTTCGAGTCTTTCTTATTTGCCGGTGGATCGATTCCAATTCCCAGCTGCCCGATGGCAGGCACCTGCGTCACGTTGCTTGCGTAATTAGCGAAAATTCTGAATCGCGATCGACATTGACGCACAATGCAAGGAGATGTTAAAGTCAGGCCAGAACGAGCGCATTGAGAGACAGATCGCGTTGTTTCTATTCTAATAGCGTCGCAATTTCTCCGGGAGGCGCTGATATAAACGACAATTGGAAGTAGGAATGTTATATCGCGGCTGTTAACTTTGGCACAGTTTCTTGAACGTGGACACGTATTTTTTTTTGTAAATTTTTTCTTGCCACACGTGTGACCTGGTTTGTCACAAGTGTTTGCTAAATGAAATCGTTAGGGATTCTTTAATAGTCTGTCAAATATCGATAGCGGTTGCTAGCGATCATGAGATGCCCCGAGTTAGTTTCTGATATTCGAATTTACGTAAATTTATTCAGCAGATTTGTGTCTTTTAGAAATGGTAATACTCTTGAAGTTCTTGATGGTATTGCTACTTAAATTTAGGCACAGCTGATTTCCACTTACTGCTGTGTTCTTTCTCTTACTGCGTCTGAATGCACTGATGTTATATCGAGTTTAATCTGTCCCTTTGATGATCTGAATTTCCTGTTGAGAAAATGGCAAACTTCAGGCAACTCGAATTACAAACGTCAAAAGATATCAACACTTGAAGTCTCTGGTTTCTTTTAATTTGCAGTTTTAATTAAACTCTAAGTCCAGTAATCCAATAAATTAGAGTCAACAACATTAATTCGATCGATTGCACCTACTATACCACATTATTCAAGTTTTAAAGGGTTGAACGTCGAAAACCCCAACTAAATCGAACTCTGGGGATCGCTGGTGAAATCTATCCAGTAGGTACATTAAATTCGATCGATTTCGCCATGTGTGCCACGCTTTTCCAAGTTTCAACTCGTTGAAACTCTAATTTCTGACAAAAGCCTTTCGTTGTACAAAAAATTTAATAGTCACAAAAAAAAGGAACAGTACATGTACCTGCCTATCTTTTAAATTTAAAAAAAAAACACACACACACACACACAACTATGATAAAATAACTCAACAGAAAAACAACGTAAGGTGAATGTCCCAATTTCTGCTCATTTCGTATTTTTCTTATTATTATATGCAATACATACATCGCTATTTTTCATTAGCAGAAATATGGACATTTAGAGCATTATATATTTAATTACAAATTACTAATAGTTGAAATATCTTTCTTAAATAGTTTTCCAATTGGTTGATTTATTATTAAAGAATTAATCAATTATTATGCAAATTTTCATCACAAACAAATTTTTTACACCTTCTTTACGACGAGTTACCTCTTTTAAATGAGCAGAAATTGGGACATTCACCTTAACCACTTTTATTCATTTTAATTGCGTCTGTCCACAAATTTTTCCGCCTCGAAATTTGCCGCTCTGGGCAGCTGCCCTGGTCGCGCCCCCCAGAATGGGCCCTGGTCGAAGAATCCAGCTACAAAATCGGCCTACGTGGATCGCCGGTGGACGTTCATACGGCGCTCTAAACTCTCTAAAGTCGACAACATTAATTGGATCGATTGCCCTGGGTGCGCGGGCCTGTGTTTGTGCGGTGAATGAATTTGTGTACAGGTTCGGTGGCGTGACAGGTTGGTTCCGAGACTACAATGCCGCGATCGTTACGACGTATGACATTATAGTGGTATCACGCGAGAAGCATTCGTGAAAAGATGCGATCTCGAGCACCTCGAGCACCTCGAGCATGCACGCCTGGCTCGATACGCTCGCGTTAAGGGGAATGCGCGAGGAGGGGAGGAGGCACCGAGACGAAACCTTTTTGTACGCCTAGTACTTTGTGCGGGGAGGTTTCTTCGAGCGTGGCGATTTATTCAATTCGGATTCCGGGGGCAACGGTCTCTGAAAGGCTAATCGTCCGATGATTCGAGGCAACGTACTCGTGTCTTTCCTCCTTGCGCCGCGCGAGCCTTCTCGTTCCTACCCATGAATACTTTAAACCCGGCAGACGGCACACAGTGGCACGTGTCATAGGGAAGGCTGGCCAAAAGTAATATTTTTCAATCTAAGATAAATTGTTGGAATAATTTCCAATAAAGTGACTCTAAAGTGATGATAATTACCTATATAAATATGTGAAATACATGAAGAAATCGCAAGAAAAGAATATTATAATTGATTCATTCATTCATAATGTATATTAAATGTTTATTAAGTAATTATAATCTTCTTCTTATTTTTGACTCGTAATACCACAATTTATCGCAGCAATATGCAACGGGCCTTTTTTCAAGAATCTCTAATCTTTATTTTACAAGAAAAGTTGCCGCTTGATCTCGCTTGATACATAACTATTTCCTTAGGAGAAGAGAACAAATATACAGGTCGTGTAATAATAACTAAAAAAAATTGTAATTAAAAAAATAAATAATTTTTCTTTTATTAAATCAGAATCTAAATTTCGGGCGAAACCGAGTAGTAATGCTAGTAAAGCCATAAGACCGAGCTTTCCGATCTATATTAACTTAGAGCATGCCAGATAGCTACCAACACAGAAAGAAAAGAATTATATTAAATATCGATACTAAATGAATTAGTTACTTTCAATTCTAATCTAAAAGTTCCAGATCATAAATGTAGCAACTTCTAAGACTGTACAATGAAAACTGGAATTAGTGAAAAATCATGCTTTGCTAATTGATAAATGCAGTGCAAAACATAGATCTGTAAAATTGAGGAGAAATTTCTTCGCTTTTCGTCAGGTTTTCCTACAGGACGTGCCACTGTACGGCACCTTGAAATCTGAATGATCGAAGACCTTACTTTCAAATCGTCTTAAGTCGATATTTAAAGAGAGAAGCGAAGGTCTCTTTGGGCAATGCTTCTCGTGGCACTCTCGAATAAGAGCATTTCTATTTTTAATACTGAAAGCGTATTCCTGTAATAAATGTGTGATTATTTGTTGCGCGCATTGGATGGAATGAATTTGTAATTTTAAGGTAAATTTGTTTTGCATCACTGCAAGAGTTTGTGCTTGAATGTTTTAGGAGAATTGGTAGATAATTCGGTAGGAAAATTCAAGAGTCTTTGCCGAAAACACTGTAAGTGTAAAAAATCACTCATAGCGTTCTTTACAAAGACTCCTCGATCGTGCTCAGGTGTTCGGTTTTGATACGTAGTTTTTTGCCCCCGCGGTTTAGGAAATCCGTTCGAAGAACGCGGTTTCACTTTAATGCACGCTGGTCACATGATGTATTCAACCTCGCGCGTTTTTCCTTTGCCGAGCATGAAGTATTTGCGCAAATAGAGAGCAGATAAGGCAATTATGTAATTTCCGTGAATTTTCGAAAGTTGCATCGGTCCTTCTGGTTTTAAACGGAATCGCCGTGATTTCTAATGCTTTTCGAACGCAGCAGTGAATTTTCACAAAAATGAAATTACATCGAAATACGATCCACAGTTTCAATCGTAATATTTACTAAAAAAAATCACCATTTTTCTATAACGATTCTTTCTCAGAAATAGAATATATCTGAAGTAATTTTTTCCGTTACAGGTTACTAGCACGCGATCATCCATTTTTTCCATGAAATGAAGCGAAGTTGGATTTTTCTTAAATTATCATCATCGGCCCGATGATGAAGGAGAGAATTAAAAATTAATTTCTTCGAGTAGGGATTAATGTTTTAAAGTAAATCGTTGACTGAACGATGGCCGATATCAGTATTATTAAGAAGAAAGGCTCGCCGCGACAAAGGGGGAGTAATGCTCTCAGCAACAACGGGGCTACTATTTTCAATGACTCGAATCTCTGCGAGAGCCTTTCATTCCCTTGCCTGCTTCACCCTATCGCCGCCCGTGTAAAATACGGCGGCTTTTGTAACGCGGATTTTACAAGGGCAAGATATTTCTAAAGACGTCGCGCCTTTGTCCCCCGGTCGAATGCACGCGTGCAATAGTTGCCCGATAAATAGCGAAAATGCCGAGAACTCGTTATATTCGTATCGCGCCTAGCCAGCGGACAGAAGGAAGGAGGCGTAGTTGGTACTGCCATCTGCCACTGAATTTTCATTAAAAGCATCTCCCACAAAATAATAATAAAATCACACGTACCTACTGAATTCTTCAGTTATTTTAGTTTTAATTAAAATGCACCCCGCGGAACTTTAATTCAGATGATTGGTTAATTGAAATCGATTAAAGCTACCATCTCATTTTTCTTATGGTCCGAATCGATCGAAACGTCCCTTGTAAACAGACGGACCCTAATGAAACTACTGCGGTCGATAAAAAGAACTTGCACATAGGTGACATCTCCAGGTACTCTATTTAGACGAACTTTTGACGCACAGCTGCCACATCTTCTGTTCTCTCTGTCTCTGCCGCGCTGTTGCCACAGAGTTCTCTCTTTTATCGAGAAGTCTTGAACACAGACGAGGTATAGAATAGACCTATCAAGCAATGTATTTTTGTGTCGCCGGTTTAGGGGGTCCAAGGACCCCCTTGCCATTTTAGTGTCGCATGCAACGTTACCGGTGAAGTCTCAAAACAGATTGTAACGCTACGCGTGGTAGGAACTAGAATTAAGCACGAGTAAAACTATGTTTTGAGAGTCAATGCCCGCGATTTACAAATGTTTCTGTTAGAGTAACAATTTAAAAATCGTCTTATGAACATATTTCGTTCAACGGAAAAGAACGGAGGAAGAAAATAAAACGATATCACATTCGTCTTTTAACCTTGCTGTCCTATTCCGGTTTATTTAACGCAAAACAAATTTATATAAACAACAACATTATTTGTGGAAGACATGCTTTGATGATGTAACGTGGAATACCTCGCAAAGGAATTGTAACTTTGTATATTTCAATAAAATGCTGAAGCAGAGAGGACTTTAAAAATTGTGAAAAACTCAACAGTTCCAGTATCTCGCTGAAATATTCCAACTTGCACTTATTCTTCCATCTTAACACTATATTCGTGTTCTGGGGTTCGGTAGGAACAATCGAACAACATTTTAAGTTACATATTTTATTCTTACATTCTACCATAGTATTGCAAGTTACAGAAATTCTTATATCCGACTAGAATATTTGACAATCGCAGCTATCGGCTCGGTTCTCACCGATTACCAGGTCTCACCGCGAGGAGGTTGCTGCGTTTCGAGACCCATAGGGAGATAGATGGAATCAAAGTTCCATCGATCTCCCTGTACATGAAGCCTACTAAACCAAAGAGATGGATGGAAACAAAGTTCCATCGATCCCTTCGGTTTAGATATGGAATCTAGGGAACTGCCAAGCAATCACTCGATTAAAAGAAATTCAGGAAAGAAGGAAAGGCGAAGGGTAAGCGTGAAACAAGTATTGGACGGCGCAGTTCCTACCACCCTGCTGTCCAAGTCGAAAGGGAAAAGCGCTCGGCGCCTCCCAGACGATTCCTGTTGCTCCGATGCGACTCGTCAGGAGCAAACACTTGACCTGACTCAAGCCGTCTAACACGGAGATTGGGTAATCGAACCGGGTGACTTACGCAGGCAGTGTACCAAAAGGTGCACCCCCTACGCCCGAAACTTTTCCCTTTGGACAAGAACACCAAGGGATGAAACTGATCCACCCATACCGATTCCATGCTCAGTCACATGCTTCCGCAAACGGAAGCAGCGGTAACCTCCTCATCGCAGATGAGGAGCCAATAAACGAACAACAAAGTTAATGATTTAGTGACTGCTTGGCAATTTTACATGGGACCTTAAATACTTCATACTATAATAAATTAGCCTAGGCTTCCTTAGATGTCTTCTTTCACTGTCACTTTGCACTAGTTTCTTGTTAAATATATCGTGTTATTAACTCCATTCCCCGAGTAACGGTGAACTCTAAAAGCTGAAACAATCAACTATATGTTAGTAACGGTGTGGTCGGCCTGGAAAGAAATTAAGGAAAAGCTTATTGAGTTGGAGACGATCGAGATAATTTCGACCAACAGCAGAGCACGCACGAGCATGCAAAACCACCGCAGAGATAAGTACTTGAAGGAAAGAGCAGAGAATGTAGACCCATCGATGAGATGCATGACAGAGTGACAGAAGTCACAAAAAACCATCGGAGACATCGACGAGATGAAATGAATCAGAGAAAACCATCGAAGACATCGACGAGATGAAATAAATCAGGAAAAACCATCGAAGACATGAAATGAATCAGGGAAAACCATCGAAGACATCGACGAGATGAAATGAATCAGAGAAAACCATCGAAGAAATTCACGAAAATGAAATAAATCATGCAAACCCATCGAAGAAATACAGAAAATAGAACGACTCGCGCAAATTTATCGAAAGTATGCATGGAAATAGGACAGATGATGGAAAACGACCGAAGAAATCAGATTTGACATTCGCAAAACAATAAAATTTTAAATGACTTACCGAACCCCAAAATTTCATCAGCACCAAGCGAATAAACGAACCCAGGCCAGAGGGGCGAGAGGCTGGCGGAAGAACCAGGGTTGAAATCCTGACCAGATCCCCAGCAAGTTCGGCAGCTCCGGGGGGAGGGGGAGGAAGAACCAGGTCCCCAGGAAGTCCAGTGGATCCAGGCGGCTCGGCAGCTCCAGGGGGGAGGGGGAGGAAGAACCAGGTCCCCAGGAAGTCCAGTTGATCCAGGCGGCTCGGCAGCTCCAGGGGGAGGGGGAGGAAGAACCAGGTCCCCAGGAAGTCCAGTGGATCCAGGTGGCTCGGCAGCTCCAGGGTTCCCGGAGGTCCTTCAAGTCCGGAGGACCGACGACGACTGAGTACATGAAGATCTGTGAGCTCCTTATGTAGACTTCGAGGAATGATGTCCCCCGATCAAAACAAGGTCGACGGTTAGTTACAATTGCGAAATCCAGCGAATTCTTCGGCAAAAATGGATTTTCGGCTAAAATATCCATTCCAGTGGCTATTGCTGTGACAAATAATGTTAACAACATTTACACTAACCGCCCAGTATAAATTATTATTAACTATAATCGATAGAACTCGAGATATCAAGCAATTTGTAACATTTCGCCTTGGATTTGCAAATGATTTTCTGCGCCGACTGAATTCTCTTTTATTCTCAATGTTTAATCGTTCGATACATTAATGTTAATGCTTATACATATCACGTAGTATTATTTATAATGTATAAATACGTTTTAGTTGAACTTAGTGTAAGTGAATAGTTGCAGGAATATTTGGAGAAATATGAGTGAGATACTTGTTTCTACCCCTTAGTTACTAACATCGGCGAAGTATAGGCTAAAACGATAGACCTATCACCTTATGGTAATTCGTAGAGGCACGGTACTCTATGAAACACTTTTTGGCAGGCACAGGCACTGACTCTACAATCGCGTTGCACACGATTACAAAATCATTTTCTGTTTTTAAACATCCTTCAGTTTCTGAAAAAGTCTTCTAAGTAACGGGTATATCTGAATGGAATCCTGTTAAATTAAAAGGCCTCCCACATGGTCCAGTAATCGATGAAATTGTATGTGTATTTCTCAATTCGCGCATCAATTTCATCGATTACTGGACCATGTGGGAGGCCTTTTAATTTAACAGGATTCTATTCAGATATACCCGTTACTTAGAAGACTTTTTCAGAAACTGAAGGATGTTTAAAAACAGAAAATGATTTTGTAATCGTGTGCAACGCGATTGTAGAGTCAGTGCCTGTGCCTGCCAAAAAGTGTTTCATAGAGTACCGTGCCTCTACGTGTTAGTGATGTGAACACCAAACTGATATCAAATTTGAACTATAATTATTAACGATATTTCACATCAAAATTATTTGCAGAATTGCAAGCCCGTTTCGTTCAAAGTAGTTGGATTTAAATTATTTTCCGTCAATTTAATCAGCTGAATCACTTTCATATTGATACGATGAAAAATAGTGAAATTCTGTTTCTGCATAATCTCAAGAATGAAGGCCTTTGATTAAAAAAATTAATTTTTTGAACAACGACCCCGCGGTAACACAGAAATCTGCATGCACGACCCACGGTGCACGCAGAAACCACATTTACGGGCTAGCTTGGATTTGAACCAATGCTGGTGCTACCATCTACGAAGTATACCTCTTCTGTGATCAAGCTAAGTAGAATTTCACCTGATTGCCACCTAGTGATAAAAAAGTGAATTAAATAAACAATAGCAGTACCTGATCATTGGCACTTTAAGAAAACGTGATTCATAATTTTGTAGTGAAACATTCATCTTATTGTGAAACATATTTGAAAAGAAAGAACATTAGGGAAGACTATTATTATGTTCGGGCACAGCGAAGAAGGACAATTTAGCGATGCTGATGAAGCTGAAGCGCCGTATGTGTGTCATTTAATTATATTCATTTTAATTTATATAATTTTCATAACATTTCATTATAGGTTAGAGACTTGTAAAGGACTACCATTGTTTCATTCCGAACTTCCCAAAGATATGAATAAGATACATATTTCAAATAGCGAAGAGGAAGAAGATGGTATCGACGACAACAATGATTTAGATGATAGTAATTACGATTGGGACGTAGATGAAATCAGAGTTGGGTCAAAGAATATTGTAAAAAGTGTTCAAGCTCGATCTATTAATGCTCAAAGTATGTCTAACAAGATTACTAATTACCAGCCGTCGGATAAGTTATTTCGCCGCTACGCAAATAAAATTAATGTCGAAAGATACGAAGGTCCATCTCTGCCAGGACACGCAGCTAATCTTCTTATCGAAAATGACAAGCGCGTGGAAAAGGACAGGTTTCGTACGAAAGACAAGCACGACCGTGCAACCGTTGAGCAAGTTTTGGATCCTCGTACAAGAATGATACTGTTTAAACTGTTAAATCAAGGTATAATTGCAGAAATTAATGGGTGCATCTCAACAGGGAAGGAGGCTAACGTGTATCATGCGACCTCGAAGACAAGAGTAGAATTTGCGATAAAAATATACAAAACATCAATTTTGCAATTCAAGGATCGAGACAAATATGTCACCGGTGAATTTCGTTTTCGTCATGGATATTGTCGTCATAATCCACGTAAAATGGTACGAACATGGGCTGAAAAAGAATTTCGGAATTTGATACGTCTTCAGCAAGGAGGAGTGTACGCTCCGAAACCGATCTTATTGCGTAGCCACGTACTGCTAATGGATTTCATAGGTAGCGATGGCTGGCCATCGCCTAAATTAAAAGACGTCGTTCTCACATCTTCTAAACCAAGGAAATTATACAGAGAATGTGTCGAAATAATGTGGAGATTATATAATAAATGCAAGCTTGTTCATGCTGACTTAAGTGAATATAATATGCTGTATTACGATGGATCTATAGTTATAATTGATGTATCTCAGGCGGTTGAACACGATCACCCTATGGCGCTTGAATTTCTTAGAAAGGATTGCACAAATATCACTGGTAAAAATAGACCCGAAATCTCCCATAGCAACATTATCAATATCATGCACTATTGTTAACATATGTGAACTATATTTGCAGAATTTTTTAAGAAGAATGACGTAGGTGTGATGTCTGTGAAGTCATTATTTGATTTCATAACAGATCCGACAGTAACCGAAGACAATATGGATTCGTATTTGGATGCAATATCAGAGCAAATGACACAAGAAAATGAGCAAGAATTCGATCCGACACAACAAATAGAAGATCAAGTTTTTAAGCAAGCTTATATCCCCCAAAATTTGACGCAGGTATTTTACAGAACAGTCGAATATGTACATATACGTAATATGCTATACATGCGAACTTGTATATGTATATTAATCTTCGCAGGTATAAATTTTAATATAAGCGTGTTTAGGTGATTGATATTGAGCGTGACATAAAGCTTGCTAAATCTGGAAAAGAGGATTTGATATATAAAACCCTTGTTGGTTTAAAAGCGGACTTATCAAAGCCCATTGATACTCCCGAAATTCTCGCTAAAGACAGTAAGAAGGCCAAGGATGGGAGCGACGAAGACGATTCAACTGACGGAACTGATAATTCCGAACAGGATGAAAGTAGCGAAGAAGAATGTCTAGAAGAAAATGAATCAAAATTTGTGACTTCAGCTAGACCTCGGAACGAAAGTCCAGAAAGTAGGAAGGTAATGTAGTTACTTCTGTCCTTTCGTTTCCTTTTCTTTCCGAATGTTTATGTATATTTTTACACTCATTCAAACAATGTACCACGTAATGAGAACAATACATTTAACTTCAGGCACGGAAAAAAGCGGTGAAGGAACAACGAGCCGAAAAAAGGAAGACGAAAACAAAGAAACATATAAAAAAACGAAAGGAGAAAATCCTGAAGAAAAAATAATAGATGAAATTGATTTAAAATGGATATAAACTGTATAAAACAAATCTGCTATACGTGTTCGTATTTTATATATATATATATGAAGCATTCAGGCACATCACAGGCCTATATGCGTGTTCGTAATTTGGCGCGCATTTTGCAGTTCGTGCCATCTAGCGGTGGAACCTGTGAACTAAGAAGCTCCATTCAATTTGTGCAGGGGGAAGAATTATTTATAAATTTGCATTATGGAGGATTTAAACAATTTGCAAAGATAGAATTGTATAATAAATTAGAACGTCTGTATAAACAATGTACATCCCGAGAATGCAAAGAAATAAAACAAATTCTGTTCCACTGCACTCATTGAATGGGTTTTTTTAGTACACCGATATCGTCATTAGATGGCAGCAGCGTTTGTTCGTCCATAACCTGAAAAAATTTGAATTGTGTTGATAAGTAAACGATAGGAATTATGGAGGACTACTTTGGTATTATGTCAAATATAATTACATTTTCCATAAATAATATGAATTGTCAAAATAGAAAAACATGATCTATGTACACCGACGAATAAGTATTTTGTTGCGTAACAGTTCTGCTAGGATTGTTTTCAACATTACATAGTATAACGTTTAGATACTGTTTCATGAAATCAGTGAGCGCAACAGTAATGAAGAATGGTGAGAAGTTTCTCACTACGGGCTGCCCCAAGTTTGATGCGTTGCTCCGAGGTGGTATCAGTACACGTGGGATCACACAAATTTATGGAGGTGCCAGTACAGGAAAAACTCAGCTGGCTTTACAATTATGCTTGACTGTTCAATTACCTGTAACAGAGAATGGATTTGCTGCTGGTATAAATTAATATCCAGGCACACAAATTTCCTGCCACTCGATTTACACAAAGTACTTTTCTTTAATATGCGATACAGGTGCTGTATACATTTGTACTGAATCTGGTTTCCCATCAAGACGATTACAAGAGTTAATACAAAAGTTAGAGGTCACAAAAAAATTTGGTATAAACGGCGACATCATATTCGTGGAACATGTCTCAACCATTGTAATCTTAATTCTTTGCACGTCAATTCTGAGATTGTATAAATATAATAATTCAATTTCATTCCTTTATAGGAGGAATTGGAAGTATGTCTGTGCCATAGAATTCCGATATTAATGTCCATGCGCAAGATAGGTCTAATAGTCGTAGACTCGATTGCCGCTCCGTACAGGGTAGAAGAATGGAAGACTGTTTCTCAAAATAGGTCAAAAAGCTTAAGAATAATTGGACAACAATTGCATAAGTTATGTAAAAACGATCTCTGTATAATTTGTATTAATCAGGTAAAACGATATAAACTTTCATCGCAATATCAATTATTCTGCTTTATGAATACTTTTCAAAGGAAACTTGTACATAGGTAACGGCGACTATATATAATCACGTGCTTAATGATAATTTGAGCGAACGACCAGCCCTAGGAATAACATGGTCGAGCATGATGACTAGCTCCATACAGTTTTATAGAATAAATTCCCATAGGTATGCTTCTGTCAGATTGTCGTCAAATTTACCAGAAATAATTGTTCCGTTCCAAATACAAGGATCTGGAGTTACGGCCATTGATCCAGTACTATGAAATGCGGTGCTAAACAATTAACATGTTACTCTCACTGTATAAGATTATAAATGTCAGAAAATATATTTTCGTCTAAGACTCTAGCAACATTTGTCGGTGCCCATCGATTCCTTGGATCGGAAGCTTGAAACGGATCTGCGCTCCTTACATCCAAGTTCTCCATATCATTATTCAATATCAACCTTAAAGAATGAACATAAACATAAGCTTAAAGGTGTATGGTACCATAGAGGTGCTAGTAGAATACCTGAAGGAATGCAGAAATGTCCGATGAGGCTCCACATCTTTCCTTTCGCTGTACGTGTAGTCCCCAATCACCGTATGACCGATATGGGAGCAATGAACCCTAAGCTGATGCCGTCTACCAGTCGCAGGGCATAATAATACTTTAGTAGCTGGTTTCCCATTTCTAAAACCATGCTCCAACACTACGAGTACCGTGCAAGACTTCCTTGGCTTCTCGCAGAAGATATTGTCACCAGTGCACATTTTATGGTTTCCATTCTTTTCTCTTGTATCGACTCCTGCAAAAGAAACATTATCATGAATGAAAGCCCTAACGTGACTCCAATTAAAATGTCTATTTAATTTCCCACCAATTGCTTTATCTATAACAATGTAAGGTTCATCGACGTGCCCGTGAAGCAAGGCCAAATAATATTTCCTAGTGGTTCGTGTTTCGAATGCGCTCGAAGCGGCTCTCGCTGCTTTTTTATTTAACGCGATGCATATAATTCCGCTGGTGGCATAATCTAATCTATGTACAAAATGGAATTCGTGAAATAAACTCGGGTTAGCTAGATCTGGTAGAATCCTCTTTAATTCGGATTGAAGGGTGTCCTAAAAATTAGAGCGTTCGTCAGTGTAACAAGCGTTTCTTTGTAACTCATGAATAATCTCCGTATACCTTTCTCTCAGGATTATTGCTGTTGATGTACATGTCGTAAGGTTTGGAAACTACTATGAAATTCTCACTATGATACAGTACATCTACGTAATTCTTCCACCTACTTCGTACGAGGTCTTTCAATTGAAATTTCAACCACATTACAAGTATCCGTGTCAGCTTCGCAATGAGCACGCTACAATTATACAGCACTTCATTTATATTCATTTCGTAGATTAACTCTGACTAGCAGCGATGACTTTTGGTTGTTAAAAGTGTCTATCTGTTCCCTGACACTGGTGGGACACTATTTAGACACCATTATTAATTATAAAAATAAACCCGTGGTAGATGCGCGATTATCTTCTGCAACAATTTTGTCCATTTACCGTTCTTAAGGGGGTAGACACGGGTAATGCAGCGCGCTGTATACCGACACAATCTGGCCCGAAACATGGGTTCGGGATTTTTCGTTTTTCGTCCTTATATGAGCAGATTTGGGGCTGGGCGAGGTCTCATTCGAAAGAGGAAGCTTCAATGCGGAGTGCTCTGCTCATGGTTCAACGAGATTGTGTTGATATGTAATAATATCAGTGTCCAAAGTAAAGCAAAAGTCGACAAAATATACCCGCAGAATCCAAGCATTTTTAGGTCACTAAAAGAGTTTTGTGACTCAAACGGTGAGCAGAGCGCTCCGCATTGAATCTTCTTCTTTCGAATGAGACCTCTCCCAGACCAAAATCTGCTCATATAAGAACGGAAAACGAAAACTCGTGACTACATTCCCAAATCAGAGTTCCGCCATATTGGCGATAATACATAGCAAGTCACGTGACAAATTTAGTTGAGGTAGTAGATACGAGATAGCGCCTACTCGGGAGGACTGCCAACGAGGATTCATAGCAAAACTGAAGCGATAGCTGTCGATAGCTTCACCGTCGAAAGAGATGGCACAAAGTAACGTCTCCGGAGAGCAAATCAAAGAGCGAGAAGTGGCGCAGATGTTTCGAGACAATGACTGTTTAACGAAGAGACGCAGAATTTTCGAACGCCTCTTATTTGCAACTTTAAGGGGGTAGACACGTCACGTGACCTGGCCGATTCGGCAGGTCGGTATTACAGCATTTTTTTCTGCACAGACATGGTAATACCGATAGATCGACGATTACCCGGTGAACGCGAGAGGGAGCTGTTTGCTATTTCTGTATTCTATTCTGAATAAGGAAAGAAATTCTTAGCTGTTCCGTTATACTTATAAAAATTTAAATGGAAAGTTGGCTGGTACTGTAAACGTAGAAAATCCATTGTACATTTCAATTACTTGAAATGTGCTTATGCTACAATATTCTACGTTAGCGGTATTTCTGAATAATAATACAGTTTGTTTCAAGTTTCTTTCATTTTATTTGCATAAAAGGCCTTTACAGTGTTACAATAAAGTATAAGGTATATAAAGTCACTATTTTCTTGTGATTACTATCAAGGTTTCCATCATTCCGTCGAAATATTCCGAAGTTAAAACCTGTAAGAAGAAAAATATTTTTAGTAACTTGACTCGTCTATTATTGAAAATGGGAGAAACGTTACAACATTTTGTCACGTATGAAAATATATTAGTAAAGGGAATAATTTTATTGTGCAACATGTTGGTTGAAATTAGTCGTTTTAGATTTTATGTTTCCGGTAAGATTTAATATTAATTCCTACCACTCGTAGCACTGTAATCTTATTTTAGAATCAGTCGGTAACGTTGGGTGCGACACGAGAAGCGGCCAATTCAGCAACTACCTACTCTGAAATCTGTTGAAATGCTGTGCGTGTGTGCGTGCTTGTATATGTGTGACATGTTTAGAGTTTAGAGTGTGCCAATGCGATGTAACTAATCTCACATACTGTAACTAGAGCGATTATTAATCGTGTATATTTCTGCTTTACAGGTAAGGAATTTTTACATAGAAGACGTTAAACCGGCTGCATTTTCGACTGGGTTCATTGATATGAAATTTGCACAAGATACTGCTTCAGCCGAACCCAGACCTAACCCAGACCTTTTCTTTTTTTTACGTGGAGAAATCCCTAACGGATACCCCTAACCCTCCCCTAACCCAGACCTTTTTTTTTTTTTTACGTGGAGAAATCCCTAACGGATACCCCTAACCCTCCCCTAACCCAGACCTAACCCAGTTACACTTGTAACATTTCATTGTATTGCATTTCACTTATTTGAATAAATTGCAGTTAAGTGGTAAAAGAGTTTTTTTATTTAACGAGCACTACTTACTCCTTCCTATTCCAAATCACATATAAAAGATATGCTAAAAAGAACACCTAAAAAGATCCTTCCACGCAGAGTGGTTTTAAAAATCTTCGCATTAAAGCACTACTTTAAATATGCCATTCAATACTCTCAAACTCTATCGACTTTCGTTCAAGGCTTCTACTTCTCTTCAGAGACATTATTTTGCGCTACCTCTTTCCACGTCATGTTATCCTGTTACGAAGCTTGATTTTAGAGATATCTGAAAATTTTCGCCAGATTTTGGCCCAGGTATCAGGAGAACATGAAGCGAAAAGAGGTATTCTGAATTTCAGCTGCGAAGGCATCCTCGATTCTCTCTCCGAAGACGTTACTTAGTGCCACCTCCTTCGACATCATGTTCTCCTGTTACAAAGCCCAATTTTGTGCATTCTGAAAATTTTTGCCAGATTTTGGCCCAGGTATCAGGAGAACATGAAGCGAAAGGAGGTATTCTGAATTTCAGCTGCGAAGGCATCCTCGATTCTCTCTCCGGAGACATTACTTAGTGCCACCTCTTTCGACATCATGTTCTCCTGTTACAAAGCCCAGTTTTGTGCATTCTGAAAATTTTTGCCATATTTTGGCCCAGGTATCAGGAGAACATGAAGCGAAAGGAGGTATTCTGAATTTCAGCTGCGAAGGCATCCTCGATTCTCTCTCCGGAGACATTACTTAGTGCCACCTCCTTCGACATCATGTTCTCCTGTTACAAAGCCCAATTTTGTGCATTCTGAAAATTTTTGCCAGATTTTGGCCCAGGTATCAGGAGAACATGAAGCGAAAGGAGGTATTCTGAATTTCAGCTGCGAAGGCATCCTCGATTCTCTCTCCGGAGACATTACTTAGTGCCACCTCTTTCGACATCATGTTCTCCTGTTACAAAGCCCAGTTTTGTGCATTCTGAAAATTTTTGCCATATTTTGGCCCAGGTATCAGGAGAACATGAAGCGAAAGGAGGTATTCTGAATTTCAGCTGCGAAGGCATCCTCGATTCTCTCTCCGGAGACATTACTTTGTGCCATCTCTTTCGACAGCATGTTCTCCTGTTACAAAGCCCAGTTTTGTGCATTCTGAAAATTTTTGCCAGATTTTGGCCCAGGTATCAGGAGAACATGAAGCGAAAGGAGGTATTCTGAATTTCAGCTGCGAAGGCATCCTCGATTCTCTCTCCGGAGACATTACTTAGTGCCACCTCCTTCGACATCATGTTCTCCTGTTACAAAGCCCAATTTTGTGCATTCTGAAAATTTTTGCCAGATTTTGGCCCAGGTATCAGGAGAACATGAAGCGAAAGGAGGTATTCTGAATTTCAGCTGCGAAGGCATCCTCGATTCTCTCTCCGGAGACATTACTTTGTGCCATCTCTTTCGACAGCATGTTCTCCTGTTACAAAGCCCAGTTTTGTGCATTCTGAAAATTTTTGCCAGATTTTGGCCCAGGTATCAGGAGAACATGAAGCGAAAGGAGGTATTCTGAATTTCAGCTGCGAAGGCATCCTCGATTCTCTCTCCGGAGACATTACTTAGTGCCACCTCCTTCGACATCATGTTCTCCTGTTACAAAGCCCAATTTTGTGCATTCTGAAAATTTTTGCCAAATTTTGGCGCAGGTATCAGGAGAACATGAAGCGAAAGGAGGTATTCTGAATTTCAGCTGCGAAGGCATCCTCGATTCTCTCTCCGGAGACATTACTTAGTGCCACCTCCTTCGACATCATGTTCTCCTGTTACAAAGCCCAATTTTGTGCATTCTGAAAATTTTTGCCAGATTTTGGCCCAGGTATCAGGAGAACATGAAGCGAAAGGAGGTATTCTGAATTTCAGCTGCGAAGGCATCCTCGATTCTCTCTCCGGAGACATTACTTAGTGCCACCTCCTTCGACATCATGTTCTCCTGTTACAAAGCCCAATTTTGTGCATTCTGAAAATTTTTGCCAGATTTTGGCCCAGGTATCAGGAGAACATGAAGCGAAAGGAGGTATTCTGAATTTCAGCTGCGAAGGCATCCTCGATTCTCTCTCCGGAGACATTACTTAGTGCCACCTCTTTCGACATCATGTTCTCCTGTTACAAAGCCCAGTTTTGTGCATTCTGAAAATTTTTGCCATATTTTGGCCCAGGTATCAGGAGAACATGAAGCGAAAGGAGGTATTCTGAATTTCAGCTGCGAAGGCATCCTCGATTCTCTCTCCGGAGACATTACTTTGTGCCATCTCTTTCGACAGCATGTTCTCCTGTTACAAAGCCCAGTTTTGTGCATTCTGAAAATTTTTGCCAGATTTTGGCCCAGGTATCAGGAGAACATGAAGCGAAAGGAGGTATTCTGAATTTCAGCTGCGAAGGCATCCTCGATTCTCTCTCCGGAGACATTACTTAGTGCCACCTCCTTCGACATCATGTTCTCCTGTTACAAAGCCCAATTTTGTGCATTCTGAAAATTTTTGCCAGATTTTGGCCCAGGTATCAGGAGAACATGAAGCGAAAGGAGGTATTCTGAATTTCAGCTGCGAAGGCATCCTCAATTCTCTCTCCGGAGACATTACTTAGTGCCACCTCTTTCGACATCATGTTCTCCTGTTACAAAGCCCAGTTTTGTGCATTCTGAAAAATTTTGCCATGTTTTGGCCCAGGTATCAGGAGAACATGAAGCGAAAGGAGGTATTCTGAATTTCAGCTGCGAAGGCATCCTCGATTCTCTCTCCGGAGACATTACTTAGTGCCACCTCCTTCGACATCATGTTCTCCTGTTACAAAGCCCAATTTTGTGCATTCTGAAAATTTTTGCCAGATTTTGGCCCAGGTATCAGGAGAACATGAAGCGAAAGGAGGTATTCTGAATTTCAGCTGCGAAGGCATCCTCGATTCTCTCTCCGGAGACATTACTTAGTGCCACCTCCTTCGACATCATGTTCTCCTGTTACAAAGCCCAATTTTGTGCATTCTGAAAATTTTTGCCAGATTTTGGCCCAGGTATCAGGAGAACATGAAGCGAAAGGAGGTATTCTGAATTTCAGCTGCGAAGGCATCCTCGATTCTCTCTCCGGAGACATTACTTAGTGCCACCTCCTTCGACATCATGTTCTCCTGTTACAAAGCCCAATTTTGTGCATTCTGAAAATTTTTGCCAGATTTTGGCCCAGGTATCAGGAGAACATGAAGCGAAAGGAGGTATTCTGAATTTCAGCTGCGAAGGCATCCTCGATTCTCTCTCCGGAGACATTACTTAGTGCCACCTCTTTCGACATCATGTTCTCCTGTTACAAAGCCCAGTTTTGTGCATTCTGAAAATTTTTGCCATATTTTGGCCCAGGTATCAGGAGAACATGAAGCGAAAGGAGGTATTCTGAATTTCAGCTGCGAAGGCATCCTCGATTCTCTCTCCGGAGACATTACTTTGTGCCATCTCTTTCGACAGCATGTTCTCCTGTTACAAAGCCCAGTTTTGTGCATTCTGAAAATTTTTGCCAGATTTTGGCCCAGGTATCAGGAGAACATGAAGCGAAAGGAGGTATTCTGAATTTCAGCTGCGAAGGCATCCTCGATTCTCTCTCCGGAGACATTACTTAGTGCCACCTCCTTCGACATCATGTTCTCCTGTTACAAAGCCCAATTTTGTGCATTCTGAAAATTTTTGCCAGATTTTGGCCCAGGTATCAGGAGAACATGAAGCGAAAGGAGGTATTCTGAATTTCAGCTGCGAAGGCATCCTCGATTCTCTCTCCGGAGACATTACTTAGTGCCATCTCCTTCGACATCATGTTCTCCTGTTACAAAGCCCAATTTTGTGCATTCTGGAAATTTTTCCAGATTTTGGCCAATATATCAGGAGAACATGAAGTGGAAAGAGGTATACTAAAGGGTATAGCCGGTTAAGATGATAAAATGTGTCCTTGAACCGAATTCGACTCACGATGAATCATTCGAAAGCTTATTAAAAAAGAAACAGTTGTGGCAATTTTCAACTTCGTATCTCCACCCGGAGGGTAGTAAAGGGCAAAAATAGGAAATCAGGTTTTTGCCGAATTTCTCCTATACTAGGGGATGAAAAATTTTGAAAAAAATCAGAGGCATTTCTGTTATCGGGGCACATATTAGAGAATTGTTTCAGATTTTTAAATTGAAAAACGAAGCTGTGAAAAATAAAAAACGCCAAAAAATGCTGAAAAATGTCGATTGTGTATCGAAGCAGGCTTGGCACTATAATTATATTTTTACTGTAAGTACGTATGATTGTTACTATTGTCCTGAATTTTTTTCAGATTTTGCAATTGAAAAACCAAGCTGTGAAAAATAAAAAACGCCAAAAAATGCTGAAAAATGTCGATTGTGTATCGAAGCATGCTTGGCACTATAATTATATTTTTACTGTAAGTACGTATGATTGTTACTATTGTCCTGAATTTTTTTCAGATTTTGCAATTGAAAAACCAAGCTGTGAAAAATAAAAAACGCCAAAAAATGCTGAAAAATGCCGATTGTGCATCGAAGCATGCTTGGCACTATGATTATATTTTTACTGTAAGTACGTATGATTGTTACTATTGTCCTGAATTTTTTTCAGATTTTTCAATTTGTTGCGCCGCAGTTAAAAAAATTAAAAACCAATTTTTTCGTCGTTCTTTCCGTGTCAGAGTAATGTCAGGGGCATAACAGTTTCAAATGATTCGGTTTTTTCAGTTTCTTTAATTCCTATGATGTTTTGCTGTACGCATAAACATTGAAGATCGCATAAAACACTTATTTCATGAAGCAATTGACGTATAAGTTACTCTGACACGGAAAAAACGACGAAAAAATCGGTTTCAAATTTTTTAACTGCGGCGCACCGAATTGAAAAATCTGAAAAAAAATTCAGGACAATAGTGACAATCATACGTACTTACAGTAAAAATATAATTATAGTGCCAAGCCTGGTTCGATACACAATCGGCATTTTTCAGCAATTTTTGGCGTTTTTTAGTTTTCACGGCTTGGTTTTTCAATTGAAAAATCTGAAAAAAATTCAGGACAATAGTAATAATCATACGTACTTACAGTAAAAATATAATTATAGTGCCAAGCATGCTTCGATGCACAATCGGCATTTTTCAGCATTTTTTGGCGTTTTTTATTTTTCACGGCTTGGTTTTTCACTTGAAAAATCTGAAAAAAATTCAGGACAATAGTAACAATCATACGTACTTACAGTAAAAATATAATTATAGTGCTAAGCATGCTTCGATACATAATCGGCATTTTTCAGCAATTTTTGGCGTTTTTTAATTTTCACGGCTTGGTTTTTCAATTGAAAAATCTGAAAAAAATTCAGGACAATAGTGACAATCATACGTACTTACAGTAAAAATATAATTATAGTGCCAAGCATGCTTCGATGCACAATCGGCATTTTTCAGCATTTTTTGGCGTTTTTTATTTTTCACGGCTTGGTTTTTCACTTGAAAAATCTGAAAAAAATTCAGGACAATAGTGACAATCATACGTACTTACAGTAAAAATATAATTATAGTGCCAAGCCTGGTTCGATACACAATCGGCATTTTTCAGCAATTTTTGGCGTTTTTTAGTTTTCACGGCTTGGTTTTTCAATTGAAAAATCTGAAAAAAATTCAGGACAATAGTAATAATCATACGTACTTACAGTAAAAATATAATTATAGTGCCAAGCATGCTTCGATGCACAATCGGCATTTTTCAGCATTTTTTGGCGTTTTTTATTTTTCACGGCTTGGTTTTTCACTTGAAAAATCTGAAAAAAATTCAGGACAATAGTAACAATCATACGTACTTACAGTAAAAATATAATTATAGTGCTAAGCATGCTTCGATACATAATCGGCATTTTTCAGCAATTTTTGGCGTTTTTTAGTTTTCACGGCTTGGTTTTTCAATTGAAAAATCTGAAAAAAATTCAGGACAATAGTAATAATCATACGTACTTACAGTAAAAATATAATTATAGTGCCAAGCATGCTTCGATGCACAATCGGCATTTTTCAGCATTTTTTGGCGTTTTTTATTTTTCACGGCTTGGTTTTTCACTTGAAAAATCTGAAAAAAATTCAGGACAATAGTAACAATCATACGTACTTACAGTAAAAATATAATTATAGTGTTAAGCATGCTTCGATACATAATCGGCATTTTTCAGCAATTTTTGGCGTTTTTTAGTTTTCACGGCTTGGTTTTTCAATTGAAAAATCTGAAAAAAAATTCAGGACAATAGTAACAATCATACGTACTTACAGTAAAAATATAATTATAGTGCCAAGCCTGCTTCGATACACAATCGACATTTTTCAGCATTTTTTGGCGTTTTTTATTTTTCACAGCTTCGTTTTTCAATTTAAAAATCTGAAACAATTCTCTAATATGTGCCCCGATAACAGAAATGCCTCTGATTTTTTTCAAAATTTTTCATCCCCTAGTATAGGAGAAATTCGGCAAAAACCTGATTTCCTATTTTTGCCCTTTACTACCCTCCGGGTGGAGATACGAAGTTGAAAATTGCCACAACTGTTTCTTTTTTAATAAGCTTTCGAATGATTCATCGTGAGTCGAATTCGGTTCAAGGACACATTTTATCATCTTAACCGGCTATACCCTTTAGTATACCTCTTTCCACTTCATGTTCTCCTGATATATTGGCCAAAATCTGGCGAAAATTTCCAGAATGCACAAAATTGGGCTTTGTAACAGGAGAACATGATGTCGAAAGAGGTGGCACTAAGTAACGTCTTCGGAGAGAGAATCGAGGATGCCTTCGCAGCTGAAATTCAGAATACCTCCTTTCGCTTCATGTTCTCCTGATATCTGGGCCAAAATCTGGCAAAAATTTTCAGAATGCACAAAACTGGGCTTTGTAACAGGAGAACATGCTGTCGAAAGAGATGGCACAAAGTAATGTCTCCGGAGAGAGAATCGAGGATGCCTTCGCAGCTGAAATTCAGAATACCTCCTTTCGCTTCATGTTCTCCTGATACCTGGGCCAAAATCTGGCAAAAATTTTCAGAATGCACAAAACTGGGCTTTGTAACAGGAGAACATGATGTCGAAAGAGGTGGCACTAAGTAATGTCTCCGGAGAGAGAATCGAGGATGCCTTCGCAGCTGAAATTCAGAATACCTCCTTTCGCTTCATGTTCTCCTGATACCTGGGCCAAAATCTGGCAAAAATTTTCAGAATGCACAAAACTGGGCTTTGTAACAGGAGAACATGCTGTCGAAAGAGATGGCACAAAGTAATGTCTCCGGAGAGAGAATCGAGGATGCCTTCGCAGCTGAAATTCAGAATACCTCCTTTCGCTTCATGTTCTCCTGATACCTGGGCCAAAATCTGGCAAAAATTTTCAGAATGCACAAAATTGGGCTTTGTAACAGGAGAACATGATGTCGAAGGAGGTGGCACTAAGTAATGTCTCCGGAGAGAGAATCGAGGATGCCTTCGCAGCTGAAATTCAGAATACCTCCTTTCGCTTCATGTTCTCCTGATACCTGGGCCAAAATCTGGCAAAAATTTTCAGAATGCACAAAACTGGGCTTTGTAACAGGAGAACATGCTGTCGAAAGAGATGGCACAAAGTAATGTGTCCGGAGAGAGAATCGAGGATGCCTTCGCAGCTGAAATTCAGAATACCTCCTTTCGCTTCATGTTCTCCTGATACCTGGGCCAAAATCTGGCAAAAATTTTCAGAATGCACAAAATTGGGCTTTGTAATAGGAGAACATGATGTCGAAGGAGGTGGCACTAAGTAATGTCTCCGGAGAGAGAATCGAGGATGCCTTCGCAGCTGAAATTCAGAATACCTCCTTTCGCTTCATGTTCTCCTGATACCTGGGCCAAAATATGGCAAAAATTTTCAGAATGCACAAAACTGGGCTTTGTAACAGGAGAACATGATGTCGAAAGAGGTGGCACTAAGTAATGTCTCCGGAGAGAGAATCGAGGATGCCTTCGCAGCTGAAATTCAGAATACCTCCTTTCGCTTCATGTTCTCCTGATACCTGGGCCAAAATATGGCAAAAATTTTCAGAATGCACAAAACTGGGCTTTGTAACAGGAGAACATGATGTCGAAAGAGGTGGCACTAAGTAATGTCTCCGGAGAGAGAATCGAGGATGCCTTCGCAGCTGAAATTCAGAATACCTCCTTTCGCTTCATGTTCTCCTGATACCTGGGCCAAAATATGGCAAAAATTTTCAGAATGCACAAAACTGGGCTTTGTAACAGGAGAACATGATGTCGAAAGAGGTGGCACTAAGTAATGTCTCCGGAGAGAGAATCGAGGATGCCTTCGCAGCTGAAATTCAGAATACCTCCTTTCGCTTCATGTTCTCCTGATACCTGGGCCAAAATCTGGCAAAAATTTTCAGAATGCACAAAATTGGGCTTTGTAACAAGAGAACATGATGTCGAAGGAGGTGGCACTAAGTAATGTCTCCGGAGAGAGAATCGAGGATGCCTTCGCAGCTGAAATTCAGAATACCTCCTTTCGCTTCATGTTCTCCTGATACCTGGGCCAAAATCTGGCAAAAATTTTCAGAATGCACAAAATTGGGCTTTGTAACAGGAGAACATGATGTCGAAGGAGGTGGCACTAAGTAATGTCTCCGGAGAGAGAATCGAGGATGCCTTCGCAGCTGAAATTCAGAATACCTCCTTTCGCTTCATGTTCTCCTGATACCTGGGCCAAAATCTGGCAAAAATTTTCAGAATGCACAAAACTGGGCTTTGTAACAGGAGAACATGCTGTCGAAAGAGATGGCACAAAGTAATGTCTCCGGAGAGAGAATCGAGGATGCCTTCGCAGCTGAAATTCAGAATACCTCCTTTCGCTTCATGTTCTCCTGATACCTGGGCCAAAATCTGGCAAAAATTTTCAGAATGCACAAAATTGGGCTTTGTAACAGGAGAACATGATGTCGAAGGAGGTGGCACTAAGTAATGTCTCCGGAGAGAGAATCGAGGATGCCTTCGCAGCTGAAATTCAGAATACCTCCTTTCGCTTCATGTTCTCCTGATACCTGGGCCAAAATCTGGCAAAAATTTTCAGAATGCACAAAACTGGGCTTTGTAACAGGAGAACATGCTGTCGAAAGAGATGGCACAAAGTAATGTCTCCGGAGAGAGAATCGAGGATGCCTTCGCAGCTGAAATTCAGAATACCTCCTTTCGCTTCATGTTCTCCTGATACCTGGGCCTAAATCTGGCAAAAATTTTCAGAATGCACAAAATTGGGCTTTGTAATAGGAGAACATGATGTCGAAGGAGGTGGCACTAAGTAATGTCTCCGGAGAGAGAATCGAGGATGCCTTCGCAGCTGAAATTCAGAATACCTCCTTTCGCTTCATGTTCTCCTGATACCTGGGCCAAAATCTGGCAAAAATTTTCAGAATGCACAAAACTGGGCTTTGTAACAGGAGAACATGATGTCGAAAGAGGTGGCACTAAGTAATGTCTCCGGAGAGAGAATCGAGGATGCCTTCGCAGCTGAAATTCAGAATACCTCCTTTCGCTTCATGTTCTCCTGATACCTGGGCCAAAATCTGGCAAAAATTTTCAGAATGCACAAAATTGGGCTTTGTAACAAGAGAACATGATGTCGAAGGAGGTGGCACTAAGTAATGTCTCCGGAGAGAGAATCGAGGATGCCTTCGCAGCTGAAATTCAGAATACCTCCTTTCGCTTCATGTTCTCCTGATACCTGGGCCAAAATCTGGCAAAAATTTTCAGAATGCACAAAATTGGGCTTTGTAACAAGAGAACATGATGTCGAAGGAGGTGGCGCTAAGTAATGTCTCCGGAGAGAGAATCGAGGATGCCTTCGAAGCTGAAATTCAGAATACCTCCTTTCGCTTCATGTTCTCCTGATACCTGGGCCAAAATCTGGCAAAAATTTTCAGAATGCACAAAATTGGGCTTTGTAACAGGAGAACATGATGTCGAAAGAGGTGGCGCTAAGTAATGTCTCCGGAGAGAGAATCGAGGATGCCTTCGAAGCTGAAATTCAGAATACCTCCTTTCGCTTCATGTTCTCCTGATACCTGGGCCAAAATCTGGCAAAAATTTTCAGAATGCACAAAATTGGGCTTTGTAACAGGAGAACATGCCGTCGAAAGAGGTGGCACTAAGCAACGTCTTCGGAGAGAGAATCGAGGATGCCTTCGAAGCTGAAATTCAGAATACCTCTTTTCGCTTCATGTTCTCCTGATACCTGGGCCAAAATCTGGCAAAAATTTTCAGAATGCACAAAACTGGGCTTTGTAACAGGAGAACATGCTGTCGAAAGAGATGGCACAAAGTAATGTCTCCGGAGAGAGAATCGAGGATGCCTTCGCAGCTGAAATTCAGAATACCTCCTTTCGCTTCATGTTCTCCTGATACCTGGGCCAAAATCTGGCAAAAATTTTCAGAATGCACAAAATTGGGCTTTGTAACAGGAGAACATGATGTCGAAGGAGGTGGCACTAAGTAATGTCTCCGGAGAGAGAATCGAGGATGCCTTCGCAGCTGAAATTCAGAGTACCTCCTTTCGCTTCATGTTCTCCTGATACCTGGGCCAAAATCTGGCAAAAATTTTCAGAATGCACAAAACTGGGCTTTGTAACAGGAGAACATGCTGTCGAAAGAGATGGCACAAAGTAATGTCTCCGGAGAGAGAATCGAGGATGCCTTCGCAGCTGAAATTCAGAATACCTCCTTTCGCTTCATGTTCTCCTGATACCTGGGCCTAAATCTGGCAAAAATTTTCAGAATGCACAAAATTGGGCTTTGTAATAGGAGAACATGATGTCGAAGGAGGTGGCACTAAGTAATGTCTCCGGAGAGAGAATCGAGGATGCCTTCGCAGCTGAAATTCAGAATACCTCCTTTCGCTTCATGTTCTCCTGATACCTGGGCCAAAATCTGGCAAAAATTTTCAGAATGCACAAAACTGGGCTTTGTAACAGGAGAACATGATGTCGAAAGAGGTGGCACTAAGTAATGTCTCCGGAGAGAGAATCGAGGATGCCTTCGCAGCTGAAATTCAGAATACCTCCTTTCGCTTCATGTTCTCCTGATACCTGGGCCAAAATCTGGCAAAAATTTTCAGAATGCACAAAATTGGGCTTTGTAACAAGAGAACATGATGTCGAAGGAGGTGGCACTAAGTAATGTCTCCGGAGAGAGAATCGAGGATGCCTTCGCAGCTGAAATTCAGAATACCTCCTTTCGCTTCATGTTCTCCTGATACCTGGGCCAAAATCTGGCAAAAATTTTCAGAATGCACAAAATTGGGCTTTGTAACAAGAGAACATGATGTCGAAGGAGGTGGCGCTAAGTAATGTCTCCGGAGAGAGAATCGAGGATGCCTTCGAAGCTGAAATTCAGAATACCTCCTTTCGCTTCATGTTCTCCTGATACCTGGGCCAAAATCTGGCAAAAATTTTCAGAATGCACAAAATTGGGCTTTGTAACAGGAGAACATGATGTCGAAAGAGGTGGCGCTAAGTAATGTCTCCGGAGAGAGAATCGAGGATGCCTTCGAAGCTGAAATTCAGAATACCTCCTTTCGCTTCATGTTCTCCTGATACCTGGGCCAAAATCTGGCAAAAATTTTCAGAATGCACAAAATTGGGCTTTGTAACAGGAGAACATGCCGTCGAAAGAGGTGGCACTAAGCAACGTCTTCGGAGAGAGAATCGAGGATGCCTTCGAAGCTGAAATTCAGAATACCTCTTTTCGCTTCATGTTCTCCTGATACCTGGGCCAAAATCTGGCAAAAATTTTCAGAATGCACAAAACTGGGCTTTGTAACAGGAGAACATGCTGTCGAAAGAGATGGCACAAAGTAATGTCTCCGGAGAGAGAATCGAGGATGCCTTCGCAGCTGAAATTCAGAATACCTCCTTTCGCTTCATGTTCTCCTGATACCTGGGCCAAAATCTGGCAAAAATTTTCAGAATGCACAAAATTGGGCTTTGTAACAGGAGAACATGATGTCGAAGGAGGTGGCACTAAGTAATGTCTCCGGAGAGAGAATCGAGGATGCCTTCGCAGCTGAAATTCAGAGTACCTCCTTTCGCTTCATGTTCTCCTGATACCTGGGCCAAAATCTGGCAAAAATTTTCAGAATGCACAAAACTGGGCTTTGTAACAGGAGAACATGCTGTCGAAAGAGATGGCACAAAGTAATGTCTCCGGAGAGAGAATCGAGGATGCCTTCGCAGCTGAAATTCAGAATACCTCCTTTCGCTTCATGTTCTCCTGATACCTGGGCCTAAATCTGGCAAAAATTTTCAGAATGCACAAAATTGGGCTTTGTAATAGGAGAACATGATGTCGAAGGAGGTGGCACTAAGTAATGTCTCCGGAGAGAGAATCGAGGATGCCTTCGCAGCTGAAATTCAGAATACCTCCTTTCGCTTCATGTTCTCCTGATACCTGGGCCAAAATCTGGCAAAAATTTTCAGAATGCACAAAACTGGGCTTTGTAACAGGAGAACATGATGTCGAAAGAGGTGGCACTAAGTAATGTCTCCGGAGAGAGAATCGAGGATGCCTTCGCAGCTGAAATTCAGAATTCCTCCTTTCGCTTCATGTTCTCCTGATACCTGGGCCAAAATCTGGCAAAAATTTTCAGAATGCACAAAATTGGGCTTTGTAACAAGAGAACATGATGTCGAAGGAGGTGGCACTAAGTAATGTCTCCGGAGAGAGAATCGAGGATGCCTTCGCAGCTGAAATTCAGAATACCTCCTTTCGCTTCATGTTCTCCTGATACCTGGGCCAAAATCTGGCAAAAATTTTCAGAATGCACAAAATTGGGCTTTGTAACAAGAGAACATGATGTCGAAGGAGGTGGCGCTAAGTAATGTCTCCGGAGAGAGAATCGAGGATGCCTTCGAAGCTGAAATTCAGAATACCTCCTTTCGCTTCATGTTCTCCTGATACCTGGGCCAAAATCTGGCAAAAATTTTCAGAATGCACAAAATTGGGCTTTGTAACAGGAGAACATGCCGTCGAAAGAGGTGGCACTAAGCAACGTCTTCGGAGAGAGAATCGAGGATGCCTTCGAAGCTGAAATTCAGAATACCTCTTTTCGCTTCATGTTCTCCTGATACCTGGGCCAAAATCTGGCAAAAGTTTTCAGAATGCACAAAATTGGGCTTTGTAACAGGAGAACATGATGTCGAAAGAGGTGGCACTAAGTAACGTCTTCGGAGAGAGAATCGAGGATGCCTTCGCAGCTGAAATTCAGAATACCTCTTTTCGCTTCATGTTCTCCTGATACCTGGGCCAAAATCTGGCGAAAATTTTCAGATATCTCTAAAATCAGGCTTCGTAACAGGATAACATGACGTGGAAAGAGGTAGCGCAAAATAATGTCTCTGAAGAGAAGTAGAAGCCTTGAACGAAAGTCGATAGAGTTTGAGAGTATTGAATGGCATATTTAAAGTAGTGCTTTAATGCGAAGATTTTTAAAACCACTCTGCGTGGAAGGATCTTTTTAGGTGTTCTTTTTAGCATATCTTTTATATGTGATTTGGAATAGGAAGGAGTAAGTAGTGCTCGTTAAATAAAAAAACTCTTTTACCACTTAACTGCAATTTATTCAAATAAGTGAAATGCAATACAATGAAATGTTACAAGTGTAACTGGGTTAGGTCTGGGTTAGGGGAGGGTTAGGGGTATCCGTTAGGGATTTCTCCACGAAAAAAAAAAAAAAGGTCTGGGTTAGGGGAGGGTTAGGGGTATCCGTTAGGGATTTCTCCACGTAAAAAAAAGAAAAGGTCTGGGTTAGGTCTGGGTTCGGCTGAAGCAGTATCTTGTGCAAATTTCATATCAATGAACCCAGTCGAAAATGCAGCCGGTTTAACGTCTTCTATGTAAAAATTCCTTACCTGTAAAGCAGAAATATACACGATTAATAATCGCTCTAGTTACAGTATGTGAGATTAGTTACATCGCATTGGCACACTCTAAACTCTAAACATGTCACACATATACAAGCACGCACACACGCACAGCATTTCAACAGATTTCAGAGTAGGTAGTTGCTGAATTGGCCGCTTCTCGTGTCGCACCCAACGTTACCGACTGATTCTAAAATAAGATTACAGTGCTACGAGTGGTAGGAATTAATATTAAATCTTACCGGAAACATAAAATCTAAAACGACTAATTTCAACCAACATGTTGCACAATAAAATTATTCCCTTTACTAATATATTTTCATACGTGACAAAATGTTGTAACGTTTCTCCCATTTTCAATAATAGACGAGTCAAGTTACTAAAAATATTTTTCTTCTTACAGGTTTTAACTTCGGAATATTTTGACGGAATGATGGAAACCTTGATAGTAATCACAAGAAAATAGTGACTTTATATACCTTATACTTTATTGTAACACTGTAAAGGCCTTTTATGCAAATAAAATGAAAGAAACTTGAAACAATCTGTATTATTATTCAGAAATACCGCTAACGTAGAATATTGTAGCATAAGCACATTTCAAGTAATTGAAATGTACAATGGATTTTCTACGTTTACAGTACCAGCCAACTTTCCATTTAAATTTTTATAAGTATAACGGAACAGCTAAGAATTTCTTTCCTTATTCAGAATAGAATACAGAAATAGCAAACAGCTCTCTCTCGCGTTCACCGGGTAATCGTCGATCTATCGGTATTACCATTTCTGTGCAGGAAAAAATGCTGTAATACCGACCTGCCGAATCGGCCAGGTCACGTGACGTGTCTACCCCCTTAAGGACGATTTAAAAAGTTGCTTAGATTAAATAAACAGAACGCCAGAGCCATCTGTCAGTGGCACACATAACTAAAGTAAACTTCTTGTTCAGAGTGTGTCTGTCTCTTTCTAAATAGCATTCTCTCTCTTTTCAATCGCCACCTCCTCGGATCGTGCGCTCCTGCTACCAGGAGCTGAAAAGTATCAGGCTCGCATAACCAAAGTTAGTGGCACGCCGCCTATCTCTATCCTTGTCGCACGCACGATCTTTCTCTCTCGCTCACAGCGTTCACCCTAGCTACCTCCACCAATGTTCTGCATTCCTGTTCACTCAGCTGAATTTCAGCTTCCATCCGACGGAGTGCAAACGGCAAACTGCACATACGATGTCCCTATTACGGTGCCTTTACATTTAAAGAAGCCGTACAAAAAAACTCACATAAATAAATATAAGGAAAGAATTTTGTTTAATTAAGTTGAAGTATTAATGTATCTGTTACAAACGAGAAGAGTGAATTTTTAAATAATTGTAGCATAGTCATAGTAATTTTTATTAAAAAAATGCACAAAGATTTCGATGGGTTTACCCAAATCTTTACCGAAAACGGTAAGGAACACGTAGTTTACAGAAGTGAATAAATTGATGATAATCATGATTTGCACTTATGATAAAAGCTTCTAATTTCATTAAAAAATAGCAAAATGAGCACGTTTAAAACGCTTTCGTATTTTTTGAAGTGAAGCCACCGGGACGAAGCGGGGAGTTTTTTGCATACGACCGCATGCTTATAGAATTGTATCCGTACGAAAGCTGTATGATTCATTATCTGTGTCATATTTTATTTATATTTTTAATAACTTTAATTTTAACTTTTATTTTATACTTTTGTCACAGACGAGGTATAGAGGTATACAGTTTGGCTGGCGACACGTACATCCATAAGGTGATAGGCCTATCCCATACCTCGTCTGTTTCTGTGCTTTTGTAATTGCGGTGAATACAGTTCTCAGCGTTTCTGTTCCCAATCACAGTGTGCAACAAAACGACTCTTTTACCCGATGTCGGTACTATTTCAGATCACGTGCTCGAAGTCCATAAGATAGATTTCTCTTATACTTCGCGTTGATAAGAACACAGCTGTTCGTTAAAATTGATCACAGATTTAAGATATTAAAAAATTGTTAACGAATAATCAACCGTACACGAAATAAATATACATGTCATCGCTAAAAGTTTTACCAAAACTACGGTTCGAGGTGCAATTTTAAAGATACATAAATTAATCTAACTATCTTGATAACTCACTATATAGTTCTCCCCTTTTGCGTTGGGGTTTGCAGTTGTATTTAACGGAATTTAACCGTATTTAAAAAAGAATTATTTATTGCCCGAACAATCATTTTAAACAGTTAGTTAATTTATCGACCTCGATCTGTTATAGCCACCTAGTGGCGATTCCTGCGAACTAAAGGAACCTGCTTGTTCTTAATATCTCTGTCCTTTTCTAAACAGCATACTCTCTCGCTCTAATCGCCACCTCCTTGCATTATGCACTCCTGCTACCAGGAGCTGAAAAGTATCAGGCTCGCATAACCAAAGTTAGTGGCACGCCATCTATCTCCATCCTCGTCGCACGTACTACCTTCGTCTCTCTCTTTCTCTCTCCCTCCCACACAAACTTCACTTGCATACCTCCACCGTCATTCTGTGTTCCTGTTAACTTGGAGAGAATTTCTGGTTCCATTCGGAGCAGTTCAATCCCATTATACCGTCAAGGACCCAGTTCCTGATCAGTTTAGGAAAATAAACCAAATAATGAGCTTATTATGATACAAATTTATTCTAGCAAATTACTAAATAATTATGAAGTATTCTGAAATTTATAAGTAAAATTTGATAGCTCATAGTAAAACGTGTGAAGGTGATCAGAAACTGCCCCCTTTGCATTTTTCACTTTCAAAGTTAAATTATAAAATAATTATTATTATGTGTGCACTTTTTTAAATACCAAATTAAAGATAAAACATAAATTTACTGAAATAGCAAATATCCCTTTACCTTGTTTAAAAACCTGCGGTAGTTACTCTTAAGTGATCAGCAACTGGGTCCTTGACGGTATGATATTTTATCGCATTGGAGAATTAGGAAAGTAACGATCGCCTTTGAAAACCGTTAATAACTATTTATTTACCTGTGTACAAAGTATGACGAAAAAATATTATTAAAGATCACTAAGGATTTATATTTTCAAATATAACTGTAATAGCGCATGCCTTACAATTAGTTTACGGGTTACAGAACCCAGTAAACTATGCACCGAATAATATAACTGGGAGAAGCAAATATACGCAAACATATTCAGCAAGAAAATTGTTTATTCATTTATAAGAGTATTTTATAAGAAATATCTTATAAGAGTTCCTGCACGATCCATTCGACGACGCGTTACGCGCAGTTTACCGATCGTTCGCCCGAACATTCACGCACGATCTATAGATCAAGTCCGCTCGAAGATTCGAAGTGACTTACGTTTCGCTAAACCGTGCGCAATATTTAAAACAGCGCTTCTATTATGGAAGTCAGGCGAGAGAAGCAATAAAATACGTTGTCATGTTCGTAAGGAAGCTAGCTTAGTCGCTTTTCTTCCAGAACAGTGAATCTCACCCCAGTCGCCCGGCCGAAGGGAAGTAAAGGGCCGGTCAGGACTTTGAGGAGATCGTATCCTCGTAGATATAAAGCTGCCACTACGAAACCTCGTGGTTTCAGGTCTTGCTTCTAATCTCCAAGCGCATGCATTATGCATTGACTGACTCGATACGCTACCTGTTTGACCATGTTCCTACTATGAGAACTGTTTTTCTTTTCTCCGTTTCGCGATAGGTCGATAAGAGGGTCCAACATAGTTATTAATGTAATGCTCCGTAGTGACGACAAAGAACATCGAGTTTATAATTAAGTCTGACGCGTTGAAGGAAGTGTTAAGGAATTGGGGCAGTTTTTTATAAACTGAGGGAAGTTCGGCCACCCGGGCATTCCGATTTGTTTAAAACTACGCAGGTTTCTGCAGGAGCTCGATAGAAGTATCAGGCAATTTTTCGTTTGTGCCCATTTTCGATTCATCAGGGTGAAAACACCCCCTAAAGGTTAACGAGCATTTTCCTATTTTCTAGTATATCTCGAAAACTATAGTAGATATAAAAAATACTGTTGCAAAGAAAATTGAATGGATTTGTATGCTGTATAAAACTGTGTAATCGAATTGTTTAAAACTTGTGGTGGGGAGCATTTTACTCTTTAAATTACATTTAAAAATTTTTATTACACAGTTTTACAGGCCATGAAAAGCCGTTAAGTTTTCATTGCAATAATTTTTATATATCTAGGGTGGATGCACCATTTGTGGCCACTTCTTAAAAAATATAATATTTTTCCGTGTAAGCAATAAATGTAACCTTATATTTCTGGCGGTATACTAAACAAAATATTTACGATGTGAAATTCTCCACATAATAATGATCAGCAAGCCATTTAAAAAATGAGATAATTAAGCACATGGCCAAAAACGGTACGTCTACCCTACTATAGTCTACAAGATATACTGGAAAGTAGGGAATCACACATTAAGCTTTAAGGGGTGTTTTCACCCCGAAGAACCAAAGATAGACCCTTCTGTCGAGGTTCTCCACAAACCTGCACAGTCTCAAAAAAAAAAGATCGGAACGCGAACTTACCTACCTCGTACGAATTGGGCGTTTTCAGATATTTTGCGAAAGGCCGCTCGCTCGCGATAAGAAAATTCCGTCGCTCGTAAGTCCGTATTCCCTCCGTGGCCTACATGCGAAACGCTTTTATGCGTCATTTATGATATTTATGCTATGCTCCGCCTCCGGTAGCGCGCGACCTTACGTTTAGTTTATACCCTGTCGCCATGAGGTGCGAGTAAAAAATAGCAACTATTTTTTATTGCGCGATCGTATCAGCAAGCTGCGGCACGCATCGAGGATCGCGTTATGAAATAGCATGCCTGCGAATGCATGATTTACTTTTGAAAGTGCCGTACAAGCTGCTCCAAAGCACGTGGCGCAGATCGAAAGGAGGCGATTGCTCGCGAGACAATTAAAATTCTCTCGGGTGGGATGGCTTTCTCAGATGGGGAGCATCTGCTGTAACAAGTATCCGAAGGCACCTCGTACGCGCGTGCATGCAACTTTTCAATTAACTTCGCCGCAACGCAAACAGATCCCCCCTGCCCCCTCACGGTGCTTGGCGGTTTATTCAATCTCCATCGATTGTTTCGCAGCTCGACGTTTCTGTTCTCTTTCTCTCTTCATTTAAATACAATGTCGGACATTATCGGTCGTTCGGTATCCGTGGCACGTTACTCTTCGCGGCTTGGAGCCGATATACAGCGTACAGCTGGAAGGGAGATCGTCAGTTTTACGGGTGAAACGCGTTTAAGGCCTGCGTTCAACGACAAATAAATATGCTAATGGGCATTCGGGGGAAGTTGAAATGCCGCGCACCTTAGCTTTTGCACCGCGTCGAAAGAAGAAAGTTAAGCTAAGTTGGCGGTGCGGTTCGGAGGAAGCGTCGCGAATGGCCGCGGAGGGGGATGAATCGGGGAAGAAGAGGGACGGATCCGAGGTTGGGGGCGCAGAAGATGGAACGAGAGTTCTCTTAAATAATAGAAAATTCAGAGGAAGTTGATAAGCCCAGGGCGCGCTGAAACTTTTCACTCGGCGCCTTCCATTTCTTATTATAATGAATGCATATCGGCTTAGCCGAGGAGGCGGAGAGCTACGGCCGTAAGAACCCTTTCCCGGTTTTTGCGGCCGGTGCTCCTTGGCTGGTGCTGTAATTCCATCCATTTAAATACTCCCGTGCGTGGCGGCAAGCAAACAAAGCTGTTTCATCGGCGCGATCGCTCGATGACGGGGGGTGGAGGGCCGACGATTTTTCCTGCCTACTCCTGGAAAGTTGCCGGTTAGGGTAGTCCTCGGCGAGTTTAATTCGAAATGTCAGTGGCAGATTGCGCTCGTCGAACCACATGTTGCCACAGCCGACTTCCCACGAGATTCCTGCTCGCACCCACGCACACACGTCCGACAACATACCGCGGAATATTTCGGCTATTATTATTACTACCCTAGCCGACGCCGTGTCTTTCGGCGTGACGGCTGCACGCCCGTCGTCCAGCTCCACCGTTTCCATTCAGAATCGATCGCGTATTTTCCGCCAAACCGTTCTTCTCCCCCTATCCAGCCGCAATCAACCTTTCCGCGGTTGCCATCGCGTTGAAAGTACGTCCAGTTGCGCCCAGAAACCGCGCGAGAATCAATCCGTAAGATCCGTCGAACGGCAGTGGCGGTACACGACGGTGACAAGAGACCCGGCGAAAGGACACCATGAAGATTTCTGGAGGAAAGGGAATTATGGCGAAAGTTTCTAACTCGACGGTGGAGTCTAACAGGGTTGCTTTATTAACGGAGGCGACTAAATCCACGGAGACAAATGGCCACGGTCCTGTTAAATCATCGCGAAAAACTTAGCGATTTAATAAGCAATTTCATGGAAATTTTCTGGTCGTTAGCGTAACGACTTTTTCGATAAAATGTTTTAAGCGCTCGATAAATGACGCGACAGATACGGCGGATTTCTTCACTCGTTTCCATACTACTCACGATACGTGCACGCGTGGAACGTTTCCAAGGCGACACGCGAGGTGGATAAAATATTCCTCAGCGATGAGGATAAATGTAAGTCGGTGACACAGGGATCGTCTTTGGCGAAGGGACACGTTTTTCAGGCGTGATGCTCGTTGATCCTTCGCTGATTCCGCTTTTTATCCCGTGGAATCGATCAAACGTCGACGCGTCCTGTCGGCCACCCTCTCGCTCATATTACCGTGCCTGTGCTTGCGAGAGTCCGCGTGACGCGTATCGACGTCACCGCAGACGAGACCCGAATGCCGCATCTCGCTAAAACCAGGGATAAAATCGTGTTTGGCCCGCAACAGGGCTCGATTGCGTTGGATTTACTTGGGCGAAAGAGGGTAGGTATTTTACGAATCTTATCTCCCGCAGACCGCGCTGCCTTCTCTTTGTCATTACTTCTAGACCCGCGAAAATCTTCGGAATTCGCCGGCCGTTCGGTATCGAAAATATTTATTCGCGTCACGGCGGCCCGCGTCCTCCCGGCGGTGCTTTCAAAAGCTCAGGGACCGCTATAGGACCGTAAGTATGTATTATACGCGCGTCGTGTGCGCACGCGAGCGGGCGAACAGGGAAAGAGGGAGAGAGCGGGGCGTATAGTTGAATCGGTGGATATGCGGAGGACAGCGTGCCTCTTTGCGCAACCCCGAAAGCAATATATCGATGTTTAGCAACCAATAAACGGATCCCTCAAAGAGGGCTTTTACCGTAAAGCGCTGGTGCTTCGACGTCCCGTTTCTTCCGTGGATGTTGCGCCGGCAAACGCTCGCACCGTTACCGTACGTACACCATCGGCGATCGTGTGCGGGCGCACGTTAACGGCGTCGACCGAGGCACTCTCCGCTTTTATGGCTCAAAGTAAACGCATTTATAGAGCCGTTTTGCCACCACCGCCGCTGCGTAACCTCGCGGACGACCATTTAACGCCGCTTTTATGATAATGTTATCAATAGCTCGCGACCCTCCTCCCTTCCCGCGAATCGGCTCCCTCTACTTGCCGATTATTTACGACACTCGTCTATCGTTCACCTTACCGCGCGTCTCGCCCGCGTACCTCGTCCCCGTTCCAGAAGAACCCGCCGTTGCTTCTTTCGAAAGCAATTTCCAACGTCGCTGCTCGGCGCGCCCGTCCAAATTAATCTCCAGCGCGAGGCAAAGACGCGTCGTCGGGGGGTTGCTTTACGAGTGCAAGAAACGAAGTTACAAGGTGGACAGCCTGTGTCGGACACTCTGTCCGGAACAGTTGGCGTTTTTACGCCTGTATAATAAAATCCCATACACTCGTCGGAGCAGCGAGCGGCTGACGGAGACCAGGGTTCTTAGAGGCGCTCTTACACCGTCTCCGGCTTCGCGGTGTCACTGGCAGCTTCGTCATAATTCTCCCTTCGAGTAGAGAAATAGTTCTGGCGACCGCGGCAGAGGGACTAATCTTCTAATTTTAATAAAGCGATTGGCATGCTCGACCGCGTTCTTTCCACTATCGAGTGCATTAACGAACAGGTAGGGGCTCGCGAGCGTAATAAATACGCGAACCATCATAAAGCCCGGCGTGTACGGCAGGGTTGACGCACACGTTCCTCCGTAGTGGCGGTCGCGTACGTGAGCCAGGGGTATATAGAAAGGCCGGCGACCACTGTACACAGAATTCTCGGGATATTCCCGGGGAAAAGCGAGTAAAAAGACGGGGCCATTGTAGGAATCAGCTTCCTGGAGGGAGGAGGACGGGGCGGAAGAAAGACGGTCCGGATAGAAGAATCGGGTGGTCGAGTGGCAGAGAGAAAAAGAAGCGGAACGAAGGGAAATGGGGGGGTCTCTGGTGGAAGCCTCGCCGAACCCTGTTGACCAGTGGGCAGCGGCCTTGACGTATGTGTAGGTATAGCGCTAGCTGGGAAAAGGCAGCGTGCACCGCACGGGCTCCTAGGTTCGCCCACACCCAGGATTTCGGGGGAGAATCCTTGAAAAGCGGAGACCAGGGCGCCATTGGCCGCTCCGAAAGCTCCGTCTGAGCTCGGCCAATCGTGGGCCGGGCTGATAACGGCGGCGGTTCTTCTCTTCGTTCCGCCTCCTCAAGACGGAGCGCTTTTGGCACGGTATGTACTATATCGGCCAACCTATATCCCGGGTCCACTTCTACGCTCTCCTCTATATGGATCGACCATCTTCTTTTCTCCGCACGAGAAATTTCCACCCGTCTGGATCGAGTCACCCGCGGGGTCGTTTGCTACAGCCACTTCCTCCCCTTTTTTCTATGTTTCCTTTGGCTTTAGAGGAACGCTCAGGGGCTATCCATGTGGCCGAATTATTTTTCCTTCCCGAAAGTTCCGGTGGTTCGTGGGATTTATACGTCTTTTGGGATTCCCCGTTCTGCTGGTGTACAGTGTCATGAAAAATAGAACTGACGTTCTCAGATTCGCCTCGAGTCTTATAGACCGAGAAGTGTCATTTTATATGCGTATAGGTATGCATGCGGGATCGGCGATGAATATTGTAACATGCTACAATTAGTAAACAACGATTAAACGGGAACAAGGGCAGACGTAACTTGAGCATAACTCATGTTAGCATAACTTGAGACACTGGCGTCGATTGAAAGCTTAATGAAGTAGAGGGTAAATTATGGGGGCAAATTGGACGTAACTGCAAAGAAACATTGGATATTACACGAGCAGTGATCAACCGGAGCCTGTAAAAGGGTATCTACCCACGTAAACCGCGAGTTATCGGTTAAATCTACCGCAATTAACACGTCTGGCATCGAATATGTATTCCGAATTGACCGATTGATTGTTAATTAGCGGGCATGAGTCTGCGCGAAAGAGAGCCGCAACGATCGAAGTGGGTTGCCGGTTTATCTACGCGGTGGATCGCAGGTGGTGTCGTTCTTGTCGGTAACATCTTGGTTCGCGTGCAGGTTCCGGTCAGAGCTGTGTTTAAGCTGGTTCCGTCCTCTTTTCTAGAAGAAGGTGTGCTCGAGTCGGTGCCCCGTAAGTGGCGTAATGGGACTGGCCGTTCGGTTGACAAGATAAAGGGTGATGATAAGGCCTCTCCCCCTGCGGAGGGTGCGTGACCGTGGTGTGCCGCGTGACGCGTGTAATAACCGTAGCGCGGCTTCTTGCACGCACCCCGTTACACCCCACAACGCTAAACGTACACTTACTCCTATAGTTAGCCGCGTGCACCTTGGTTACACGACAGGTGCCCATTTGCCGAGGATTCTTAAAGAGGGCGAACTTTCTTTGATGTCGAGCCCGGTCGTGTTGGTCCTTTCCACATTGTAGATACGGTTTATCAAGGCGCGCTAGGTTCACTAGGTTCTCCAACGTTCGCGGAAAGACGATAAAAGATTTATGGGAGCGCTAAAAGTTTATGCTCGGCTTCGATTAGGAGCACCGCGTGCGTTCAACGACAGAGGATTCCATCGACGGGAGTATCGGCATGGTACGCTGCGCTGCGCTCCGGCTCTCCGATCCTCCCTGACGGTTCCACCGTTCCTGAAACAAAGAACGAGCAAAGTTATACGGCGGCAGGATATCCAGAGGCGCCATTAATACAGCACAGCGGAAGTACGAACCGCGTGACGGATGTTGCAGCGCAAGAAGCACAATAACGCGCGGCGCGAGCGCGGTCGCCGGAACAGGTGGAAACGATCACGGATCATTTGAGCCGAAATCGCAGCCCGCCGGAACGTAAATCGCGCAGATATTTTATGGCATCGCGGGCAGATTACAGGCACAATTAGCATGAGACTACATAATTAATAACTCGATTAATGCGCCGGGGCGGAACGTCTGCCCATTGGTGCACGTCAGCCGTCGTTCGGCCGTCCGTCCGCTCGTACGTTTGTCCCGGTCACGATTCGTGATCTCCTATTTACGTCGCGATCCTCTGTTGCGTCGTAATCGATTGTCGTCGTATAATATCGGCGTCGATCGCTTATGCTTATGCCCACCCGTTCGCGATGCATTCTCTCATGGATCGCTTGCGTTATGTGTATTTAGGCCCTCCCCGCCGCGGGGCAAAACTCATTAGCGGGCCATTCCATATTCCAGGAGGGAAGTCAGACAGGCCGCGACCGTAGCGTGCACTCGCACGGCAATTCTCCGGTCCATTGTCAAGGGCCGAAAATCTGCCAGGCCCTTTACCTGGCGGCCGTAATGCTTCATTTACTGCACTCGCGTACGGTAGGGGAGACCGGGGCTGGTTGACTAATTGTTAACAACTTTGCACCGACGTATGTTCTACCGCGGAAACACTCACTGTAGTTATTAAATAAACGAGCCTTTTAGTTTTATTTAACGACTAGGAAAGAATGTCTTTCTACGACGGTATACCGAACAGAAGTGAGCTCTTCTCTAACAACGGACTGTTCTATCACCGTTGCCAGATATTGAAAGAAAAAGACGCTCCACAGACGTATCATTATCTTTTACTATATTCAGGTTTCCCTGAATGTTGAATAATTTTTGCCTTTTAATAACTGTAGTAATCCAACAGAAAGAAGTCACTTCTACTATGCCGTGCATCTATGTCCGACCCCGCGGTCGCGCGTTTTTTTTAACAGTTATCAGCGTTTGTCGAAAAATTGACTGCGTGAGTAAATATTTTTTTCTCACGCTCTATGTAGTTACAATAGAATAAATGTTAAGGGACTATTAGTGTTTTTGTTTATACGTAAATAATTGGGGGTTATATAGATTATTGAAGTGAAAATGATCGGTCGGTGCTGGTCGACTAATAACGCCAATAGGGTTCAAATTGTTATTTTGTTATTCGGAAACTATGTTATAAATACGTTATAATTTATGTTTCGGTTGAAAAAATTTTATTACCACTGATATAAGTTACTAATAATATTTTCTTAACTGATTGTACCTATACTCAATCTACCCCATGTTAGAAAGACATTAAAACGCCTTAATAGTTGTCACATTGAGTGAACTTTAATAATTTAATCAGCTAGCCAATTGTATGCCCCATGAAATATACTAACCGGTTTAATATTTCGTCCACATAATTTATTAAAAATCAAAAGCTGAAGAACTGGCCTACCAGCCCCGGTGTTCCCTATACGTACAGTTATACAGCAAATACGCAAGCGAGTGTTTTCGACACGCGACAAGATTCATCCTCGCGGCGATATTTCCGGCCGCGTTTTCACGGGCGTACCGATCAGAGAGGCGGAGCGGAAAGGGTGAATTCGGGGCGCGCCCCGAACGCCAGAGAAGTCGAGCGGTGATAAATTTGTGGAAAAGATTTTCTGGACGCGAAGCTTTATCGCTTCCTTGGCTCGACTTGGCATCGACGGGGTCGACGTGGAATTAGAAAAGGACGGCCTTGTTCGGTACGTACACAGGTAGTCGGTATCGAAGATTTATCAGCGGCCGAAGACGGGGAGGCTGATCTCGAAAGACAACCGCGATTGAGTTACGTTGATTTTATTCCGCATTATTCCACCCAGCGCCGCGATACGGAACCGCTCCTTGGCCAGATCACTTTTATTCCCCGGATTGCCCTGCGCCCGTGCGCTCGCGCGCTCCTGCCACGCCGGGATTAACGTCATTGCGGTTTTTAAGCAGGCAATTTCCTAATTCGGTTGCCCCGGGATCCCTGATTTATCGCGCTTTTGCCAGTTATTCCGTACTACCGGTGATTTACGACGCTGCTTCCGCTCCCGTTCTAGTTCCAGACTCCTTCTCCATCCTCCTCCTTCTTCCTCTCATTCTCCTTCATTCCGTGTCTCTTCTCGCGGAGTCGCAGCCGCTTCCGCGATGCAGCTTCCTCTTAGGCGTAGCTGCCCCCCTTCGATCGAGCTCCAAGGGCGTGCCCCGAGGAATCGGCTCTGCGAAAAGGGACACGTTCAACTGGCGCGGCTCTCGCGTCGCTAGATACCGCGACAGGACTCGCATTCAGAATGGAGGGGGGGAAAAAAACGGTTCAACGTACTTGGCAGATTAATTGAACGCGAAACGGTGCGGTTCACGGTGCGTGCTACGCATCCGCGTGAGAAATTCGATGTATTGTGCGGGGGAACGCGTCGAGGGAACCCACGGGGCTATCCCGTCTGTTTAAGTCAATAATTAGTTATAATCTTAGTGTAATCGTGGCGGGCCGCGATTAACAGTTATAATCAAAGCCCGTTATCGGCGAACGTAATCGGCGCACGGTAGCGGCAATTAGACTGGCTAGAACTAACGCGAGACATACAATGAGCGTAATGAGAAACGTCTCGTCCGCGTTTCCTGGAGAGCGCCTTTTATTTTTAGAGTTATCGGTGTGAAACGTAGTCACCCTTGCGGTGCGTTTAGAATCTCATTTGTTCCTGGATTCGCTCTTAATGACGGCTTAATTAGACGGCCGAGGAGGATTTCGAACAGCCGTCTTCGTGGTGGATTCAACGAGATCGCCGCCCTGTTGTGGTTTTGGTGCCCGACCGTGCAGGGTATTTTTCCACGGCCGGGCGAAATAATGCGCCCTAGCTCCGGTTATGCGGTAGAACGGGCAAACTGTTGTTTCTCTACGCGCAAAAACAGAAGGTACGCGCGGCGGTTCGGATTCACGGTGGACTGATCATTGCGCGAAAACACGAGCGGGCTTGTTTTTGCAGCGCGGGAAACTCGATCGGAGTCCACTCGCTGGAATACTCTCCGTTGCTATTTGTAAAAACATACTTAAGAGATAGGTGGATACGCTCTGCCTTCGAGCCAGACCTGTCCGGACCGAATTTCAATCGAAGCTTCGCTGTGTTTCCAATTCGAATCGTTACGCGGCGAAGCTCCGAAAACAGCGAGGAATACCACCAACGGTGGAATTTTCCGGCGGAGACATCGATCTTCCTTGCGATCGGCGGCTTCCCAAAAGAAATGGCCGAGCGCGTGTATCCCCACCGTATGTATTTACGCGGACGCGGCGAGGAGAGGGAAGGTTAGAGGGAGAAACCGTCGGAAGGATCGTTTCGAGGTTAACGAGGAGGGCCGTGATTCTAAGGGGGTGGTTGGAGGCGACTGCGAGGGTGGTAGCAGAGCAGATAATGGCGGGGACAGCAAAGGCAACGGTAATGGCAGCCCTTGGGACATTGCTCGGATTCGAAGGAACGCTCGTTAGCACCTTCTAACCGTCCTGGATCGGGGCCGCGTTTATGGATCCTGTCAGGACTCGGGAGGTCCGACCCCTGTTGTCTCGTTGCCTCCGTCTTGGTCCACTCTCCGGACCCTCCGATTCTTTCCCGGCTAATTGTATCCATCTTGCGACTAATTGACGGCTAGCCGCGCACTTGACTGTCGCAATTTTATCTGCCCGACGTTCAGTCCCAAGGGAGGAACTGGGAATTTCGAATTTTCGACCTGGCCGCCGGCAATGGCCACGAATTATGGGGCCGATAAATAACTTGGCGTATCCACCGCGAAATTATAATTCTCGTAAACGTCGTACGCTTTATGCGTGCGGGGACGATAATTTACAAAGAACTCGCGCTTAATTATCTCGCTGCTTTTCCATTGTGCTTTTAATTAAATTTAATTACCCAACCGGCGCACGATGGCGCATCTTTTCGCGTCGATGGCTCGCGGCCGACGAGGAAATATCCCGTCTTGTTTTCCGAGCGGCGCGAATCGGCGCCGCGGATCGCAAATTAAAGAATTTCATGGTTTCGCTTTATAAATACGTACCGTGGCCGACACGTGAACAACGGAAAGAAGGAAAAAGTATAAGGAGAAAAAGACCTTTGTCCTTTCTGCCAGCGTTCCATATAGCCGGGGCGATATCCAGCGATGGTCGTTAGATCGCCGTTATCGCCGTCGCCGTTAGTTACTCCGCCTATTGTAACAATTTCATAGAGGTCCGTGCAGGGTGTGTAAAACCCTGCAACGGCCTCGCGTGTCGGAAGACGATAGTCGTCACAGTGACTGTTATATCAAACGGGGTCGAGATTGCGATAACGACTGGAACATACGTAGGATACACGGTTTACGTACCTACACTCCTGCTGGGTAGTTAGTGAGAACGTACTTTCGTCCTACGCACGAGAGGGTGCAATGTCGTAGGACCGTTTCCACCCTTCTTTTCCTTCAACGCAGATTCAACGTTCCATTAACATTGCGCATCATTTCGCTAGATGGCAACGCGCTGTTCGGTAGGAGCGTTCTCGACGTCGCCTCCTCCAGCTTGCGACTTGTCGGTCAGATTTTCTCCTACGCGTAGGGGGCTTCGGGCGGCTCGTGGTTCCTAGTCGAAAGCGTGGAACCGGGTGGACAGTTTTCTCGAAGGGAGAAAAGGTGCCGAGACCAGGGTGGGTTCCAGTTCTACGCCAGTGGTCGGTAGGTGGTACGTATGTAAAGGAAGCCCCAGTTCTACGTAAGCCGGAACGCCGGCGTTCGTGGTCGAAGCCAATCTCAGTCCACGCTGGCCATTTGGCGTTTCCTCGGTCGTGTCGGTCGTGCACACACGAGCTTGCCTTTTATTCCGTTTAACCCCTGCCTCCGAGCAGCGGCTCACCCCCGCTCACCCCCGCTCACCCCCTGCCGCTCGGTAGAGGGCGAGAGGGAGAGAGAGAGAGAGGCCAGGGCAGCTTCCTAAATGATTAATTACCGATCTCCATCGCGCGGAGGGATCCTGCAGGAAGGCGGGTCGTTGGACGGCCTTAAAGTAAGCTCATTTCTAAAACGGATATTCCGTGTTCCGCGTGCCATGGAACGGCATTCGGTGGCCCCCAGCGTTGCTGCCACTTCGCTGCCGCCTGCCACCCCCCTCTCTGTATATCGCGCCCCCTTTTAGTTGCGTAAGCAGCCCCGTAGACGGTGTTCCCTCTTCGCGTGGCCTGCCGAGTGCCGACTTCTCGGAGATCGCGAGCTCGATATCGCGAACGCTCTGGTCCCCGGCGTAAATGAAATGCGCTACGTGCCAGAAAAAAAGCTCCTACCTCGTTCCGCTGATCGATGAGCCACGAAGTTCTCGCAGCGACCCCCTATTCCCACTTCACTCTTCCCGATCCAAAGCGATTTCGTTGCGCTCAATTTTACGCTAGCTACCATGGCACAAAAACGATGCATCGCGTCGCTCTTCGATCTCTAGATCATAAAGCTTCGGCTGGATCTTGGGTAGATCTCTGGCCACGGAAATTTTCAGAGTTTCATGACCGCGAAACAACAATTGTAGGGCCGCGAAGTCCAATAATAACGCGGGCGCGCGCGTCAAGGTCAAAGCAGACCGAAAATGCGTAGCGTGACATTATTTTGCCAGCGACCGAAATGACGTCGACGTAGCCGTGCGTTACCACTTTTCTGAAAAGTGACCGGGCGACGCGCCGCTTGCCGCAGAGATCGTTACGAGTCGCAAGCGCGAACATCCGAATTTATACTTTTTCTCCATTCTTCACTTACCTCATTCAATATATTGGTATTTACAAACTTCTCATACGCGGTTTTGTAGGTGTGTATATATATACACACCTTGCTATTAAACCAGTGATTATTATTCCTCCTACACAATGATTTTGCGATGCGCTACGCAAAGAATTTTATCGATGCGATTCGATCGAGCAATCAAAATTATCTGGCGGAGGGAGCGAAAAGGAGAGGCGGTCGCCTGCACGAAATCTCTGCGAAACGACGATTCTCCTTTCGTCGATCCTTTCGTGCTCTTTCCTCTCTGGTGCTCCCCGTCCGTTTGCCCAGCACCTCTGTGTCTGTGCGCGCGTTTTCGTGCGATACGCTGTGTTATCGTTTGCATTGCAAATGGCAACCTACCCCGCCCACATTCAAACACACACACACACACACACTCTATAAGCGAGAGAGAGAGACAGAGAGATTACGGAGCGTGCACGTTTTATGGTGAAATCGGGCGCATGTGCGAGCTCGCCGATATATCGAGTCCTACGCGGATGAGTCACGAGAATCGGAACAACCCTAACGATGCCCTCTTAAGGGGGCTGAACTGTCGAATTTCGACACGTTCCGCCGCGTTCTCGAATTATTTTTGCCAACTCGGAAGGGGATTAGGGGGAAGGGCTAATAAGCGAGCCGATCCAACGATGCAAGTAGCTCTGGCAAACACTTCGATCGCGCAAAGGTGCTTCGGTCGATTCTGATCGCTCCGCGCGATTAAATTCTTTTGTATCGATGCGGCTGACGCGTTTCATTTCTCGAGGAATAAGTATTCACGGATTGAATTAAAAAATATTTTCCGATCGCGAATTCCATCGCAGTGTCGACCTCTCCTCCCTCGACCCCGTATTTTAATTCGTCGCGCATGTTTTCGCGTGGCAGCCCACTTTCCTCTCGCAACTGCCGTCTGGCGGGACTTATTTTTTCATCCTCCTTATCCCGAGCCAGGTTTACTTAAGATATTAAAGTGCTCACCCTTCTTCCAGCTTTCTTTTGCCTCCTGTCCCATTCCTCCGTCCCTCCCGAGGGGGCGCGAGGTTCCTCCGTCTTTCGCCGGCATCCCCGAGGGAGTTTGGTGCCTCCACGTCGGCTTCGCTTAATTTGTAAGCGGATTTTTGCACTAATCAACGGATTTAAGAAGGACAAGGAGTTGGAAAGACGAGGGGGGGGAGCACGGGCCGGAAGAACGAGGAACCCGGGCGAGACTGGGGGGGGGGACAAGAAAGTCATTTGAATTTATTTTAATTATACTAACGAACAGGCCGCGGAACGAGGGCCTAACGAATTATTTGCTCGAATATGATTGCGCGGAATTTCTAACGAGGGATCGACCGATCTCTGCCCGCGTCTTTGGGGATCGTTACCACTGGCTGATGGACTCGCCCGTCCCGACCACGCCAACCAAGAAGTCTTTAAAGCCAATCATCCACGAGTCCCAGACTTCCGTTTCGCGCAGGTATCGCCACGCGAGGAAAGAAACTCTCGGCTAGACAGAGGATGACAAAACGAAGGAGACGCGAGACCGCACTCCCGACCGGGTCGTTAATAAATCATTTTGTTAGCGACGCAGCGGCTAAAGAATCCGACGCGCGATAATGGATCGGACGATTATTCACGGATCTCGTATCGATCGCCGTCGATATTGCAAGTGACTACCGTGACGGGAGCACGAGACGAGCGCCCGCCTCTTTTGCATTGGACAAAGAGAAGCAACTATCGAGGGCAGCTCGATGGATCTCCCTCGATAGTCTGTGCGCTCCTGTCGCGTGTTTGCAGACAGCCTGTATTCTTGCCTGCGCAACTAAACCTTACGAGGAGACAACAAACATTATCGTCGCTCGCGGGCCACGAGTTCTTTCAAGCTACTCGTTAAGGTTTGAATTCCGAGGGAAAAAGGAAGAGGATCACCGCGAAGGGGGACGCGCGCCCGGCCCTTCCAGGACGGAAGACTACCAGAAAGAAAGAAAGAAAGAAAGAGACGCGGGGAGAAAAGAAAGCGTGGTTTCCTTAATGAGAAGTACAGAGTAAAGCTTTCTTTGCGCGTCCTTTTGCCTGGAAGCGGTCCCTTGCCCTTCTTACCCCTCTTTCTGGCGTGCTCGTCGCCGCGAAGAGTCGAATCGGATTCGCGGCTCCGTGTAGACTTTTTTTCCAGCCGGGCAGCCGCGCTGAAATGCTTCTTGTGTAAGTAAAAATCTAAAGTGACTACCGAGATCTAAGTTTTAATTAGTTTATCTTGGCCGCGTGGCCATTGAATATTTATGAGCTATCGCGGCCGCCGCGCCAGTGCGCCGCGGAGCGCGAGAGAGCAATCAGCAGAGAAACAGAGAAAGGAAGAAGCAGGGAAGGAGAGAGAGAGAGAGAGGAACCCTTAGCAGCAGCGAGGGATGCTGCTGGCAAAAGGGGACGAAGAATGAGATTCCACCGGCCATGGAAAGGAACCGCCTGTGGTTACTGTCATCCCGTGGGATTTCGTTTTCGATGCTTCCGCCGAGACGCGATCCTATGAGATATAATTGCACGCCGAAGTACACGATGTTCGCCCCCGAGAGAAACGGTTCTCATCTGGTCCCAACTCCCACGAATCGTGATCCGCTTCCTTCGGGGGAAGTGGCCTCTTCTAATAGAGGCAATTATCGTCACGTAGGAAGAGCAGGGAAGCTACAAAGTCTCCACCTCCTTGAGATTTAATGCCCGCATAAGTACTCGGTATCCTGCGACGATAAAATTACGATCGAAACAGATGGAGGCGTAGTCTGTCGCCAGTAGCAAGGAGCACGAAGGAACGTTCGAGACATAGGTACGTATCTAGGCCAAGTGGAAGCACTCCTTTTCTTATCCGTCGCATAATTCGCGGGCGGGGGGAATGTGACCAGAGGGAAGAAGGATTCGAGGTTGGCTGCTAAGTCAGTGCGAGCTTCCACCACCCGCGGAATCCTGGGGTCGGAAGGATGGAGGAGAAAGAATCTATAAGTCCATAAATCTGTAAAGCCAGTCGACGAAGAGGAGAGCTCGGGAGAAAGCAGCGGGAACAGGGGGATATAAATTTATGGCCGGGGCACCGTAAAAAACAGAAGCAGAACACGCTCAAGGATTTTTACTTCCAGCAGATTCGACGAATATTCCCGGGGTTTTGGCAACCGCCGTCGAATCTGTTTATCCTGGTAATCCCTCGGTTCCCTGAAAATGGGAACGATTAATCGACTGGGTTGAATCGTCGCAGTTGATACGTCGAATTCTTTATAACACACCGCCCGAAGACACACCAAAGCCCCCGGGTGATTTGTGGCACTGTTTGCGCCGTTTACGGTATCAATTTCATCAACACTGTCCGCTCGGTGTGTCCGAAACGAGACAGAAACGGGGGCCGAGCGTGCACCGTTGGAAGGGGAAAGTTTGGATTGCGATAAAAAGTTCGCTGGGAATAAGTTTTTTTCGTGGAGCCCATTTGCGAACGGTGATCGCGCTTTCGCGAATATTCGAGACACGTTTATCTACACGGCAGCGCGCACGTGCTTAACGCGGCGCGGTGGGTTACAGATTGTCGATTCATATTTACATTTTAATAACTCTTCTCTTCTACCTTGTCACTCTTGTTCCCACTGCGCGGTGCCGGCCGCGTGGACGCGGAAACCTTTTCTTTCCTATTCAGCTCCCCCCCCCCCAATCTCTCTCTCTCTTTCTCTACATTTTCCGCGATAACGCGATTCCACGTGAGCGTCGTATATTAACGCGCTTGCCGCGCCATTAAAAAGAATCCCGTTTTAATACCAGTATCAGTACCGAAATCTTCTGTGAACCTCGCGGCAAAGACGAAAGAACGCTTTGCTCTACAAACGTTTGTACAGGGTGATTCGAGTTCCTCTATTCGCTCTTATTTTTTTAATGCATCACGATGCTTTTTTTTTATAATGCATTACAGCCATTCTTAATTTAATGCGCATGAAATTTTCGATTTAACGAGCTCCCCTCGTAGACGCAACCTACCATGTAACTCTTTATAATTATATCGTCCAACAACACCGGAGCTTACGCATCCTCCCTCCCCCCGCCCCCCTGCCCCTTTGCCATCTCTCGTTTTTAATCGCACGCCGTAATTATAATAATCCGAATTTCAAATGGGACCGTGTCCAGGTGCGCCGAACCACGGCCGCGTTATAGGGAAATATTTTTCTGGTCATTGGATCGTCGCGAGCGGCGAAATGTGTAATTTCTGATATATATATATATATATATATATATATATATATATATATATATATTTAATATTACTACGATGATTCCAGGTCGCGGTCTCGTAATTATAACGGTATATTCGTGCGTCCGCTTATTATTACGCGCGGGGTGAAAATTTTATTCGTTTTAATGATTACCGGGGCGAGTGCACGCGCTCTTTTACGACCGCTGTAAAATTTCCAAAGGGAATAACTGGCGTGTGACGGGAAAATGTTTGAAAATTCCCGTTTCGGCCGGATCGAATTTCGTTTATTCATCTTTCCCTCTGAAGCGGAATTTCTCTGAAATTATCCGCCGCTTGGTGCGCGTTCTTTGGCACTTTTTTATCACCGTGCTCGCGACACCGACGCGACGCTTGCAGAGGAGCGGAGCGTCGCGCGAGTGGGGAAATCATTTAAATTTAAAAGGACCTAAGTTCGAAGTTTTAAGCAGACCAAAGAAAAAGTTCATTGTCCCTTCCCCGGGGCCCGCATCGGGCGTATTTGCATGAGAAAAGTGTTCTACGATTCCTTCGATTACACACTCGCCACCGCGGCACCGGAGATAGCTCACATTCTAGGAAACTCTTTCAAGCCGCGATCTTTGTAACGATGAACTTTCTCGATAGTCGTGACACCGTACACGTGTTCCATTCACAGTAGGGTGGCCGTTGGTTTGACTACTCACCGAATACTTTTTTCACGCTCCACTCGTTTGATCCCTCTTCTTCGGCATTCTCTTTCTCCTCTCGCTCCTCCTCGTCGATTATTCAACAGCTTCTTAGTGTCCCGGTCGAGGCAGCCTCCAAAAACACAACGTAAATTCCACCACAAATTTCGTTTCACTTCTCTTCACCGCTCGTTACACGTTAATCCATATTAATCACAAATTAAAATACATATGTACATGAGCTATTCCACGTGAAAAATACAGGGTTAAAAGAAATTTTTCTTTCAATGTTTTCGGTATTCTCGAGAAAACTAGTTGGAATATCTGCTCACCATATAAAAGATTAGCAATAGTAGGTAACAGATATTCCTACTATTTTTCTCGAGAATACCGAAAATACTGAAAGAGAAATTTCTTTTAACCCATAGGCTATTGTTTTGAAAACGCGTGCGTGCGGAATGACCATGGGATCCGTGCATTTCCAAGTGGTGTGCACTATCGTAAGTTTTATTTTCTTATTAACTGTTCCCAAAATTTATCCACTTTTTTTAAAAAAAGCATTTATTAGTCGAAGACTTAACGAATCGGATGGTATTTTTTTCAAGCCGGACCGTGGGTGGGAACGACATCAAATCGCGATTTAAAACTTTGACATCGATTACTGTTAAGGTTATTCAGAATAAACAAAATATTCTTTATGCGCTTTGAGAAAGCATTCCTTCAGCTTTAAAATGAACCCAAGACGGTTGCATTATCTTCAAAAATGACCGAGATATTACGGTTTAAGTGATGACGCGACAGCCGATTTTGTTTGAATTTTCGAAACTTTAACATTAAATATTTCGAAAACTATTTGACATAGGCCGTTGAAATTTAGTATACTTTGTTTTGACGTGGAATAGCTCACATGCAAGTGTCTTAGCATTCGAGAGACACGCGGTCACGCGCCGTAGGTATATAGGTACATATACCTACTCGGTCTCGCCTGATTTCTAGTTACGCTTTATATACGATTAGCGATAGAACAGATTGTGCGGCAAAAATATGTACCCGGTTCCGCGGTTGCGGGTCGACTGCCGCTTATCAGTTTTCTTACCTGAACGCGCCCTTCCCGTGGCAAAGTCGTTGAGGAACAAGGTCGCTATTGTGTATCAGCGCGGCCTCGGCTCGCAGGCCAATTTTGTAAACACTCTCGCATTCGACGATTACCCCTACGTAATAGCTACGCGACCATCGAGTCGCTGGCCGTCGCTACGCTGCCTACCGCCGGGGGCGCAGGGGTACAGACCCTCTGAAAACGAAACAGCAACGCGCCACGCGCTTTGCAAGCGTCTTTAAAACCCGTGGTTGCTAACATACGTAATCCTCTGCCCTGTTCTCGAGCACCGACACGACCCACGGTTCCCAATGGAGGTTGATATTGGCGGTTGATTATCAATTTTCTACCAATTTGGTTCCACTTGTAGCGGCGCCAGCTTTTGTCCCGCTAATCACCCCTTGGCTCCCGCTTTCGCCCCCCCGCCGGGCACATCCGATCCGCTTTGCATATTACGCCACGATATATCTCTGCTATTCTGCATGACTTGGCGTGTCTCGCCCCACGTCGCATTTTTTCCTGGCTCCCCCTTTCCCGATGGAAAATTCTCTTCAACCACCAGCCGAAAGGAGCGATCGAGAAGAATAACCGGCCGGTCCTCTGAGTCTCTTTGTAGTTTCGAAGGTGGAGGCTGCTAACTTTTGTATTTCCGCGGGAAGAAAGCGGGCAGGTAGCGTTGGAAGGAGGCGTAACGCTGCTTTTCCCCTCGACTCGAAGAATGCAGCCATAGCCTTTCGCGAATTAACCGGGAGGCTGGCGGACGCGTTCGCAAAACAACAGAGGGATCAAACGTGGACGCTTATGGGATCAGCGATCTGAAAACGTTGTGTTGTTTCAGGTGAGCCAGCTCTCACGCGCCACACCCTGTTTTCCACGCTGTATCCGCCCTGTTCCCTCCCTCTCAACCGCTCGCCCTCCACCGCCCACCGCGACCGATCGGAATTTTGAAATCGCTCGGTCTAGCGGCTAACAAAATTTTTTATTCCCCCCGGAAAATACGAGAGCTACGCGCCGCGCCGCTCCCGAGACTCGGCAAACATTCCCCGAGCTCCACGCGAATTTCACGCGCAGCGCCGGCCACTTTTTTCCCGGGGCCGTGTTTCTTCCGAGTTTCAGTTTATTTCCATGGAGGCCGAACCGCTGCGTTGTTTCGTTTTTTTCACGTTCATTAAGATTTATTCGCCATTACACGGGCGATCGGAGGAGGGTGGCAGTAAAGGCTAGGTGAAACGGCACGCTCCCAGGCTCGGCTGCTCAAGATTCCCGAGAGCCGCTGGCAATAAACAGTGTATCACTGTATCTGGGCACATTAAATGCCGCTTTAGGCGAGTTTTCCTCGGCTTAAGCGGAACGAATCAGGGTCCCGACGTCTCGGCCCTTCCGAGCAATTCGCGCGATAAACTCCTAAGAGTGTGCATCTACTTTATATTATATTTACTCGGGAGCGACGCTGTTTTAAACACCGGTGGGTGGCTGCCGGGCGTTTTGAGAGCGCGCGGAATATAGGAGGGACGATAATGCGATGAAATTCCGTGGGGATATTCACCGATGACGGTAGCAGAAGAGTGGAGCATGATCGTCTGTGACACCAATGACCAATCGACATCGGGGGCAGGGGGAGAGGTGGGCGCGGTAATGGGAAAGCCATGCACGCCGGCCCGATTCGCCACTCGCATAAAATTAACCAGTTGGTTCGTTCGTTCATTTTAATTAACGAAACACCGAGGGCATCGTGCGCGCGGTCCGTCTCTCTCCTCTCTCTATACCGCGTCAGAACATCCGCTGGAGGGTGTGCGGAATCGAGGCGGCGCGATCTGCTCGCGTCGTCGATCGTGTCCGTCGCGTTTAATCGGCCACGATAACGAAAAAATTCACGATTTTGCCTGGTTAATGGTGACAGACGGTTAAGGATCGAGCAGACGATCGGTTTACACGCATTTCTCGGGGCCCTCTGTGCCCTGTACACGTCCACGTCCAGCTCCGAGTTCGTGCATCAGCCTGTTCGTGCAGCGGAGAAGAGGAGCGTCGCAGAGGAAGAGGGGTCCGCTCCACCTCCGCGGGCCGAGGACCGAGGACCGTATAAGGTTAACGTGTAGAGCGGCACGGTGGCACGATGATGTCTCTATCTACGACGGAATAGCGGCCCGTTAGGTGTGCGAGCCGATGCAACACGTGTGCACGTAGATGGACGCGTGCATGTGCAAGCACACAGGCGCCATCCAGGCATGCAACGAGCCCAGGGTCACGTGGGGTCAGCCAGTCACGGAGTTAATTAGACGCCGTGCTTGGGGAGCTCACGTGGCAGCAGCACGCTCAGATATCAATCGCTCCTCCGCTGCTGGATGGACCCATGCTTGCTTTTCTTAAAAGATCCCAGTCCCCCCTCCGGTCCTCTCTGCGGAGAAGCCTTCTCCTCGGAGGACGAAAAATGGGATACCGAACAGATAGAATCGTGCTTAGAACGCGAACGGTACGCTCTCTCTCCTCTTCCTCGCGCGTCGATTAATTAACGCGCAAACAAAACTCCACCCTCTAAACACGATCTCGCGTGTAGCAAACGCCCCCGCCGCTCGAGGCCGCCTCGCATCTGCATAAAAATATTAGGCGGCCCAGCTAATACTTGCGCATCTCCGACGAGCCGCGTGCCCGTATCGCCCGGCGGAGCCTGGCAGCAGATTTTACGTCGCAGAAGAAACAAGCTTTAGTCGCCGGTAACTTTACCGCCCTCCTTCCACGGTCCCTCGGCCGACTTGATTATCCCGGCTAATTCGGCTTCCCCATTTGCTAGCGAGATAGGAAACCAGCGAGGCCCCTACCCTCCTCATCCTCGCCTGTCAGGAGACGCGAGATCACCCCGGACTTACCTTTCTGCCGGCTTCTTAACGCGCGCTACCGTGAAACCGACTATCTGCAATTAGCCAGCCACATTTATATGACCTGATTACGTCGGTTTGCCAGCCTCGTTTAATCCGCCCGATCCTCCTCCCCGGGGCCAAAATCTGCGAACAGCTTGCCAATTTTCTTCCTCGTGCCGCGAGACGCTCCCTTTTTTTCGTCCCGCCCTTTATCTGGTCCACGTATTTACAAACTCGAAGGAGAGCGATCGGTAGAGCAGGGGGTGAATCACGACGGTTTCCCGGGGAAGGTAAATGTCAGCGCGGACACTGGAAAACGAGGGAGTGCAGGAGAGCCGAGGGGAAGAGGTGGAGGGAGGCAGAGGCGAAGCGGGAAAGAGGGATAGAGGACACTTCATTAAGGCGTGCGATGATAACGAGGAGAGGAGGATTCGAAGAACGCCGAATGCCCTGCTCCGGTTCGCTTTAGCGTTAAGGGTTTCGCTTACGCGCCACCACGAGAGAACGTGCGAACTCCAACGTTCTCCGTGGAGATACTCGCGGCGAGAGAAGCAGATAGAGATGAAAACTCGTGGAATCGTGAAACGAGATGAAGAGGACGAGGACGAGGAAGAGGAAGAGAACGAGGACGAGGGCGCGGCATGACGGAGGGTTCGGGTGTAGGTCCGCCGCCCCTGCTGCCTCGTTGGAGATGGAAGCAATAGGGATCAACTAGTATGCAAATCGCATGTAAATATCGTTCACTCTCCCGGTACCGAACCAGCTAAAGCCTCTTTCTCTCTCTATCTTTCTCTTTACGTCTGTGTCTCTCCATTTCGTGCCTCGTCCTCCTTCTCTCTCTGCCGCTCCCTTTCTCCCGGCCGTTCGCTTTCTCGGCTGTGGAGTACCGAAGAGAAGAAATCAAAGCAGGGGACAAAGCAAGCGCAGACGAGATCGTGACGGAATTCTTTCTCGTTCTTCCGCTACCCACTCCCTTCGGCTGAGCTGGCAGTCACCCCCTCGAAGGTATTTGCTTTTCTCCATCTCGAGTCCCCAACGATGCGTTCCGACCAAGTGGGTGTTACCGAGCCAGCGATCGCTGTCGTTAGTTCTTAATTAATTTATTCTTTCCCGGCGATCTCCGCCGGAGCATTAAAAAATACATGCTCGCTCCTGTTTTGGCCCCTCGCGCCGCCCAGGAATCCTCGTAACTGCTCCGAGCTGGCGAAGCTGCGCTGTTAAAAGTTCATGGAAATCTTAATCCATAGAAAAGTTCTCACGTTTCAAGGTAAATTTCCGAGAGTCTAACGGAATAATCGAGCGACACCGCCGCGGCTTTCTCTCACTATTGCCAATCGTAAACGTGGGAGCAGTTCTCAGCAACTGTGACATAATGTCCTCGTCGGTGACGGTAACGCCGACGGTATAAACTTACGCCTGGTTCGTCCCTCGCCGCATCCCGTAATTTCATTCAGACAGCCTTGTAAAATCGTCGATCAACTCGCAGGCAAGTTAAACGTGAAAATTCGCTTGAAAGGCTCGGCCACGAGAAGCTGACGGCGTGGTTGCCATCTGGAGCTCGACAAACTTTCAACAATTCCACCGGTAAAAGATGGGAAACGCGAAAGAATTGTGCAAACACTGGACGCGCGAGCCCCTGGGTATTAACGAGGTTTTTGTTGCACGGAGATGAATAATCGCCCGTTGGATGGGTGTTAATAGGGACGAGCATTAGTCGTGGAATTATATGACGACTTCTGTCTTATTTGGGGCGACGGTGCGAGGGGGTGGGAAAGAGGGTGAGACAAGTAAGACCTCTCTAACTCCAGGTATTTTCATCCTATATTCCTCGACCTCCGTGCCGGCAGCAGGATTACTTGGAGAGACCCTGAGAACTTCTCCCTTTCTTACCTTCCACGAGCCTCTCGGCTTCGCCAGACCATCGCGTCGACGTCTTCCTTTTCTCCCTCTGTCTCTTCCCGGGCTTCCGCATTACCATTCTCAAAATTCTCGATAAACCGGGGCTTCCGTCGTGACGTTTCGCCCCCCCCCCCCCTCCCCGTTCCAGCCACTATAGTCTCGCAGCTTCTATTTTCCGCGAAAGCCAACGGTATAATCGAGATTCCCGCTACAAATTCTGCTATTAGATAGGTACCTACCCTTCGTTTCCTTCGACTGCAACTGCAGCTCGGTATCGACGGGTCCGAGAATTAACGCGACGATTTGTGCAGGCCTCGAGAATAGGGAAGGAACGACAAAAAGCGCGCCCAAAGCTTTGATAGATCTCCATACAGAAGGGGATGCGAGCCAGGCGCGGCGGAATTCGATGTTCTCGAAGAATACGTCGGAGTGTTTGAACAGCGATACTTACAACTCCCGATTCGGCGGAGTGGCACGGCATTTTCTATGCAAAAGAGTTGAAAACGCAGGATGGTTCTTGCGGCGCGCGAGGGTGCAGGCTGGAAGGGTGGGAGGGAAATCTGTGAGAGCAGGGGGAGAGGTGTAGCGGTTGCAGCCGACGGCACGTTTTAATAATGCCTTCCCTCCACCGACGAAGAACGAGGAAGAAGTTTAACGAAGATTGTGCCAGATACTTTTAATTGCTATTCCTCCCTCTGCCGACGTGCGCGGCCGATGCTGGGAAATGAAGGGATGGCTGGAGGTCCACAGTGCCTCCTCCACCCTTTCCAGACCTCTCCTCCCCGCCAGCCCTCATCCCTCTCACTTTACAGTCTTTTTATCCGGGCATCCCGTGGACCCTCGTGATTTTATCGTCCTTGTATCCTCTCGACTCCCGTCCGCCGAAGAGGTTTGTTATTCCACCCGGCAGATAGGCGACAAAGGAATTAATCGGGTCGTCTCCTCCTACTCCGCCTCTCTCTCTCGAGGCTCTCTCTTTGTCGCTGGAGGGCCGTCAATTAAATTGAAACGTTAAAAACCAACGATAAATTGAAACGGTGCGAATACCTGGCTCCTCGTCTGCCACATTCGTTCCCGATTTCACGTCGCGCTGTTAATTTAACGTCGCAACGCGCGTCCTCGGGAGATCGTGTGATCCCGATGCTTTGCGCCTCGGCTGCACGACGGCGGACGAACGAAGAGCGTGAGTCGTTGGGGTGGATCGTTTCCTTACTTTTCCCGCGAATAAATAGCCCCGCGGTGGCAGCCATAGAGGAGCCACGGGGGGTGAAACGTGAAAAAGATCGATTCGATTGCCATTCCCCGGGGCATCCTGCAGAATTTGCGCTAGCTTCCTGCCAGCTCGCCTATTATGGAGAGCGGTGGTTGGGCGACGCGACCCGACGCGGTGCGAGCGCACGGTCCTCACAATGCCTACGAAGGCTTACGCCGACTATAATGCGAAGTCTAAAAATCAAAACACATTAATCTCCGGCACGTGGCGCGGATCGCACGCTGGTAACAAAACATCCTCCGCGTTCCGGCCCACGTGCCGGCCAATAGAGGCGCAGGCTACTTTCGGTGGCACTTGCGGCGCCGCTCGCTATTTATCTGTCTCCTTCTCTTTGCACAAACATCGTCGTTTCACCGGTCTATTTATTTGCAAAAGCAAAGTGGTTATCGAGCAGGCGGGGTGGAGACAGGTAGGCGGCGATCGTTCACTTCGCGAAGTAATCGTTGGAGGGAGCAAGCTCGACCACGTGGGCGTCCGAGCGCTTCTCTATCCTCCACGGATGACTAATCGACGTAATGTGTCAACGATGATTAAGAATCATGAAAGCGGAGGAGCAGAACCGATGCATTTCCCTTGGAAAGCACCGACGACTTCATGGTCGTTCCCGTTCGCGGTCCGATGCCACGCAGGCCTTTATGAGAACGCCCGGGCCCCGCTTGTCTCTCGCACCCTGGCCACGAACGTCACACGGATGTATTTAGCGACGGAGGGTCAATCTATCCGGCTGTGATTCTCCGTGGACAGCTCCAGTCGTCTCTGTCGAGCTTCTGACACGGGCCATTATTGATTGGAAAATTCCTGATAGAAACGTCAGCGACGCTGCAGCCAGTAATGTCTGATCGCGAAAGTTCCGGGTGCGGGCGTGAAGATTAACGAAAGGGCGGGACTGATGAGCGAGCTACAGTGCACGCGTGCCTCGGCGAGCGCCTCCCGCGCTCCAACACGTACGTGGAAGATACATGTAGCCGCTTATCTAATTCAATTTGGTAATATCGTGGCCATTGAGGGAATAAATGATTACCGGGAAGATATGAAGTTATCTGGCCCCGTGGGACGCGTAAATTGCCATTACCCGCTGCTCCCGGCGGGGCGGTGCGGAGCGAGAGAGGAGCCCGCGGCTTTTTAGGGAGGCCGCTTCGAGGATCTTAATTATTAATCGTTCTCGTTAATCACGCCGATCGGCGAGGATCGCGGACGGTATCTGAGCAGCGGCGGGCGCGTGAAATATCGCGTTGAAACGTCAGGCTAGCAAAAACGATTGCCCCACCTCCGACGGGTATAATTTATCCGACGTAACGAATATCAGATCCTGTACGGTCAGATCTGCCCGCTGACGATCCTTCCACGTCGTTCCTCGCTCCCCTGGAACTCGCAGCGTTTACAGACATCCGAAATCTATTACGATTTTTGGCTGGACGATGAAAAACTCGCGTGGGGTGTAACGGGTCGCGGGTCGTAACTGTCGTAGACCCGATTGGACGGATATATACGTTGCCGAGCGATCACGAAATCCTAGGGTGAGGCTCGTCAAGCCGCGGGGGGGGGGGGGGGGAAGGAATAAGGGGTGGAGGTTGACTGTGCGCCCGGGTCTCGAGGGGTGCCAATGGAAAATGGTGACGGCTAGAGGGGGCGCGAACAATGCGCCAGAGATTTAGCGTGACACCCGACGGTGCAAAACCAGTCTGCACGTCGAACGCACGTCGGTGACTTTAGAGGAAAGACTGTGCGAGCACTCTGCGCGATGCTCTTTTTCGAATTTTCAGAAAGAAACTTTAGGCAGAGCGTCTCAAGGAGCGGAGTACACGGAAAAGTGATCTCAGTGGAGTAGGTGTTACTAGTTCCGAAGCCGATGGAAATTGAAGATTTTAATGACCCTTCAGAGGAGCGCGTTTGACGGACGCAGCGTGCAAGTCGAAGCGGCATCAGAGGGCCGAGGATTCCGTCGTTTATCATTTTTTTTATTTATTTCGCACGCGACAGTCTGATTCACAAATCTTCTCCGCTAAGTAGGGGGTTCGGAGCTAGAGAACGAGGGGGTTGGTGGTCCCCCTCCGGCATCCCGATAGAGCGTGAAAAACAGAGGGGTCCATTGTAACCTCGTCCTGTGGCTAATGCGACTGTCGTCGGCGTAGAGAACCGGGTGCAAGAGGTTTCGTCCACGGCGAACATTAGCCAACGGTCGTTTAGCTGAAAATCCTCGCGGGGCACACGCGCGCTCTTTGGGTTCCGCCTCGTTGAAAGCGGATTTTTTTCAGCTGCACTTTCGCACGGAAGTCGAGCACCTCCGAATGTTCTTGCACTCCACTTTGTACAAGCTTAATTGTTTTCGTCGCGTCGTTGCGAAACGGACCCAGTTCTCCCCCTCCCTCGGGGCGCGTTTCGATTCCTCGGGCCGAGCAGCGGGTGGCCCGAGCCTTTCCGCCGTTAAAAGAAACCGTTCCCATGCCGCTCGAGCTTCGTGATAACGACGGATAGGGATCTAGATGATTGAAGAAGACAAACCGCACTTTGTTCCAGTTTTTCAATACATTCCTCGCTCCCGTTCATTTCCATCGAATGACGTTTGCCCAACTAATTCTAACGAGCGGGATGCGCCGCAGATTCTATCTGGCAGAACCGCTGCAAATTTGTACGCCGCAGAGATAAGGGGGTTCGCGCGTTGTAAAATTACCCGCAATAAACATGTCATCGCGGCCGTTATTATTTTTATCGCGTGTACTCGGCCGGCAGACGTGTGTACGTGCCTCTGTACGTAAAGTATCTGGCCTCGCATCGGAGTAGGTGTATAAAGTCTAACACGGCCGGGAAGGATTGTCTGGTGTCCGATCTCCGTGGGAGCTAGCGCACTCTAGTTAAGCCGTCATAGTCTTCCGCTGGCCTGACTATCTGTACCAATTAATCCCGCGCCGCCACCGTCGCCGTCCAACGTCTCTGTACATTTGCCGGTTAATCCGATTGCATTTATTCGAATAACATTTTCCGACAGACTCGGTCGCGCGAGAACCTCCCTCCTGAGCCTCTCTTAATTCACGACCAAGTAGCAATTAACACAAGGGTGAAAAGTAACCCGTGGCACGTGCACCCATCTTGTTACATACTACCTTGATGTTCGCGTTCCTCCATTCAGATTCCGATGGTGTAGTCAGATTCGTTGCTACGCGATACCAACGCGTAAAGGAAGTGCAATTAACCACTCGGATAAGGGTCAGTCGCATTCTCTTACAGTTTAGAAGGATCACTCGGCCTTCCTACCTCCCGCGAGCGTCATCTTTGCTCCGGAATCGATTATTGGCGGGATCGTGGCGAGCACGAGGAGGACAGAGAGGCAGAACTGGGGAGAGACAAGGAGGAACGCGAACGGGGGACGGTTGTTCTTTTAACACGGCTTTAGGGGGTCCTTTATGCTGACACAAATATCGCTTATGCCGGCGTCGCGCCGCTGTTTTGGTGGAGCCCGTGGAGCATTGTGCCTTCGAAGGCCGTGTGTACCAAACACCGAGCTCTGTGTACCCAGCAAACACGCTCGTCACGTGGCAGCCTGATCCCTTCCGCAGTCGCGGACTCCCCTTTACGGATTTGCGCAACGGGTCAGCCTATTCCCTTCGGAACTGCCTGTGGACCGGCTTGGATGGAGAACCTCTTCCCATTACGTTTGATACCGAAACCATCTCTCCTCCTTCCTCGAGAGATGATCCTGTCGTTGCGAGCGGACCTCTCGCAGGGCGGCGAGCCGCACCGCGCCGCGGGTACCGGCAAACACACGTGCGCGTTCTTTGCGTCAGCTTTGTTTGCCAGCATCCGCTTTCAATGACGGACCGATATTCCTGGCTAACGGGATCCGCTTCAACTTCTTTTTTTTCCATTTCACCCCCGTGGCTCATGAATACGGGATCGTCTTCCCATTCGACGCCGACGCCTCGGAGAGAAACGTTTGACCGAGGATCCTAGGGGTAACTTTCACGGATACGTTCCGCTGCTTTCTAGCGAGTGACTCGCCGTCAATTATAATTATAGGGATATCGGGTACAATTGACCGGAATGGTACATTCTTAACGCGGGGTGGTCTTTATGATAGATAAAGGTCCACGGCTCGTTTCCTCCCCTCTGTTCTCGCCGGCAGCCTTGGGGAAGGGTGTCGAGAGGAGCCTCGAAACTTCACTGGAAAGTGATAAATTATGTCTACGCGGGGCAAAATCGTCCGTAACGGAGGGCTTTCGAAAGGGCACACGCCATTACCTCCGATGTGTTCGCGAGACGACAACCGCGTCGACTAGAAGGCCGACGTCGTAGGCGACGAGGACGACTCGTCGACGAGACGTGTCCCGGCGATACGGTAACACGTTGCCACCAGAAAGGGAGAGATGATAAAGAGAAGCGGAGGGGAGGGGGAGGAGAGCTTCACCCTTCGGCCGAAACTGAAAGTTGTATTGTCGGACTCCCTTATGAGGGAAAAGGTCGGCATTATATTCGCGTTAGCGAGCGCTGCCAACGATCAAGACAGCGGTCAGCGCTCTTTCACGTCGGTCATCAATGCGCGCCATCAATAATCGCGCTCTGACAGCTTCCTCGACCTAAACGCTGGGATCTCCTCGTGGATTTAGATCCTCCTCGATCGACGATGCTTGCGAGAACGTTCCGCTATGGCGGAACGAGCACGAAGCAACGATTATTTGGGATGGGAAGATAATACTTGGACAGTGGCGGCGATGCCACGCGACATTTGTCGTTTCGCGATATCCTGATGCATTCCTTTTTGCACGGATTAAAGTACGGGACGGGGGAGAAAAACGCTGAACGGAGGAGAGTGGAAGTTTGGCAGAAACAGCTTGACGACCATATTCCCACGTGTGGGTTCGAAGTTGGTGGAACTGCAGTTTATCGAAAAAAAGTCGAGCATACGAAAGGGAGAAAGAAAAGACAACTTGATTCTCCGTGGAAAGCCGGCTGTTTTCACCACCCTCGACCAAATACCATTCCCCTGGGTGGCTTCCTCCGCTCCGCCAGAAACTTTGGCAATTTATGCACCTTTTTCGCGCGTAATAGCGTGTATTCTATCAATGCGCCTGCTCCTCCAAGATATTACTGTTTCTCTGCTCAGCGATGCATCGTAACGATTCGAAGTCTCCTATCAAAGGGTATTTGGGGAAAAAGACTCCTCGGTGGAGCATGCTCCTCGCAGGCAAGGAGTAAATCCAAGAAAGCACCTGGCGCGTCTCCTGCGCGGGATCCGTGCACGTGTCGAAAGATATTAAGTCGACGGGGGAGGATATGAGGTGTAACGACATCGGGAGGGTGGTGCACGATGCGTCGCGTACACGGCATCGATCTTCATCCATCAGCCACGCCTTTGCCCTACCCCCCGACAGAAGATTTCTTTGCGGTTTCTCCGGCCGCACCGCCAGATGTATCGCGAGCGCGATGCACGAACTCTTCGGCTGCGTTTTCACGCAGCCTCGAGCCTTCGATTCCCCGATTCATCATCGCGATACTACCCGGCGAGCGTCTCTCACGCGTGATCGAGCCGGCGCGTGGTTGCGAACCCTCGGCCCCCTGCTTCCGATTTCAGGAGGGCAACGTCGATTCCGCTCAGGATCGTAGGAACCGCAAATCACCGTCTCGACGGCTTGACCAATCGTGACGAATGAGCGACGATGATTCTGCTCGGAATCGAGAGCGCGGCCGATGAGAACGGCTAATGGATCCCATCCCTTCTTCCCAAATACGAGTCGGAGGTTGTTCCTCGAAATTCAGAATGCAGATGGAACCCCCTCTTGTTCTTTGGTCCTCGACCAAACATGGCAGCCCTACTCCCGATCCCGTCTAGAAGAAGTCGATGAGTATTCGACGCATCGAAAATCCACGAAATCCAGCAAGAACCACGGGAAAACCTAACTCCATACTGAATGGCCCCGCACGGCGCGACGGTGAAACCTGAAACGCGAGTATACGATACGAGGACCCGTGAAAAACACCCCCTCGCGTTCTCTGGGAGCTCGGCTCAAAGACACCGCGTCGGCGTCGCGCGTAACCGGCGTATCGCCTCGCGATCTCATTAATTTCCGGGGAGCAATAAAAACGGGCGATGCCGCGTACATACACGGTGGAGGAGAGCGCGTGGGACAGACCCGCCCACAGGCCGTTCCACCACGGCCAGGAGAGACAAAGCTGGGATATATGTCGGGGCTAAACGGAGGACAAAAGATAGGAGTGAAAGTACGAGGAAAGAATCGGGAATAAATGCTTTTTGCTGCGCGATATCGACGGTGGTATTTGCTTTCGGTATTTCGACGAGGGGTGGGCGCGCGGACGGGAAGGGCGAGCAGAGCGAGAAGGGCGAAAAGGGCGCGAGAGCATGTCGATCGAGTCGATGATGCCGGCAAGTCGTGCACGGGAGTCACTCGGTGGCATTGTGCACGGCACGTGCCGTCAGAAGAGAAAACGAGCGTGGCCGTCGGTCGAGGCGTAGCCGAGAGAGCCTAGTCACCGAGAAAGCGGCCTCGGCCCGCTTACAACTTACAATGCTCCATTCCTCTCCTATACTCGCGCCCAGATCTACCTATATATAGTATATGGACGGAATTAATTGATACCGCGTGCCCGGGCATCGGGCAAGGGTTGCGTAAGCACCGTGGAAAAAGCAACCTCTCTTTCACCGATTCTTTCATCCGTTTCCCTTGCCCGTCGGCAGGGACAAGCATTTAAACGGCCACCCGTTCCTTCCGCTTCGCTGAGCTCTGACAGACGATCGGATCGGACGGACACGTTCCGATCGTCAGCACTCGGTCTCGTTAATTCGACAGGTCTCGGGTCGCAGGTCGCAGGTGCGCCCACGACGACGAGGAACTCTAGCGGGATGAAGCGCGAGGACGGCGCCAAGTCGCGCGCCAAAGTTATTATAAAAATAATCAAAGTTTCCCGGAGCAGGATGGAGGGCCGAGTTGTACGGGCCAGCCTCGCGTACGTCAGGACGACGATGCTGGCGTCGCCGCTCATTACGTTTGACGATTATGCGTTAATTTGCAGCTAGCGATACTTCAAACGATTTTTATTCATTGCGCGCGCCCGCTCGACGAGGACGAGCTTTGCCCTTCTAACTGAAAGTCGTTTGTCGTTTCTGGTAGCTCGCCCGCCGGAGACGTAGGCGCCTGGATTCTTCGAGTTTTATATTTTTCGTGTCCTCCGCCGGGGATCGAGGTTCCTCGTCAAAGGATCCTCCGGATATGATAATCCCGACGGCAAGCTGAATGCGTAATGAAGTTTCTCCGGCGACAAGAAGTGGACTTGGCGTCTGATTAGCTTTGCCTTTACGCGCATCTCGGCCTAACGCGCGCCTCTGCCTCGCCGGAGATTTTTCAACGACCTCGCAAATTGGCCCCAGCTCTCTCGCGAATGCAGCCCGGGAAAGGCTGCGGACAATTTCTTGCGACATCTCGCGAGAATCGCGACCGCGTAATTGAATGTAGTTATTTCGATGGGGTGGCTGACCCACGCCGACAACTAGCGAATCAGGTGGCCGCAGCAGATTCCCCGGAATCGGTGAAATCGGGCTGATAATCCTCCCCATTAGACTCGAGGCGTAAAAACCCAACAGATTGGAAACCGCATTCGGTTAGACGGCCAGCCTTTATCCGGCGCGGAGAGGATCCTCTCTCTTTCCCTTTTGCATTAGCGCGTCCCCGATCTGGCAGAGCGGTACTATTAACTAATGCCAGCACCCCTGTTGAACGCAATGCCATACGTGCACCAGCCAACCAGCGAACCAGCTAACCAGCCAGCCGACCATCCAGTCGGTCGGACAGGGTGCGGAGGAGCGCGTTGCTGGTAGGACATGCCCGGTACGACGGGACAGTTTAAGCCCTGATATATCGCTCGCCGACACTCCCAACTTCTGTCGCCGTTTCTGTAGCGCTTTTTTGTCACGGCAAGCCACGGCTGACCATATGTCCACGGAAACCGAGATCCCCATCGAGTATCCGTGACTCTGCCACGCGCTCCCTGTCCGATTCTTCTCTCTAGCCACCGTCCTATGTCAAAACTCCAGTTCTCTGGCCAGCTGATAACCTTTTCTTTCGCAACTGTCCAAGACCCCCGACGAACAACCGCCTCTGTCCCTCCCTCGATCAGCTCCTGCACGTAAGTTTAGGATACCGTGACAGGAGCCGTCGAGTCGTTTACATGCTTCACTGGCTCGCCTCGTTCCTTTGCGCCCATTGGTTTTCCGGTTACGTGGGCGCGTTTAAGCGAGCTTAGATAACCCATGGCCCAACGGGCGAACCCCACTTTGCACGTAACAAATGATGCCACATGTTCGAATCTTGACTCGCTCTCTTCCTCTAACTCTGTCTCTCTGTCTCTCTCCTCTCGTCACCGAGCAACCCGCGGGGCACGGAGCATTCTGTGCCCGCTACTCGGGGATATACCAGTGGGGTCCTAGGCTCGTGTAATTTGTACGGTTAACGCTCGTGCAAAAACGAGAGAGAGAGACGGAGAGCTCGACGGGAGCTGCAGCCGACAATTTACACGCGACTAACTGCCGCACTGGGAGCATTTACCAGAAGCACGAATCGAATCGCTCCTACTTAGCTGTTAATGGAACCTTATGCCAGTTGCCGCTTAAAAATCCCAAGCAAATGGCGCCTAAGCAAGAGCCCGTTAAATCCTAGTGTCCCGGGAGTAAGAGGGAGACGTTAGACGTCTATATGCTCCAGATACATGCTACACCTTTCAGAGATTTCAACGACCCGGCCGAGCAGAGGTGAGAAAAAATGAATTCCTCGGAGGTGTAGCGAGAGACCGTAACTGATGCCGACGGATGGGCAGCATTGAACGGGACAAACGCGTGTATGCTTACGTACACGTTCGCTGCATCCCCCCCCTGATCCTCTTCCTGGTCTTTTCATCTCATTGTCGGCGGTCGTCCGAGTGCCACCGGGCTGCAGGTAAGTGGCCGTCATCGCACCTCGGTTAAAAAGGCTAACCGATTGCCGGCTCTTTATCAAGCACTTTACGAACGCTTGAAAAACTGCCCCGGGTGTCCGAGGTCTGGCCGGTCCTCTTCAACCTTCAACCTGAGCCGCTCATTGTCATTAATTCTGACATATGCCCGAGTCGGTTACAAAGGCCGCCGATACCATTCAGGTATTCCTCCGCTCAGCTGCGAGAGGCTTCGAGTATTCCACGCCAGTTAGGAAAATGCCGAACAAACGGTTTTCCCCTTTAGCATTCGTCACTGTACCTACTTATGATATTCATCGACGCACCAAATTGTTTTCGCCCCGATTCTTGAGAAGATCGTTTAGGTATCTCGGGGTAAGCTAAGCCGTGATTCGTGATAGAGGTATCGATTTCTACTTATTCATCCGTGAAATCATCATTACTCCAATCGATGAGGCAGAGGACCGTCTTCCACGAAAAACAATCGGCGAACGGATATAGGTAATTCTTTTTGCGAGGTAGCCAGACCGAGCATAATGTAATGCGCGCATGAATATTTATTTCGCGGATAGGAATGTAAACCGCGTGTCTCTTGAAACGTGATTTTGCTACTAGCTCAATTAGGTTTTACAAGCTACGCCGTTATACGTGATTTACGATCTTACCACCGCTGCCAATGCGAAGTCTTCTTTTTCTCTTCCTCCCAGTCCAAGGACCGAATATCTGCTTCCACCTGCAACAAAAGAGGCACACTGTCACGTAAGAGTTTCGAGATGGACTTGCCATAAAAACGCGGAAAAACATCACGACAGATGCTGAAGCGTGCTCTAGATTCGCCGCGGGGTTTTTACTAAATAGACGAAAACTCTTCGCTGTGAGGTTCGAAGGCTTGGCCGTTCCCGATAACTTATTGCCGATCGCGAAACATCGTGACGTGATGGCCGAACAAACGACGGACAAATAATTCCATTCTATTTATCAGATAACGAAAAGACCACGATAAAACCGCAATAGGTAGCGTGTAACTGTCGGAGGAAACGAAGGAGGAAGAAGAGAGCGGGAGAGAGAAAGAGGGCTGCTGGGATAAAGAAGCTAACATGTCGTGCTCGGTCTCTCTTCCTCTCTCTCTCCCCCTGTCATTAATACCAGGCGACTGTTACATATGGATGAGAAAGCAGGGTTAGGCCAGGACCGCGGCGGCAGAGAACGAGACGAAAGCGAAACGGGATGCAGGGAAGCGAAACTCATCGACTAAAAGCATCCACGAAAGACCGAAGTCGTTTCGCTCTCGTCCCGAATCTCGTCTCGCCCTCGGTTCGGCAGTCCGCACGAACAGCGGCCGACGAGAGTCCTCGCCAAAGAGCGGAGACTTCGATAAGGCCGCAGTGCTGTGCCGCGCCTCGTCGGGGGGGATGAAACGAGCTCCCTCGACGTTTACCTACGATTTAAATTGTCTGCGAGCCCCGGAACCTCGATTTCACGGAATCTTTGCGTTACATCGGATTCCTTTTTCTCTTTCTCCTCGCTCGCCCGCGCGAAACGTTGTTTTTCCACTGCGCAGCTTATATCCGCTTCTCATCGGCGACGGGTCGGTGAAAACTTGTGCATCGAATTATCGAGCCCGAGCAACGGAGTCCCAGCTCTTTTCCTCGAAGAATCTTCCTCCTTCTTCCGCCGCGTTTCCCCGAGAATTCGCAAAGACATTGGCGCAACGTTTATCGCCTCTCAGGAATTGATCGCGAGCCGAGGTCGTGGCTCCTCTCCGGCGATCTATCCCGTCCGCAGCAACGATAAATCTGCCCATGCCCCCCCCCCCCGTATATCTTCCGGTCAAGGGGAGTAAACGCAATATAGGTAATGTTCTGACCCAGCTACTTAACAAATTGCTACAAATTGCGGCGAGCGTTTAGCCGTCGGACCCGTTGTGAATCTGCGGCCTCCTCTCCGGCGTCCCCGTCATCTCTTGCGGTCGCTTTGCCGGGGGTTCGATTCTCCGTTCGCGTACAACGATACGGTGGTGACCACATGGTGCTCCCATATGTCCGCGCCATCACCGCTCACCCTAACGTACGCCGACCTTGCCACGAAGTTGGAATTGCCGTGCGGCAGAGAGGGAGGAAGGCAGAAAGGGAGAAAGAATTGAAAAGGACGCGACGGGACAGGTTTACGTGGCAAACTCCGACCCGGAGTAACCAAGGGTTGCTCCCGGTCCCTTCCAGCAGCCAACGATATTTATTTCGACAGAGGTGTTTGTTTACCGAGCCCTTAATCCGATTAGCGCCGAGCGAATAAAACGAAAACGGGAAACCTGCGAGTAGTCTGCCTCCGTGAGCTACGCTGGCGAGGAAGGATGCCGTGATCGCGGACAAGTCATTAATCAATGGTTTCGGAGCGGAGAACCAGGCCCTCTAATGGCACTTTAAAAGCGATACCCTCGAGCCAATCGGTGATCGCGTGCCACGCACGGATCCTCCGGGTTAATTTCACGGGTATTTAACGCGGTTTCGCTCAACAATGATTCAATCAAGCCGGATTTATTTGGCCGGGATTCGACGGTTGTCGGCACGAGGCGGTCATTAGGGCTTCTCATCGGAAACGCCTCCGAGCCTCTTGCTCGGAACAAATGCGGCATCCATCCGATACTGCCGCGCCGAGGCCTTCCTTGTTAGCTGGTCTGTCACTTTCAGGGCGGCGAACGCTAATCCAATTTCGATTCTTCTCTGAGATCGTGGATCGCGGTCTACTCGGGACTCGGTGGCGTTACGATGCGACGCAACTGATAAGTTATTTAGCGAGTTAGTGGCCAGAGGTGGCAATCTGGTTGAAACTGTGGGGGTTAAAGTCCTAATCCGATACTTTCTCGAGACGTTCGGGTCCGTAAGCACGACGATCGCGATGCGTCTGGTTTTGCACCGTTAAACCGTATCCGGGAAGGAAAAGAAAGACGAATGGCTGGCGCGATTAGAACGACGCGTCGGGCTGGTCGGGCTCGTCCGGCGTAAATATCGTTGAACGCGGAGGCCTCCTGTCCAGGAAGGGGACCGGGATCGGCAATTCGACGCCCGTGCGAAATGTTGTCAGCCAATTTTCTTGGCCAGTGCCTCTGAATGCCGCAGATTTCCATCTAGGTCCGTCCTCGGTGGCGCCGGTGTATACCGTTGCTGGGTAAATACACCCTTTTCCATCCCCTCGAGCGGACGAGCGTCGTCGTCGTCCTCCTCCACCTCCTGCTCTTCCTCCTCCTCTATCGTCCACCCGACCCACCCCCCTAGGCCACATGAACCACAACTGTGATTATAATTCGTAGTCCCTGCTGACAGAACCAACCACCATCGTCAGCCCCGTTTCTCCTCCGCCGCGCCTCCCCTTGCTCCATCATCCACGCTCGGTACGTCAGTGGACGGGGATCGGACGCTGTGTAAAGGATTATGCACGCGGATTTAACTGATGAATCACATTGTCGTCTTGATTCGCGGTGGCGTTAATTTTCGGCTCGGCTCCGCTCCGCGAGCTGGCTCGCCCTTGGAGCACGCGCCCAAGCGTGTACTCGTTCCTGCAGGGGGAAAAGAAAGGCTGGAGGTTCGAGTGTCGCGGGTTAAAAAAGTTCTCAGTCCGAAAAATTCCTCGCGTCCGCGCTGTCGAGAAGTTACCCACGCTAAATTGGCCGTAGAGAGCTCCTCCAGCCTTACTTCGGTAATAGATTCGCCGAGCGTGTTCGTTATAATTGTTTCGCGTAATCTAACGATGTTGGGAACGTGGCTGGTACACGAACACGTGTAACAGGCGATTTTTCCCCTAAAGAGGCAGAGCAAAAAGCATGGATCTAACGAGAACAAGGGAATACATTACGGATAGAACGGCGATAAATCTCGGCGGACGACAAATTACCGGCGGCAATTAATCGGTGAACCTTCCCCGATGCTTATTTGGAGAACTTGTCTCGCTTAATGCGCCGTAATGACTATTCGAGATTACGGCAATCGAATTCATCGGCAGGCCGCAATAATTTATGACCGATGCTTCTTTAGGATACCCGCTTGTGGCGAGCTTGTGTCGATCCTGCCCCCCCCTCGTCGTTAGGTTCCCTCTTCCTCTCCCGTTCTCTCCGTCTCGCGTTCGTCGAGCAAACAATTTCCATTCGTTTGGAAAGGTTTCTAATCCGCCAACATCGGTGAGTAAAGCCAGAATTAACCGCTCTTCCCATTCCGGCCTACCGCGACCGATCTCGGGGCTTATTAATTTTGCCAATAATGCCTGGAGGGTGCCTCCTCCGCACAGATGGCGTATCACGAGTCAATATACTTTTCCGCCACGAAACCGCCCCTCGGAACACGTGACGGCCGCCGAATTTTCGCCACGCTAATCATCCCTTTGACCTATGCCTCTCGCATATGGTTCCGCGACCGGTTACTCTTCCGCCTTGACGAACGAGGCGAGAATCTCCTTGGTATACAATTATACGTAGGAGAGATGCCGGGTCCAGGTCGAAATCCAGTTTTCCAGGCTTTATCGCGGATCTATATTTCACGTGGATCCCACAGGCAGTCGTCGCACCTATTTATACGACATAAAGTATACTGGAGTTCTCGCGGGAGAGCGAAGAGCTGGAAGAAGAGAAGCAGAAGGGGAGGAGGAGACGATGATGACGAAGAAAACGAGAGCGAAGAAGGCGGAAAGATGTGGCGAGGGAAGGGAGCCGATGGTTCTGCCAGAGTCAGGACACGATCACGGAGCATGGACCCACGGAGGGAGGAAGAGAGAGAGAGAGAGAGAGAGCTGAATAAAGTAAGCCGATGTTAGGTGTGTGTACGCGCGTGCGAGCACGAGCATACGTAGCGGGTGGAACGAGATGGACGTAAAGGAGACGGAAAGAGGATCGAGAGAGAAAAGCGGGACAAAGGTGTGGTGGAGAGAAGCGGAGAGGAGGAACGAGAAAAAGAGAGCGAGAGAGAGAGAGGCAGGCTGAGGGAGGAAGACGAGGAGAGAGAAAGGAGAGGACAACCCCCTCTTCTTTGCGGGTTGACTCGAACGCCGGCGATATCTCGACCAATCAAATCACGCCGCGGGCTCCGCCTTTTATCATTATTTTACTTGTTTTCCCTTTACTTCACCCTCATTGGATGACATTCTCTGGGCCATTTCGCGGTGCAAAAAAGATACCCGCGCCCAGCGGAGGACTCCATGCTTCCTCCGACGTCCTTCGGTACCCTTCTGGTACCCACCTTGATCCACGGACCACCTCCACGGAGATTCGTTTGCTCTCCTCCGCGAGCAGAGTCCTCCCTTTGCCAACCGAATGCTTTTCCACCGATTTCCACGCCAGATTTTCACTTCCTCCAGGCGCGCCGTTACGAAACGCGAATGATGAACGCGTCCAGCGATCAATAGCACATCTGCCGTCTTCCGAATCTCCTTCTCGACCTCGAATCTCGCGCAGCTCCAATCCTCTTTCCTCCCGTAAAATACCTATTCTCAGAATTTTGGTACACCTATTCCTCCTAGCCAATGTTGTCAAGCCGTGACGGTCGAAACTTGCGCGTTGTTTTTTTCGCTCGCGGAACCCGAAATCGTGGGAACGAACGATCGGTCGAAACACAAGAGCGCTCGACGTCGAAAAGCGTGCTCGATTCATCGACTTCGTGATCCGGACGAGAGCGAATCAACGATGAAAGCGTCCGCGGGAGTAGCCGCGGATAAATTCGTATCGATTCGTCTAGCTGGCGCATCGGGGCCGTGATTGACGAGGTTCTCTCGTCAAGGATTATGCGGTTCGTTGGTTGGAACGAACGGCTTTGGGGCATGAGTGCGTAGACAAATATACCTATAGGTAGAGCCAGCCGTCGAGCTCGCCGATGGACACTTCCCAAACCACGAAACTTCCAAAACCACCCGGGGTGTATGCCCCAGCAAAATTATCTTCTCGCAAATGAGGATACGTTTTGCCAATTGCGCCCGATCGATAACCTTCGCTGTAGAAATAAAAGCTCGCCCAATAATAGAGCCAGCGTCCAGGCGATCTGACCCCTTCGTCATAATTGACACCCTCCGCGGGCTGCAACGATACTTGGGCCATTTTTCTCACTCGTCAACGCCATCGACGCTGTAATTTACATTCGTAAATCGCGACCGGTCTGGTCTACCAACAACCTACGGACAATTAAGCATCCCAGTCAGAAGCGAAACCCTCGCGTTCGCGAGGCGAACGACGACAATCGGGCGGGCATGTTCCCGCGACGATATGCCGGCTGACGAGCCCGAACCTGTAATTCACTGAGAATAAATTCCCCGTGGCAGACCCGCTCGTGGGCCCCGAAAAAAGAAGGATGGTCGGTCGCACCTACGTTTGATCTGGCATTGCGCTGCACCGCATTGTATGTATATCGACCGGTGTAAACTGTTGGCCAACCAAGAGGAGAAGAAAGAGGAACAGAGTCACGTGGTGGTGCCGAAAAGAACAATTCCGTCGGAGGAGGGCACGAGAGAGGGCGAGGGGATACCCAGGGGGAGAGGAGACTCACCACCAGGTCCGGGTCTCGCGAGGAGCTCGCACCGCGAATGACGACGCAGCCACCTACAGCCCTCGCGCGACAAGATGCAAGTAACGTGTTACCAACGCTCGCGAAGGGCAACAGGAACCGCAGAGGCCGAAGCTATCCCCTTGCCTTTGATTTCCTGATACGAAAAGGCAAAGCGCACGAACCGGATAACGATTTGTTCGAAAAGCAATATAGCGGGCTATCATTGGGGTGGCGGAGTATGAGGCGAAGGAAAGCGAGAAGGACGAGTAGGATGAGGAGTCGCTGGGGGTGGAGCTGGGACGCGGGCGTATGGGGCACCCTTTTCCTAAAATTTGCATGAGGTATTAAAGCGCGGTGGCTGCGTTCACCAGCGGAGTTCCTGTTTGCCGACACCGAATGCCGAGGATCAAAGGACCTCTGGCAGGCTGGCGTCTCTCTCCCTTCGGGGACGAGCGACGCGAAGCGACAGAGAGGGCAGCAGAGGGAAGCAGAGAGAAACGGAGCGGAGAGAATCGTTGGTAGCCTTTGCAGCGCCTCCGAGGAACCCTATGACAGCCAACTTCGGTTATTCGTGCTTGCTTCCAAGCCTTTGTCGTTAAATCGTCGATGGTACGACAACTGATTTCCTTCGAATCCACGACAGGGAGCCGGGGATTACGGTTGTCACGTCGACTTGCCGACATATCGCCGGTAATCCCCGTCTTCCATCTAGCCTGGTTCCTTCGGCAGAGGTCGCTTAGCTCCCTGTCGGATTCACGCCAGACGCCGCGCAGCGCCGGTGATCGCGACGATAATCAGCGATCAGGCTGGAACGAGGAAGGAGCACACGCTATCCTGGCTGTCGACCGATTATCATAATTGCCAGTTAATTACGGAATTTATGCGTTCGCGTCTGGAGCCCGAGGCACCGTCGAGCGGCCGTTCGCCAATTTCACGCGCAATAAAGTCGTGGGAGGAATCTAGGCGAGAGATATGTCCGCGGCGACGGGCGTGATTCACATGATTCACGCGCGTTCCGTTGCGCGAAATCGAACCACCTACCCGATCTGATACACAGACACTGCCTCCGCCTGGCCGCGATTCCTCCGTGGAAAAGACGAATGGCCGACGGATCCTTGGACGCAACGACCGCGGACCAACGATATTCCAGGAATGTTAACGCGCGTAATCATATTCTCTTGCTCGCATCGTGCCCCGTAAAAACGTTAGCTGGCAGTGATGTATGCCGTCGGGGGCACGCATCGCATAAGTAAGGAGGGCCTTGGGCCCATTCATCAGCTAACGGGGGGAATAGGCCCACGAACCACATCGGCCTCCCTCACCCCCTCTTCTCCTACTCTGGCTACTCTTCCCAAGGGATAGAGATCATCCGCAGGCCCCGTCCTTTCGATTGCCGGACAATTTGCAATCCGCAAAGTAGTTTATCCGGGTGAGTTGATAAACTCGATAAAGACATCGTGAAACGGCCACTGTGGGCTGTTGCATCGGGAGATTCTGACACCCGTGGAGAAGCCACCTATGCAAAAACGTGAAATGCCAAAGTATGACACGAATTCGTCGCGGATGGTAGAAAAAGGGGAACGACTTTCCTGACAAATAGAATCGCCATCGGCCCAAGAGAGGGCACGCGTTGCCCTGCGGTGGGAAGGGACGGACGGAGCATCGCGTTCCCCGAGCACCGACGGGTGCCAAACCGCATTTTAGGCGAGCTAGCCATACCAGGTGAAGTTCGCCACCGTAAGGATATCATTCTGCTTGGACGGAGTGGCCGGCCAGCGACCTGCTGGGAATGCAAAAAGGTCGCGGCCCGTCCCGTTCCGTCCTGGCCCGTCCCGGTCAGGCCTGGCCCGGGTTGCCGCGTTTTACAAATTATTCAATTAGCCCCGCGAATTAAGGTATGCATATTCATCGCTCTCTGATACGCGTACGTGGCGCTCCGCGGCCTCGACGGCGGCAGTGGCGGCCACATTCAGCGCGCATAAACAATTCGGGCTCGCACACGCGCGTTAGACGCTCTAACGAACTCGCAGCTGCATCCGAAATGCATCCGTTTTGCAACGATGCGGACAGGGGGGCCGGGCCGTCTGGCTTTCCTCCGTGTCCACGGTGCAGTTGCACAGAATGCACAGCCACGCTGCCGGATATGCGCGTCGATCTCTGTCGAGGATCCAGCCGCTTCGCTATTTTTTTCTCGGTCAAGCGGACAGGACAAGCTCGTAGACATTTCGTCCAAGACGCACGCCACATTCCATATCCCCTGATATCCTCGGACAAAGGAGATTCGCGAGCCGTCAAAGCTCTCGATACAGCCCACCGCCGTTCTGAACTTGGACGGCGCCCGGTGAAATCCGTGCCGTGTAAAATGGTAAAAAGCGGAATTAATTCGGAAGGCAGAGCCAACGGATTAAACCGGGCTTGAGGACGAGGCGGCTGGATTATTATTTCTTCCGGTAGATAAAACAGGGAAGCGGAATAGGGAAATAAAACACGGCGAGCGCTGGTGAAATAGGCTGGCCGCGCGCGTACGTCGTGGCCAGAGTTACGGGTCGGAGCTCCTGGGCGGGGTTGCGTTTAAAACAACGCCGAGAAATGCACATTTTAATCGTATCGCTAATAGCCCGACGTTTATAAGCCTCGCTGTGTCTCATGAATACGCATGTCCCTGCCGGTGACAACGGTAGAAAATTAATGCCCGCCGGACCATCCCTACCGAGACTTTCGTTTCGGCTGCGATTCTTCTCTCCGGGCCGACATAATTTCCCTCCGCGCATTATACAAGACTTTTATCTTCGATCGCGTTGGATTCGGTTCGCGGAAATGTTTGAGAGCGCGCTAGATACTGGGATAAATGTCCGGAACGGTGGACAGTTATCGTGCTGTATTATTCAATAGTCATCGAAGCGGAATATACCGATCGTTCGTTTCTTACCCGAGGTAGGTACTATTTGTCCAACGACATCATCGCGCTGACCCGCAAATTAGCCGGCTGGAAATAAATCGTTGCATCGGAGCCACGGGAACGCGTTTCGTATGTATATTGTATTCATATTTATGTGAATAATTGTGGTGTAACAGTGGCTCGAGTAATTGATACCCGTGTAAACGTTTACGGAGCCAGCGACGCGACGGCCGAAAGGCAGGCCGCCACGGCGTTCGCTCTTTTGCATTTCCATATCTTTCCAGCTACTTTCTAGCTCGGCGATCGCGCGTTCGACGTCAACCGTCCGCTGCTAATTAATCGAGGGTTCAATTAACGCGTCTTCGGGAGGACGGGCCGGCCCGGATCAAGCGGGATAATCGCGGATAACCTTGTCCCGTGGTGTAACGCCGGGCTCCTTTATTAATGTAAATGTATTCCCGATCGGTCGATCAGATAGTTTAATATTAATAATAGAGCACGCTCCCGAGATTATCAGCCTTCCGCGGAATTTGTCGGGCCCGTGTCACGACCGATATGCATCCCCGATAGCGCCAATTATGGCCGGGCCGATTGAGTCATAACGATTCTGGTTATGTTAAACACGAGTTTCTTGGCCGTTTTCGCCGATACGTCCCGCGACCCGATATAAGATAGCGCAAAACTATTCCACCCTGCCTTTAATTGGATACTTGTCTCTCTCTTCTTTCCTCCAGAGCGTTGCCAGGAGGAGCGCTTCGTTATCGCGGCGCAACGCGAGAACCAACCACGCGCGATACTCTGCCTTCAATAACAACCGGTATTACATAAAGCCAGGCTTCGGGCTCTTTCTTTTCCCCCCCATAAAGCCATAAGCTATCTATCCCGCGCAAACCGGGCTCGCTCGCGCGACCAGCATTCCCTCTGCGCAGCCTGCGTTTATGTCTCGGGTCTCGATCGTATTCCTGATCGCGACGCTAGATTCACACGGAATCCCGATCTGGCCGCGATGAAGCCGCGAGCTCGGTAGGCGGTCGAGTGGTCGCGAATTAATCGCGGCGCGAGGGCATCGAAAGGATGGAGGTTCCTTCGTAATTCTTTCGGTCCCGGCGATACGCACTTGCAGCCACGGCTAGCCGTATTTCTTGCTTCGCTTTAATATGAGCCTCGCCGCGTGCACGAAGACGTTACATAAAATGGCAAATATCGGAAGGGCTTACGGCTGTATTATGCCGACGGTAGCAGCATTATTGCGCGACGTCCTCCAGCGAGAAAAAAAAAAGAAGCGGAAGTGAAATAATGGGGAAAGAGCGAGACGAAGAGGACAAGGAGAGGCTCGAGAGACCGGCAGATGTCCAGGATGTCGTGGTAGCAAGTGTCTACGCGTCGCGGCCCTTCCATCGCGTACGTTGCCCCAACCTCGGTGTCACCAAGGCGGCGCGTGACCCATGAACCCGAGGCTTCGCGAAGGACAGCAGGTGGAGGCCGAGAGTCCCTGCGATAAATCGTTAAGGATCGCATTAAGGGACGACCGTTCCCCGTGCGAACAGTCGCTCGATCGTTAAGATCTAGCCTACCGTGAAATATATCCCGTCCTCCGGCGCTATATATCTTCGGAGACGCGCTAAATTCCCGCGCGTTTCATTCAAGACACTCGGACGCGTGCGTTCGCGCCAGCCAGTGGTATCCTTGCCTATTGATGCCCTTTAAGGATCGCGGGAGAATCGGTGGCGATAGATCTGTCCTCGAGTAAGCGGTTGCCATTTCCCTGGATTGGCCAACAGTTCGCTGATTTTGAGCGGGGGCAAGGCCCTTTAAGCTGAAAAAACATTCTTTTTCCCCGAAGAAACGCGCGCGAGTCGACCGTACGGACGTTGCGAAACGCTTTTTCCATGAAAGGCGATTTTCTAAACGAGGTACGCGTCGGTAGGCTCGAGACGAGCTCCACCGCCGTCTTCGAAGCCAAAGTTATTTGCAGCAAGAAGAACTGCGATTAGAGCGATTAGAGAGACCACGGCAACGTGCGTGTGGAACGGAACGGTTCCATATATCTGGCCAAGCTTTGCGCAACGTTCCAACGCGCTTGCTCTCGGTCTCAATTAACGCAATTACCCGCTCCCTCGTCTAATTACCTATCAAACGGAATTGCTATCGCGCGGGCTGGCGCTCTCGTCTCTAATGAACGTTATTAATTGCTTTATGATTTTTCGATAAAACACGCCGCGTAATCAAGTTATTATCCCACGTCGGGCGTCCTCGTTGTTGCTCCGAGCTCCAGCCACCGGCCTCTCGCTCGCTCCCTCCACGCTTTTCGCCTCCTCTATCTTTTCACGTTCCCGTTGGACCCGCGAGAAAAATGGCCAACGAACCTCCGAGCCTTTGCTAATAGGACCACGCGAAGCTGCGCGGAGGAACCAGAGGGATCGAGCGGTTTTGGAGCGACAGCGAAACGCAGGCTGAAAGAGAGGCCGCGAGACTCGACGGCCGGATTTACCTAACTCTGACTATGAGTCTCGTTCCGAGGGAAGTTCGCTGGTTCATTTGAATATCGCGCGACCAAGTTTTATAACAATCCCCTTGGATCTATTAGCAGCGGTATCGCGGAGCCTTTGTGCGCCGAAACTGTTTGTCTGACGGCGAGACTACTACTAACTACTGCGATCGAGTTCGGATCGGGTCACCGCGCCGTGTCGGAACGAGATAAAAGCGCGTGTTATTTCTGCCGGTTATCCACCGCATCAAAGGAGGAAAAAGCTCGAGGGGATAAAAAGTCGTTAACGACTCGCCCCTGCGATATGTCGCCGATGAGAGAGGACATCCTAGTGTTACGATGTCGACGATAGCCCCGGAACCAGGAGAGAGAGAGAGAGAGAGAGAGAGAGAGAGAGAGAGAGAGAGCAGCACATTTAGCGTGGCAAGCAGGTGAGATTGGTGAATTCGGAGCGGGACGACAGGGTGACGGAGACCGAGTAACAGCCGGGGTTGTTCCGTCACGGATGCCCTCTCGTCGGTTCCCCCAATTTCTTATCTGCGGGGCCAATTTGATAGATCAACGATAGAAGCTCCGCTCTATAAAGCGAGCCAGCCTGCTCGACACCGGAGCAGGTGCATCCTCAGGAGGCGCATCGAGGGAAAGTTGCACCTGACCGGCCAGGTAGTCGTCCGAACGAGCAACCGAGCCACCCTTGAGTCTCTATTACCGTTAAATTACTTAAAACCACGGCGGTTCCTCGGAGCACAGATTAAACACCAGTCATTAGCTGGACAGCGATGAAATCGTGGTTCCTTCTTCGTCGCGAAAAGCCCGCCAGCACCGTTCGTCTCGTGGCACGGCCGTCCGGCTTACGTTTCCACGGAGGTCTTTAGCGCTTCTCCGTCGAACACGTCGGTACATCCCGGCGACGTAATCCTGGGTCTTACCCCGTTCGCGGGGACGGGCGAAAATATACGTCCGGTGGCGGGAAAAAAAAAGCAGGGGTACGCGAGCGGAGCAGCCGGCTTTGGACGAGCAGTCGGGGGCGCGGAGGAAGAAAACTTAGAAAAGTCGTGTCCCGAGTAAACCCGGAATCGCGGGATTATCCGAGATGATCGCCTAATAGCTTTAGGAAAGAATCGACTGAGGGGGCCACTGAGGGGGGACTGCTTAAAATTAGCATAAGCCCCGACTCTCTCCGGCTAACGAGCGGAAGAGGCGAGACCCCAAAAGTGCTGCTGCGACGAGACGCGACAAAAAATTGGGAAGGGCGAAAAATCAGCCGCCGTGGACATCGATCGCGAGGCGTTAACCAAATCTCCTTACAAACATTTCGCCGAGCAATCGACACTCGGCGTAGTTTCGTGCCGCACGTTATAAACGGACATTCTTGTGTGTTTGCCTAATTGATACTCGCGTGACGAGGTTGCGCGGGCTTGCGGCGGCAGTGACCACGTTTCCTCGACGCGGCGCGACGCGGGAACCGCAGGGACTAACCGCGAAATGGGAGAATGCGGTTATCGCGAGCGGCACGCATTTGTCACGCGATACAAGTCGGTCTCGCGTACACGCGCTCGCGCGCCAGCCGATTCTTCCGGGTATCGTTAAGAGAAATTGTTACCGAGGCGTCTGAATTTCTTCTAATTTAGTGGCGCTGGCCGACGCGCCGCTCCGCCACGCATTGTCAGTCTTAATTGGCTGACTCGAGTGATTTACGAATCGAGAATAAAAAGAAAGCGTTTCTTTCGCTCGCCGCTCGCGAACGGATGAAACCGCGAGCGGCGGTCTAAGAGCGATTTTTCATGGAAATTATTAATTAGCCGCAGGCAGGAACACAGGGAGCGTGCAAGGACAATGGCGGGCAGCCGAAGCTCCTGCGCGTCGATAAAAATCTGACGGCAGATCCGAAACGAGATGGTAGCGCGAGCATGTTGCCGGAGAGAAGCCCGCGGCCCACGATCAGAGCTTTCTTTCCTTCCAAGAGCACCGAAACTCGTAAAATGCCCAGCACCCACGTAGATACGTGTGTCACGTAGACGGTGGCCCGGCTTTGTACGCTCCTCCCTATATTATCATCACGCGCGTACAGTCCCCGCCGTCAATGACGAGTCCGCAGGGACGGTGTGTTGCTCTCGCGGTGCGATTAACGAGGATAACGTAAAAATGATGACTGTATGGCTGTCCCGGGCATAAAATCTTAATTTTATGCAGGGCTAAATTACCGGTTAGCCAGCCGTGCAGCGTGCTTAAGATCCGTAAATTAACTGGCCGAGGGAGCGCACGGTTTTGGAGCTGCGCGCCGCGCCGGTAGCGCGCCCGATCTCGAGCAATTAAAAGCGACGAGTTAACGAGAGAACTATAAACGGACGGTTCGTAAGCGCGAACTAATCGCCAGGCAATTTAACGTTGGGAGAGGAAATAGCCGTGTCGCGACCGTGTTCCGAGCGGATTTCTACGACGACAAATCATCCCGACGGGGATATTTCTCGTCGGCCTATTTTCCTCAGCCGACTGAGTTTCCAGCAGACACGTATTTTCTCCTCTGGAAAGTTTCGTGGTTCCGTCCACGTGGATAACCGTAAACGAGACCGCTTCGATTCTTATCAGCGAGCTTCTGTGCTGCTTAAGTATACAAGGAATATTCGTAAACACTGCGTAAAGCGAGGGGCTGGTAGCGAACAATGGACCGGAGACGGGGCAGGAATTGCTGGCGGGGACTGTACCATCCACGTAGAAGCCTCGGTTCTACGTGCCTGTCGTCTTGTTCGTCATGAGTGCGTGCGCGAACGTCCGGCCTCGTCCGCTCGAAGGATGCTCGGGTTCTCCTGCGGCGTGCCGAGTCCGCCGCGTCGCTCGATCATGGGACAAAAGTCGGGCCCAACGGGTCCCGTGGGAACGAGGAAAGTCACGCTCGCTCAAAAACCGTATTCCGCGGCGTTCCAGCCTGACGCGTCGCTCGCGAGCAGAGACCACTACTACCTTCTGTCCGAGGATCGGTTTTCCACCTTTCCCAGCGATATTTCATTCTCCAATTTCCCCACTTAAGAAGGCATTAGCCTGGCCGTTTAACGGACGGTTTTCGTAATCGCGTGATGAATTATTCCGGAAACATTCGGGGCAACGTTAGCCGGTTCGGTACAATTACGACCGGAATAATTATTAGATCGCATCGGATCTGCAATTAGGTGTTACGCGGCACGACAATGTACCCGGTGCCTGTTTGCAATTACTCGGCAATGTTCCCTTATCTCGCTATTTTATTAGGCAATAATTTTTTTTCCCCCGCTGTTATTGCAGCTAACTGTACACGCGCGCCGCTCCGCCGAGCCGCGCCGCGCCGCCTCATTACGATTATTCTTCCTTTATTATCGAGAAAACGCCACCTCTCCTCTCGTACACGGGGTCGTCTCACAATTAGATTCTCAGGGTATTACGAGGGTTCTGTTATTGTCGGCCGTATCTGCCGTGTTTATGCGCGCGTACAGCCGAGGCTCCGCGTTTAGAAAGAAGAATCGCTCACTTCTTTGCGCGCAACAACTGTTTCCAGGTATCGTAGCGACGATTTTCCAGGTCCCAGGGCACTTGTTCGCGGAATTCGAAACGACAGCGAAACGGTGGCTGTTCGTTATCGGGCAGCTTGGCCGTTTCGCTGTAAATCGTCGTTATCGTATCGAACGTGCACGGGCACACGTACGCTCGGAGGGACGATGTCGAATGTCGCTTATAAGAAGGTGGTAGCAGTTTTCCTGATGTCGCCTCGCCGGGAGTTCCCGACGCGACGGCACAGCGGAATATCTTTGCGGTTGATTTATACTTCCGACAGGCGTAACGAGCTTGCGGTCGGGCCGCGGTCTTACGCGCGGTTTGCCCTCCGCTCGGAGCAAAAGGAAGCAATAACGCGACGGGAAAGTAAAACAAGCATTTCCGGCCGTTTCCAATCTCTGTTAGGGCCTGAAAATTTATCAGAATCTATCTGTCACTCGCTGGCAATGTGTACCGCGCTTTCCCGAAGCGGACAGTCCCTGGAAAGCAGTGGAAAGAATTGTGAAGCGGAGGGACACGGGTCGGAAATTTATTCGTCGGGCTCTGAGATGCTCGCGTAGATAACGGAGATGAACAGGAAACGTGGCAGACTCGTTGACTATCAATGACACAGTGGTTCACCTCGTGAACCGTTCCTCCTCCTCCTCCTCGAGAGGGAGAGGAGGATCGCGAAGAAGGAACGCTCTATTTTCCCGAGGTGTTATTTTTATCGGAAACATTGTTGCTACGGCGTAGCGGATCGCGTGTACTATGGATGACCGCCTTCTGCGTGTTCTACGTGCTCCGCGAAACCAGAGAAAAGGAAGAGCCAGCAATTTCACCGTTCCACGGCGAACGGAAGAGTAATCGGACAAAGTTTCCGAACCGCGAATGGACAGTGCGCGGGCAAAAAGCGCGTCTAGCCGTGGAATCGTCCGCTTCGAAAACGTGAATGGAAGTAGCCCTTAGAGGGGCCAGTCGAGCGAGCAGTCGCTTTCCGTCCGCTTGTCATCCCCGCGGCTGACGTACCTTATTCGAAGAAGAGTCCGTCCGTAGCGAAAGTGAGGCGAAAGAGACGAGGGGGCGGAGGAGGACGGGAGCGGAATACATCCGCGGAATACTTAACAACTTTTGGCGGTTGACAGCGTGGTGGGGGAGTACGGGGGCCCCCGCGGGTCCCTGCGGGCCCCCGAAGGAGACTTTGTGGCCGGGGCAAAGAGAAAAGGCAGAGGAGACAGAGAAATGAGAATACGGACGAAGAGGGAAGGCGGAGGGATCCGACGTACGCGTCGCGTTTTTTGTGCTTAACCTCCCCCTGTCTCGCCTTTTATTTGGGCCAGACAGGAATTCGGCTAAATGCATTGATTAAACTGCTGACATCGTTCGGACGGCCTGGTGGCCACCGTGTCTCCGCGGATGAGTTCGATCTTTTTTGCCATCTCTCCCTCTGTGCCCCAGCCCTGAGAATGGGGCAGCATCGGCTTCAGGGCCCGTCCACCTCTCATCTTAGTCCCTCCGCTTCTGGATCGCGATTCGAATCCTTATTTCACGTTCGACGACGTGTTCCAGCGGCTATCCTACCGGCGGCCGGGTTGTCCGTCGTCGATTTAACAACGAGGCGGACTCGAGAGTCACGGAGACGAGTCCGCCTGGATGTACCCGGTCTCTTTCTTGCGTAGAAAGAAACCGGACGGAATACACGGTGTACGGACGACCGGCTACAAGTCCTAGCGAGTTCGTTAACGATGGATATTAGCGGCCGAGGGAATACCTTAAACGACGGGACATCGATGCCTTGGAAATTAGCCGGCATCCATCCCCTGAATTTTGGCTCGAGCTCGCCTCGCCTAGCTTAACATCCAACCACGCGATTCGATACAGCAAATATGTGGGCCCATAAATCCCACCGAGGCATTCGAAGATCGCGCGAGTGCGCTGCTGGTTAATTAAATACCATAAGGATGGGCATGGTACCCTTATAATTCGCACCTCCTCGATTAATTACAACGCTCCGCACACGGACGGTGCACGTATCTCGGCTCTCGCTCCAAGTGATATATAGAGTGGCACGCGTTTTTGTCCCGGTGCAACATAAATTTCGCGGTTTGGCAGACGCTGTAAGAACCGGACGATATACGAGCGCGGATTAAATCAATAAACGCTCGATCGCGTACACACAGAGACGGCGCGGCGAAAAACCGAGGCACAATGCAGCCTTGGGGAAAAACGTGCCGCCGTGCTCCCAGCAATTACCTGCTCGTACTTTGAATCTTAACTGGTGCAGGGTAATGAAAGAATGTATACACTAAACTGGCGTGCATTACCATACGAGGAGGGGTTAGGCTTTAACGGAGGAGCGAGGATACAGAAGCCCGGTAGAAAGGTAACGCGTCTTTTCGCAGGTCGTTCGGTAGGCAAGGCACGAGGTAAGTTTGGCATGCATCGCTCGCTCCTTCGAGCAGCCAACAGCCATCTATGGAATTACCCCGATGATTAATGGTACGGCTGGCTGGAGGCACCCTTCGAGACGTTCTTTCCCCTGGCCGCGTCCGCCCTCGGCCACCGCCCCCACCTCCATCTCCGCCACCGCCGTGCTGGCCCTTCGAGAAGGGCCCGTCGGTCGTTCGTTCGACCACGGCGTGTAAAAAAGTCCGCACTATGTTAAACCCGTCTGCCTCTCTACCTGGCCGTGCCTCGTAGCTCTCGTTGTCGTCCTCGTCGACGTCACTGTCCGTTTTTCTCTTTCCCCATTCAATTCGCCGGCTATCATCGGCTCCTAGCACTCCTAGTGTCCAAGTGGATGCAGCGGATCAGCTCATTTCAAATTGCCAGAACCTCGCGAAATTACCTCCACCCGTGACTCGTTTCTATCGTTTCCGCGAAGAGCACGCTATCGCAACGTCGGACTCGGGTGAATCGAGGGAATCGCCGAGCGGCGATCATCGATGTAATCCTTAAAGAGCGCGTAGGAGGGCGTAAAACCGAAGGCGAAGTAGAACGAGGAGAGCCGTAAAAGTGCCGCTGGCAGCGGCAGGATCGGCGGCTACGCGGTACGCAGGAAGGAAAGAGAGATACCGAGCGAATTCGGGATTGCATGTCGGCGAACAGTAAGACCTCCCAAACAACCCCGACGGGGGCATCTTCTCTGGGAATAGCAGTGATTCCGGGGAAATGTGCAATATCTTCCGTGATCGGGTATTATTACCTCGTGATTACGGGTTTTCATCTAGGCTAGAAGCGTCCAGAGCTCCTCTCACTCCCCTCCTCGTCCTCCTTCGTTTCCTCGAGGATATTTTCAATGGTGCAACACCACGAGGAATCTTCGTCTTCTTGTCCTTTCGTCGCCGTTGTCTTCGCCGTCACAGCGTCATGCGATTCGTCACGACCGCCACCGCCATTCGCCGTGGGAAGTGTCGTGCCTTCTCCTTCTCTCCTTTCCTCCGTTACTGTCCCTATCCTTCGCTGCCAGTGTCTCGATTGCAACCGACAGAGTAATGAACGACCTGTGCCGCAATGCCGTTGTTCCTCCGATGATCCTTGCCCCGTTTCTCTTGCTAACCACGAAATCGTCTGCGAACGCGAGACCGATCTAACTGTTCCTCCTCGGGATGGACTCACGATCCACCAAGCGACCGTGGACTCGCCCCGCAGCACCCTCGCGAATTTCGAACGCCTTTGAACACCGATCCACCGAAGGTTATTCTACCTACCCCTAAAGACAAAATAGAAGGTGAACGGGGAGCGATTGGGCTAACCACGAGAGAGCGGGATTCTGAATTGCAGCGGAAAACACCGGCGAGGGAACGATGCACGTACTAGACTGTAGAGCGCCGAGCGTAGAGTGTAGACGGCAGCCGAGGCCCTCTAATGACAGCCAGCACGCGAGGGACCGTGCTTCGCTCGCGTGTATCAGATCACCCCGTGAGTAATGAGTGATGTCGTTCTCGTGAAACGTAACTTTAACGCGTCAAAATACGGAACACGGCGAGATGGTCCAGATAGAGCGTGCATCCCGGAGGAATCCATAAAGGAACCGCAACAAAAGGCGAAACGGAATGCCGAGAGAGGAAAAGGCGACGCGGACGACGAGTGGAAGAAGCAGCCGGCGGAGGAGAGAGAGAGAGAGAGGTGCTCACCGGCCCGCATTGCGGAACGATGCGCAACAGCTGCACCTGACACGTCATTTGCAAGGAACTCGTATCAGCACCGGCGATGGCTAATTATTATTCCACGTGCGCGAGTGCGTGCACGCACGCTTTATCCTTCGCGCCTCTCCGAACCGTCGCGACGCGCTGGCCACATTCGTCTTGTCCACCGATTCGCAAACTTTTAAGTCCTGGCCGTCCGCGCGGTCGAACGCGGATCGCGAATCTCCGGCAGGATTTATTCGGCTTCTAAGTCGCCGCGCACGCGGCGTGGTTTATTCACGATCAGCGATATCTAATCGTCGCGGACAAGGAAAAGTCCCGGGGGCTAGGCTGGCGTATTCCGATTCCACGCACACGCCAGCAGCTCGCCCGATGTTTCGCGGTCGCTTGATTTCTTTATCGGGGCTGAGCTTCACCGCGGGAATTCTTTCGCGCGATTCGATGCCAAAGCTCCTTGGAATTCGCGATTCCCGCGATCGCGCCGCTCGTAGCTCTCTGCCAGATGCTGATCCGAGCGCTCGATTCGCGCCAGATCCCTCAAGGATGCGTCCAGCATTGACTCGCGGAGGAGACGACCGAAGGGCGGGCGGATCGTAACGAAGTTAAGCCGAGTCTCCAGCGACAAATTTGTTAATGCGCCGGCTGGCCAGGCTGCGCCTCCTCCGCGCGACGGAGGGACCGAAGGATCGCCCAGGGCACCGAAATTAAACCGTCACCGCTCGATCGCGGCCCGAGTCTTCGAATGAAATTGTCCGTCTAATTTTATCACGGCGGGCTTTAAAATGATGGAAGGTCTCCCCGGGATAAACCCGGGGGGAGCTCGAGGTCGGCTTTAATAAAGAACCACGCTGCATAGTCCGTGTACGTTGGGCGCCGGGAACGTGTATGGCTGTTTTCGGGCGAGAGAACACGCAAATCCTGCGGAATCCTCGCGGCTCCTAGGCTTATCCCCTTCCCCGCAAGGGAAAACGATAGCTGGATATTAGATTTCTCTCGAGTGATCGCGGATCAAACGTTTTCCGCGTTATTTTCAAACTTTAGCGGGGATGTAAGCGCGATTTCCACGCGTGACCGTTTTCGATGTGCACGCGACGCGGCGGGGGCGTGGGGCGGGGACACTGGCGATGGAAATAGAAAAGTTGCGAGCGTGGAGAAACTGATTCGGCTGTTAAAATTCCAAGCTTATCGCGGAGGAGGAGCCGGCGCGCACGTTCCAGGTTCGGTGTAACCCGCGGAAGCCATTTGCCAGGCACGATGGGTAATTAGCGCGCGGAACACCGATTCACCGAGATAGCGGCCGGCCTTCCTCTTATGTAACAGCTCGCCGTGTGCAAAAAAGTATCGACCATCCAGCTGTTATCAGCCACGCGGATCCCGCGACCACGGCCGTTGCGTACCTTTTAACGACGGCGAGCGCGAATCGTCCTCGCGTCTCGCGGCCCATCAAGATAACGCGATTTCACGCGTTTCCCTTCGCGGCCTCACCCGGAAGTAGGAAAAGTCGGCGAGGCATTTTCTTGATTGCACACGCCGGGGACGCAAGCGATTCTATCTACCGCGTGCGAGCCGTCTTAATTACCTGCTTCCGCTGTATCGACTATAACTTCTTACATTTTAACCCTTCAACGACCACCTCAGTATCTCGTACGGACACTGTTTTTCTAGCGGTTCCCGCGTCAGTACCTATGCAACTGGTTATTTATGCCGTCCCTCTGTTTATATAAACAGCCATATATTCCAAGATGTTTCTGTATAATATATTATATATACACAATGATGGATATAAGATCAAGTTTCCTTTACAATAATTATCCCGATTCCGTGCAATCCAGTTTTACTAGAAAGTTTAACGGATTGTATATTAATAAAATAAGACAGTCTAGTCTAGATAGTCACTTGAGACAAGTCAGTGATATAAAACTGAAATTAAACGTGGAAAAGAAATTGAAAACCCTATTTGTGTGCATGACTACAACACATACATGGGAGGTCATAAAGATCAACTTCTTGCACCATTTTTAGTAGAACGAAAAAAGGGCAACAAAAGTGGTACCTAAAACGGTATTGAACAGTATGATAATTTACCGCCATAACATGGGAAGCTCTATAAGCCAGCAAGAATGTAGAATGAGTTTAATAGAAGAACTTTTTTAAAAATATGGTTATCACATAAATAACCAACATTCAACGACACTCACAAATAGGGGAGACCGGGGCTAGTTGACTAACGAGGTTAGTTGACTAATTCTCTTTAATTGTTGTATTATGTTATAAATTATGCTGCGATTCGCGATATTGAAGCATATGAATGACCAGCTTGCCATTTAATGTGTCATCGTGACAACTACCCCCACAGCCGGGGTTTGTTGACTTATTCGTCTCACTACTCTAAATATAATAAAAACTACGTTCTAGACTCAATTAAAACAATTTTAAAAATTAAGCCTGTATACCTAATGAAATTTGTAAACTTTTGGTGTGCAACAAGTCAACAAAATACCAATGGTGAATTTATAAAAATTAGAAATGTTAAAAATTAGAAAGACATTTTATTCGCAAAATTGCTCCGAAAGGGAACAAGTCAAATCCCCAAAGACGTTGCGTAGTGTGTACAAAGAAAGGTAGGAAAAAAGACACATGATACTGTTGCGAAAACTGTGATGTAGGACTATGCATCGATGACTACTTCGAAATCTACCACACAAACCTTCGTTTCTAAGGTAAGCTAATTGTTTCTATCAGGCTGCGCTAGAGGCTGTCTGTACAGTGAGTTTTTCGTTTTAGGGGTCGGTCGTTAGGGGGTTAAACGACTGCTCTTGAAACGTGTGAAAATCATATTCCCTGCCGTCGCGTCGCTCCTCTACTCTCGCCCGTTCAGATTTAGGCCAGTGGTAGCGTCCCTCTGTAGCCAGACGCGCGCTCAAAAACGCGCTGAAAATCCCTCCGACACGATTAACATTCGCGGACCTGTTCGCGCAGCGATACACGTGTTGCTCTTAAGGTTTAATGGTCATTATCCTGGCATCACGGCTCTTGATGGCCATGCAAATCGAATCATAAACGGCGGAACGCTCGGAACTGTTCGTGGTCCGATTAGGAGCAACGGAACGGAAGGCAATGGACCCGCCATATCGGTTTTACGATTACAGATATCATCGGGAATCGGTAAAGCGACAGAAGGCTTGCCCTTTGCGAATTCCATGCTGTGTATTTCGCTTCGAATAGTCCTGCATCGAAGCAGCTATCGCGGCGGCGATTTGCAAAAACACGAAGCAAAGCTCGCGAGCAATTTCCAGCGAGTTGCATTTAGATAAGAAGCTCGAATGGGCGAGCAAGGCTAATAAAGCAGTCGGACACCCGGGTGCGAGTGGGTGTTTCAATGAAACGGCCCCATGGGCGATAGTAGGAGCGCGCCCCATGACTGCGACGTGATTAAAACTGGCGTTGAGCCGTCGTTGCCAAAGCCGCGGGGGGGCTGATTGCCGGGGGTGAGAAGGGTTCCCTTTACCCTCCGCTTCGACTAATTTATCGGAACGTCCTCCACGCTCCAAACTAAACTCTTGAGCGTCGCTGCTTTTTTCCGCCATTCCGTTCCCGTCGTTCCCGATTTTTCCGTCGCCTCGCCAATGGCCGCGCCAATTCTTATCAGTCGTGTCAGAAGTTTGCGACGACCTGATACGTTACCGTTATCGGGCAGGAAAGTAAAATGCGCGTCGTCGGTATCGCCGACATTGAGACGCATCACATAATGCCAGCCGATGGACGCGACGCGCCTCCAATTCTCCGACTTGCTTCCAAGTGGACGAAGGACGCGGCTGCCGATGTTGATTGGCAAAGTTAAGTGCGCATTTAGCGGCTGACAGATGTTGTTTTCACCTGGAATGGACACGCGTCAACCAATAACGAGTTGCCTGACCTCGAGCAATTTCGTTCCTCGAGGTTTTCGACAATTAAACGAGTTTAATCCTCCATCGAACGGTTCCAAGGGATCTCTCTATCAGGCAGTTTCCTGGACACTCGCGCAGAGTCAAGGCGCGCGCTTCTACGATTTCACTCGCGCCTCCACGATTCGGAGGGCTCGAGGAGCGAGGTTTCGCTGGAATCGCCGACGCACCGCGCTCCGCTCGACTCGCGTTTTACTTCTTATCGGTGCACGCACAGAATACGTTTTCGCTATCGCTTACTGTTACTTTAGCCGCGACCTAGATGCATCCACAATGTTTCTTGTTCCTTCTGGGCGAAAGGAACTCCGTGGCTGCGCGGCGATCCAACGATACGCACTCGCCTCGCGAGCGATACACGTACGCGGGTACGCGTCTGGAGAAACGGGCGAGCATTCGTCAAGCTGCTGGGCGAGCCACTTTATTCTTCCGGCGCACGCACCCGGGGTTTATTTTTAATTACGAGCCGTGTAATACGCGTGCTCCCCCTCGGATCTACGCACCTCGCGAATCCAGGTCGCGAGCGGATTTACAATTTCGACGGAACGGCCGGCGGACGGTGGTCGCCCACTTTCCTCGCGGATGGAAAGAGCGAGTTGCACGCCAACCCTCGCCTCTAAGCCTAGATCGCGGGACGGATGACGAATGACGGTAAAAAGCAGCGCGGGAACGTAATTAGAAAGGCGCAAAAAAAGTAGCGGAGCACGGAGTGTTTGGTTGGTTTTCGTCGGGGCAAGAAAGAGTCCTTGGTGGTCGCGTGGGCGGTAGTAAAGGGCAATAATAAGTCGGGCGGGCATCGCGTGCGACACCGAATCGGGCCGGGCTGAGTTGGCCCGAGCTGGGTCGAGCTGGCCATAGGGAATCGGCCTGCGTCGCTTCCCCTCCTTGACAAGCGGGTGTTTAATTGGCGTTGAAACCACCGGTGTGACGGGAACACCGTGGCCGTGTCGTCGGCCGAATGCCCGAATGCCTGTAGCCTGTAGCCTGCAGGATTCAGGGGGATCCGCCATCGCTGGTGCGTTACCACGGGGAACCTGGTAATTACCTGCGGCACGCAACTACCTAACGCTACGCCGGTCCCTGTACCGACCCCACCGTTCCCCAGCGCCTTTCCTACCCTTGCAGAACAGATAGCTGCCTCGCCAGCGGATCACAGAAAGCTCGAAACTGCTCCGAGGATGCGCAGTTAATTGCTTTCGCGCATAGCTGCCCCGCATCTCGATCATTCCTCGACGGTGTCTAACGATCTCGCTGCTCGACGCAAGATACGTAATCGTGCACGCACCGATTCGCGCCTATTAGCAGCTTTCCCTGCGCGAATCGCTACCTGCGATCCACTGGCGAAACCGGATGCCCGGTGAACGCGCGATCGCACGATCGACAGGTCGTCGAGCTCTCTCGCGCCCGCCGCGCCGTTTACCACCTGTAAGGCTAGTTGGGCGTCGCGACAGCTGTCTCGCGAGTGGTTTTCGGTGTCCCGGTGGATTTTCCGGAAGCCCGACGGCGTGGCCCCCCTGCGAAACAACCACCGGATAATCCACCATTTTGAAGTGGAGTGACAGGAAGCCAGATAATTGCCAGCAACGTGCTCGCACGGAGCAGTGTGGAGCGATATGGCGGTGGCGATGGCGATGGCGATGGCGTCCGTCGGGCGTCGGCCGACGGCCGTCCCTCCTACGCAAACGCGAATCCCTCTCGCAGCGTTTCGCGTGTACACGGGGAAAAAAAAAAAGGAAAAGGAGCTCGATTGTTCCGCCGTCTAGAGCATTTGCAAGCTTGTCTCGCGTACGCGATAACTCGCCGCGATAACGTAACTTGGAAGCCCGGCTCATCGCGCTGAAGAATAGCCGAGGATGCAGCTCGTTAATCAAACGACGCGCGACTAACCGGCGAGCCGGATCAAACTAGCCGCCAACGGTCCGTAATACTTTCGATTTCCCAGATCCACCGGGACCGATCGAGCACAAGTTCAGTAGGCTGCGCGTCATTAAGTAAAAACAACGGCGGTTATTAGCGCATCGGTGAATACTTTACGCCGGCTGCCGTCGCATTTGCATGAGCCGAGGAATTCATTCGTTATTACCCAGCGAACTCGTGAATCGGCCATTCTTCGGGCGCTCTTTCTCTCTGGAAACAAAGCAGATTGCCGGGATTTTTGCTGAGACAATCGGCGAAACGTATCGTCCCTCGAGGCCCGAACGAACCTTCCGATAATCCAGCCTGCGGATATTCCCGCGGATCCACGCGAAAGCGGCCGGAAACGCGTGCCAGCGTGTATACAAATTTACGGGTAATTATTCGCCGGGTCCCGCAATATCATAAATCTTAATGAATATGCCCGTGGCGAATGAAAAACAAAAACGGCGATTATTTTTATGGTTGCGTGAATGGATGCTAAACTGTACACAGGCAGTTTATTATAGTACACGCCCGGCACGATAACGCTCCGAAGGATTTCGTAATAATACGCAGGCTTCTAAAGGTCTCTGCGGCAGCCGTGATTATTTCTCTAGGCCGCTGTAACCTTCTTTGGTCGTTGTATGGAAAGAAACGCGGATCGAAATCGTCGAACCGTTCGATGCGCGATGCGCAATTTGCTTTCTCTTTTCCAACGGAACCGCGGCAAGTTTCGAGGGGAAAAAAAGCGAGCGATCGGCGCGAATTGACGAGAGAGCCTCGCAGTGGATGGTCCGCGCGACTCGCCACGAATATACAGTCCCTTGGCAAGAACGTGGACATTAATTTAGCGGCACGGCGGCGAAGCTGCCGACGCTGGAATTCCTCGGGCCAAAACGGGTGCAAGCGCTCTTTTATACGCAAACGCGTACCTGCGTGAAACGACGGCGACGCCGGGATAGCCTGGTCCATCGGGACCCTATAAATCTCTCCCAAGGGAGCGTACTCCGCGATCGCTAAGTAGCACGTTAAATAATCCTTTCGAAGCTCTGGAAAAAAAGTGGCGTGGCGTCGGTGCGCTGGAAAGGGCGACTGCCGCGGCCAGAAAATCGCGCTAATTCCCGTGTTTGTTCACTTCTCACCGTGTCGAACAATACCTCCCGATTCCAATCGATTTTTTTTTGTTCGTTACTCCCGTTCGCGGTCCACGGAACAATTGTCCAGCGGGTCTATTATTGCGTCATAAATTGTAATTATCGAGCCGGCAATGCGATGCATTTAACTAATAAATTCATTGGCCACTGTGCGTGAATTAATGTATGGTAATCCGGCCTGCGGACGAAATTAGATCAGGTAGCCGATGGAGAGGATGCGTTTGACGAATCGTAGATAAAAACTGGACTGATGCGTATCAGTGTCGCGTTAGGATCGTTGGACGTTCGGTAACTGTTAATAAAGGGTGAACAGCTTGGTGGTGTTCCTGGTGTTCGTGGTGTTACACAGCGCTGTTCCACAGTAGGCAAGGTGGAACCGGAAGGAGAGGAACGCGATTAAGCCGAAGGAGGAAAGAAACAAATCGCGCGGCCCTTTCCGACGCGATAATTCGTTACGGTCCACTTGTAACGATAGCCGTTCGCCCGTTATCCGTCCTGATCTCATAGTAGATCTTCGAGCCTATTAATTACCTTGGCCAGGGGAACGGGTGGGCCGGAGAAAAGGGGGTGCTGGGACACCGGGGGTAAAAGGCACTTAGAGTAAGAGTGTATAAAGCTGGCGCACCCTCTGCTGCAGGCGAACGAACAACAGACGGGTGGCCGCTGCGCCGCGCCGCGCCGCGCCGCACCGCCGGGGAGACTGGGGAATATTTAAAAAGTAATATCAATTACATTTGCATATTCACCACCCACCCGTGACCCGCCACCGTCCGCCCTGTCCTCCTCCATCGTTTCCTCCTCTTTCTCCTCCGTTAGGCCGAACCACCCTCCTCCTCCGCCCATAGGGGTTGTACGGTTCGCCGTGCCGTGGCTATCTGTTAAAAAACTACCTGCACCTTTCAACCGCCCTGGGAACTGCTCGTGCACAAACCCCTAGACCGCCGCGACCGCGACGTGACCAACGCGCCACGAAAAAACCTTCTCTCCGGCTCTCTGTCTTCTTGATTTTCCTCGCGGAAGGCTGACAATCGCGTAACGAGTCCGCTCCCACCGCAACCAAATTTTCTGTCTCTCTGAAATATTCAGCTTCCATCGTTGCCCGCGGTCCAGCCACGTACGGAGGCCCTGACGAGGCTGACCGGTAACGATGATCGCGGGTCGAATGGCTGCTGGCGAGATCTAGCGAAAATAATCTTCTCGGTGACAGCACCGGAGCCGACGGGTTTTTATGGAAACGAGGAATATTAAAGCGGACGCCGTGTCGTGGACGCGCCCTCCTCTTCGTTCCCTCGTCAGTCTGCTCGCCGAGATTTCACGGGGGGTGGCGAGGGGTGGCGAGGGCTGGCTGGAAAGCATCCTGCACTCCGGCACACTTGTATCGGTGTAAATCTTTGTTTGCAGGAATTTACGTAAGGGCAAAGCAAGTCCCGGCAGCGAGGCGCCGCAATACGATAATGCGATAACGCCTCCACCTACATTCTCCTTCGCTCTTGCTCCCGCCAACCCCGGTCTTCTCCTTGTTCTCTACTTTCAGTCAGCGCCACCCCTTCCGCTCCTCTTTCACCGAGGATTTCCCTATTGTGCTGGTACCGATTCTTACTTTGCCCAGCCGTTAACATAACAATACGCAAATCCGCGACAATCGAGAGACCTCCCTTTTTTTTCACCCCTCTGGAGCAGCTTCGCGGTTGCGAAACCGTCGGGCGCGCTCGTCAGCCTTCGAGGTACGGATCAACCGACTGTGGCAGCCCTCAAGACCGCAGTTCTATCCAAGTGCAGGGAAAGGATGTTACAAGTTCCACGTAGAAATACCCAAGGGCTCAATTTACCGAGCTCCTGCCGGCCGGGATAAGCAGTGCTTCTTTAATTAACCGCTGCGGGAATCGCCGAGCGTCGCACGCAATCGACAAAGCAATAGTCGGAGCACAATTATTTCCCCTCACATTTTCGCGACGCTAGTCCATCCCTCTACGGAGGTCCGGGAAACCAGAGAGAACCGTGGAGAAGAAGCGAAAGGAAGGGGGAGGAGACTCGCGAAGGAGCGAGCTGGAACGAGAAGTCAGAGCACTCAGCGTGGCTAATTGCTCGAATCATTAAGAAAAAACATGAAATCTAAGGCCCGGTTCTGCCGCGCGGACTACAGTGGGAAGCCGTAGATAACGATCACTCGCGTACCGTAATGAAAATAATCACGGCAAGCTCGGCAACGATAACTACGTTTTAGCCCGACTTATTGCGGATTCCCTGCAATCTCGCTAGTCTGTCCTTGCGTCGCGTCGCGCAATGTCTGACTATGTCCTTTCCGTTTCTACTTCTCTCTTTCATCTGCCTCTGCCACGAACCTCATTCCACTGTAACCAGGGCTTGAAAACTGTTACAATATCGATTTCGGTTCTCCAAACGGTTATGAAGAACCTCTATTCTACTGTTATGAAGAACCAAATTTTCCAACTGTTATCTATTTCGGTTTCGGTTCCTACTTCCTTCCTCGTATCGTTTCCATAACCGTTACTTTTTCGCTTCTATGTATATCGGTTCCGAAACGGTTCTAGAATCAATTCTTGTATCGACTTTTTCTTAATTGATATCGTTAATTATAGAAAAAGGAGAAACATTCATACATATCATTGATTTCAAATAAAGCTTTGAAATAAATAAATCAGCCAAATATTTTTTACATTCACACACACTATACTATTCAGAATAGCAAGTTAAAAGTTTCTCCTGTTTCTATAAGGAATAATGAATGATATCAATTAGGGAAAAGTCGATACAAGAATTGATTCTGAAATCGTTTCGGAACCGATATAGAACCAAAAAAATAACGGTTATGGAAGCGATATGAGGAGGGAAATAGGAACCGTAACCGAAGCAGATAATAGTTGGAAATTTCGGTTCTTCATGACAGTTATTTGGAATAAAGGTTCTCCATAGCCGTTTTAATCAGGACCTTTATATAACAGTTTTACACAGGTATTTTCGGAACCTGTTGGAGGTCATCGATGCTTGTCGATGTCTCGGTGAGGACACCCTTCTTTGGTGTACGAAAAATTGCAGGAATGATTAGGTTGGTTGCGGCTAGGCGTCGCGTCGCGTCGCGTCGGTTGCACCAGCGGCCAATGGAAGGCGTGAGTACCAAACAGCCGGCTCGAATGACGCTCCCGTGTCCGCCTGCAGGCTCAGGTGGCTTCGCTCTTCGACTTTGCATTGTGCGTACTGGGGTGCATACATTATTTTCGTCGGCCTCTTTGCCCTCCGCGTGGCACCCACACCGGGCAGGTGTGTTACCCTGCACCCTCTACCCCGTCCTCTTATCCCCGATAACTCTAGGCCCGAATTTATTGCCGGACAGGCTTGTTCTCGTTGCTCCGACAAACAATTGCCTTCGACCTTCCGCGATACGGGCCAAAGCGTGGAAAACATCGCAACTGACCATAGCGTGGCATTTGCAAGCGCACGATCGTGTTTCATCTTCCCAAGAGCGACTCTTCGTTGTCGGGTTAGGCGTAGGCGAATCGCCGAGGCGACGAGCATAACAATAAAACGGGGCAAGTCTCTCACGGGCCGCAGGCAGCCGTGTTCATGGGAACACAATTTGTGGCAGCCGTGTATCGCCGTGTATCGCCGTGTACGAAGCCGCCGCTTTATTTAGATTTTATTTCAGTAAAAACCTCGTCGCGTACGTGACGGCACGTATGCACGTATCGCGTCGCGTCGTGAGGTCCGCCTCCAAGCGACCTTCCTCCGCCTCTGCCCACGCTATCCTTATTCCCGAGCGATTTTCCAACGATATTTCGATGAGTCGCTACTCTTCGCCGGGAACGTTCATCAACGAAAATAGGCTCAAGGTCTAGTCATCTATTTAGTGTTATAGTATCCTAGACGTCAGGGGATTCGAGTAAGAACAGCAGAAGCAAAGGCACAGGGCACGCGCCTGCAGGTGCAACGTGATAGCAGGCAGACACCTTAGCGATAAATTCACAACATTCGGAACGTCTTAGAACCCGTCATTTGCCAGCAATTGGGACGAAAAGGACAGGCGAAACTACGACAGGTAGCCATTAGTCGAGCGGAGGTGAGGATGTGCTTTGATGTCCGAAGATGTAAAGTGTGACTATGCCGCGTGCTCGTGGCCAACTCACTCGCGGTTTGGCAAAGCCGATGAGAAGAGTGTTTACCGCGAAGAGTCCCAGGGAACAACATCGGTCGCCGATACGCCAGGAGGAGTACACGTTAGGAGGCAGGAGGACAGACCAGGAGAAGAAAGGAGGAGGCGGTGGAAGGAGGTGAGGCCTAATATGGCCGCCATCCTCTGTATTCCGGTCGTAGACGGAGAGGCAGGCGAGCAGGCGAGCAGGCGCGGCCCCAAAGGCAGCTTTCAATGCCAGTCATCTCCCGGAATGCGCCTCTACGGAGAGCGTACTTTGTATTCTTGATCCGCGCCCGCTCCGCGGCTAAGACGAGAAGACCTTCGCGCGATCTCTTTGAGGACACGGGGCCATGGCTTGGCTCGGCTCCGCATCGTTCCGTTCGAACCCAGAAGACTAGCACCGCGACGCGACCAGACGCGACCAGACGGCGGCGCAATGTTTTCACCACCGTTTCTACGCTCCTCTCTCTCTCTCTCATTCTCCCCTTTTCCCTTTCTCTCCTTCTGTTTGCGGCCATTTTGGCTCTTCAAGGCGCCACCTAGTCCGCTTCTCCGCTTCTCTGCTTCGTCTACCGTGACGAAAAACGCGGTAGACCCGGAATCACCGCGTTTTCTTGGATTCGGCCATGAAACGCCGCTGCTCGAGCAACAGTTCTTGGTTTTCCTGCTGCCACCTACCTCCTATTCACCAATCCAGCGGGATGGTACCGCGGTGATCCACGCCAGCGATCCTCCGGGAGCCATCGGGACCACCGGTAAGCACGTGATCGTTCTCACGACCTGGCACGTGATTTTGGAGGGAAACTCCTCGAAACCATCCACACCGAGCACACTTTGATGTTCACTGACAGGGAACTAGACGGAGACGTCGCCCGACTCGCGACGGACGTGGCAGCGCGACGGTATCGAGAGCAAGAGCACGATGAAAGAACGAAAGGTCGCGTGAAACGCGCAGCCAGATGCCAGACAGAGCACGCCGGGGTTCCTGGCGGACAGGGAGAGGAATACGAACTAAGGGTTCTATATCCATCCGACGAGCGACGAGGAGCCGGGCCGAGTCGAGCATAGCATAGGGAGCAGAGCAAGGAACACTGGCACCACTCCTGGTAGGGGTAGCCGACGTCCGTCCCGAGTCTTTCCTCATCTGCAAGTCGTATAACCGAGCTAATTATCAAGTTAATATGGCCATTCTGTATGGAACCCCGCGAGAGAGTGGGTGGAAGCGAGATGCCAGCAAGGGGTGGCGCCCGGCGTGCGAGCAGGACGGCCTGAGGTACATTGATATTATAAGTTGCTTCAATCGCTGTATTCATTTGTAAACTAACCAGGCTAAATGTATTCACCACCGCGAGGCGGCGCGCCGATAGGCGGAGCCACGGTACCCGAGCTACGACGGCGCCCTTCCTTCCTTCCTTCCTTCCTTCCTTCCTTCCTTCCTTCCTTCCTTCCTTCCTTCCTTCCTTCCTTCCTTCCTTCCTTCCTTCCTTCCTTCCTTTCTTTCTTCCTTCCTTCCTTCCTTCCTTCCTTCCTTCCTTCCTTCCTTCCTTCCTTCCTTCCTTCCTTCCTTCCTTCCTTCACTCCTTCCTTCCTTCCTTCCTTCCTTCCTTCCTTTCTTCCTTCCTTCCTTCCTTCCTTCCTTCCTTCCTTCCTTCACTCCTTCCTTCCTTCCTTCCTTCCTTCCTTCCTTCCTTCCTTCCTTCCTTCCTTCCTTCCTTCCTTCCTTCCTTCCTTCCTTCCTTCCTTCCTTCCTTCCTTCCTTCCTTCCTTCCTTCCTTCCATTCATTCATCTACATTCCAACACTTACATCCTTCGCAGCATGTAGGTATCATTTGCATCTCCACCTTCTGCTGATCGCTTTCAAAGTTGCCTACGATCCCTGTCTACGTTACTTCATGGAAACCCTGTCCTTGACATCCTAGTCGGATCAGCGTTATTCAAACTCGAGGAAATTGACGCGATCTTCCTTCAGACCTTCGAGTCAAACTTGCTCGAAATAGAGATCCGAGAGAAAAGGGAGGATCATGGTCCCTTCGAGTACAAGTACTCCTGGCTCTCCTATTCGAAGAAGAGCATCAGCTGCGTCTTAGTACCCGCGCGAACCTGGGTTCTATCGTTTTGGAAACGGCCCAAGCCGCTCTCAAGACCTCGATGCGCCAGGAATCAAAGAGCAGTCTATCCAGAGAGGCTGAAATTCTATTTTGAAAGGGCACGGCCGCTCTCGGAGTGGTTGTGGCAGAATGGAGGGGTACGCGCTCGGCTCGGCTCGGCCCGGCTCGGCTCGTCATTACGTTTCATGTATTCAGATTTTTTCCTCGAGCAGGCACGAGCTGTCTGTATTATTATTCCGGGACAACTTTACGCCCACCGCCTCCTTTCCCTCCCTGCGCTCCACGTCGTTCTCCTCTTGCTTCTTCTTGCACGACAGCGGGGCACCATGGCGCGCGTCGCCGTCCCCGTCGCCGTCGCAGCAGACCTCTCCGTGCAAGACGACGAGGACGACTTCTTACACGGTTCGTCTCGAGAGCGGAGACCACGGAAATATGAATGCATAAATGCATAAGTGCTCCCACCATCGGCCTCGCCACCACCACCTGCTTTTCCCGCCTACTTCGTTCCAGTCCTGATTCCGGGTTCTTTCCTTTGGAAATGCTTTCCGCCCTTTTGCCTGCGCAGGACGAAATCCACCTTGATCGCGCCCCCGATGACAAATGTATTTTCCCCGTCTCCTCGACAACAATGCTTCCTCTCCCATTTTAAATCTCTAAAATTCCCAGCATGATCGCACAGCGAAATGTACTCGAAACAATTACCTCATTTCCCGTCTGCCGAAAGCCGATGGCAGCTCCAGATGCTGGCTCGCTGAATTACTTCCAGGCATAGAGTAACGGTAGGTAAAAAGTTTTCAGCGGGTAAAAGGTCGCACTATGCGAATTTCATTGTTTGAGTTCTGGCAGTGGCCAATGGTGATTGACAATCAATTGTCAATCAAGGTAGAGTCACCAGTGTCGAAATGTTATCGTACAATGCGGTAAGTACCGAATTCGTTAGTTCTGATGTAATATTTTCATTTTTAGGAATCAATATTATTCCTATAAAATGATCAGTATATATTTTAATTCATATGTCGTCTGAAAGAGCTGAAATTCTTCTATTCAAAAGTGCTAATAGAAGTTTTCAATTCTCCTCATAGATAACAGGATTGATTAAACAATGGAAAAGTAGTTGGTACACTGCAGTGGGGCAAGAGTTCGAATACGAACTTTATTTCTAATGTTTGCTAAATTAATAACGAAAACTGATTAAACCGACTATAAAAAATAAATTTGAAATTAATTATCAATCACAACATGGTAATAAATTTTGAGTTTATGATAGTTGAGCCACGCTGATATCAGTTTTTCATTTTTTTTATTAATTTTTATTCCACAATCTTTTTTCAAAATCCTTTTTATTTAACCTTTTGATTTAAAAAACAGCTTGAAGTAAATGAAGCAATGAAAAGAAAATCTTAATGCAAACGTGCAAATAAATAATTAGAAAAGTGAAGAAACTCCCTAAAAATTACGTCTACTTCTGAAAAAGTTTGAAAGGAACAAAACAAATCGGTTCCAAAAAGAGAATAGCCCAACCATCAACGTCTACGGAAAGAATAATTTGTCCTGCGTGCGAAGACGAATACACAGATCCTCCAGAAGACTGATGCCTGCGCAAACTACGAAGGGGGTAATTTTATGTGCGATTACTGTTACCTTGATTAACACAAAATTAATTTTAAACTATCAGTCGTTTTGCTATATTACCACAACTATTGTGGAAATTTCTCGTTCTGTTCTTTTACCCCGTAACATGCAAACTTTTGCCCCACATGAAATATTTATTTTATATAAGTTGTGACAGGTAAAGTTACCTGAAGTCTCTGCTTATCGAATAATAAGGGATAGTAGTCATTTCTCAGAAAATGATATGTGCTATCAGTGTAATACCAAGGATTTTAGGGAAGTCTACACTTTAAGTGCGCACTCTTGCCCCACAATACTCTACTATCGTTCTTTACGAGCGACGAGGAGGCTCGAGAAAGCACATACTCGGACGATTTCCATAAAGCACAATCTCACGTCGGTCGTTATAAAAAGGCTGAATTACCGGCCTGTTCCCGGCGAGTAAATAGCACGCAATCTACACAGATTGTAATCTGGCGGACGAGGACGCAGCGGGAGTGGGAAAGAGAACGCGACATCGGTGGCACGACGCGAGATTAAAAGACAAATTAGCATAATGTGTGCACGCGCGGCCCCAGCCACCCCGTCACGAGTTAGAGGGGTAGTCTGGACGACCGCTTCCCGCGTAATATCTGTGCCTCCACCGAGACACACTTGGAGGATACTTTCCCCGTCAATCTCCTACCTGTTTCTTCTCGAAATTCTGAAAAATGTCCCTCTGCGGAGGACAGGGTGCTCAGGTCCTCGGGAGGGGGATAGAATTTTTGGACGCCAGGCTGGGAGTAAACGTCAGGAAGCCGACGGTAGGCAATTTCTCTGTCGACTTTTTAATCAGTCGCTTAGAGGGTAGTTTCACGGCGGCTCTGTGTAAAAAAAAAAAGAGGAAGCTCGATGGAAGCAGGCGTGGCGGGCGACCAAGGGGTGTCGTCGATGCAAATAGCGCGTTTAATAAAGTGTCGCACGACCGCCATTTGAATACCGTGGCATATTCACTTTTCTCATCGAGCGTTGCGAGAGGGAAGAGGAGAGAGCAGGGCCCCCGAGGAAGAGATTGCGATTCGTGATCGCGAGAGGTGTCGCGAGATGAAAGACGAAACGACAGGGCGAAATATGTGCGACGAGGGCCGGAAGTACGGAGAAAAAACAAAGCGGGGAAACTATAAAAGACAACGAAAGAGGAAGATGCGGGGAAAGGAGATCAGCACGTCAGATGCAGCGGAGAGATAGCCCCGAGATGCTCGATGGACGTGGATGTGCACGCACACAGGGAAGGGGTGGTAGTCGTACAAGGAGGTGGCGAATCGCACCTTTGCTTCATGCATGATTCAGCCGCAGTATCTCATTTCATCTGGTGGCCCCGCTAAACTATATCTCCTAATGGTAATGCTATTCCACGGCACATATCTCTTTATATTACGTGGGCTGGTTGGCTGACTGGCTGGTTCACGGGTTCTCGGGTTGGTATATCGCGGTGAGAAAGGCAGAGCCTCTCGTCCAGCCCCTTGCGATGGATCGCGCCTCTCTTCCTTTTACCACCTTGGGAGAAAACTACCCTTCCGCGGCTCTGCCACGTACGTGTGTTTGCCGTGGCTGCTCTCTCCACTCTCTACCCTCAGCGTGGAGAGCGCGTGTGGGTGGTCGCGTTCGGTGGGTGCCTCTTGAGCGCGGAGCATCGGGGAAGAAATAAAGAAAGAAATTGTTAGTTCTCGCTGTTTTAAATTACCATTTATTACGACGCATAAACCCGACCGGGCCCCGGCAAGACCTACCAGCGGCCATCTTGTCCCACCCATGCCCGACCGCGACGTGGCTGAGAAGAAAAGTCTGAACGCGGAGCAGGAGGAAACAAGCCCGAGAACCGAGAACCCGGTCTATATCATCGTCTTTTACTTTCCACCCCTCTCTCTGCCACCCTCGCCGTTCGTTCTCTTCCCTTTTCGGCTGCCATTCTTCTCCGACTCGCGTTGCCCTCTTCTTTCACCCCCCGCCCGACGGCACGCTATACCTATGTATCCTCCACGGGGGTTGAGACCCCTGGTAATGATCATTACCTCCGGTATAGTGACAAGTGAGACTGGGGAACCGGAGCTACGGCTGCAGGAAATGGCCACAGATAACGCTGTCACGGCCATTTTTATATTATGACGAATGGATCATCTTTCTTTCGTTAACTTTGCCCTCCCGGCTGCCACGCTGCGAGGAGAGGGTGCGCGGTGATAGATTTCGCGTAATTATTCGACATCTCAGCGCGATCTAGTCGTCCTATCTTCCCGCGAACTAACGAAACGCCGAAATAATCCCCTCGATTTCGGGCTCTTGGGTTTTCTCGCATGTTTGGTCGGTCGATCGGTCGTTCATCGTCGAGTACCCTTTTTTCGCGAGCTTCCTGGGGACGAGGACGCGACGGCAGGGGAAGAGCTTTCGATCATAAAGAATCGGAAAAGTATCCAGTTCGATAATACCCTGGGTTTCGGTTGCAGAGGCGCCCCGTAGAGCGCACGGGGTGCTCTTTTCCAGCCCCCTCGTCCAGGCCACGCGGCAATAACGGCACCGGCCAGTCTTTCATATCGTATCGGACCAGCTCGTCTATGTGGAAATGCGATCACTTAGAAGCAGCCTCGATGTATAATTCGGCCGAGTCCAGGGTCGTCGGTGTGCCGGTCGGTTGCGTCCGTGTGAGCCAACAGATCGTATATTTTTTTATTATTGGCCGATGGAGCCAGTCCCCGGGGGTGGAACGAGTGGGTGGCTGGGTAGGAGGTTTCGATAGCTGACCACTCGACTCGATACCCTCTCCGCCCCGGTTCACCCTTCTTCAGCGGTGCTTGCAAAAGGAAGCAAACCAAGCGACCGGTCCGTTTCTACGCGTCCGCGCGTCCTCCTCCTCTCCGTGGATGTGTGCAGGCACGTGGTGCGCGGTGTGTGTCGGTCGAGTGCTCTCTATGCGGTTCGCTGGATCCCGTATCTCTCTTGGGTCGGGGTCGTTTTATTGAGTGTGGACGTCGGAGAAGCGATTCTCATGTTTTTACATCGAGGCAATTTTTCCATCTCGCCCCGTTTGCCTCCAAGAACACGGACTTTCGACCGACCACCTGCCCCCTGGCACCCTCCGAGCCCTCAGCTTCGATCGGTCCTGACCATCGGATCGCATCGTTCATCGCCTACGAGACTCGAAAGCCAGAGAAGCTGTCCCTTTACTTTCCCATCTTCAGGGATTATCTTGGATTTCCTTCGATACGATCCTGCGAAGATTAAACCGCGTGGCTATTTCAAAGGCGCTGCCACTCCCGCCGAAGCGAACCGACGGGACACGACGGTTTGTCCCCGTTGCGATATGTTTCGCAAAGGAAACCGCGGCGTGCCGGAATCTAATCAGCCCGAGAGGCGCGAAAGCATTCTCGGGTGACGCGAACGAACGCGGGTGTACGAAGAGCCCGGGCTCGTTTAATTCAATCGTCGAAGCGTGCACAGGCGGACCATCATCCGTTATTAAGTTTGGCCGCGAGCTTGTAGAGAAGGGGGCGAGAGAGTGTTGGTGGCTAGACAAGCTAGGCGAGAGGATGCCCTTTCGAAGGAGCGTATCGAAGGCACCGGCTCCATCCGGAAGGTGCCTTCTCGAAGGCTCCTTCTGGAAGTGAAGTCGCCGGTTGGCTCGCCCCCGGGACGGGGTGTTCGCCACGAAGCCCGGGGATTGGTCTAGGACCTTGCCTGTCCGCGCTCCTCTCCCGTTCTCTCCCTCTAACCCCCCGTCTCTTCCGCAGTGGCTTCATTATACGTTGACCTAAGAAAATCAACCACCCACCGCCGGCACCGTTCGTCCTCGGCCTTCGTCCTCCTATCGGTGTACACTGGCAACCAGCTACCGGCGTTGGCGTTCTCTGCAGCATCCTGGACCAGCCACAGAGAAGGGAGGAGGAGTGCTCTGCTCCGAACAACCGAACCAGGTGCCCCGACTCCGACTCAACCCCCTGCCTCCGTTTCCTTCTTCCTCCTTCCTTCCTTTCGCTCGTTCATCCGTCCGTACGTACGTCCGTTCGTTCTTCCTACCTTCCATCAGCTCTGGCTGCACGGATCGAGAAAGAGAGGGAGACAGGGAGCGAGGGGGTAACTCATCGCTTATGGATACTGATGACTCGCGCAATGAACTCAGACTGCGCTAAGGGTGGTAGCAGTGCGGTAAACCTACTGTGCCTCTCTCTTCCCTTGTCTTTCAGGCCCCTACCATCCAACTTCTTTCTCTCTTCCAACACCGTGGCTCGTTCCTGGCTGCGTTCCTTGTCTACGTTTTTCTCTCCCCTCGTGCTCATCTTTCTTCTCCGGGTACTCCGGCTTCCAGAGCGCCTCCGCGTTCACTCCGGCCCGATCCTTCAATAACATTTTCCCTTTTTCCCCGACTAACCGAGGGAAGATCCCCATAAAAAACTTCAAAAAAGTAAAAAAATTACGCCAAGTACACGAAATCAAATAAATCACAAAAAATAGAAGATGATAATAAATACAAAATAAAAAAAAAAAGGAACTGCGCTCATGTCGCGGACATTTTAATTAACCCGTCAAAAAGAATCCCATTTACGAAACATTGTCGTAAATTATTAGCTGTACAAAATTAATGATATAAAAAAATTGCGCCAATTATAACAATGGCTATTTATACAAAGAAATAAATTTAGAAAATACTGTAGGCGTGATGAGATATTAATGAAACAAGTTTCAGGTTAGGTTGGAATAGCCGTGCGACGAGTGAATGATAGCGGTAACGACAGTCGACATATACAGGGTGTGTTTCGTGTACTTGGCGTCGAGACGCTGCCGCGTCTCTAGATATCTTGCCTGCGTACGAGCTCGGCGATTAGGCACCGATGCGGTCGGGGGCTAATATGCAAAATGCCGATCCACTCTGAACGCTCGCGTTAACCCTCTTAAAAGGTTTGCGTTGCCGTTTCGCGTGGGAAACTAGCACCGTTCCGTATCCAACGGTAATTAAATGTATCGAGTTTATCCGCAATAAGCAGCACAATCTACCCAGCGATAACTGGCAGCCAACAAACGCTTCGAGTGTACACAAACGCTACGCCTCGCTTACATTTCGATTTAGGAATGGCTTTCCTCCGAGAAACTTCCTGCTCCGAGGAATACCGGTATTACACGGTCCAACGTTACACAAGATCCCGGTGTCGCATCCATTTTCGGCCCTTGCCACCCTCTCCCGGCCATTCGTTTCTATTACCCCGCGTTAAGGGAGACCCAACGGTCGGTCGAGCCGAGGTTAGATTTATTTTCACTCGACGGGTATTTTTTTATGGCCCGGCGTGCGCTCTGGGCTCTAGACTACAGTCTCGAGCCGCGGAGGGATGTTTTGCACGCCAGTCTGCCGTTCGCGGGCTCCTCGCGCGAGCGTATGATGGCGAGCTGCCTCCTCGAGCTCTTCCCGTATAATAAACCCATAAACACCCCTGCCGCGGCGGAAGCGAGGGAGAAGGACACAGTGGAAAAGACACAGCCCCCGAAGAGCATCCTTCGAGTAACGCGCGAAGCGTGCTCCCATCGTTCGACACGGATAACCGGGCTGTGTTTTGTGGACCCGGTGTCAGTCACGCTGCGAATGCAATTCTCCGCGCAACCGGAGATCTCGATGCTCACGAGTGACTCTGGGGGCGAAGCAGAGGATCCCAAAATGGGGTAACGATCCGAGAGGGTGAAGAAGAGGAAAGAGCGAGAAGCGTAGAGGCGGCGGGTGTCGTTAATCGGGTGTTCCACGCTAAAGGCTCGCGAGCGAGACGACCTTGTGATTGCGCGATGCGCGAGGTGCATATGTACGAGAGGAGAACGCGTTACGTGGCGGATACATGGTAAACAGTGTGGCGTGGGAGAGGCTACGGAGAAAGAAAAAGAAAGAGAGGAGAATAAAAGGGAGGGCACGGGAGAGAGAGGTGGCCGGTGAGCTGGAGAGAGAATTCCTAAGCAGCCAGAGTGCGCGATGCTTACCTGCGGTAACGTTTAAGCGGTGTAGTAAGTACAAGACCTTAGCGCGCATCAAGGAAACAAACAGCTGGCGCGCGCAATATGAATTAAACATGCTGATTAATAATTAACAAGTTGCCGGCTCCTCGCGCGCCTACACGCCGCTAGGTGTGTAGGTGGGTGTTCTCTCTGACTTTGTCTTCGTCCTCGTCCTCGTCCTCGTCCCTCCTGGCTCCCTTCTCTCCTTTCTCCCGCTTTCTTTCCCGCGTTACGAGCTAACGCGCCCAGCCCGCTCGATTAAGTCTTTCAGCCTTACGATCGACGCCCGCCGCTCGCGCTCCAACAGCTGTTCCCGAGATGTATCGCGTGTCGGCCGATTTAAAAACCGCTTTGACTCGACTCTCGGCCGCCCGGCATTCGCGAGGCGATTTACGAGGGAAACGAGCCGATATCGGATCATCGAGACACCGCGGCAAGTTTGCTCGCCCACCGAGGGAACCTTTGGCAATCGCGTCGCTCCACCGACCGCCTTCACTTTCGCCTTCCGATGCTCGCTAACTCCATCCTCGGTGCTTCCAGCGGGTGCTCGTTTCCTTTCGAAAACAGACACCCAACGCGATTTCACCTAGGCGCTTTCGCGCGGATCAGACACGAACGAAAACGTGGTCTAAATACTCTAAAGTCTAAACTGGCGGCCGCTTTAGGTCTAGATGTACCGAGCTCCGCGAGGCGGTACAAGTGAACGATCGGAACCGATTGAAAATCGCGGCGGATCGGACCAGCCGCGGCCGCGAGGCCGTGGACAAGAGGAGACGAGAGAAGCAGAGGAGGCCGCGAGGAAGTTGCCAGGATGGAAGGGGCCCTCGCACGGTCGCCTCTTCATGTTTATTAATGTCCCGTACGTCCGTCTATCGATTCGTCGTTTCACTCTCGTTCCTCGCGAGATAATGATACTGACCTATGCCAGCTGTCGCGTAGTCGAGGGCTTAAGTGGCTTAACAACGTTGCGGATAGCTGAAACAACGATCGGGACCCTCTTGACACATTGACTGAATACATTATTGTAAATGTCGCCGACTGCGTTATCGGCATGGGGATGCTGGACAGACGACGACGACTACGACGACTACGACGAATCGGATGTACGATCGGAGGCTGTTTCACGCGCGGACTACTCGTGTCTCGCTGCCGTATCCGCGGAGAAAGGTTCTTTACGTAATTCCCCGTACAGGGGATAATACTGTCGTTTACACCGTGGACGTTGCGCAAGGGGATCTCCAGAGGAAAGGCACGAAGGGGACTGAATCTTCCGCGTCGAGTTTCGTTCGACTGATCCTCGAATGCTCGATATGTCTGGCCTCCTAGAATGCAGCGCGACGATCATTTCGCTAAAATTGGCGAGTAGCTAAGCGAACGAAGGTCGGGACGGCCCTGCGAATCCTGGGCGATCCTAATCGACGAGTTCCTTCCTGCAGACGGATCCGCGTTTCCACTCCAAGTTCATTAAAACCGTCGGAACGGACAGAGCGTTACCATAGATGAACACGAAAAGATTTATCGCAAGACGGAGGATGACTGTTCATTTTCATCCAAGTGTCGGCGTCGGCGTCGGCGTCGGCGTCGGTGGAGTTCGCCCCTCGTTTCGGAAGGAGAAACACGCGACTCTCGGCCCCGCGATTCCTGCACGCACCGCGGGGATAGCCGTTCGCCATGCTAGGAGATGGTAGGGTGACGAGTTCAGGAAGTATAACCATAATAGGCAGCAAACGATGGCGAGACGAGAGGAGGAGGAGGAGGGAAAAGCGAGGCAACGAACGACACGAGAGCCGTGACGCCGTTCCTGTAGGGATTAATTAGCGATAAGGCTTCTAATGAGCGGCAGGTGAGCGAGCGAACGAACGAACGAACGAACGAACGAACCGACGTCCAACTACACACATCGTCCGCACGCCGTGAAACTAACCCAGACACCGCCACAAAAATATTAACGAGGAGTTATGGCGATTTTTACTGTCCAGGCCGATCGCGATAGCGCGAAATAATCTATAATTTCAAGCGAATTAACCGGGGGCCATCGAGTTCCTTCCTCGAGCCATAGATATTTCTTATATTCCCCGTGAACGACGCATAGCTGCGTGACCTAACCCAGACCTTCTACGTGCCAAAGCGTAGGTATTGGAGAAGATGGAAAAGAAGCGTGCGTCGAGCACATTTTTGCGACAGAGCGATATAGGAGAGCGGACGAAAGAAGAAAAAATAATAGCCGGCCGAGGTAGTTAGTGTGTAAGCGTGACGGTGGTTTGGTAGACACCTGAAGAGGGCCGAGGAGTCACGTCCCGTGAATTGTGGGCCACGTGACAGAGGCGTGATCGAGGTGCGACGCGATGGAACAATGCCATCGGAGCTCTTCGAGGAGGAATGCCGCGTGCCGCGCCCATCTTTCCTCGATATCTGTCCGAGCGGCGCTACGCTGCTTCGAAGCTCGCTTGCTAATCGCGAGTCGATATCGACGCACCGCGTCCATCCAAAATTCAATCTGTCGTCGTTCACTTGGGGAACACGTTTACCGTTTACCTAGAAGAAGCCGGCGCCTAACGGGATCCACCTCTGTCGCGCGTGCCATTTTTTCCATCGTCCGAGCGATTGCAGCCTTCTGGGCAGCATGCGGCAAGAAAGTTTGGTCCAAGACTGGAGGAGACTGTGGAGGGCCGATGGTAGTGGGAAAAATGCGCCCCAGTCGCGAAGACTGCTTGTCCTGGCACTTTGACCCTAATCAATTTAGCTTGGTAACGAGGCTGGCGCCTAACGGGACCGTGCTTCCACTTCGACGAGTAAAACTGGTAGTCAACGGACGAGCGGGCAATGTGCATCGCCGAGGATCGTAACACTTCGGCAGGAACGCATTAGTAACGGGACAGCGTAAAAATCAATCAGCCTCTTCTCCTAGTTCGCGTTGCTAACAGCTCTGATACCAAGCACTGGACAAAGAACGAGGTGTCGAGGTGTCGCGAGAGGTGGCAGCGAGAAGTTCGACGACCGTCTCGAAAGTTTCTAATCGCGACGGTCTCTCCTAATGAAGCCATCCATCCTGGAACGCGCAGGTAGACCGGGCACCCATCGATCCACCGCCATAATGGACTCGCGGGCTCGTGGACACGACCAAGATCGGTCTTGTCTGGAAATAGGCGCGGGGAGTGCGTGTCACGCGCGTCATAAGAATGCTATAAGACGCGTAGAGTGTCAGATCGATGAACAATGCGTAGTCGTCCCGTTCCGATCCATTCGGAGAGACATCGCCGCGCCATTGTGTCGGTTGGCTTTGCCGTTCGGTAACAGCCGATACCATACGCGACCTCCCCGAGCGCAGGAGCGTCGCCCGTTTCTGACCTTATTCCACTAAAATATACGCGGCTCGCATGCTAAGTGGTCACCGGGTGAGCGCACCTCGTTCCCGCGGCGTGGTGCGGCGCGGTGGTGCGACCGATCGGGTCAAGGCACCGCGAACTTCGTGCGTCCGACTTTACGTAACGGACGCCAGACCCCGACTTTCAGAGCGTTCGATTCGAAAGCGTTCTCGCCAGGGAGACGCGCTTTTCCTGGCCGACGCGTCTGAGCTAGCGCGACCAGCACCACTGGAAAGAGAGAAGAGGCGGAGCAGGTTCTCGCGGCAGACTGACGCGTCTCGTCGAACATCGCGCGACAATAAAGATTATCTCGAGGCTGCGGAGGGTGCAAGAGTGGGTGTTACCTCGTTACACGGTGCTCCGTCCACACACGTGTACGGGACCGGGTAGGTCCACAGGACGATATACGGTGTTATTATCGTGGCGGTGCAATTAAAGAAGGAAGCCTAGAAATTAGCGGGTTGCGGACGTTGGTAAGTATAGAGTCGGCCGTGGTACGAACGAGCCGGTGGCACCAACCACGAGAACCAGGGGATGCCTCGTAGAGTTTACGTTGTCGGGGGAAGAGCGAGGGAGAGCAAGAGAGAGCCGAGAAACGAGGGAAAGAGAGGGCCATACGCGCCTCCTGAATATGCATAGGCCAAACGGAACGGGACGAGGACGAGATAAGGGCCGACTTATTTTTCCTGCCTTTCATTTCGTTCCATCCTTATTTTATTTTGGCGCTAACTGCCACCGCTACCGAAGACGGCCCGTTTCTTCCTCCACTCCTTCTCCTCTTCCACCTACACCCTCCCTCGCTGCTGTTTTAAAAATCTCCAGCCTCTCGGTACGGTTTCGTTTGGGGGTTGGTCGTCGTAAAGACGCCTCGCGTACGATTCCCTCGACCCTTACCGCGAAATCAAGATGTAGCGCGAGGGGCGTATTTAACGAGAAGAGAGATCAGCCGCGAAGCACGAAGAAAATCGGAGCCAAACGAGGGAAATGAAAAGTTAATGTCGCGGTGAATATTTCACGCGAGCCACTCGAGGACCGGCTTAATTTTTTAACCGTGCCGCGGGGGATTTTTCTCGAACGACCGTAATTCGCGCGTCCGCGAGAAGGGGCTCCGAGACGATACGAATTAAATTAATACCCCGACCCAACGGAATGGTAACGCCGCGTTCCGCTTGCAATTAAGCTCCATAAAACTGTAAGCCGTGCCCCTCCCCAGCGGCCTGTCGTCTAGCCCGCCAATGAATATTTTTATTTAATGCCCCATTAGAGGTTCACCCACCCAGACATTTACCCTGGCCCGTGGTGTCGTCCCTCGATCTCCGCGAGAAATAATCGTCCCTAAATCGTGCTGACATTTCGAGACGGATCGCTACAAGCTGTGTCAGTCGAACGAATCTGAAATTTCCGCAAAGAATAAGTACTTTGTCGATCGCTCACCAAAATCGTAGTCCTCTCATCCTCTCGTGCTCTTTCCGCTGCAGTTGACAGCCTGAAACAAATATTACACCGTATAATCTCGGCCGTGGTTGACGATACACGTGGGAAATATGACGAAAGAATTGGAATGTCCGCCAGCAACAAGAAGGGTGCATTATCGAATGCTGAACAGTCTCGCGATAATGGTCGTAGTGGAATCGAGGAAGGCCTGAGAACCGGGGTGGCGCGGCGTGTCGGAAGTGCCGAAATGCGAGCGGGCGATTAGTATGCGCCCTGTCGCGCCGCGGTGCCCTGCGGGTTGTCCTTAACGCGCGACGACGCGTTGCGCCCAGCAGAACTCACTTCCTCTTTCCCGCGATGGCCGATCAGAAAAAAAAAGAATCATGAATATGCATCGCGCAGACCCGGCCACGACCGTTTGCCGGCATTTCGCACCCGGCTGCGAGGGCCCCGGATCGTTGAGGTCATCCTGCATTGTGAACCGCACGACGGCCACTCCAACACCGTTGCACTCGAGCCTGCAGTTGTTACAACTCACCTGCCGCCAGCCCGATCTAACGTATCTAACGTGTCTATCGTTTCGATGATACGCCAACGGTTCGATCGCCTCTGGGCCAGCGTTCTCGCAGGCTTATCGGCTTGCCAGCATCGAACAAGACGTCGACTTGGTCGTCGCACCGGGTCGTACGCTTTCCATTGTCGCGTTTACAAAATTACTCCCTGGCTAGGCGGCTGATAATACCTAGCCGCGAATGCGAGCGTGGAGGACTTTGTCGCGCATTAACTAAACAATCGTTGCTCCATTTCGAGGTGGACGAGAGAGCCGCGAGGGAAGCAAGGCACGGTGGAAAAGGGCTCGCAGGGACAAGGGGCAGCAGCCCTCCAGTAGCTCAGCTAGGCTAGTCTTGCGGCAGGAAGGAAACGCGAAATAAATACACCGTGGCAAGGGGGTGAGGACGAAGGAGGGAGCAGCATGCGGTGCGGTGGTCTCCGCTCCGGCTAGAGTCCGGGACTGGAACTGGAACTGGACGGCAGTCCGGCCAGAAAGATACATATTTTTAAATATTTTAGTCACGGTCCGCAATCGCCTCGTCACGCAGCCTTGCCACCTACTGGCTACTACCCATTACGTACCTACTACCTTGCTAGGTACGTGCCTGGGCATCGCCGTGGCATACCAGCTCATTCTACCTTGCCACACGCTCTCTCGCTCCCCGTCTTTTACTCGTTCCCTCTGTTCCCTTCTTCCCAGCATTATGGTGGTTCCCCGTGTCCACGTCTCCGCGGACGGATCGCGAGCGCGCGGTTGGCAAAGCTTTACCGGTTCCAGCGTTCCTCCGCGCATTAGGGTAAAGGCAGGTAATATGGAACATCTGATTTCAAAAGCATGACAAAAGTAAGGGAATTTTTTTTTATGAGGGGACGAAGGAACTAATGCATAATCATATTTACATAGCCAAATGTAAAAATTTCAGTTGTTTTGACATTATAATAAAAAAAATGAAAAGAGTGAAAATCCGTTCGAAAAATAGGTCGTAATATGGAACGCTAACTTTTTTTTACTAAATATCAAGATTTATTAAGTAGAAGATACGAATAAGTAAATATACATCATTTTTTTCAATTTATTCCTGCTTTCTGCGTTTCCTACACGTTGGGCACGTGAATAATACGTTGGAAACCCCACATTTTTCGTGTGCCCACTGAAAGCAGCGAATACATTGGGTCTACTTTTGATTGTCATTATTTTTATAATGACAATCATAATTTTTATGTTACTCGGTATGTTCCATATTACGTACACACATGTTCCAACTCAAAATTAAGAATTATACTAAGAAGAAAGTAACTTTATTGGTAAACTATTATTGAATAATCCAGAACACACATATTTAATGCTAAATTATATAAAAGTAATACTTTGTAACATACCTTCGCTAAAATATTTAACTGTCTGATGCACTTTTCAGAATCTTTTGCACCCCACGAAAAATATAAACGTTTCTCTTTGAATAATGGATGCCCGACTGATGCTCAATTGTCAGTATCATCGCCTATTGCGTCTAGGGATCTAGTATACACGATTGCCCGAAGAGTTCGTTATTTCTTTATCGAAATTTTACGACATTCCATATTACGTGCCGTTGCATGTTACAGCGATCGCCTGGGAACGCGCTCAGGGGGAGCGCGCCTGCACTCGTATCAAGGGACAGATATCCTCGAAAAGTTCAAGACCGATGGCTGGTGCTCGTGAGATCGGGTGGACCAGTTAGATCGACCCCGATGCCAGCGGATTTCTCGGTAACGATATCGATCGTTCTTCCTGGCGAGCTTACGGCCTCGCGAGCCCGCGCTCTTGCCTTGACAATGAGCGATCTGGTTTTAATGAAGCGCGGCAATTATCGTGTATGCCGACTCGATGCATTATTCATGCCGGGTGCACTTATCGCCTTTTATCTATTACTTCGATACCTTCCTTAGTGAGATGTTTACGATTTTTAATGCCGACCAACTCGCGTTGCTCGTTTGCGTGTCGAATCTCTTCGACCTGCCCGATGGGCGACGGAAGCGGTCGGTGAACAGTGACACGAGGTGTCTTTGGAAAGATCTTCGCGATGGTCGCGCCTAGAACGCGGTGCACAGCTACCCAATTCTTTTGTGTTGCCGCTCTGGTGATCTCTGCCCTGGTAGTCGGCCACTCGCGATTGTCTTTCTCTCCGAGGCTGCTCGGCCTTCCCGGACCGAGCGGGTTAACAGTCTGCCAGCATTCCGCGAGTCTCTGCCACGGCTTCGATTGTCCTTTGTCGCGACTACACCCGCGCCCACCCTCGTCCATGGAACATTTGCCCGGCCGGAATCGAGCTGCACATTATTTATATTAATATTTTATCACGCAAACCCGGCAATTCCGCTGGAAATCGCTGCGGGATACGTTTCCGATCTCTCTTTCTCATTACTCGGGCGAACAGGCACGTCACCGCAGCTTGCGCGTGGTCCTGAAACCAGCGTTTAATTAAAACTCGACGCGGGGTCGCGGCGAAAAATTAATTCGGTCACGTAACGATGTAAAACGACGATCGCCGTTGCATCACCTCCGCTAATTATTACAACGAGAACGGACATTCGCCGATTGATGCGGCCGCGGCTTGAGCCGGGCTCGTACGCGCGAGCATAAATATTAAACGGGCAGAGGGCGTTTATACGCGTCACGTAAAATGGCTCGGTCGCGAAAAATCGCGGGGAAGACGACCGCGTCGCCGCGCTGCGCGTACGAACTCTGTATGTATTCTGTATTCGTAATTCGCGCGTCGCGCAAAGTCGAGTCGGGACAAAACGGGAAAAAAAGGGAAAAAACGACTCGTCAACGGCCATTGGGACAAAACCGGGGTAGGACAAGCACGCTGGAAACAATGGCGCGATGGCTGGTCGGGGAATCTACCGCGAGTCTGAGGCCTTATAAGCGAGCGGCGGACCTCGGAAGGCGGGCTGGAAAGACAAAAAGGACACGGGCGAGAAATCGCGAGGAGCTGCGACCCGAAAATGGAAAGTGAAAATGTCGGGAAGGTAGCGAGTGCGGATTCTGGGAACGGCCGCGAGGAACAACGACCTGACATGAATTTAACGAGGAGAGGATCGAAGAGAGATCGGAGGGGGGTGGCTGCCGAAAACCGAGCCGAAATTCGCGGCGAGCTTCGAAGAAATGGGGTGGCGTCCGCGGATGCGGTCGCGCTGGAGGAGCCGAAAGGGGGGTGGAGAAATGAAGGCAGCGTGGCTGGAAAAATGCGAGCCTTCGTCTCCCCGCATACATTTCCATACATCAGCCCGTCCAAGTTGAGCCGGAGCGAGCGAAAGAGCGACCAGTCGAGCCACCGGCTGGAGACTGACGACCGCAGGGAGAAGAGGAGGACCGCTGGATAAGGGGAACCAACGGAATAAATCCAACTAATTAGACGAGGAAAAACCGCGGATTAATTACCCGTCGCCTTCGCCTCTTCTTGCTTCGTCTCCCTCGCCACCCTTGCAACCATCGCTCTCCTTCCTTCCGGTCGGCCCGACCGTGGAAAACGATTTTTCATCGCGCCGTCACGAATTTCTGCCGCGTGAGTCGGCTAGCGTGACGTAATTTTCGAATACGATTCATGGAATTTACTTAAACGGGTGGACTCGTGGCTCGTGCATTCCGAATCACGGATTCGCCAGTGATTTAAGCAGCAGCGTGCCCAGCGCAGCTTAACCTGGGTGATCTGACGGCAAGCAGTGGTTCCGCACGGCTGTGCTTGGCCGTTGGCGGGAAGAGCGTCTCGGCGCGTTTACCACCGTCGCGGGACATTCCATGCGAACTCGGACAGATTTCGGAGTAAGTTTTCGTAGATTGTTGAAATTTGAATTTCTTGTAGTCTTTAATGATATTTAAAAGTACCTCAAAGGATTTTTCAAAATTTTGATAAATGTCGATTTTACTGCTGTTTGAAGTTAAGTGCTACCTTTTGTTCAATACATTATAGCTATGAAAGTAGTAAACAGATGGAGATGAGCTTTACGGTGCTTATAGAGAAGACATTGAATTTTTAAGAATAAATTATTTCAGTTAAAAAATTGTTTTTTAACCATTTTTGTGCAATTATTTTAAACAAATGTAGGTTTTTAACATCGGGCGCGGATTTTAAAAATTTGAAAAACGGAGAATATAGTTCTAGCACCGGCTCGACTGGGCGACGCAGCTTCAACCTTCGTCAAGAGGAAGGATAGAACTATATTCTCCTTTTTTCAGATTTTTAAAATCACGCCCGATATTAAAAACCTGCATTTGTTTAAAATAATTGCACAAAAATGGTTAAAAAACAATTTTTTAACTGAAATAATTTTTGCTTTAAACTTCAATGTCTTCTCTATAAGCATCTTAAAGCTCATCCCCATCCGTTTACTACTTCCATAGCTATAATGTATTGAAAGACATTTTGAAAAATTTTGAAAAATCCTTTGAGGTACGTTTTAATATCACTAAAGACTACAACATATTGAAATTTCAGCAATCTACGGAAACTTACTCCGAATGTCCCTCGCGCAAGGCGCGAGAAGACCAATCTTCCTCTCCGTCTCGCGTCCTCGGAAAATGCTGATCCCCAGAGGCCGAACAAAAGGCTCGCGCTGCACTCTCGCAAGGCAAATACCGGAGCGAGAGGAAAAGTAGGATGACAGAGAGGTCGGTGGCAAGTGTCGAGGGGCTCGCGTGGCCCTCGTTCGACGAGTTGCCGCGCGATTGTCTAGGTGCACGCACACAAACTGCTGGCTTTCCCGCGACTCCGAGTGTTTGCGAGTCGTTGGAAAGCTCTCCGGTTGCAGGAAGCCGCGCGGGAGACGCCAGCAGCGAAAGGATGGAAGGCTGAAATGCAGATTTCGCGTGACTCTCGAGCCTCGAAAGCGTCTCTCTGCCCCTGCTTACCTATCTCCCCGTGCTTGCTTCGCTCTCACGCCTTCTCCTCCTTCCCTCCCTTGCCAGCCGCCCTTTTCGCTCGACTTCACCGTTCCGTCTTCCATCCGCGCCTCCTTCGCTCCCGTTTCACCTCCGGACCTTCTTTCCCGCCCTCGTCGCTACGATTCTCTCGTTGGCGCTTCGATTTACTTAGCGCTCGCACACCCTTCGCGCACTTCACGCGGCATATCGGGTATCGTCTCGTATCAAACGCCAAGAAAGGGAAGAAAGTAGCAGCGACGATAGTCGGTTGCTCGAACGGAGGAGAAAAGAGGTCGCGTCATTGCTGGCCAGAGCCAGTGATCGATGGCGTTGGGCGTTATCTTCGCCACCCCCGCTCGCTCCCACGGTAATTCATCATCTCGGTCTGTTTTTCACTTACTTTATATGCAACATATTCCGTAATTTTTATTCAGTCAACCGGTCGCCACGAGCAGCAACCCCCGGCGAAGGCTGGCTCATAAAACAACGACGGACCGCCTCGTGGACCATCCACCCCGAGTTGGCAGGCAGCTGTAACGGGGGTTGGCGGAGGACGTAAGAAAGGGAGCCGCGTCTTCTTCGTCCGAGCGGACTAGTCGCAAAGTCCGAGGAGTTACGCAAGCCGCACTCTATATGCTAAAGAATCTCGATATGGAGATATCCGCCTGAACTCATCCCCGAGCGGTCAGTTTGATTTATTGGCTCGAAATCGGCCCCGCTAAATTTCGAGGAAAATATGCTGTCCCGGGCCGCGATCCCGTTCGCGTTTTCCGACGTCATTTCCATAAAATGAATTATTACACTGCTGGATATACGTCGATGCGAATCCCCGATCGCTTCTGGGTGTTGTTCTCCTTGTCTTCGTGGCGGCGAGCGTTGCTCGGAGAGCCGTCGCAGCTCGAGGAGCTCGAGGGTGCCGGCTGGTCTTATCGATGAACGGGTGGACCTCGGTTTCGGCATTTTTCCGGCGATACGCGTCCCCCAGGGCCGGCGTGACGGTTACAGTCACGGTCGTTCTCCGCTCGTGTCACCCTTCGGTGTCGGCCCGTAAAAGCATCTGACGCAAGCCGTCCCATCGGGCTCCAGGCCCGAGTTCTTTAGATCGTATCGCGGAGGTCACGGTGCTTATGTACCGGTCGCTAACATATTTTTAAGTACTGGCGATACCGTCTACCAGCGGGGCCGGACACGGCCGTGGCCGCGGCCACCAAACCGAACGATACGACATACACACAGCCTGGCCCTGGCTTTCGCTCCCCAAGCCTACACACGCTACACGCTCGCGAACGGGATGGCACCTGTCGCGCAAGGTGTGCCCAAACTCCTTGCTTACCCCGTGGACAATTATACCTCAACGTCTCCGGAATGAATCTACCGCGACGGATATGATCGCCAACGACTACCTGCGTATTCCCACGACTCTGCCACGAGCCTCCTTCGACGTTTCTAATAGAATGTGTCGTGCTTCGCCGAGAATGCCACTCTGACGTCCAATTCTCTGAAGGATCGCCGAGGAGAGTTCGCCATCGAAGATACGACAGCTCATGGAACTTTTACCCTCCCTGTCACCTAACCGGTATATCTATGACTGGAATATCCGAATGATTGACAGAGCGTGTACAAAGGAACCGTAAATCAGATTCGGAAGCGGATCTGTCCTGATGGATGATCGACTAGGGGGAATCAGCTGGAACCGTCTAGAGTGCCGGTCGCGTGCACGGGAAAGAAAGCTTGGTGAGTACGTCCGAGGCGTCCGCGAGCGCAGGTGAAACGATTGCGAGGAGGAGCAGGTGGACCAAGGATGTTCGGCGTGTGCCACGGGCAGCGGGGCTGACCTCGGGAGACGGGGCAGTCGGAGAGATCCCACAGCCGAGCGGAGTCTCGGGTTCGGTACAGCTGCGCTTTATCGTCCAGGACGGATACGGAGGCGCGTAGGGACGGGTATATACGCACGGTAAGCTGCGTATAGGTATCTACACCGCGTGAAGAAGCGTCGGGCGTCGGGCATCGGGCATCGAGAGATCGCGAGCGGGCGAGCACAGGCGCGCGTGTAACGTCAACGAGGAGTGATTAACGGTCGAGCCGTATGCCGGTGCGACGTGGGAATCAATTACGATGCAGCTTGAAGCCCGGCTACCAACCACCGGCACTGCGATTCGACGCTTCCTATATTTATCACGACCGGCTGCCTAATGGGGAAGCCGGTTTACATTGTTCCAAGGTGTCGGCAAACGTCGCGACGTCGAGATCCGAGCGAGGATAGGGTGACGGGTGCTGCCTCTCGATCGCTGGAGGATCGTAACCGTGGAAACTGGAGGCGTGGATAGGACCACGCGAAAGCCGCGTCGCGAGCAGCACCTTTGCCGTGGATTCAGCCGACTTATCCAAGGATAAGGAATCCCTGGGAACGCGAGTCCCGATCCCTACGTTATCACTGGGGTAGAAGGCGAGATTCGAGCAAGGGTGTAGGAGGACCGTTCCGCCGTGCATCAGCACCGGGGATACGAACCCGACCAGGGCAAGTAGATCCCTGCAACGAGCTTGCGCGAGCTTTTCTCTTCGGGGCAGGCTGGCGGAGCTTTCGCTGCGTCGAGCAGCGCCTTGCCTTGGCAACATCCGGCAGCTGGCTTCCCCGCAGACCTTGCCCGGAGCAGTGGTTCCGGGGCGAGCAGGAGCACCGCGACCCAGGGTCCCTTCTTTATCGGCGCTCCCAGTAGGCGCGTCTCCCTATTCTGCTCCTTTCTTCTTTTTTTTCTTCGTCAACGCGAGGATGTTGGACGCGAGGACGAGGAGGCGGAGGAAGTGGTCGTCCGGCGTCATAAGGAGATATCGCGCACGATACAGCCGGTTACCGCACGGCTGCCGTGTACCCGTTAACGCACCGCCAATGTGTGCCGCCGCTGTCGTACCAATTAATCGCCGGGAGATCCTTATCGCCATGGGATGTTTTCAGTCACGGCCTGCACTTTCCGCGCTCTGGCTTCTTCGTCCCGATGCCCCGTTCCGCGTCTGCCAGCCTCTACGCCCCTCAACCGTCTTCCTTTGCGAACGATCGCAGGAAATTGACTCCGTTGGAAAAGTCGGATCCTTTCGATAACGGGAGCTGTCTGCCTCCCACGGGGCGCGTCGAGAGCCATAACCGCTAACGAATTAATTTCCGATTAGTCGTGCGACCATTGTCGCGCGAACCAACTATAATTTTCTTCGTAAACGTGGTGAGTTTAGTTGAGAATCATCGTGGAGGACGATAGATCCTCCGGCTTCTTGGTATGGTAGCCTCATTTCGGACGGAAAGAGCGGCACGAGGCGTCCCATCCGATCCATGGGAACGTTGTTTTGTATTCCGCGTAAGCGTCGAGACGCGACCTCCCCGTGTGTGTGTGAATGAAATTCAAGGTAGGTCGTCGGTCAGCTCGCTGGGTCGGACGATATCTCGCTTGTCCTTGCCCCCGCTGGTGCGCGTCGGTCACGAGGACGTGGATCAACGTGGACAAGATCGATACGCGCGCGTGAATGGGATACGTGAAAACGTGGGAAGATGCCACGGTCGAAATCGGTCACGACCAACGCACCGCGACCTCCGCGCAACCCTCCTTTCCGTTCCCCAACTTTTCACAAGGTACCTTCAACTTCGAAGCAAAGCTTGCAGTTAACGGGCAAGTTAACCGAGCTTAACAGGGAGAACGAGATCCATACATAGACGAGTAACAGTCAGCTATCTATAATTTCGTGTGCTCGCGTACCTCGCGAAACATGGTTGATTCACGGCGGGGAAAATACAGTGGGGTGGTTGCTACGGATGGCAAAGCGGCGCACAGTGGGGAAATTTTCCGATATTATGGCAAAAACTACAGAAATTAAATTTTCGAATTTTACAAATTTAATTTTCGTGCTCAAAACCTGAAAACTTATTTTTAATATATAAAATTCGCCACTTTTACGCTCTAACATATGAGAAACTAAATTATTCGAAAAACAGCACTTACAAGAATTACGAACGATAAAGATTTTTTTATTATTTACATTTATATACTTTTTTCTTTGTTAGAGAAAATTATACAAACAATCAGACAGAGGATCGAAGCTGAATAAAATCGTTTAAAACAGAATAAAAAGTTTTGTAATGTATAACAAGTGAACCAGTCTCGGTCACAGTTATGTCCTATGTTAGACAAGACACACCGGATCGTGTTTAAAAAAATCCATATAGTTACAAGATTAGCAACTATTAGCAATTAATAATTGCATTTATAAAATCAAAATAGTCCAACGTAAAATAGGAATGAAAATCATTGCAGGATATTATGGGATTGATAACACTATTTTATGTATTGAAATTTGATTCTTATATGAAACGGTTATTTCTAAAACACTACTTTAAAAATTGTAAAAATTACATATTAAAAACCGAAACATAATTATTTTGAGGACAAAAAGGACAAATCCATGCCTTGAAATTATTTTCAGATCTTTGGATAACACAATATATGTGTTTGAAGCAACTTGAAAATCTGGATTAATTTTTTGCGATCGGTCTAACCTCGCATGAACATAAACATTTGCAAGTCTATACGAGCTTTGTATTAAAACATTTAACAGTAAAATTGGTGGTATTTGATAATCGTATTAGTTGTTCAATTGACATTTGCATTTATTTTGTCGAATTGAAAAATTTATTTTTTGTGGTTCTGGCCATAAAATCTCGTAATTTCCCCACTGTGCGGCGCGTAGGTGCACGGATAGAGAGATGGAATAGGGTGAAGAGAGAAGGAAAGGAAGACACCGATAGCTCGATAGAGAAAAGGGGACAGAGAGAGACAGGAGTTCCCGAAGGGTGGAAAGGGGTGCGCGTGGAGAGAACAGGAGGAAGCAGTGGGTGATTGATTTTTGTCGTGGCTTTGCCTGACGCTATCCGTTATATCCGCAATTGTGCGGACCTGCAGGGGGACTCCCGGCGGTGGCGGGCTCGCGGGTGAAGCAACGACGGCGGGCGTCGCGACGCCGTCCACCGATTGGCGGTTGCCATCCCCAGGGGGCGGCGCTAATCACCAGACCGTGCAGCACCGTGAGTCTCTCTGCTGCACTCGCCTCGAAAGCACTCTACCGTGCATCGGTGCCTCCGATCTATATACACCCGACACGACCACCACCACCACCACGCGCGACTGACCTCTACCTACGCCTCGCAGACACACAGCCTGCGCTGCGTCCCGTCCCGTCCCGTCCCGTTCCGTCCCGTCGTTCTCGCGACCGCGTGCACCCTCCACCGACCAACAGGATGTAAACCGACGACTATGACGACGGGAAATGGAATCGCCGCGTCCCCTCGCCCCCGACCGACCGACCGACCGACCGACCGACCGACCGACCAAGCCAGAACGTCCTGACGGAAAGAAAGAGGAATGGCCCGAGGATGGCCAGCCGATTTTTCCTACAGAAAAGAATCCGATCGCTATGTAATTTCCTCGACGATATCGATCGGTCGCTGCGCCTCTCGAAAACGACGGCAACGAGAAACGCTCATTAGTCGTACTACGTCAACGATAGTTGCAATCATCCGCGACGTATCTTCCTTGTGTCTAGACGTCGACTTCAACAAGTACTTACAGCTACTCGTTCCTCTTGCGACGAGTGCACTCGTCCAAGAGCTCGCAGCGATCGAAAATTTTCAAACGGCCATTAAATTAGCCCCGCGGTTGGGTGGAGGGGCGAGGAGGAGACGCGACGCGACGCGATCACAAAGACGACCTGGTTCGCGTGGAGAGAACGATCGGTGGGAATAACCCGCGGCAGAAGCGAGCGTCGCGCACAGTCGCCGCGGTAGTCGACACGGCCGATACGCGAGATAAGATGAGAGATAGCGAGGATGCGCACGCTGAGAAATCCGCGGTTCAATCTGACGTTCGATCGCGGAGGAACGTGGGAGTCGGGTTCCGCTAGCGGGCCTCCGATGATGGCCGCGATCGTAAATTACCGCGCGACCGACCGACCATTCCAAGTAACCTGCTGCACGAACGCCTGAAATTGATACCTGCGTGCTCGCTGTTCGTTCTGTCGGATCGAATTAGCCGAGGCTACTTTAGCCGCCTCCTGGTCCCTCGGTCTATACGAGCTGTAGGAGCCACGGGAGCTATAGCAGCTCCCGGAAACGCAGAAATCCTAGCCAATTTGGGGGGACGATTAAGGACATTGAAACATCGTCGTCTGCTTCGAGCCGGGAAACGTCCAGCCACGCCTCGGCAAACCTGTGCGCCCGCACGGCCGCTCAAAGTGCCATAAAATAAATCTCGTACGCGACCGATCGATTCGGGGAATATTAAATTATCGCCAGCCGGTGGACCCTGGTGGACAGTAATGTCAAAAGATATCGCAGTTTGTAAATACTTGTAAATATCTGCGCTCCATACACCAGTTCGCCGCGCGTGACCCGACTCTCTAATTTATGACAGCAACGCGGCGCGCGTTGAATAGAGATTGGCAGACTGCGCGGCAAGTACATATTTCGAGTTCTCGAAACACCAGTTCCCGTATGAACGTACCGTTAAAACTTTCCCTCTTAAAGGCCACGCTCCGATCGATCGGAATCCAGCCTCTCCGAAAGCGGGCGGATTTCCCCAAAACCCCTGCCCCACCCGATGGATTTTAAGTTTTCATCGAGCGCTCCTAGTTGCGGCGATCGCCACAACGTTTCCGGAATCGTTCAGCGTAGCTGCGACCGCGGGTTCTCACGACGAGCTTGATTTACGGGAGCGTGGCAGCGGCGACAGGAACGCGGGGATCGCCTCGGGAACGGCGCGGCGCACGGTGCCATCAGGCGAAAAGCTGATCAAAATTCAATTTTCGAAGTATATAGCCGCTTTTTGCTATTCTTAAATACCTATATTGATTGATTACTGAGATATAGGCCGTTTCAAAGAAAGTTTATCTGAAAAGATCTATATGTAAAACAGTTTACCATTAATGTAGGTGTTATATACATAAACTTTACACAGAAACAAAGTAAAATATCTTTGAATTTACCCTTGTAATTCCTTTCTGAATGCGTTATAAATCTAAGTCATGTTTTAATAAAACGGGAGGAAAACAAAAATGTTATTCACCGAGTGTCACGCTGTGACGAGTTTCTTGATATAAAGTAACGTGTCAAGTATGATACCCAATTGAGAAAATTTGCGGAATTTTGCGGTTTTTTAAGATATTCAAATTTGAAGTACCAAGTGTATTTAGTGCCTACAGTGGGAGACAAAAGTATGTGGACACCGTTTAAAATCGTATAACTTGTTTAAAATTGGTCCAAACGACTTGAGTTTTTTTTAGAAGCTAGAAGGAATAGTTTGATAAGTGACGTGTTTCGTCGTTTTGAAAAAAAACTGCAATTGGTCGGAATACCAAAAAAAAAAAAAAAAAAAATAGTAAAGCTAACTTTTTTAAAACTTTTTCAACTTTTTTTCTGAGCCTGTAATGAAAATTCAAAAATCCCGTTTGTAGATTTAAGTAAGTTATATACATGCCTAAAAATTTATAAAAATCGATTAACGTTGCTCTGAGTTATAAACGCTTAAAGATCGCAGCATAAGGTCGAAAATCGCTGATTTCGGGAATTTCGCGATTTTCGACCTTATTCTGCGATCTTTAAGCTTTGATGAAATTTTGGACATGTATAAAACTGACTTAAATCTACAAACGGGATTTTTGAATTTTCATTACAGGCTCAGAAAAAAAGGTGAAAAAACGTAACTTTACTATTAATTTTGCTATTCCGACCAATTGCAATCTTCTTCAAAACCACGAAACACGTCACTTACTTAGCAAGCATATCCTTCTAGCTTCTTAAAAAAAAATCAAGTCGTTTGAACCAATTTTAATCAAGTTATACGATTTTAAAGGGTCTCCACATAGTTTTGTCCCCCACTGAATACGAACACATATAATTCATAGGTTTCTTTTATTATTTTCGATAATATACTTGAACTACGCGATCAACTAAACGCAGGCATATTGAGTTTTTCACTAAAACCAGAAAAATTAAAATTTTCAAAATAAATTTAAAAACTTTGTAATTAACGACGTCGTATTAAATTCAACATTCTAAATATATCGTTTTAGTAAAAAATCGGAAAATCATCAAATTTCACTAAAATTAACTTAAAAACAACGTTTATACCAGTGATTTAGATCCGCCATTTGTCTTTTTGCAATTTTGACTTCAGATTCGTAATCTGAGACCCCCCAAACCCCCGAGCACCGATTTCTGACCCAAATGAAGTACATTTTGAGCGGGCTTGCCGTTTTTAAGCTATTTGGAACCACTGTGCGGCGGAAAGAAGTCCAAGTACACGAAGAACCGGGTGTCTGTTGCGCGACGGGTGCGCCAGAAGTCGAGCAGTGAAGAGCATGGAAGTAGCTCGGTAGGAGACGATACGCGGCGGTGGCGGCAGCGTTTTCGTCCTGGCAGCAGCACGATTCTGAGGGATCGTTTGCGACCTTTGTTTCGGAGCAGCACTTTTCTCTACCTTGCATCGGACGACTACTCGGCTTCCCATCTATCTATTTTGCATAACGGGGAGAGGAAGGATTTGTCACGCAGAATCAAAGCCTAGCATACCGAGACCGAAACCGAAAGCGAAGCAGCTGGTGTGGCCGAGACCGTGGCGGAGTCGCTGCGCACCCAACGACGACGTAGACGATGACGACGCCGACGCACCGCCCGGTACCGTCCTGTGTAGTTGATAAAGGCCGATAAATCGCGAGTAAAGCGGAGTGATAATATCGTGGACGCGAGCGACCGCACCGGTCGACGGGGAGGAAGAAGCACGGCGAGCAGCTGAAGGAGCAAGAGGGGCTGGTGTTGCGGTTGGTGGTGGAACGACGAAGGGGAGGCCAGCGGGACGTGGAGATCGTCGCGGAGGAGCAGAGGTTTCAGCCTCGACGAACGCTGGCGAGAGGAGCAGAGCGAAACGAGGGGCGCGAAAGAGAAGGTGGGGACCTCGACGACGGGAGGAGAGAGGATGTCTGAGTGGGAGAGGAGGAGAGATTGCAGAAGAGGAAACGGTGCCATCGCTGGAGTGAGACGAGAAGGGTCGAGTGCCGCCGCCACCGCAACCGTAGCCGTCACAGCCGCGAGGACAACGTAGGAGGGACCAATGGACATGCGCGGGTGTGCCGCGACACCACGGCGACCTTCTGGCCACCTCCAGAAACAAAATGGCTACCGCACCTTCTAACCTTGCCGAGAGATGGCGACAGGACCATGTCCTTCCTTGGTTGCCTTTAAATCGTAAGGTCCTCATCGGGAGTCCAAGTCCTTCGTCTGGACTCTTCGCGGTGTCTACACCTTTGGTTTGGTGAACTCTGGGACCCAATAGTTGCAACTCGCAGACCAAGTCCACTTGGAGTGGCGCTTCGCTACCCCATAGCTACTTAGCTTCATCGAGCTATGATGCGTATTTCCAGGTTGATACCCAGACGAGAGGTGTCTATGAGGATTCTCTACAACTTCCTGTTGCGTCGCAACACCGTTTTGTACGTGCATGTTTACGTGGCAGTGGCGAGCAAAGGCCCGCCTTGAGATTCGGGCGGAATCGAGCGTCGGATCTTATCGGGCCTCCCAATTACGCGTTCGATCCGCAAGACGCCGGTGGAACTACTCTGGCGTACGGTCAGTGAACACGGCACCGACAGATAGTCACTCGATACGCGGCGTTAATTTGTCGAAAGCACTCGCGTCAGCGCGCCACAGTGAATATCATTTGAATGCATTAAGGCTGTCCCGCGTATACGCGTTTGCGTAGTTACGTGGACGTTGGCGGCCGAGAGGCACCTGGCGTTCCTTTGGACCGAGCGTCTCGTCTCGCGACATGCTCGATAGACCCTGTCTTTCGGCAAAATCAGTCTGTGCCCACCATCGATGGCAATTAGCAGCCAATTTTAGCATATTCGGAGCTTAGCATCCAGAGAAGAGATGTCGCCGGAGCCTGGGATGGTCTAGCAGCAGGCATAGGATTGGAGCTTGTTTGGAGGATCGATCGGTTGATTGTCGCTGGGATGGTGGCGAGATATTTATTCGATGGAGGGTCTGAGGGTGTTTTTTTGGGAGAAGATGACCCGGTATGGCCTGGGCAGAGGTTCGCGAGACAAGTCTGTCGGAGACATTGATTGGCGAGCGACGCGACGGGAGCCGCGCGCGGTCGGTCGGTCGGTATCGCATCGCATCGCATCGGTCGGTTCGGTTCGCTTGGATGTTTTTAGGACGGTGGATAGAAGCAAGAGCTGCCTCATGCATATTCAACGGCACTCTCAACTCCTCCGTCACAGGAGGGAAAGAACCACCCCCGCGTGCCCGGCGCACCCCTCAGGCATCCCTATCTCGCGCTCGAGAGAAAGAGACGGGACGGAGACGGGGCGATAGCTGCTGCTCGGATAGATAGATGGGGACAGACGGAGAGAAAGAGAGTAGGAGAGGGGGGACGGGGGAGGAAGGGTGGAGATGTCGTCGCTGGGAGGGGTGCTCACCATTTCCTTCATATTCCGCGTCGGCTTTTGTCGGTGGTCGAAGATAACCGGGAGACGACCTCCTACGATTCTCGATGGGATCGTCCTCCGCGAAATTAGACAGACTTCCGGGGATGGAACTACTCGATTCGCTATCCCGCTGCTCGGAAGCTGCTCGGCTCGATTGTCAGCAGCATCTCGAGTGTTTGTCGACGAGCGTGCAAAACGGCAATACGTTATCGCGATCAAGACGTACCCACAGCCTTTTTAAAAATCGAAGGCTGACCTCGTATACTTGTCCGAAAGTCGGATCGCGATTGCGTGGCCTCGCTGATCCGCCTTGACCTCGCGTGCGCCTCGATCTAGCTTTGGCGATAAGATAGAAGGAAAAGCCTGCTAATACGATATTCCTCGTCGCCCTGGAACAAACTCTCCGAGCCTCTTTCTCCTTTTCTAATGATTCGCAATCGATCAACGTGGGTATATCGCGAGCAGCACTTTCTACGTTCGTTGTCCTTCGTCGCGAGCCCTTTCGGGGCAGGTACGTTGCAAACATATCCAACAGCGGGCGCATAAAATGGAAGCCTTTAGACAGAGGGGAGGAAAGCTGGAACGGGGGAGCGTGCACGATCTCGTAGGATGATCTCGGTGGTTTCTCACTCGGTCGCCAAGATCCATCGTTTCGAAAAAGCGCGAGAAGATTCGAATAGCTCGTAGGATGGAGGAAGCGTTCGGTTACGACGGCGATAAATTTCAGGGGAGGATTTCGCGGCTGAGAACTGCGAATGCGTTGGCTGTGGGGCGCGTGGAGAGAAAGAGGACGAGTCCGTGGCTTCTCCGGGGATTGATATCGCTCGTCTTCCCCTTTGATATCCACCCTCGCGGCACTCCAACTTCTCCGACACCCTTGCCTGGATTCGGCCGCCCTTCCGAACAACTCCGGGCAACCTCCTCCTCCCCCGCCGCCAAGACAGATCGAACCAGCCTGTTTACAGCGGGACGCGATGATTTGCCAAATTAATTGGCTCCCTCCGCGATTCTTGCGCCGCGCCGCCGAACCACAGCCCCGTCCAACGGGGTTCGTTCGTGCCGTCTTCTTCGCCCGGCAGCCTCGCAGCGCAAAAACCGCGAATAATCTTGGCCGCGGGGGCCAGGCTTTCATTAACGGCGAGAAGGACGGACCGCGCGGTAATTTCTAACGAGGCTCCGGCAACGTTCCTCCTCGGGGACGCGAGAACGCCTTGCTTTGCGAGAGTCGCGCAAAAACCTCTCTCTCTCCTCGGCTCCCGTTCGTGGTAGGCGTGACGGCGGAACGGGATCGTTAACGCAAAACTAAGGCAACCCAATAAAACGAACCGACCGGCATGTCGGAGGGTTCTTCTCGACGTGCCTACGCGTTGTCCCGGTTCCCTTTTTCGACCGAGAAAGGAAAAGGGGTGGCGCGAGGTGGCGTTCAATTGTGTCCCGAGATCGTTGATAGTTTAGAGCACCGGTTGCCGTCGAGGCTATCCTCTCCGTTGAAACTTGGACTATCCGAAGACGTAAGAGGAGGCTAAAGATAGACCAGGCGATGAGCCAGGCAACGATCGAAATTTACGACGCGTTACACGCGCACAATGGCTCATTGTACATTTAAATTCGATAATCGGTTTTCTCTCGGAATTGGTCCACGGCCAGGGCAAGTGTCGCGCGAGATCCGCTTCGCGTGCACGCCTACGCGAATTCTTCTACGCTGCCAGGCCCACGAACGAACGGACGGACGCGTCGACACTGGTTCCAGGGAAGAAATGGTCACGAGGCTAAAAACCCGAGGCAGATCGCGGGAAGGGACAGAGCTGCGAGCGGAGGGCGTATCGGCATAAAGCCGTGCAGAAGCGGCGGGCAGCTTTTCAAGGAGACCAGAAATGCAGAATCGGCGTCGACAGCAGGGGCGAGGGTTACGGGTACGCTCGTAAAACGTTGGCCAACTCCTTTTTCGCGACGTCTCGTCGCTTCGGGCGTCGAGAGCACGGGGGCGGTGCCGGCGAAATGAAATTAAACGGGTCCCTTTTTCACCGACGGAGCATCCCGTCCGCGATAAAAACGAGTGTGGACATCCGGCACTAACCCCGTGTCCACGGGCAAGGTGGCTCAACCTTCGCCAAGGGATGGTTCGAGGGAACTCTGCGGAGACACGGTCAGCTCCTCGTTAATGCCACGCGTTCCCCTCCTCCCTCCACCCTCCATCCTCCGCACACTGTATCCCCATCGCGCCGGCCACGAGCTCCGCTCGTTATGCTCGCATTTACTGGCCGCCGTTATTTATTTAGATTTTACGATAAACGCTATGCGTCCGGCGACTCCGCCGTTATCGTTCCTCCACGCCACCGCGATAAGCTTCCCCCGACCGCGATTCACGCGCTCGCGCCAGGATAAGATGGAAGGAGGAGGGATGACAGGTGCCTCGGCTTTCGGAGGAACCGACACCGATTTAATCGAACGTCGATGTCGTAATTTACATGGAACGATCGCCGATAAGCTTTCGATCTGTGCACGCGAAACTTTCGACTTTGTGCCGGGACGCGATAAGTAGCGGGTGCGCTTCTTCACGAGCAAACTTTCGCCAAGTCGCACAGTGGGGAAATTTTGCGATTTTATGGGCAAAACTACAGAAATGAAATTTTTCAATTTTTCAAATTTAATACAAATGTCAATTGAAGAACTATATCCAATTTCGTGGTGAAAACCTGAAAACTTATTTTTAATATATAAAATTCGCCACTTTTACGTTCTAATATATGAGAAACTAAATTATCCGAAAGAAATAAAACTAAATTATCTAACCGCACACGAACATAAACATTTGCGAGTCTATACGAGCTTTGTATTAAAACATTTAACAGTAAAATTGGTGGCATTTCATACTCATATTAGTTGTTCAATTCACTTCAATTGCACTTATTTTGTCGAATTGAAAAATTTATTTTTGTAGTTTTGGCCATAAAATCGCGAAATTTCCCCACTGTGAGTCGGTGTGGCCGATACGTGTCGTCGAGCTCGCTTCCGGCGGGTGAACCACGATCCAGAGTCCTTTCGCGAATTGCCGGAGGTAGAGCGAAAGTAATCAGCCGGATAGATCGTCTTGTTTTCGTTGCGGGTACTCTCGTTCCCACCACCCCTCGCGGCGTTCGTCGTCTTCTTATTCTTTTGGAGAACGCGCGGCGACAATCGATACCTGGCGAGGGTAGAAGAGAGGAGAGCGAGAGAATCGAGGAGGGTGTCAGTCAGCAGGCCTTGGTAACCAAGGGAAGAGGAGGGAGAGGGTGGCGCCTCATATTTTGCTCATTAGCGTCAGCATCGTCGTCAGCGTCGGGACGCCCTCGGTTCCCGTAGCCCAGCCAAGGGTGGAGAGGTGGGTGAAGAGGGGCCATCCATCATCTTGTCCTCCGTTTCGTTCGCGCCCAACCCTCCTCCCGCCGCGCCACGCCGCTCCCTTACTTGCCCCCTGCTCAACCACTCATTTACGCTCTTCAAGGCTTCTTCCTCCCAAAGGATCGGCGATCCTTAAAATCGCGAATCCAACGAGGGAACAAAGAGCATCCAGACACCGGTCGTCCAACTCGTCGACTCTGAGTTAATCGCTATTTCACCGAGCAAAGTTCAACAAGTTGAGATCCAGAATTTACCGAAAGATACGATCAGGGAATGGTAACGGAAGATGAGTCTGCCGATTGTGATGGAAGGGCGAAGGAAACGAGGCTGGTCGGTTGAGACCAGTCGATTCCGCGGGAACGGCGGTTGCGGTCGCTGGCAGACGTCTACTTTCGCATGAAATCCGTTTTTAGCGACAGATCGTAAAGCGATTTATGTGTACGAGCGGCTGTAACGGCGATAGTAAACGGTAAACGCAGCCGGCGCTCGGTCGAACCCTCCGAAGCCGTGCGCGGTTAGTTGCCACGTAAAGGAGTTTATCACCCGTACCAGCTCGCGTGCCACCTAGTTACGCTTCAATAGAAAAATCATAAACAGCCCTTTTTATTCCAACGAGAGCGGTCCTTTCGCCCCGCGCGCTAAACCGCCCAACGTTTCCCCGATGAGTAAGTGTCGATCTCTCCTGGCGAGCTAGGTGGATCATCGAGAATATATATGTAGCACCGCGTAAACTAGGGAAATAATGGTGGCTAAACACGCAGTTTAAAGACGGCAGGAGGTTCCTCCGCGGAGCGACGATTCGAGAATTAACCGCGAATCTCGCGCCTCTGCGATTCGGTAATACTCGCATAAGTATTCCGATCGAGGAGCTCGAGGGCCGTCTGTCGTTGCACGGCCACTCGCTAACTTCGTCATAAACGCAGTGGCCAGTCAATGCCGTAACCCACGCGCGACACGAATCGCGTGGGATAATGCGACTCGTAAAACAGGTTGTTGCGTAACAGACATTCTAAGCATTCGTGGCGTCCGCGGCTGAGCAAACGAGCCGCGTTTATTTTCCAGCTTCCACTGGCGTTCGTTCCTGCATACCCGAGCCCACCTTCTGGTTCATCGATCGTAAACCACCGCCTAATTTCCATCGAATCCCGTGGCGAACGGGTAACGTTGCACCGATCCATTTCCTGGACTTGCCCCGGATCTCCACCTTTTCCCGAGTACGAAACTTTCAGCCCGTCAACGTTTACATTCGCGTTCTCTTGTCGGCTGGTGGAATCATCGAGCTTTCCCACCGAGCGATCGCCCAGATAGGTAGCGTCCAATCGAGCCTAGCCCGAGTCGGTTTCGTCTCGGCGGAGTCATGATGCCTGATATATTTAAAAAGCACTCGTGATACGCATAAAAGAGGAGACGTAGGTGAGGAGGAGTCGTACAGTGGCGTGCGCGCGTGTGTGCGTGCGTAACGGAGCGTGTTCCGCGGTCGAAGTAGGCGGTCGCGTCGTTCCATCCGGTGTTCTCGGCTCTCGAGTTTCGGTGCACCACGAGTTTTTCTACCTGTCCTCGTCTCACGTCCGTCTGTCCGTCCGTCCGCCCGTCCGTCGTCGAGTTGCCGAACAAAACGTGGACCTGAATGTAAAGTCGAAAAAACCGTGGCGGACAAGGTGGTTTTGTTTGAACAGAAACGGCCGGGACTCGTGATGTTTTTACGAGGACGGAATCGGGCCGAAAAACGGCAGGGACGCGCGCGCGCGCGCGCGCGCGAGCACGTCTCTTCACTCCCGCTACACGAATATTATCAAGAGACACGGTAGTGTCTCGCGCCAAGTACACGCACAGCGCGAGACACAGAGTGTCTATATTACGCCACGACCCGCTATCAAGAACCCTTCGATTATCGAATCTCAATAATGGTTGATCCGATTAGATTTTGAATGGTCTTAATGGATAGCTTGGCTTTGATTTACTTAAGAAAAGTGCCTTCGTTTTGTTCCTACGTGCCTTATGAGCTGAGATATTTCAATACAAATTTGCGCCCCGAATTGGTGTTGCTGAACTGAATAAATATGTAGAAATTGCGTTTCTAATATGTATATGTTGATGTATTTTAGATCGTAATTTTCCGGAGATTTTGTCGGCGAATCGCCGTGGACTTTTCTGTGACGAATCGAAGGGCGGCCTCCACCGCCAGCTGCAGCTTTTTTCGTGGTCGCTCGAAAAACACCGCGCAAAAGTTACGGTCTTATAATTGGGTCAGCAATGCGACGAGAGTTCGGGAAGATCGAAAAGCAGGCGGTGGCTCCAGGGATCCAAGCAAGAGTCGCACGCATTGGGAAATCGGCAGGACCGAAATGAAAAGCGAGAGGAACGGTCCGTTTGTATCTCGCGCACGAGATTCCGTGCAGAGGCGAAGGGAAGAGAAGGAAGGAAGGAGACTGAGGGGGAGAGATTCCGGGCCAGAGGAACTGAAAGTGGGCAGCAGGGCGCGGAGAAGGAACGGTGATAGAACGAGATGGAGTGACTAAAGGGGGGACGAGTGCGTTGGAATGGGATATATACCCCCTGTTGGAAGAAGAGGGGGCGTACAGACACGGTGCCCATGGAAACGCGCAGGCGCCTTTCGGCAAAGACCCTCCGGCCCTTCGACGCTCCATCCTCCCTCGCTCTCTCGTCCTCACCCTCCGTCTCTTTGGTCGTCTTCCCCTCCGTCGCTCCCTTCGACCCTGCCGGCCAACCCCCATGGCCGCCTTCTCCCGGTAATACGCACTAAACACCCCATAGACCATAGACCGTACGCGGCCTTTACACTTTCCACGCGCGCCTTCACTCATAGGGTGTTGCAGCAGCAAAGCGCGCTCGCGGTCCTACTCTTTCGTTTCGCTTACTTTTCCATCGAAATTCCGAGGCGTCGTGGTCTCGCGGTTTTTCAGCTGCTGCGGAAAGGTCGATCATACGGAGCGATGGCCAATTAGTCGACGATCGGCCAAAGAAGTAGATCGTGTACGTGGTACAAGTTTTTCGTCGCAACTTTGGCTGGTCGACGGCGCCCCGTGCAAGCAAGTAGAGGCGGTACACGGTAGCGACGATCGATTCATTATCGATTCTCATTCACTCGGATTCAAACATGACGTCGGAGAGCTCCAAGTAGAAACTCTCGACGGGCGCGAATGTTTGGCCGTGGGTCTGCGTAGGCGCGTACGAGGTGTGCGTGAACAATGCCGAAGAATCTAGGTGCCACGGGGCACCGTAGCACGTAAGCGGGATAGACCCATAAAAATGCTAATTCCTATCGACCAGCCGCGACGGTACGGGGAGGCTGCCGGCGCGGCGTGGCATCGCCACCGCCACCGCTCGCTTGCATGCCATTAGCCCACAGACCTCGGAAACGTACCTCCTCGTCTTTTAGCTGTCCACCTCTCTCTCGTACGGTTGCATTTCCATCGTCACGACTCAGCCTCGTTCATGTTCGGTTCACGCGGAATCGAGATACTTGGGGAGGAAAACATTGTTCCGAGGGGTGCCTCGATCTCGTTCCGAGTCCGTCGTGGACGACGTCGGCGCGTCGTCTGCGACAGAAGCGAGACTAATCTCCGATACGGACGTGGATCGGATCCATCAATCTAGATTATAATTAATTGATAGTGGGAGCCACCCCCCTGCGGTGGGTGGCTGCCGCATCCCGGTATTCCTATACGCAGGGTGGCAGTGTATTGCATCGGGGTATTAGGGGGGTGCACAGGGGTGACTGTCGGTCTGTCTGTTGTCGACTCTTTATCGCGCCCCCGGTGAGTCGTCTTATGCATCTTTCATGAGGCAACCATCCAAGGGGTCCACGCCGTTCGCCCTGTACTTCCTACTACTCCGTAACCCGTACTCTTTCTCTCTTTCCCCCCTTTCCTCGTCTCTCCTTTCTAGCCACCGCGTCTTTCTCACCCCCGATCTCGCTTTCCATCCTCTTTTGGTTCTTCTTCGTGTCCGCTACACGGATGCGATACGGAAAACGCGAGAATCCCCGCTCGCGTGTTTTACGCACACAGAATCCGAGGCTCCGTTTATTTACCCGTAGAACGCGCGTGGCCAGATAGACGTTCCAACAAAAGCCACGTTTCCGCGAGCCCTTTCCTTCTTGCGTCGCTTATCGAGATGCCGCCCAATGAGTAGCCGACCACCGAAACCTCTTCTGTCGTCTGCTTCCTGATTTACCCGGACAAAACGGAGGGAACTGCTGAATGTTTCGCGATTCCAATCAGGCTGCTGCACGGTGGGGAAATTTCGCGATTTTATGGTCAAAGCCGCAAAAATATATTTTTCAATTCGACAAAATAAATGCAAATGTCAATTAAACAACTAATACGAGTATCGAATGCTACCAATTTTACTGTTAAATGTTTTAATACAAAGCTCCTATAGACTCGCAAATGTTTATGTTCACGCGAGGTTAGACCGATCGCAAAGAATTAATCCAGATTTACAAGTTGCTTCAAACACTTATATTGTGTTATCCAAAGATCTGAAAATAATTTCAAGGCATGGATTGAATTCCTGGTGGTGCGTAAGATATCTTTTTGTCCTGAAAATAATTATGTTTCGCTTCTTAATACGTAATTTATACAATTTTTAAAGTAGTGTTTTAGAAATAACCTTTTCATATAAGAATGAATTTTCAATACATAAAGTAGTTATCAATCCCATAATATCCTGCAATGATTTTCATTCCTATTTTACGTTCGACTATTTTCATTCAATAAATGCAATTATTAATTGCTAATAGTTGCTAATCTTGTATTATATGCATTTTTTTTAAACACGATCCAGTGTGTCTTGTCTAACATACGACATAACTGTTCACTTGTTATACATTACAAAACTTTTTATTCTTTTTTAAACGATTTTATTCAGCTACGATCCTCTGTTTCATTGTTTGCATTATGTATGTTTGTTCTTCGTCAGAAGCGATAACCCTTCTGCTATGCACAAAGAAACAAGTGTATAAATGTAAATAATAAAAAAATCTTTATCGTTCGTAATTTTTGTAAGTGCTGTTTTTCGGATAATTTAGTTTCTCATATATTAGAACGTAAAAGTGGCGAATTTTATATATTAAAAATAAGTTTTCAGGTTTTGATCACGAAAATGAATATAGTTCTTCAATTGACATTTGTAGTAAATTTGTAAAATTACAAAATTTAATTTCTGTAGTTCTGGCCATAAAATCGCAAAATTTGCCCAGTGTGTGCTGTTCGAACCTCGATCGTACTATAGAGCGTTTCGTCTTGGAAAATTCTATACATCGAGTAATGGCCAGTACTTCGTGGCGCGGACGAACGGAAGATGGAAGACGACTCGCCAACACAAAGATACGTGGCAAGGCGGAATCAAGTTTGCTGGGAGACTCGTCGAAAGCACGTGCACGTGACTTCAATATCCGCTGCATATTAAATAACACCTCGACGAGAGGATATCGCGCGATCTAAGAACAGACTGCAGACACGCTGGCTCCCGGACGCACCGTTCGGGCCGGAAGCGAGCACTTTGCTAGGCGTGCTAGCGGAGGCAAATTGCTGTCATCGAACGGCATCACCTGCCAACTTTATCCACTCGCCGACCAACGAAACGGTCAATTATCTTATTACACGCGTGTGGCCATTTACATCGGCCTACCGCGCGCTACCGGATCCATTAGCAGCCGCGATTCATGCACCGCCCTTTCACACCGATTCTTTTTATCCCCGCGCTGTGCTTCGAATCGAAAGATCGGTCCAGGATCGATGCACTGGACGCACGTCGCGTCCACTTATTTTCACGCATCGATCATCGCGCCAAATCTCGAGGGTGGCGATTGGGTTTTTTCGTCACCTCGCACGCATCAACGCCCCCGCGAATAAGGGGACGAAAACCGTGGCTCGTCGAGCTGAGGGAGTAGAAAGAAGTAAACGAAGAACAAGAGAATGGAATGGATAAGAACTTGCTCGAAAGTTACGCTTGTGCATTCTCAGATTTTCTATACCTTCCTTTATTTCCGATGGGGGTTAGGTCGTGCCGTCTCTACGTTCCCTTTATCGGCGGAAGGGGAGCAGAGAGAACGAGCAAAAACATATCCGAGAATACGAGTGCGCGGATGAGTTACCGCCTGGCAGATTCCGCAGCAGCGACCGTCACCCCCGGCAGCCGGAGCCAGAGCCGGCTGGAACGGGGGTTGTAGCGGAGGAAAGGACGACGGACGTGGCGCATTACGCAAACGTATCACGCTATGTGGTCCAACGAAAACAAACAGAGCCGGAGGCACCGACCCCTTACGCCCTCCGCGCTACTCCACCCCACCGAGCTCATCCACGGCCGCATAAGTAAATAGACGGCTCTGTCTGTTCCTCGCAGCATCATTCTCCTTCGCCCGGGCCTTCCCGAAATCCACCTGAACACGCTCGTCTGACATATCACGGTATCTTTCCCTTTTTTTCACTGGCCAGAGACTCGGTGTCTGTCTAGTCGACACATCGGCCGGAATACATATACGACACGGAGTCAGACGCGCAAGTGGAACGAGACCCGCCGTGGTCAGACAGCTTGCATGCGCGTGCGACGCGTTAGCGAAACGGTCTCCGAGACGAGAAATCAGCGCGTGTTCATCCCCGACGAGAGCGAGTTCTCGCGACGTGTGAAAAACAAGAACGAAGCTGGAAAGTGGGAAGGCGACAGGCACGAGGAGCGGAGCGAGAGGGTAGTCCGTTGTTTTCTGGTTTCTGGGCGTGCGGCGGTGGTTGTTGGTGCTGGGTTGTTCGGTGGATAGTGGTGATCGTGTAAGAGGGCGCGAGGGGGAAAAATGGGCAGAGGAGGGACGAAGGAAGAGGAAAAGATAACAACGTGAAGCGTGGCAGATCGACGAGGACAGACGGGGACAGATGAAAAGAGCGGAGAGCGCGAAACGTAAAACGAGGAATAGAAGCGGGGGTGAAGGGAACCGACAGAGGGATGGGCAAGAGGGGCAAAGAGGGGGCAAAGAGGGGTAAGCAGCGGGCGGACAGGAGAAAGCGATCGATGCTCACCCTCCGAACCCTCCGTCCCGTCCCGTCCCGTCCGTCGCGCAACCCCCGCTCGAGCGGCAGCGGCCGTCATGGCGGCGCATGCAAATCAGCATGGCGCCGAGACGCCCTCCCGACCCTCCCACGACTCGCGTACGTGTGTACCACGTATACAGCCTCCGCTATCACGGTGTGTCACCGTGTGCCGCGGTGTGGTGGTGCGCGTGCATACGCGCATCCCGTAGGACCGGCGTGTTCCACAGCACACGCTTGACAACGGCGAAAGCGAAGCATCGACCGAGCGACCGAAAGACCGACTAGACGCGCCGACACGTCGGATGCCTGTTTCGCCATGCCAACGCTTTATAGGCTTCCCGTTTCTCCCCCGAAATCATTGGAACATCCACGACTAACCCTTTCGCTACGGAGAACGCCAGTGGAAAACTTGAGGCTGCAGTCGTTCCACTTTCGTGAACCCCCAGCTTCTCACTCTGCGCACAGTGTCTCGGAATACGCGATGCAACTCGCAACAAACAGGCTACTCTCGGGAACATATGTACGAATGCGCACAAACCGAAGGCCATTCTATGTTTTTCCGTTGGTGTCGCATATTTTGGGAAAAGCTGCACCAGTGTTGCGATTGAACGACGACCGATAGCTCTCCGGGAGCAAATTGTTTCTCATTTAACGAATGCAGAATATATTTCTCCCTCGACGAAGTTAGTTTACGGCAAAGTACCTACTCGGGCAATCTGGCTGCGATTAAATTCAGTTTCCGCTGGCCGGTAACGGGTCCTGTCCGGCGGGTTTGATAGCCGCTCCAGTCACGGCCACGGATAAAATAATTCGGATCGTCGGCAGAGTTCCGCGAACTTTCGAATAAATTTCCAAAGCTTCGATTTACCGGTAGTCAGTGAAGTTTGGCCGAGACTAATGTCGTTTCTTCTTGTCCCCGTTTCTCGCGTCTCGTGTCATGGACTTTCGCACCTCTCGGCTGACTCTGGTGAAAAACACGCTTCGCGCGTCTCCTGATCGGTTGCACCGAACGCAGAGCTGTAATCGCTGCTTGAGAGAGAGAGAGAGAGAGAGAAAAGGAGGCAGGGAGGGATAGAGAGAAAGAGAGAAGCGGATACGGGAAAAACCCGATGACGGGGAGAAGAGGGACGAAGAGGGCACGGTTGGGCGGAAAAAAAATGCCGCGGATTGCGTACGTTCGCGGGTTTTTTGCTTCCGCTAATCCGTCCTTGAATGCTAAGCGTTGTCGCCGTGCTAAACGCGCGAGAGAGCACCGATCGATTTTGCAATCTCCGATCGCATAGTTCCCGTCCAATTAGTCGATCGCTCTAAATCCCGGTCGCCACTTGCGCGATAATAAACGATTCTTACGGCGACAGCGAGACTTATCGCGCCGCTTCCAGCCGATCCAGATTACACATCGATCATCGACGATCCGCGGACGATGCACCAGCGTTCTGAATCAATTTATAAAGGGAAGAGCTGGCGGAACATGCTCGTGATCGTCGAATGTTTGGAATATGCAGCTCGAGGATGCAGCAGGACGGTTCGCGTTCCTGCGACCTGCGTGCGCGTTCCTCGCGTGCGCGCGTTAAGCGTTCACGAGGAAGCGTGCAGGCGAGGAACGCGCACGCCAGTTGATGCGAAGGAGAGCGAAAGGGACACGAGAGAGGGAGAGCAAGAGAGGGATCAAGAGAGAGAACAGCCGCCGCCGCCCGGCGCATTTGAATACGCGCGAATAAATGCATAATAATTAGGTCAGTTTTGCTAGTCAGCTGATCCTGCCGCTATCGCGCGGCGAAACGGAGGTTAAGTGCCTCGTAGCCGGTGGCGTCGCTCGAGAAATACTTTCCTCCTTTGGAAAAATCGATCCCGACGCAACCCGGGCCACGCGTATTGCAAGTGATCACGTAACAATCTTCCGAAGGAAGACCTGCCCGAGGACAGGCACCACGCGACGCAGGGGGAGGAGCGTGAAATCCAAGTCGTAGGAGGGTCGTTCAATCTCTCTGTCCAAGTCATTATTGAAAAACGAGGGGATAAGCGGAAGCGATTATTCGTCGGTTATTAGCTCGCGAAACACGGTTGACGCGTCGACAGGAGCGGAGAAAAACACGACAGCCGATGGACCGGGTTCGAGGGAGAGAGTGGCAGAGAAGGATCGAGAGGGTAGTCGATCGAGGCTATGGAACGTCGAGGGCGAGCGGCACGATTGGATTTTTATTTCGGTTTAATTATCGCGAGGTACGCTTCCTCGCTTGCACGTTCCGTCCCTCGGCCTCCCATCTCGCGTGCCGGTCTATGTATATACCAGGGTATTTCACTAATTATGCTGCCGACACGTTGGTCGCAGAATCTGCCTGGCAATACTCAGCCCTTTCCCCCTTGTTTCCGCGTGCTCGTCAATCACAAGCGCAGAATCACCGCTCCATTTCCGCGAATCAGCAGGAACTCTGTTGGGAAGGCAGGTCAGAGGGATGCCTATTGAGATTCGAGGCACAATTGGTCCCGAATTAATAGCCAGAAGCACGGCAAATGTAAGAGAGTCCAGTCCGGTCGCGGTAGCGGTCGTCGGAAGTTAAAAACCGTGGCCGTGGAGGAAGAGGCGACTCAGTGGAGAGGAACGAGGGAAAGCGGACCAGCAGATGCAGAAAGCAGAGTTTGAGTTGAATTTGAGTCGTGGCTCGTCAGGCAGGGCACGTAGCCACGGGCTGCGCAGCCCGCATAGCAAACGCCTCGGCGGCAGTCTCGAACCAACAGCAGCCTGTAGCCTCGAGGCTCGCTCGCGTGGTTTTATGCAGACACTGACCTTCGTTCCACCCCTGGCCCCTGCCACCCTGACCCCTCTGCCTACCGCTCCGCTTCCCCGCCAGCCACCATCCGCCAGCCGCCACCAGCTAACGGGGAAAGTTTCAAATTCGGGTGCAAGGCCACCGGAAACCCGGTTTATTCTCTCGCATTCCCGCCAAATCTTGCTCGTCGCCGCGCCGCGTCAGGCCGACCGTTTTCGAAGACGCGGGAAAGCAGGCAAAGGGCTAGATCTAAAGAGGAAAAGGAGGGTGTCGCGGCGAAAAGGCACAGTAGCTGGGCAGCGCACGAGACATTAGCACACAATCGAATGGACGAATCCAAATGTGAATGTGAATGCGAACGCGACTGCGAATGCGAATGCGAATGCGAATGCGCTGGTGATGCGGAGCTGGAGGTCGGAGGTCAGACCGCCGACTTGGTCCCCATTGTGTCGGCGGTCGTTCTCGGCTCCTCCTGACCAGCCTCCTCGCCCCTTCGCTCCTACGTCCCTTCAGGCCGCTCGATCGAGTCCGCGCCCATTGTTCCGCGGCTTCCACGCTTACGAATCAGTTTAGCCGCGCAATACCATTCGGTCAGCCGTGTATTTATTATTATTTCTTGCCGGCCAACAGGAACAAACGCGTATCGCAGAGACCGCCTCCCGATCGGACGTCGGAATTCGCTCCCCGTGTAAATAACCTCGAAACCCACGTTTCTCCCGCTTCCAGCACGGACCGGCAGACCTGCTGCATGTTCTAGTAACACGGATATCGAAGGTGTACCGTTCTTCTCTCTCTCGCGAGTGATGGTACAACAGGGAGAAGAAGAAGAAGAGGAACGCTTCGTTGAAGCTCGCTGCCGCCCAGGTTCCAACGGTGCTAATTACCCACTGTCCACGAGCGCTCCTATGCGTCGTTTCAATTGGAAAAGAAAAATGCCGATTCGTGCGTTAACGAGGTCGCCGAGGCTCGGTACGCGGGCGTGCCCGACGCTCTGGCTGCGAAAGGGCAGGCTCGCGGCGACCACGGGCCTCCGCAAGAAGCGAAATTCCGCGAAACGACCGCGTTTCGTCTCTTTGTCCCCGATCGTCCTGCGACCAGCAGCATCCGCACGAGAGAGTCGCGCCGCGCCGCGAGAAAAGAGAGGGCACAATCGATTCCGTGGACTCGTGGGATTGGGACCAAGAAAAAGGAGATGGGCCAGGCTGGAACGGTCCCTTCTTATCAGGGTCCCGAGCAACCTGTTCCCTCTGCCTCTCGAATTCGCGAATTGGCGATTTGGTGACGCACGGTGTCTAACGTCGTTCGGGGTGAGCAGCTCCGGTGGATGGTCGCTGTAGATCGGTGGAGAATCGACGGGTGGCTTGTGGTGGGTGTCGACCACCCTCGAACCCGATTACTTTTTGCCCAGCATTAATTGGCCCCGCTATAAAACGCGAAGGTTGCGCACAGGCTCTTACACAACCGCAGAGATGGACGCACACGCACTCCGGCTCGGTCGGACCGCCCTGCACGGCCGCACGAATCGAAAGTTAAACGAAATAAACGTTCGATGCCTGTCGACCGCAGAGCAGGGCAAAAACTCGTCTCAGGCTGCCGAGCACCACGGGCATCGATCGTCCACGTCCAACGATCGCACCGCTCGATCCACTTGATCCAAGCTTACGCTGGCCACGCGTGCGTCTCTTTGCCCTGCCGATCCACTCCGGGAACCATCCACCACTTCCAGGAACGCGGCTCGCTCTTTACGATTATCGTCGATCGAGTTTACAGGTCCGGCGCTCTTTCTTTGCGTTTTCAGCTGACCCGTTATCGTCCACGCCGGGGACAGGGGTTCGAACGCGCCGACGAGACGAGGACGATTCTTGTTTGACGAGCGTCGAAAACGCTTTTTCCCTTGAATTCCGGCGAGAAAAACGAAGCTGGAAACGGGCACGCAGGGGAGCTGTTCGAGGACCCTCCGCCCGGATATCCAGCTGATACCGAGGCGCGAATCCTCGAGGGGCGTCTTGCTCGACTGTCTAAACACACTTTAAAGATTTGAAAACGTAATAGCGCCGGGCTTTGACCAGATTTGCATGTCACGGCCGCGCGCATCATATATCTGGATTTAGCGGGAGGATCGGCCTCGTCGCTCTTCCCTTCTTCGCGCCGGGCTCCTCGAGCGCCTGGGGTGGAGAGTCATGCAGGGGTGTCTCCGGGATCATTGGATCATTGGCAAGATCTCGACGACACGGTGACTCGGAGGGAGCCGGAGCATGGCGAAAGAGAAACACGGAGACAGAGACATTGTCGGGATACGCCGACACATTAACACCGCCGGGATTATCCAATGAACCTGAATGTGATTTACGGCCGTTCGGTGAACATCTCGCGTGTCTCCTTCCTCGCGAGCGCTAATGGAACAGGGTAACGTTTAACGCAGTGCTTCGAACATTTCGATCGGGAACTCGCCGCGATCGAGGCACCCCATTCGCTTTCAGCTTCACCCCGGTGTCATCCAAGCTATCGACAGATTCTACGATTCCTTTAGGGACATTCCATGCGAACTCGGACAGATTTCGGAGTAAGTTTTAGTGATATTTCAACGCACCTCAAAGGATTTTTCGAAATTTTTCCAAATGTCGATTTTACAGCTGATGGAAGTTAAGTGCTAACTTTTTTTCCAATACATTATACCTATGGAAGTAGAAAACGGATGGAGATGAGCTTTACGGTGCTTATAGAGAAGAAGACATTGAAGTTTTAAGAAAAAATTATTTCAGTTTAAAAAAAAAAAAATTGCAGGTATAGCATTCCATTTAAAAAACTAAAAGTCACCCTCGTTTCAAGGAAAATATTGCCAACACCAAAAATTCAGATACCGTATTATGTTGGATATAAAAAACAGTAAGAGTTTTCCTCCTTCAGTTTTTCTCAAATACTTACCATTTTCGAGAATCCTGTATAAGAATATCAGGTGTAGCCGCTTGGCCGCTGCGAGTACCGCACGGCCCGACCAGTCGAGCCGGTGCTGGGCGACGCGGCATCGACTTTCAGCAATTTTTACGGGGCCAAATTTAAAATGTCCATATTTTTTAAAATTTGTCCATCAAGATTTTTAAAACCGCGCCCGATGTTAAAAACCTGCATTTGTTTAAAATAATTGCAGAAAAATGGTTAAAAAAAAAAAATTTCTTAAACTTAAATAATTTTTTCTTAAAACTTCAATGTCTTCTCTATAAGCACCGTAAAGCTCATCTCCATCCGTTTACTACTTCCATAGCTATAATGTATTGAAAAAAAGGTAGCACTTAACTTCAGACAGCTGTAAAATCGACATTTTTCAAAATTTTGAAAAATCCTTTGAGGTACGTTTAAATATCACTAAAGACTGCAACATATTGAAATTTCAGCAATCTACGAAAACTTACTCCGAAATCTGTCCGAGTCCGCATGGAATGTCCCTTTATTTATCATACAACACGCGACACCCTTTAGGAACCCTCTAAAAAGTCATTAGTCGAAGCGATCGCGTTAACGAGCTCAATCGATCCCGTTCGAGCGAGCTTTCACGAGACCTATGGTCCAGATCACGTACGCGGTCTCGCAAGCAAGCGGGCAGGCGGGCAGGCAAGCAGGGAGGCAGGCAGGCAGGCAGGCAGGCAGACGAGCGAATGGTCGGGCAGGCAGGCAAGCACGCACGCGTCCACGTGCATAATGGGGGTGTATAATACGCGCGCGTGGAAGACAATGGACGCATTGTGCAGGTAGATACGTATACATACATGCAAGGGGCGTACAAGCCGAGCGTCGTTTGGGCATATTGACAGACTAATGATCGCGCGGAACAAAGGCCAGACCGTCACGTGGTCACGTGGTCACGTGATGGACCGTTTCCGGCGCGGCCAAGCGCCGCGGAGGCCCGCGACTGCATTCAACCCCGACCGGCCGCGGCCACGCAACCGACCGCTCCACCGACAGACGACACGCATCAATCAGATGGACCATGTCGGCGAAACGACCGAGTCCTCTCTGCCTGTCTGACCAGGACCGGGGTTCTTTCTGCCTCCGCTAGCCTCTTTCATCCTCGCGCTCGGCGACCCTCTGAAATTTTCCACCCCCTTGCTCTGCCTGGCCGGTGCACGATGACAGTCCCGTCGTCTTTGCCCGACCCTTCGCCGTCCAAAAGCAGCAGGACTGAAGAGGTGATTCGTCGCTGAATCTACGTACGTGTGTACCCAGTTTCTACCCAAAATGTAGTCACGAGAAAGCGCGCACACACGTGCACCGTGAAACGCGCGTAACCGGAGGGTAATTTTCATTGGTAATTTTTCCGTGAGCACCGGAGCCCCGCGGGAAACGCCGTCAAAGCGGAATTTCAGCGGCGCACGGGCCGTTGCTTTTAAAGAACGTTAATTACGTGATTTTAAATTTTAATCCCCGTGGCAGCCGTACGCACGATGATTTTCCGAAAGACAGGCGACGCGCATCGGTTGACAATGTTTAATTTGCCGGCCGATCGATCCCCTCCGCGGTCGTTTTATTCCGTATTATGGTATTTTGAATTTTAATTCCGCATAATGCCCGGTGGCTGTTAATTTTTGAAGGACAGAAGGGGCGCGTCAATCGCCCGTGCCGACGCACGGAACAATCGTGTCTACCAATGCGCGAAAACCGAAGATCCTACACCGATTTCCCGGTATCGTTAAAATCACCCCTGCAAAGAGGAATCCATAAAGTTAATCGGACACGACGGACAGACGTCTGTCCATTGATCGCAGAATCTACTTTGTTGCATTCGCGTTCACCGGGTAAGCACAGAAGATTGGAATAGGGTATAGGGCCCATATACCGGACATTTAGTGATGGCATGATAGTTATTTAAGAATTTCAACATAAGTTTTCATACATTCCGGGAAATTTTTCCATTCAACTGATTATTAAGCATTTCCGTAAGTTCAGGATTTTTTTTTAACTAAATAATGAAATATTAAAGAGATATTAGTATAAATGTGAAACAAAATTTTGTCCTAATTACCAGACACGCTGAAAGCTTGAAAACTATTTACCGTGCCCGTGCTACCGGACACTGTCTAGATGCATTATTCACTTAAACATCTTCGTGAGATTCTGGTCCTGTTTTTTTTTATCCTAATTTTGTTGTTAATTTTGACGTGTAACGTGCTCCTTGGAATGCCAAACTGTATGCTGGCTGCATTTACCGAAGATTGATGGAAGGTTATAACCTCTAATGTTTTGTTATTTGAATCTTTACTGTATTCTTTTCTTATAGTTTTACTCATATTCAGATCTGCCAAATAAATTTTTTACTTTAAAATATTGTTACTTTAATGAAAACAGTCCCCGGATTCGCTTTAATTTCTTAGAATATTATTAAACCAGCTCCATATGCATTTTTTATTATTATTTGAACTTAGTACTATCACTACATAATCATTCTTCTACATTATATCAATTGAATTATTATTATATCGACTCTTAAATGTAAGTGATGCTTAGCCATTTTGATAATGAAAGTGGTGAAATGCCGATAATTTCTAGAATGAGAATTTTTATACATTTTCTACACGTTTAACCCACCTTAATTATAAAAACCTTCATTTACTTAGAAAACTATAATTTCAAATGTTATTATAAGAATATTATATTTTAATTCATATAGCCTGGATTTTATAAATCATGAAAATGAATATTGTGTCCGGTAATATAATTGGAACTTTTGCAACAGGCTTTCCTCGAACTCCTACGCTTTCGAAGAAATCGATGATTAGAAGAAATGGACAGTGTTCCACGAAGCACGGTAAATTAGCCATCGACGCGGGTCTTAATGACACGTTAAGTGACGTTTAAAAACGACGCGGGGCTTTGCGCACCCCGTTCCGGTTGTCGAGAAGGGGTGACTTTCCATAGCTATTTTCGATCTCCCCGTGGGGGAAGAAACGAAAGGGTTGAGCCTCGGTCGTTTTAAATTCATAAATAATGAGTGGCCTGTTAGCGGAGCGCGGAACGGTATCGAGTGGTTCCGTTTGCCGCGGGAAAGAAGGCTGTTAATTTTTTCGTCGAATCGGCTGACCGTCGGCACGGTTAATTGATACGAATTGCCACGCGAGGCTGTAAGTTTGCTCGTTAAGGGCGGATTTGTTCGGGCGCGCAGCACCTCCCGTCAATTAAGTGTTGCGATGACGGTTCGAGCTTTGCGCGGCATTCGTGGTGTTACCAAGGAGGGCAAAGCCCGGGCTTAAGCTATCCGCGATGTCTCCGCGCGTCCACTCACCGTTTCCAGGATAATAAAGACCGAGGATAGGTGAAATTTTGATCGAAATGAAATCTACGGAAATTTGCATAGGCGACTGGGCGGGAAAAATTCTGACCGTGGCGCTGAATCGCGTGGTGCGCGCGACTCATGCCACAAAGGTCTCGTAATTCTCCCCGAGGGAGGAGGCGAGTCGGGGAAAAAATTGGCACGGTGGTTCGGTGGATAATTTGCTGGGAAAGCGGGCGGGGATCGGCGTAATTTCAGCGTGTTCGGGAGAACGATCAGGTGGCATTTGGCGGTTTGCTGGCTCGTTTAGGCAGACAGAGAGACGCAGCCGGTTGTCGGGAACCTCGTTGCGGCGACGAACACGGCGTTGTGGCTCCCTCGAGCTCGCCAAAGCCTTCCCTATCTCGCTGTATCTCTCTCCCCCTCTCTCCCTCCCTCTATCCGTCCGTCTATACTCTATCCGTTCGACGGTTGTTCTCTGTCCCTGTTGCTCCTCGCCTGGCACTCTCTCCCCTCGTATATCAGCAAGGAGTGAGAGATAGTGGCGAGGACGAAGAGGTTCCAGGGTGTACACGTATAGACGGTACAGAGCTGAGGAGCAGGGTTGAGCAGGGTTGAGCAGGGTTGAGGAGGAGAGCGGAGGGGGGGAGTGGAAGCCGCTAATGAGGCCGTGTGTAATTAGGGAGCTCTCGCGGCCTAATGAAGCGCTTACCTACCTTAGCTACTAACCCCCTTCGGCTCCCCCTGGAGCCTCCTACACACCTCGACATCGACCAACACCGAGGCCACACGAGGAACACCGCACCGTGCCCGGCCACGACGTTACGGTTCTTCTTTCTCACCGTGAACGAGAGGGCCGTGAGGACCGTGAGGACCGTGAGGGCCGAGAGAACGTCGATCGATTCTCCTCCGCGCTTCTCGCCACCTTCTATCCGATCATCACGCTCGACGCCGGGACACGGACGGAGAAGAGCGCCGCAACCACCGCCGCGATGCGACGCTGGAATGCATCCTTCGAGATACAGCTAAATACACCCCCGCGTCCGCATCCCTGTCCCCATAACGGTCGGCTCATCGAGGGATTAAGCGATCGCACCACGTCACGTCTCGGATCTTCTTGTACCTTCAATTCGATACGACACCCTTTATCTCTCATGCTCCAATCCCTTCAAATACATAGTCGGGATTACGACGTTCGAAGGATCCGCGTGCATGCAAGCGACGCGCGTCAATCGCGAACACGGCGAAAGAAAGCGACCGCTCCTAGAGACCACCGGCGTATCTACGACGGAGCGATCCATTAGGAGCACTTTTAAGACCGCCAGGATCGGGTGCAGTGATCGACCGCGAAGGATGCGTCCCTGGCCGTCCATGGGGGGGCTAAGCGTGGGCCCCTTATCTCTCAATTCACTCAGCGCGAGCGAGCAAGGGAGCAGGCAGCCGAGGCAACGCTACTTGCTTCGCCGGTCTGTCCACGAACGACAGAGGCAAACAGAAAGAAGCAGAGAGAAGCAGAGTGAAACGGAGAGCGAGAGAGAGAGAGAGAGAGAGAGAGAGAGAGAGAGAGAGAGAAGGGAAGGAGGAGCGACGCGGAGGGTTGAGAAGACACGGCTACCGGAATCACGACTTAGCCTTCTCCACTCTTCACGGATCGACCCGTTATCTCCCCGGCCATTTGCATATTAAACTAACTCACAACGCGCGGCATATTTCAGGGAGTGAGCGTGCGCAAGCGTGAGCGAGCACGGGGCGCAGAAGAAGCGGGTGGCGCGGCGAGAGCGCCAGAAGCGAAGAGGAGAACTGCAGGGAAAGCGAGAAGGAGCCGGCGAGGTCGGCCCGAAACATCCACGGCAGGCTTCCTTTTGCGTGCACACGAGAACGCTTTCTTTAACGGCCAACTTGTTTCCAATATGCATTGATAAACCTGTCCGCGCGGACCGCCACGCGGACCTGCCCTCCTATACCCTCCCATAGCCGATCGAAGATGCCTCCTTGGCTTCTTGATTGCCGACCGGATTACTTCTTCCTCCGGGCCACTCATGGATCATCGGCTCCTCCGAGGTATTCGCGGATAAATTGCGATCGCCGCTCCTGCAATTTTCTCAGCGTCCAGACGATCGTCCGTCGTAGATATATATTCGCGCGGCGCAAAAGAGACTACCATGGAAATTGAGCACCTTGGGAAATTGAACGAGCCCGCGCACCCTTGCGCCCTTGCGCGCCATCCTCCTCTTCCTTCTGCTCCCGCTTAATCAAATAACCGAGCCGCTCATTTTTTTTTCACCGCTGCGTCCGCTATCCTATCCTCTCCGCGATCGGGCTCGATTAGCGAGTGTTAACGTCGAGAAGCCGCACCAGTGCCGCCGACCGTGGAGCAGACGAGCTCCGGGCAGCGACCGAACGATAACCGAATATGTTCGGAAACGGGCCGCGTAGCCATTATCCGTAACTTACGAGCTCGCGAAACGACGCAGAAATTGAAAGAACCGAGCTTCCACAGCCCTCCTTGGCAGAAGTGGACGGCCTTCCTCCGCGATATTCATCATCTGTTCCCTTTCGCGCCAATTTAATAAACCTGACGAACCACTGCATTCCTTCGTCACTTTAGAACGCCCTCGACTCTGATTCGCGGCGATCAACAGCTCGATCATGATCCCTTAGCCTCTCCGGCAGTGTCGCCAAATATCGTCCAACGTTCCTGGCATTACGCAGTCCCGTAAACGGATCCTGGTCGTTTATTGAATGTTTACTCCCCGCTCGCGAGTATCACGCTGATATTTACGACGCGCAGGGTGGCTATGAATCCCCACGGGTGGAAGACGAATATATTACGGAATGACGGGAACCGATGGGCTCCTTCGATGCCAACTCTTAACCCTTGTCGCGACGATACGATGGCCCCGATAAATTTCGTCTTTCCTCTTTCGCGCGTCCGGGGAAACTGATGCGACCAATTTCTATGATACTCGGGCATCGATACACGAGGCTCCTGGATTTTTCCAGATCTCACTGACCGGTAGTAATCACTCTGTTCGCGGCAGCGATGGCCGATGCCAGGAAGCTACCGGACTGAGGAGACAGAGAAGACATCGCAGCCCTGTCGTACGATTGCAATTCCAAGTATTCGATCCGTTCGTGGTGGTAATGACTGAGAAGAGAAACGCACGGTAGCCGTGGGCCCGGCTGTCTCTTTCGCGTGTAACCGAATAGCGATGCTAATCTTGTCGTGGCCCGTGGATACGTGGAACGAGAGAGGCCTGCGTGTCTCACACCCATCCGAGTCGAGCCCGAGCTCGAGCTTGAGTTCGAGTCGGGTTCGAGTTCGAGTTCCAGTTCCAGTCCCAGTTCCAGTTGCAGGGTCGGTTGCGGCAGTGTCGGCGGAGGCGGGGTCGCTATCCGGGTGTCCGTTTCCAGTCCTAATACCCTTTATCGCGAATTAAGATGTTGTCGGGGTGTGGTAGCCGGCTTCCCCTTTCCCCGAAACTGCAGCGCCGATTCGTCGGATCCGTGGTATCGGCCAGGTACCCGCGTCATGGCACACAGGCGCATGCACGCACACCGCGGTACGGCTGCTCCGATTCTTCCGACACGAATCGAGGAACCGGGTTAATTATTACCGGGAACAGGCAATAAGCATCGGAGGAATGCGATTCAGAGGACCGATTTAACGAGAGACCGGGGCGTATCGTGATTATTCTTCGGAGCTTGCGTGGGGATCGCTCCGAGAGGAGGAAGTTAATCGCTCGGAGGGCCGCGTGAAAAGACGCGGCAACTGGACAGCTCTTTCAGCCGTCCAGGAAAGAGGAATGACTCTCGCAGATGATAGGGAATCACGAGATCGCGAGATCGCGAGATCGCGAGATCGCGAGATGTGCGACAGTAAAGCCCGTGAAACGACGAAATAAACGATTCCCCCGCGCAGGTAAGAAGAGTCCAACGAACGGACAGGTACGCGCCTAAGTATATACAGCAGAAGCGTATTAATGACGCAGGCGCGTTAACGCCGGCACGTGTTCACAATATTATTTATTATTTATGCTAAGTTATGCGGAGCCAGTCCATGGACACCATAGGCTGGCCAGCGGCCACAGTCTGCCGTACGTCTGTCGGTGCCGTCATCGCCCGGCATATTTATATCAATTACGTGTTATTCCCGCGGCTCGGATTATTATGTAAATGGACGTTCCATCGCGTCGGATGTCAGCGGAGCTGGTATCGGCAGCGTGTACCTGACGCAGCGCCGCTACGCTACCGATGCGTCGCTTCGCGTCGCGCTTCGCCCGTCGATCTCTCTTCACAGGCCAACCGACACCGCTCCGTTTCCCTCGTACCTTCCCAGAAATAGCCGCTGGAATATTTACCGTGGCGGAAGATAAATCCGAGCGGGTCTCGGCGATCGAGTCGCATGAATTCTGCATCGCGTCGTCGCTGAAACGCGCCGTCTCTGTTCCATAAATGCCGCGGCTATCGCGACAGAGGATCGCGTCGATACAGTTTTTAGCAAGTCCGGCCGGCCCAACACGCTCGCTACCCGCCACCACACGCGCCAGACAATGTATTCGATCGAGGCCGATGCACGCGGATCGAGCAAAGTTATTCGCGGCTCGAGGAACGTTCGATTCCGCGGCGATACCGTCTGCTCGAGTGCTCGGACCGCTCGCGCTCGGTTGAATAGGTCGGCTAAATATACGCGGCGAGAGGGCAGCGGAGCTGCGGCGGAAAACCTGCGGCGCTTTTCGGTTTTGACGAAACGCCTAAACATCAATCGGTCCCGAAAACTGTCCTGTAATTCGAGTTTAGCGAGCGGCCGGGCAAAGTTTGGTCGTTGGGTGGACGGCGACAGGACGCCGGGGACGTCGGGTCAATAGATGACCGGTGGCGGTAGATGGAGGTCGGCCGAGGGGGTGGTGGTGGTGGGTTCTCCTAGTGGGTAGAGGGTGATGCATCCGCTGAATATGTATGAGGCTCGCGACACCCCGTAGCACACCGAGAGACGACCCGAACCACCACTATCTGTGGGTGATAGTGGGTATGCTGTATGTCTCGTAGGGGTCTGCGGGCGAGCGCGTGGTGGAGCTGCGAGAGATGCCGGGCTTTCCAGGGGGTTAGAGGGGCTTTCGGGGGTCGGCTGGCTGGTGGTTCTGTGGCTGCGAGAGCTTATATCGCAAGAACCAACCCCAATGGAAACTCAAGCCTCTGAGGAGCCTCACCCATCATGCACACTCTCGTGCTCGCTGTTCGCTCGCTCGCTCGCTCGCTCGCTCATTCGTTCGCTCACACCCTCTTCACCGTCGCTAACCTCCATCCAAAGGCTCCCGCTATGCCCTCGGTACCTACCACTATATCGCGCGCCTTTGCCTCATACTCCGTCCCGGCTAGCACTCAACTCCAGAGAAACCGTCCCGCTATCTTGGGAGACAAAGTTACGTCGTAATTCCTTCGCGAACAGATGCCGATGTGCCGCTAAGACGCTCACCCGCCACTCTTCAGCCCCCGTCTCCTCCTCTCTCACTCCACCTTTACCGCGATTTTGATTACCTCGAACACCGTACGCGTCGGAACCGCGACTCGTACTTCAAGTCCAGAACGGCCGCTCGTAAATCATCCGCTTTACACAACTGTCGCGCGCCGTTTTCCTTTATCGTCCCCTCGACTTTCTTTCGTCGAGATCCCGGTTGCCGGCGATTTCCAGTTTCCCTGGCGCCAATCGCCGACGTTCGGTCTGACCGTGCACCGGCCCGATGGAAAGGGTGAAACGTCAGTTGGACGAGGGGTTGATCCGTCGATGAGAACGCTCCGATATATATGATCCACTAAATAGGGACGACTGCGCGTGAGCGACGAATCCCGCAAGACAGCATGAGATATTGCCGGATTAGGGTGCATTATAGTTTTAAGCTCGTCCCGTTAAAAGCCACGGGTTCTCATGCCACGCGAATAACTCTTCGGCTGGGAGACGACGATCTTGGAACGCGGACGCAGCTGTATCCGAAGCCGCGTTTCGAACGCATTTTCGGCTCGTTAAGATTCATAGAAAGCTCGAAAGGTTCGAGGGGGGGGGGGGGAGTAATGGGTTAATGTAGGTCAATAAAGCGACAGAGTAGCACCGGCAAGGGTGGCCGCGACTCGTGGCGAACAAAGTTCTTCCGGGACGCGTAACGACACGAACGTTCGCCACCCCCCACGATACGCGAAGGGTCGCACGGCTTATCGCGATCGTCCTCCCGCTCCGCCGATGGGTGTAGTCCACGCAGTTCACGCAACCCTTTTATTTCGCACGAACTCGTGCGCGATGGAACGGCTCGTTGAGCGTCACTGTTCTCGCCGAGGGTTGGGATCGTGGTTGTCGGGCGTGAGGAAGGGTTGATCTAGGCAGAAACGCCTAACGCTCCCGGGGGGTGGAGTCGAGCCGAAGGCCCAGCGAAAGGAGGAGACTGACTGCGGGGGAGAAAGGAAAGGGACCGTGGCGATAATAAACCAGACCGGCCGCGCAATAAAATATATCCGAAGCGGAGGCGATGACTCGTTTAGGCAGAGAGGGGACGCGCTTCATTAGCGGATCCAAGTTCATCGCTAACCCCTTAGGTCCGCTCTTCTTCTCTTCGCAGCCCTCCGAGAAACCGTTCGACGAGGGGTACGGATCGGCGCCACCGCCAAAAATCCCACTATAATTAACCGTTCCGCGGGGATCCCGACTGGAATGCAGCCGTTCAATGAGCACGGAATCCCGAACAACTTCTTTCATAAGGTCCCTGCGCCAACGAACCTCTTTATCCGCTGGAATTCCTTGTCTCGTCCTAATTAGCGTTCTCCGCGGAATCGAAATAATTTCGCCGGGACCAGAAACCCTCCTCAATTCGAATAAGGGAGAAGACCAATGGCTCGCGAAAAGTGCCAGCCGAAGGACGATTCGTCCAAACGACAATACGCCCCGGGAACGACTCAGGAAACAAAAAGTTTGCGCGAAGAGCCCGTGAACTGTGGCAAGAAAAATATAACGACCCGCGGAAGGAGAGATAACGCGCGACTTTTACTGCCTTCTAAAACTCCCATAAACCGTCGTGCGTCAAACTTTTCAATTTTATGTTTCAGCATTTCGTTCCTTCCTTCGGTTCCGTCCGTGTCGATTGTGGAGGACGTGGAAAGAAGACATAGAGATTCGCGCGATATGAAGCAAACTCAACGATCCTCTGAAATTAACAGAACCTGGCAAGTTTAGTTGAAACACGCTGCTATCGGCTTCAACGAAAACGTTGCGTCCGTTTCAATGCATCCGCCTGTTTCCTTCGACGCGCAAAGAATTCCCAGTGGCCTGAAAAGAGGGGCCACACGGCCCGGGATGCGCCCCCATTTGATGTTATCGGGTGTTTGAAAGAAACGCGATTAAAGGTTGCTTGGAAATCGGATGCCGGGTCGTTCACACGTCCCGTTATTAAGAGCTGGCTGCCCCGTCCCATCCGAGGTGCCAAAGACGATCACGGCTGCCACCACGGTGACGTTGTCGGCACGTTGCATCACGGGCCGCAGATAAAAATCTAAATAGAGATCGCCGATCCTTTCAGCATATAATTTGGTTTTCGATGCGGGGACAGCTGTCGCTCGATCGAATGTCTGTCCGCGGGGAGGGTGTCGTGATCACGATCGTCACGACGAACTTGCAGCGCTTTGATGGCAGATTACGTTCGTTAGGTCGAAGGGTGGCCGAGCCAAGGCGAGAAAAAACTCGTTACTGGGTAACGTAATCGCATCGGGTTCGGATCTGTCGCTGATGGACATCGAAACTACGTAGGAAGCTCCGAGTCGCGAGACTTCGTGCCCTGAATACAACCTCCAGCAACTGGACGAGGCTTGCGGACACTCGAGACGATGGACGTCTTAATATCGTAGCTTCTATGCGAGCAGAAGTCGGCGAACGGTCAAGCAGGGAGACGGAGCTAATGCGCCAACAGCCGCGGAGCCCTTTGATTATCGGGACATTCCATGCGAACTCGCACAGATTTCGGAGTAAGTTCTCGTAGATTGCTGAAATTTCAATATGTTGCAGTCTTTAGTGATATTTAAACGTACCTCAAAGGATTTTTTGAAATTTTTAAAAATGTCGATTTTACAGCTGTTTCAAGTTCAGTGCTAACTTTTTTTCAATACATTATAGCTATGGAAGTAGTAAACGGTGCTTATAAAAAAAACATTGAAGTTTTAAGAAAAAATTCAACCACTTTTGTGCAATTGTTTTTAACAAATGCAGGTTTTTAAGCATCGTAAAGCTCGTCTCCATCCGTTTACTACTTCCATAGCTACAATGTATTGAAAAAAGGTAGCACTTAACTTCAAACAGCTGTAAAATCGACATTTTTCAAAATTTTGAAAAATCCTTTGAGGTACGTTGAAATATCACTAAAGACTACAACATATTGAAATTTCAGCAATCTACGAAAACTTACTCCGAAATCTGTCCGAGTTCGCATGGAATGTCCCTATCGGCAGGGGGCCGTAGTCGCGAGGCAAGTACCTGCGAAGCGAAACGAAGCGAGGCGAGGCGAAGCAAGCGCCGAGTGGCCCCGAGCATTTCACGTACTTAGGCAAATGTGGCACCCACTATGCGTGGGACCACGACGAGGCGAGACGAGACGCGAGAAAAGAAGTGAAGAGAAGGGAAGGGGGAGAGGGATGAAGGGTGAAGAGGAGCCACGATGGCACGGGGCGGCGAGGGCAGAAGGCCGTGTGATGTATTTGTAAAAAGGTGTCGGCTTGGAACTAAGGAGGCCCGCTTGAACTGCGCCCCGAGGGAGCGTAACCGGCGGCAGGGAGGTGGCAGATAAAAGAGAATTGTATAAAATGGGGTGTACGGCCCCATGAGCCGTGGGGGAGGGGGTGTGGAGAAGGCGGGAGGTGTTCGATGCCCGTGGGGCACCCTGGAGGTGCGAGAAACGCCATTTTGCAGCTCTCGTGAAATCGACCAAAGAGCGAGAGAAACAGAGATCGGTGCAGGACCGACGCGACGCGGCCGTGGCGAAGAAGGCCGACATCGCCTCGCGTCGCGTCGATTCGAAGGGTGTAAAGAGTAAAGAAAGAGGAGACGACCAGCAGAGGAGGAGGGAGACGCATGTCGGTCCGATCTGTCAAATTTCATTTCACGCTGCTGAGAGCGAGCACGGCCGGCTCTCGATCGAGCCAGATACGGATCTGCCGACACCTACGTACGTAGCAACGGCTCCCCTCGACCCTCTAATCTGTCACTGTATAAGAGATCCACAGTTCGATCGTGGACGCGTTCACCAGAGGAGACATCAAAATATCGCAGCCTGCCAGTGCAAGCCCGCGACGAGGCGTGTTTTGATCTTGGCCGAAAGATATGCCAGGATTCAGACGTTCCGCCGCCCAAGAAAACTCATCTTGCCTCGGGATCCCGAGCTTTCACCCAACTCGAACCGTGTCGCTCCGAATTACGTACACTTTCTGACGAACTTTTCACCACTAGGCTGAGATCTGTCTTGACTCGGAGGAGACTCGAGAGATCCAATTTCAAATGCTGAAGATGCAAGGGAGGAGGCTTCCCAGAAATCTGAACACGATTTTGAAAAATCGCGAATAGAAGAGGCGAAGAGTGTGAGATTTTAGTCGAGCGTGTCTATCGATCGTCGAGGACCTTGATGCGCCGTATCGTTCTGTACGGTCGGTCGGTCGGTCGGTCTCATGCTGGAAGCTTTGTCACTCGAAGCACGTACTCGGGGCAAGGACCGACGCCGCAAGCTCTCCTGCCTCTCTCTTTCTCTCCTCTCCTCCCTCTTGCTCGCTCTTATCGCCCTACCTTTCTAACAACGCGCCATTGTGTTCCGCCACGCTGGAACCCTGTATATTCCTTCACGCTATGGATTTTCCGAAAGCGTTTCGCTGCTTCGCGAGCACGCCGTGCCTCCTCGCCTCGCCTCGCCGTGCCCTTTTTCCTCGGCTCCGTCATCAAACTTACCGCGATAGATCGAGAACCGCGCGAATCGTGCGGAAAATGTCATTGAAAGCTCTGAAAGCCGTCTCCCGCCGCGCCGTCGCGTCGACTGGACGTCTTTGTTGGCTTCTTCGAATGCTTGATCTTCGCCATGAGCGTCGATTCTACGATCGTCTGGCGTGTCCATCATCGATCACGATATCGCTCGTTAATAATCGGATGACCGAATCATACGTTTCCGCGAATCGCGTTGCAAAGCCGCAAACGCGTCGGCGAGCGTCGACACGTCCGACGCAAACAGACACCTGGTGCGACTCGTCTCCGCAGTGACGCCATTGCTACTCGCGGGAACGGAGACGCGAGCACCAAAATGAGCAAGCGAGCGGACGACAGTGACGGTTCGATTCGGTCGTGCGAACGGACGGAAGCCTATCGAATGAGTCAGACGCGGCTGAATCCGCGGGATGCTAAACAATGCCTAGCAACCGACCGACCGAAACCGACAATGGAACACGGACTGTCGCCGATGGAGGTCACATCACCGATCCGTCACCAAACACGTCCACCCAGTGTCTCTTCAACGTCTAAGTAGGTCTACGGGCGAGACGAATCTCCAAGCAACAAACCAGCGACGAGTAATTGAGACATTTCAACCCAATTGCGCCGCGATCATTTTCCCAGGTTTCGACGAGCAGGGACGCTAAGTAGTCGCTCCGCTGGAATTCTAGACCGCGTGCATTCCTAGACTTGGAACGCAGCCCACGATCGGTTGCCTGCTCCCCCACGACGCGGACGCGGACGCGGACGCGTCCTGGAAATCTCGACATTGTTCGATCGGCGCGGCGCAAAACATAGCTTGTCATCTTCCACGGAATGTCCCGCGAGAGGCTTGGACGCGGCAGCGCGATACCGAGCTCGTTACCGGTCCGCCTTCGTCGCGAATTATGAAGTTCTTAGAGTCGGTCGGCTCGTTTTTTCGGTCCACTCGGCCGCGAGGTGTTATTCGCGGGCGCAGCAGGTTGCAGCTCGCTGGCTGTTATTTAATCTTCGGAGAGCTCGTTATCCGATAATTATAAGGCCCCCGTCGTATCGGGCGACGAGTTTTTAGCCGTCGCAATGAGTTTTTTCTCACGGCCGAGACGGGAGGCGCGATGTTGTTTCGAGACACCGTGTATGTTTGGAATGACGGTCTCCTCCTGATACGGTAGACCCTTCCTCCTCTGCTCGCTTGGTCCCCCACAGCCCAGACACCGTAGATTTCAGATAGGTAGGCATACGTAAATAGGTATGTGTACGCTCGCGCGCGTACACCTACCGACATGCCTACCTATACGTCGCTGCCGTGTGCGGGAAGAACATTCGATGCGTAAGGTGGCCGAATCGATAGCCTCACTTTTGTCCCATTGAAATTCCCTTTAAAATTCGAAACACGAACAACCCGAGCCCGTGTCCCATCGACGTTGCCCTGCGAGGCGAGGCCGCGGCCGCGGGCGTCTTAAGGGGGTATACCCGTTTGAACCCTCGGAAAATGTGTACATTTTGTGGATTTTTTTACAAGTCAACGGCTTGATGAAGATTTCCCGTTTTTTTTTTTACTATCTTTACATAGTATTATGAACTATTTAAAAAAAAAGTTTCAGTTAAAAAACTATTGTTTTTCGGAAGTTACGCATAGGTACATATCCGTAAGTCTCTCGACTGCGGTCAACCAATTCACTTCCAATTTTACATGCAGGATCATAATAAGATTCCACATCGTCCAACTAGGGTTTGTTTTATTTCGATTCCCCGTTTATTATTTATAAAGAAAAAAGGTGGCCTTTTCTCTTAGAAAAATGTAACTTTATCTTTGATCTCCCACCATTTCTTTATTTTTTAAAATTTTCAGAATCGGCCCCGTTGGATGATAGCTATTGACATACTTTATAAGAAGATTTTATTGTTTTTGATTTCAGACACGACATACAGCTGTTTTCAGGCCCACCGTTTAGCTGTCTAAAATCGAGAGACTTTCGGATATGTATGCATAACTTCCGAAACACAATAGATTTTTAACTGAAACTTTTTTTTTAAGTAGTTCATAATACTATGTAAAGATAGTAAAAAAAAACGGGAAATCTTCATGAAGCCGTTGACTTGTAAAAAAATCCACAAAATGTACACATTTTCCGAGGATTCAAACGAGTATACACCCTTAAGGCCGACGAGAGGAACACGCCTCGACATCGGGGAGGCTTTCTCCGATTCCATGGCCGTGTTATCCCTTTCAAAATCCAGCCAGAGGACAAACCTTCCAAGCTTCCAACAGACACCGCAGGAAAGGGTCCAAGGAACGGTGGTTCCAGCCGCGGTATCGTTAAATTCGATCCCGCGCGCGTAGAAAGTGTCTCGCGGCGCTAGAACCACGCTTTCTCGTTGTTCCGGAATTTTATTAACTTCCCTTCCCACGATTACAGCACGACGCGCGGAATTCGCCGGCAATGGTGATGCCGCGCGCTGGCAGGAAATAATGAAGCGATATCCGGAATGGAGAAAAAATTACCGGCGTATTAGCAGAAGCCTGCGGGGGGTCGTTGATGTAGAGGAAGCAGAGGGAGAGGAGAAAGAGCGAGTGATATCCATAACCGTGCGCCATACGTCGCCACGGGTTGCTGGTGTACGACCTAACTGGAGGTCCCTATTGGCCAATAACGCCCTTCTTCGTAACATAGTGGCACAATAACGTAGGTTCTTTATGCGAGTGCAGGGCAAATAGATCACATTGCTGACTAATAAGCCCGCTGGTGCCACGGTGCGACGAGACCCGATGCTGCTCTCTCCCTCGTTCCTTCTGTCTTTCTTCTTTCCCAGCCGACTCTCTGCCTCTCTAGTTGTCGACCGTTCCCCGCTTTTTCCCCGTTTTCTTCCTAAATTCCTGCCGTCTATCAATAGCGTTAGGAGTAGTCGTCTCGCGCAGGGGGGTGTCCAGCATTGTCATGGTAATGCCGCTGGCAATCGATCCGCCTCATTATGTCGCCAAACCCACAAGGAAAAGCCCGCAGTCACCCGAGACCCCGTGAACTCTGACTTCCTTGTTTTCATGGGAATCCGGGGAATCGGCTGCGCCGCGAGTCCAAAAGGTCGGGCTGAATGGCACCACCGAACTTTGCCCCGAGAACTTTTCTGTCCGAAACTCGTCAAAGTGTAATCGTCGTGCCGCGTTACGACGGATTTCGCATCCTTTCGCCTTTTAGCGTCCGCAGGCCTTTAGCTACCGTCTACCGCGCAGTCCGACAAAGCGCCAAGGTGTCGAGGGTGGATTTGTAGGATGGACCGTCGTAATCGTTCCAACGGCGAGGTCAACGACGAAGATACGAGCGATAAGATCGAGGATAGGTCGAGGGAGTGCCGCTGCCGAGGGAATCCGGAGAGCGCGGAGCCGTCAGTCTATATTAAATCGCAGAGAACGGTAATACTTCGAAACTCTGAGCGCCTCTCGATTACCGGGCTAATTATCTGGCGCAGCACGATAGGGCAACCCCATCTTCCAGAGATGGAATTGCCGTTTCCACCGTCCTTCGAGTCACCGAAATCCTCGGCTACCCTCCGCCGAGGTCATTGTTACGTCGTTACTACCCTTTAGTACGGTCCTCGAGGCAATTTCGGTGGAGGACGACAGCTACGATTTCCTCCACCCTGGCATGGCTGACCGAATACAGATTTCGCCGCGAAATCGATCAGCCGTTTCGATCGACAGGCCGCTCTAATGGTCAACGGGGGAGACAGACCTTCTTCGACACGATACAGAGAACCGAAACTGTTACCCAATTGCGACCGAACGCTCCCTTTAACGCGCTAATTCGCCCGCTTCCAAGTCTCGAACGAACCTAGGACTCGGCCAAGGATCCTGCGTTCGTTGAAAATATCCGAGTTTAGGCGAATTTAGGCAGGCGTATCGCAGTAGGTGGCAGAGCTAAGCCAGGCAGGCAGCAATCAATACTGTTTCGGTATTACGGTAGAAACACTCTCTCTCCGAAACAGCCTACGTTTCGCTTCGGACTCGAGCGAGAGCAGGAGAGAGGAGAAGACGAAGGGACCAAGAGGCCAAGGGGGTGGCCAGGGAGAAAGAAAGAGAGACAAGAGAGACAACAAGAGCATCGTGGGAGAGAAGAGAGAGGCCAGCTCGCTGAAAGCAAGAAGGAAAAGGACGGAGGTAGGAGGGGAGAGGGCTCCGACCACGTTTCGTGGTCCGCATACTGATAGGTCCAGTCGTACGTACGGAGAGAGCGCGCTGCCAGAGCCCAAAACAGACCTCTCTCGCCGTCTTTGGTAAAACTCGAGTACCGAGTGGAAAATAGCAGGACGCCCGAAATCCTCGGAAATTCGGGCATCGCCAGCTTTCATATCGACGAAGAGAAACATATCCCTATGGGCAGGCTCTACGCGCATAACGGGAACGTAAAATCTTTCGAATTGAAGTTCTCGCTACGGCTGGGCTGTTTGAATCCGGTTGCCTTTTCGAAGCGACGCACAGGCCAAAGGGGGGCAGGAGATTTTTGGGTGGAGGTTCGTGCAAACGGGCGCAGGTAGCCCGAAGCTATGGGGTTGAAAGAGGTGGGGGAGGGTCAGGAGACCCTCTGCCTCTCGGTCTATTTCGCGAGCGTAGCTCGCACGGCTGGTAAGTGGGTACCCACTTCTGAATTGGCTCCCCTCGTTCCACTCGTTGGATCATCGTCGTTCGCCGAAAATTCGATCATTATGATTGCTTATGATGTAAATGATGCCCCGCGGCAGCAATTGTTTCCGTCAGAACGAGCCCGTGGGGCTGCGGGTCCCGACGTTGTCGCGTCGTGGCGAACGCTCGGACGAGGCCATGGGTCGCGTCCTCGAGCACCGTACAAAGGCCCCCAATCGCTTGGCAAATGGGGTTCGACAGGCTGGCCGAAGCAGGTGCAAGGAAATCTTTCCCCGTGCACCAGCCAGCCATCAAGATTTCCAAGGAAATCTCAACCGTCCAACGCACCATCCGTAGGTGGCCGTGCAGCGTGCAACGCTCTATCGATACGGGAGTTTCCAGGAGAATAGGAACACGCCCGGAGGGTTGGATCCCGTCTAATTTGCCCTTGGCTTCTTTACGACCGTAATTTTAAATTCCGGTGAAAAAAGCAAACTATATTTAGGCGTTCTCCTTAAATAGGCCGAGGGGATCGTTCCGCGTTAGCTCGGGAGATCGGTTCGAGTGGAGTGGAAGCGAGCCGAACTACTTGATCCTGCGGCCCGCGAAATCGACGCAAAATATACGAGAAACGTTGCACGGTGTTCGGGAGAACGGAGATGTACGGGCTAGCCGCCTGTTACGGTAATTTCACGGTACGACGTCTATTCCTGCGGTCTGCGGAGGAGCAGGACTAATTTCATTAGGGATAAAGATCATCATTATTTCGCGACCGTCCCGAAAATTGCCGGCGTGCCTCTCTTTTTCGCGATACGACTTCGGGACGGTCGTCTTTCGAGCTTCCAACCATAGCTCGGGGCCAGGCCGGGCCTGCGCAACGTGTTGTCCTTATTGCGGCTTTGGAGAGCAGAAGAGAGTCGGGTTTTAGCAACAATGTACCGTAGGCGGACACTAGAGCTGTTCGAGTACTCGGAAAAAGCGAGCTGGAAGAGAGGCGAGAACTCGAATTTTTTCGAGCGGCTCGAATAGAACCGCTGTACCGAACAGTCCGGTGTGTCGAGTAGTTTGAAGCTTGAATGTTTCGAATATTTTAGAATACGTTTATATACTGGATAATGGTTCGAAATTATTAATATTATTATTTCGACTTTATTACTCGTTAAACAGAAAATATAGTACATAAGGAGAAAGTAAGATACGAGTAAAGGCGAGGCCGCAGTAATAATGTGAGTAATTAAAATGTAAACTGCAAATGAAAGTATTCTCTAACTACTGAAAATAAATAAAGTCGAAATAATAATAATAATAATTACAAACCATTATCCAGTTTATAAACATATTCTAAAATACTCGACACACCGGACTGTTCGGTACTTTCGGCCCGCTCGGTCCGAATTTCAAGCTACTCGAATATTCGAGTACTCGAACAGCCCTAGCGGACACTGTCCGAGGCTTGACTTGCAGCTAGTAGGAGACGAAGAATTCAGAAGATTGAAGAAAAAGAAGTGCGTAACGCGAGCGCAAGCCAACAGGTTCGCGTCGCGCCAAGCGGATCCGTGCCGAGCCGAACCGAACCGAGCCAAACGGCGTCACGCACGTCACGGCACGTCACGTAACGTCGGGGACCGTCGCGTCGAATGGATCGGCAGGAACGAATCTCGCATCCGGTTGGCGGCGTACACGTCGTACGATCGCGATAAATCGACAGTCGATCGAGCGTCACGTAACTCACGTACGCGAGAGCAAGCTTGGCAGTCGGGTTTTTCTTCGACTGGCAGCCCAGTGTCCGGCGCTGACTGATCGAAGGAATCCTCGGCGAACGCACGGGCACGGGCACGGGCACGGGAACGGGAATAGGAACGGGAACGGTGGACGAAACGGTGGCCGCGGGAAAGTAGGCGCGCGCGCTCGGCGACGCATTCCCGCGGATTTTTCCGCGTCAGGAAACGCCAGAAAAGTCGGCGACGCGACGTCGCTCAACACCGCATCGCCGATAATTGCGGACTCCCCGAGCACGGACGGCAACTTGCGCGGATTGCTGAAATTGCGAGACTACCTGTCGCGTGGAAAAGTTGGCTCGCTCGCGCACGAGCGTGCCACCGAGAAGAGGCTACCCCACGGGATTGAATTGCAAATTGGCCGGCGAAACGAAAGCTTATTACGGAGCTGCCAGAGAGCGACAGAGAATCGACGCGAAGAAGCGACGCGATTCCTGACGGGAAATTAAGCTGGCTGCCTCCCCTTCTTCGTTCCTAATTAAACCAAGAAATCAACGACATCGATACCGTTTGACCGCACGATTTCGTCACTCCTAACTGGCGGCGATCGTTACGCCGAGCCGAACAAGTTATTATTTCTGCGAGCTCCGGGATTTATGCCCGACCCGTGACGGACTAAAAAATCTTGCGCAACTCGGCGCAAAGCGGGAACACGTCCGCGTCGTCGTGCGAATCGCGATTGAGAGTGCCGCCTGCGCACAGTAGAGGCTCGTACACGCGAACCGATCGAAGACAAGACCGACAGAGGCCGGTCGTCGATCCGTTATTGCTTATTATCTATCGCCCGGCCGAGCTGCCTTCGTCGCCTTCGTTCCCTTCGATCGCGGCTTCGCCGACTAATTGTTCCCTCTAATTGACGAAGTTCTCAGGCTCGGACGTCCGCCGCGCCACGCCGCCTTCCCGCCAGTCCCCGTTTTTTCTCTTTTATTTGCCGCCGAGGGAAAAGAAACGGGAGCCCGAGCGCCGCGCCGCGCCGGCCGTCGTGCTCGGGAATTCGTTCCTGCACCAGCGCGGTTTCTCCTCCCCAAATCGAGTTTGAAACACGATCAACGAGATTCATTTCCGGGACAAATCGTCGAGCGATCAAAAAGAGTCGAGGAGAATCGAAGAGAGGAGAGAGAATAACCGAAACCAGGGCTACTCGCAGGCGTGAGAAACTCGAAGAGCGCGAACAGGAGTGGACGATTAATCGCTCCCTTAACGGGAATTAAGATATCAAGAGTTACGATGCGGTGGGTAATGAGAGTGGAAAAGTATCGTGCCGCGGCACAATTTCGCGGTTATTTTTCGCGTGCCCCGCCGATGCAAGAGCAACGCTTATGGAGAAAGCGACAACGCTACACCCACGCACCCCGAGTAACAATTAAGGTAGAGAGGCAACGATATCGTTGATTCGCTTCGCTCGCGTGACAAACTCGCCCCCGTGATAGCTCACGTGACAGTTGAACGGCTCGCGAATTTTTGCTACAAATCGCGCTTCCGCGATCGTTGATGTCGCCTCGAGTTTTATCGCGCGGCCATCCGCGCGGAGTGCTAGCGTGGTGAAACTCGGTGAAAACGCGGAAAACTCGCAGCCTCGCGTCCAACGCGACCCGCTTGCGCCGGGAATAAACTCGGCTGCGCGGAAGTTGGATGGAATTGTTCCCGACACGAAACTCGTCGTCGTCGGAGTGGTGAATTTCACGCGACGCGTCGTTCCGTCTCGTTTCCGATTCGTGAAAGAAATCAACGGGGGTCACGCGACAACGCGATCGCCGTGGAAGACGTGAAGCAATTACCGTGTAGTATAGACTATACACTATAGAGTCACATACAGTATAGACTGTGGAGTATAGGGGATGGCTGTAAAGCTCTTGCCTAAAACGCGGCTCGAACCGTCCCGCGACATTTGTCTCCAACTACCCTCTCCGACCGTTCGAATTCGAATTCGACACGAAGCAAGCAAGCGCTAGGTAGACGCGCGCGCATTGCGGACGACAGCTGTCAAATAAATGTTAAAAAAAAAAAAGCGCTAGCAGAGCGAAATTTCGAGTGGGACGCGAGCGAAGAGGGGTGCGTGCCCACCCCACTGAAACACCCTTAGCCCGCGGGGCAAAAGGCTCTGCACAATTTTTCCACAGCTTCAACTCGCATCGAGCAAAGCATGGTCGATAAGTCATCGTATGCTTTACGCCACTGTCATGGACCACTAAAAATTCCCGAAAGGATGTAACGACGGGATGTTTTAAATACAGGCACCGAATCTAGGTACTTTCGCTGTCCGCGAATAATTGCGTGGAAGACAAGCTGATGGAAAGCGTATTTCACGGTTCCGTTGGAGCCGCGGAGAGGATCGACCTAACGGAAACAAGCCGCGAAGTTTATTCGCATCTGGCCGGTATCCAGATTTTCCCTGAAATAAAAACGGCATAACGCTTCGTTACGTTTGCAGGACGCTCTCCACGAGAACCGGCTGGCTTTTCGAGTTTAACGAAGTAACGGAGACTAGACGTCCCCCGACGACGAGCCGCAGAAGGGCGGCACCGCCAAGGGGCAAATTTTCGAGGGTGGTTTCGCGCGTCAATGGTTTATTAAGAAGCACTTGTTTAAAGGTAGCCCCATTTCGGATCCGACAGCCAATTCGACCGCGACGTCTGTGTCACTCGCCTATACAAATGGATGGAAGGAACGCGGGGGCGGGCGGGATGATAGGGAAGGTCGGCTAGAACGCTGAGACCGACTCACCCCACAACGATCCGTCGTGTCGGCGTAATTGAAGTTATTGCAATATTGTGTCCTGTCAACCCGGCTGTCCTCGGGCCTCCACTTTCTCTATCTCTCCGCTGCTCCTTCTTTCTCGCGCACGCCTCCTCCTAGTCTTTCCTGCTCCTTCGTGTCTACGGACTACAGAGCCTCCGGCTTCTATCGCCTCGTTGCCCTCGGGTTTGCGGCATTCTACATATAACGCGACCACGCCTGCTTTAATCTCCCCGCCGCACAGTGTCGCGGCACGTGTTCAAAAAGCAAAGATTTCAGTTTTTAAATTTTGTATTTCATTTCATAGATTGGTAGTAAACTGTTCTCCGGCATAAGAACATCATAACTTAGTAACATAACTAAAGAATTTAAGGTCAGTAATTACATTCAAAGTCGAATAACCAAACGCAAGCTGCCACAGACTACACAAAGGAAATATTTACCCACTGCATTTTTCTTGTACTTATAAGTTTTTTCCTTTCTTTCTTTTTTGAAAATAAGCAAAATATATTCTTCTTTCGTTTTATTAATTAAAAATTCTTGCATTTAAAGATATGGATACGTACCAGTGGCTCAAATTATTACTTTTTTTGTCGCATCTTCTAACTTCTGGAGAGAATTAAAAAAAAAACCAAACATATCGGTTCTTTCATTTTTTTACTACAATTAGTTCTTTTTAAGCCCTTTAATTTGGTGTAAATTTTATCTGCTCCCGAGTGCTCCCACATAAGAAGAAATACACATAATTAAACGAAAAATTAGACAAATCTGTGCTAGAATATTTATTTTTAAAAGACACTGAGCTTTAAATTCCTTCATATTCAACTGATAGTGATGAAGATGTATAATAAGAATGTATAATTTAAAATTTATTATCAATACGAATTATTTAAAAAACTTAATTATATTTTTTTATAATTGTTTCATATGTTTGTTATCAATTTGTATTTAAAAAATTATATATTTTATTTGTTTTACAAAAGTATGCACGATATGATTAACTAATAAAAATTCTGTTCAAAAATATATTTTAATGAATTATTTTATGTTAAAAATTAATTTTGTTGTGTACAAATGTGATTAACATATCAATTACATGTAAATAACTGTATCTTAATGGAAAATTGATTTTTGATTTTTTTTTCTTATATACTCGTCACACTGTGCGCCGCGCCGGAAAGATAATGCTAGCCGTGTAAAACGCGACGCGGTCGCGAATCGTATCGCGGCGAAACGCGGCCAGACGATTAGAAAACAGGTTAGGGTGTTGCTGGCTGTGAACTAAGAATCCTGATTGCGCGACCAGTTGCCGAAAAAAAAGAGGAGCCCTCCACCGTAAGGACGATCGAAGAAAGGAGACCGTTTGCGCGCTAGTCCTATGTCCCATCCCCCGTGCAGCAGAGGAAATTCAATTCGGGCCGTGAATAACGACTAACAAACCGCAGTTATATCGTAAAAAGCAATGCACCGGGATGAGAATTAATTCTGGCTAGCACTCCACCCACTACCCGAGCCCTTTTTCACTCCTCCTCCCACAGCTCGCGTCTATCCCTTTCCGTCTGCGCCTCTCTTCCCCGCGCGCTCTCTTTCGCCGGCTCTCTCTTGCAACTGGAACGGTCCCAAAATTCAATAAAGGCGAACGAGCACGAGCCCGAGTTCTCCCGCGCCCCGCACAGCCTCGCCACGGCTGGTTTTCGTGCGGGGTAACGCGACTGCGGCGGAGTTAGGATCCCCGGAGTCATCGTGCGAGAAAGGAGAGACCGGGGGACCGAGGGCTGAGGGCGGCATGGTGCATACATTAGCGGGCACGGGGTGGAGGTATTGTCTGAACAAAGGGATCGGCTCGTACCTATCGAAAAGGCGATTAAGCGAGGATAAAGTTATACCCCCCCATCCTACCCTGTCGCCCTGGGTGTCGTCGATTGGTTTTGCGTTAAAATCGCTACCCAGCCGCACGTGTCCCAGGGGCTGCTGATCGATCGCAAGGCCTCTCGATTAATTGAAAAATGGTCCGTTACCGGCGGCCAATGGTCTGCTCTGGGCCTGTTAGCCGCCAGGCTGAGAACTCTGTTCCAACTTCCATGTTTCAAGGGAAAGAAAGCGGGAAGATGACGTGATGCGAAGAGAAAAGCACGTGGCCGACTGCCACGTGGCGGCGCGAAAGTAAAAAAATCGAGATGGCGGAGAACGTACGGCCGTTTCGTGTCGCCCGTTTAATGACCCGTTGGAACGAGCGAATGCGAACGCTTTTCAGCCAGCTACGGATGACGAGATAAAGCACGCCGACCAACGCGAGATACGACCAATTAGCCCGCGTGCCAAGTAGACGATTTAAGCCTGCTCGAGGAGGAGCGGTAGACGCTGGCAACCGGCGTGGCGCGGAGCTGATACGAGATTGTCACGCGGGCGAATTCATATAGCGCGCCAAATCATGCGCTGGACAAACACGGCGTCTGTACCGTCTTTTGTTTTTTTTTTTTTGCGTTCACAACGCTGACTTCAAGTCGATCCTGTTCAATCAGTGTTACCAACCCTACGGATTTTTTATTTTATCTACGGATCTACGGATTGTAAACTGAAATCTACGGATTTTTCAGCTTAAATTATTTAAAACTATTCATACGTATAATTTTAAAACTAAGGTAATTCGTAATTGATAGAACAAAAGATTCTGATTCTGATTAAAGAAATCATTTACTGTTTAATTTGACCCATTGATTTTACGATCCAAACCGCCGATCACTTAATCGCTGGAATTCAAGCTATTATTTTCTAGTTCTACTACCCTGCATTTTGAGCGAGTACAATAGGAATTAGCAAAGTTGATTTCACAACCTTTGCACGTGAACTTTTTTCGTAATTTGTGAATTTTTGTTGCGACAATAATTTTTTTGAAATATAAGATTTCTAGAAAGGATTTGCGAAAGGACGGTTTCCACGAGCAAGGGAATTAGCTTCTTTCATACATGTAATAACTAACACTTATAAAGAAAATCCGTAGATCAACGGATTTTTCAAAGGGGGATCTACGGAATTCTACGGAATTGTTGAACTTTTCTCTACGGATTTTCAAAAATCTGAGTTGACAACACTGCCTGTTCTGTTCTTTTTCGTCCACGAGACGTGCGAGCTATGTAAGCTACGACTGAATAAATACTTTTATATACTTTTCAACCAACAGGAGCGACGACGGATTCCAGCCACGAGAAGTGAAGTGCCTTCTGTTGGCTCGCATATTGCCCGCTCTCGCGCTTAATCTACGACCCATCGTTTGTTTTCTTTCGATTCGCGAGAATAGGGCCGCCCTGGCCTCGTTTCAAGGGACGGACTTAATTTGTTGTCGACGCGATTTATAGAGCAACTTCACGCGCTAACCGCGCCACAGAAAGTATCGCTTTGCATAACTTTTGTTTCGCCCCATCTCTTTCTCAACAAGTAGTAAGTGTACGCATAGAAAAATGATATGGTAAACAGTACTAGAACCCATCACCCGGTCAAGTTCAAAAAGAAAAGAAACATGCGTTCTCGTACAATGTACACTCACCCCACGTGGTCGTTTATCGTCGCAGCTCAACATCCTTTTCACCGTCGACGTCCACCTCCACTTCTTTCTCTCTTCCTCTTCTTTCTTCGTAGCCGCTGGTAGCTTCTGTCTCTCTCCCTCTCTCTCTCTTTCTCTTCTCCTCACCACCACACCACCCCCACTCGTTCTCCATTGACACTCCCTCCCCCTGTGGGAAAGCTCTCTCTCTCTCTGTCTGTCGTGGAGTCTGACGGAGGGCCGCGACGATGGAGGGAGGGACGCGAGATCGGCGACCACGTGACCGACGTGACCGGAACCGCACGAAACGCGGAACCACGTCTCGGTGTCGACCTGGTGGTCGTGGTCCTGGGTCGTGGTCGTCATCGCCCGGCACTCGCGTTCCCGCTCCTCCCCCGCCTCCAGGCCCCCTGGCCCCCTGGCCCCCTCCGCGAGCACAGCTCAGCTCTTTTGCTCGGTTCGAGTCGGTGGAAATCACGAATGCGTACGACCGTAGGACTGCCGCGCGACCCGACTCTTTTTACCCCTGGTCCGTCAGCCGTTCTACCTCCGGGAGAGGACACGTGCCACGACCAGGATTTCCTCCCATTTTCGCGAAAAGGAGCCCAGCTCTCTGTCTGTTTCCCCGAGCGCCGGTGGGAAGCGTGGTGTGCTAGCGACTGCTATCTGCCGCGGAGCGAGTCGGCCGCGGGACTTTGGTATACTGGGAGTATGGTAAGTAGCTACACCCCTGCCACCGCCGCCCCTCCCTCGCTGCCGCACGCCGTTCCCTCGAACGTCCCGAACCCGCGCCTCTCCCCTCTTCAGCACGCGTTCACCCAGCCGATCCTCTACACTCTACACAGTCTACACTCTACACTCTACACTCTACGGTCTACCCCCTCTGACCTCCCTTCCTCCTCCTCACCCTCACCCATGCCCACACCGCCGAACCGACATCGCTACCGACACCAACGAGACCCCCTCACCTCGCCAACCACCCTGCCCAACAGCACGTACCCCCCCTCGTGCCCACGCCGCGTGCGCCTCGCGGAGGCCCCAGGGACGTATCCATCCACCTTTTATTTCGTTTGCTCGTTTCGCGGTTTCGCGGTTCTCATGCCGCTCTCGTTTCCGGCGACCACCCACTTGCGACAGCCTCGCGGTGAAATCCTCGCGACCAGAAGCCTTTCAGGTCCTATCTCTGAACGCGACGGTACGAGCAAGAGATTTCAGGTAGACTTGGAAAGTAATTGATCCCGCAACACACTGCGGAATAATGCGGGAAGGTGTTCTCTCGGGCACGATGATCGAGGTGCACGCACCTGACAGATCGCCACCACTATCGCGGACCGGCAAACGTATAAAAGACAACGTTTGCATGCTAACGTATCTATTATAATGGCGACGTTCCTTCCTCTTTCTCGTCCTCCTTCGCTTCCCCGGCCTCTCCTTTTCTCGAGTCCCTGCCCGCGACCGTCTCTCTCCTCGCTTCACCGTTGCATTCCGTTTCACTTCGACGCGTGCATAAATTACCGCTTTCAAATGCAAAAGTATGAATGAGACAAAGTTTTCCTCGACCAAACTCGTTTCCTCTCCACTTCGACCAGCTTCCCAAGCTTTCGCCTTCCCTCTCCGCCCCCTCGCGATCTCCGATTCTTTCCCTTTCTCCGGCGGATCGTTCGCTACTCCGATGTCCGCACCCGCGATACCCTCCCGAATTCCGTGCTTACGGGTACGCGGCGAATGTCTGCAGCAGTGGAGGTGTGGTGAGGAGTGGAGAGGGTGGGTGGTTTCGGGTGCAAGCAGGCGAAGAACGAGCGGCAGACAGAGGCGCGTATAGCCCCCCCCTAGTTCTAGCGTAAGCGGCCAAGTCGGAGGAGGAACCAGTAGAACGAGAGGAGAGAGAGGGCGTTTATTAGCAATTGTAATGCAAGATCGCGGAATGCATGGGATCCTCGCGATGCCTCGATACGACAGTCCCGGTACGCGTGTTCCTCGTAACACGATTCCCGCTCGCGCGACTATACTTCCAAGGGCTTTGTGCCGGGCTGCTTGTCTCTCGTCAGCTTCTGGAATTGGGATTCCACCGCGGGAAACCGTCGATTCCCGAAAATACCCAACCACCGAGTAAATGTCTGCCGACAGATTGCTCTACCAAGGTCCTCGCGACTCGTCCACTCGCGACTGCATCCACGCTTCTTACGATAAAATTTAGTCAAACGCGTATAATAGTGTCGCCTTATTGTGCTCCATCTCTATTGTGCATCGATTCGTTTAACGACGGCACTCGGCTTTTACGGCGTATGGCAACCGATTTGCTGGACGCTTACGCGACCCGACGTAAATCGAGATTGAGCTCTCCCACCGAAAGACGAACCAATAAAGAATTGCTATATAATTCGTTTAGACTTCTCGCGTCCTCTCTGGCATCCAGCCGTCAGGAGCAAGTCGTATTGGAGGCTCGTAAATTCCGGAAACGGACGCGGAGGCATGGGGGTGTTGCGCCGCGTCGCTCTTCCTGGAAAAAACAAAGCAGATACAAGCGTATGAGCGAAACGAATGAAACTCGAGCGTAATACGTATGCAACTCGTGTCCCATAATCCGTATCTCCGTCTCCCGCGGCCATTTATAGAATAATAGTAATAACGGCGATGCAACGAGGTTCTGCTAATGTCGTCACGTCAAATAGTTATAGTCATCCGGCCCCGTAATAAAAGGGTTGACGCACGCCTGCAGCCCCCCTGGGATCGTAAAGACCACCCTTTGTCGAAATTCGTTCGGAATTGCGCACGTGCGATGGAAAATCTGGATTACGTTGGAGACGCTCGCTTCGTCAACGGAATCGACCGAAGCGAATGCGATCGATTTTCATCCCCGACGCGACTGGAAAAAATTTGCGGCCGATTCTTTCACGACCAATACACATGGAAATAAAGTGTATACATTAAAGTTTATTCAATTTGTCTTGGAACGCACTATCAACTCAGGTGTTCAAAAAAATAGTTCCATTTGAAAAACCGAACTTGACCATCGTATCTTTTAAAATAATAATAATAATAAAAAATCGTCTCGGCTAATAAATTGGCCCTCTCGAACCATTCAATTACATATTTTTTTAAAAAAATTTTATCTCCAATACTTTAGGAGATATCGCGCTGTCCAGTCTTAGGTGGGACACCCTGTAGGTAGGATAGGTACGTAGGATTAAATTAGCCAAGTGGCCTTCCTTTCAGCACCGTGGCGTTTCGAACAAAAAAGTGGGGAATTGCCGAATACATAGAAGGTCACCGTCCTGTGCACGGAAGAAGCTACACGAGGGAAAAGAAATCGCGAGGGAAACGGCGACGTTGACCCGGCAACGGGCAACGGATGCCCGTTCGAATCGTTTATGTTAATCAGCCGTGACGTCACCGCCACCCCCGACAGCGGCAATATCAACCCCTAACTCTGTCCACGAGTAGCAAAACGTGCACACAGGGCGTATCATGGTCCTCCCGTAACCACCCTCCCCTCTCGTTACCGCTCGTGCACACCCTTTGTCGACGTTAACCCAAAGTGAATGGACCTATGGCGCGAACGCGCCCGCGCGCTAGCTGCAGGGACGGGTTTTAACTTCGGGGTGACTTACCCCGAACGTTATCTATTTTGACAGCGCGGTACGCCCGTGGTCTGTCCTGGGGTTCGTGCACGGGGGTGTGCTAGTAATTGTGTTTTAACTGTGCTCCGTATCGTCGCGATATCCCTCCTTTATAGTCCACGGATATCGCGGAGCATTTGTCGACGCATTCTTCGCTTTCTTTTACTCTAGGAAACCGCGAGTAAATGAGTAAACTCCATCAGAGTAGAAGGAAAGTCCATCTTGCTTCTTCGTTTCGATTCCACGGTAGCCGCTGGCACCCTCGTTTATTTTATTTTCGACGGGATATTAAATCCTTTAATTTTCAATAAATTGCAGGCATAATAGCTGGACGGGCATTTACGGCGAGTGGACGGATCGACGGGAACGCGGCTGTACGCGAGGCATGGGCGGAACGTATGCAATATGGCATTCAATTTGCGACGGATTCGCTGTCTGGCAACGCAAACAACCGCTATTGGGTTCCATTTAATGAACCGAGCCGGAGCCTTCCGTAGCATTTTTGCGATGTGGGCTCGGCTTAAATTGGACCTACCCCTCTCTCCTCGATCCTCCGCCTCCGCCGTCGTTTTACTCATTTTCTATTTGCTTCCTGCGACTTACGCCCCGATGACTCTCCTCGACGCAAAGGTTCGCGGTTATTCCTCCCGTAGCTTTCTCTCGTGTGCTGCGGCGAAAACTCTTGCTTCTCCTCTGCTCTTGGCTCCGCGGGGATACGAATCGGTGAAACGCATGTCCGAGGCGTACAGAGTCGCGGTGGATTACGCGCAGGTAAATTTTCGGCCCCCGATGTTTTCTCGTCGCGATGGGCCGTCGATCGAGCGAACCGCTCGTTAAGAATATTGAGGCTTAGGAGGGCAATCCTCTTAAAAAGTTCTTGGAGTCGTGGAAGGATAACGCGTGGAGACCGGGAGCGGGCACGGGAACGAGAGGTAAAACGGGGCACCGGTATCGGCGCCGTATCGTTCCACCGCGCAAGTGTCCGGTAAGCTAAGCGGATCCCCCGTAATCCGGATTACGTATTTGCCCGGTTCTCTGGCTGCTGCCATCTCGATCTCGTGCCAGTCGCAGCCAAAGACGTATTTGCCTTCTGGCAACGCGCCGTCTGTTATCCGTAATCTGTTTAACGCCTCGCGACCAACGGCAGGCTGTCTCTTCTATCGAAAACAGACTCGAAACTGGCACCGGCGACCATTCTACGCATGGCGCGGCGTGGAACACCGATGCCACGGGTTGGCACGATCCAGGATATCCATTCCAGCAGAGATGGCTAGTGATGGGACTTCGAAGCGGTTCCAAGCGCTTCGAATCGGTCTTAAAACTCTTGAAAAGTGTTGGTCGGCTTCGAAGTCCCTACCGGCTTAAATTTTGGTGGAACACTCCCCAGTGTCTCACCAAATTTTATAGCTTTCGACTCTCGAAGGGGTTTGCATACCATTAAAAAGTGAGAAATGTCTATAATTTCCGAATTTCTCATCAGATCTTTGCGAAAACGACGCCAATCGATTCGTTATGTTTCGCCGATGAAACTAACACCAAGAACGACGTAATTCGGACGATAATGAAGGAAATTCCATAAAAATGGAATTATATCATTTGAAGTTGACTTCGTTAAAAATAATCCGATTTACATGAAATTTCTTATGATTTTCATTGGAAAAACATAAGGAATACATCGGTGTCACTTCTATATCGATACGATAAAGAATAAAGAATTTCTTAATACGCTGAAATGAATATTTCACATTTACACCCTCGACAGCGGGGCGCCGACCTAGAATCGCTGCGGATTCATACCTGTTTCAGAAATAAAATAATTTTTTATTCTTTATAGTATCGATATGGAAGCGACACCGATGGATTCCTTATGTTTTTCTCAGGAAAATCAAATCAAATTTCATGTAAATCGAACTATTTTTAACGAAGGCAGCTTCAAATGATATAATTCGATTTTTCATGGAATTTCCTTCATTATGGTCCTAATTACGTCGTTCTTGGTGTTAGTTTCGTCGGCGAAACATAACGAATCGATTGGCGTCGTTTTCGCAGAGATTTGATGAGAAATTCGGAAATTATGGACATTTCTCACTTTTTAATGGTATTCAAACCCCTTCGAGAGTCGAAAGCCATAAAATTTGGTGAGACACCGAGGAGTGGGGAGTGTTGTCCTCGCCACGGGGTACCGAACCAAGGTTTCGAACCAAGAGTTTCGATATTTCGAAGCCGAAAAGACTTTTCAAGAGCTTCGAATCATGTGTATATAGATTCGAAGCGCTTCAAATCCCATCACTAGAGATGGTCCGTTAATGACCGTCGAGAGCCGCCCTAAATTATTGACTGGATCTAGCTTGGAGATCTCTCGGGATGATCCTCTTAAGTTACCAGAGAGCGTTTAATTTTTCCAGAGTGGATTACGGTCGGTACCATCTCGCAACACGGCCGGCTGACGTTAGGGAAACCACCTCTGATGCTCCTCTCGCAGCTGACAACCGCGCGAGTCTCTCTCCTTCATGGATGCGCAGGGTTTCGGCATCGATCGGTAGCGATCTTTAAACAGCGCCATTAACGATTGCGTGCACAAGCCGAGGGGGTCGCGATCAAATGAATATGATGAAAGAGTGGCGGTATTAGGCGAACGTGCCGTGCATACTGATTTGCGGCTGATTGATTGGACCCCTTTCCACTCGACAACGGTGCACCGCTGCTATCCCCTGCCCCCTGCCCCCGCCGTTTGGCTGCCGCGGCCGGGCTGATTCCGCCCCACGAGTGAGCCAACAGCGTTGATATTATCGAGCACCCTGCACCAGCATCACCGTACTCGCGAATATTTGACGCGTCGCCCCACGCCCACGCTTCGTCTCGCCTCACCTCGCCACACCTCACCGCAACCGTGCCTCCACGACACTCAATACGCCCTGATAATTACACGATACACCGCGAAGGGAAGCTTTTTTCAACATTTTCCGGCGAATACCGGCCACCGTTTAACGTCCATTAACTCGGTTTATTGTCTCTCATGATCCGCCGTCGCAATTACCCGTCGTAACGCCAGACACCACTCTACTTTCGGCTGAACCTCTGTTTGCACTTGCTGCGCGCACCGCTGATCGTGCACGCGCTCGCCTATTCGGTCTCGAGGAGGATCCGCTCTCGCGGATCGGAGGAAAGTAAGACCTAGGCGGACGCGAGACGAGTAGGCGGGCAGAGCTGGAGGAGACGAAAAGAGCTGGCGAAACGTTTTGATGGGAGCGACGACGGCCGATGCGCGGCTTGGTTATCTTCATTGTCTCGGGGACGAGTTGCGCGAACTGTTCGCCTGTAACGTAATTGTTTTTGACGCGGTAATTTTACAGTGTCGTGCGTGCACACACGCGTCCGCGGAGAGGGTAACGGGGGTAACGGACACGTCGCGGCGAAGTGTCGCGATTACCGCCGTGCTTTTCCTTCTTCCTCCTGGCTGCCGAGCAAGCCCTATACTTGTTCGACGTCACTCCGAGGAGCTCGACAGCCTTTCCCTGTTCGGCAGCCATCTGCCAAGTCGCGCGTCCTTTCAACGTCGCGCTTCGCGTTTTCTCCAACAAGTCCGTGCTCGGGATGCCTTCTAGGTCGCCGTACCGGAAATTCGGACACCGGATGGTCTTTGCCTCCATTTTTTCTCGAATCCCGTCGATAATCCGCGGAGTAAAGAGCGCGTGGACGGAAAACGTAACACTGGAGGGAAGAAGAAGAAAGAAAGAAGCGAGCAGGCTCTCGAGTGGACGAGAAGAAGACACAGAGAAGAGGAGAGGAGAGGAGCGTAGTAGTATCCCATCGCGGGAGAAGCTGCACCGCCTGAAGGAAGGAAAGCGGTTCGAGTTGCGTTCGTCTCGCTTGATCGCTCTTGGTAGACACCACTCTTTGTCTCTATCACGCATACGCGTGCGTAGCCATCATCCTCGCGATCCGAGACGTCTCGCGGGGAACGCAGAAAACGAAGGGAGCCAAGAAAGAAGGTGGACTCGCCACCAGGGCTCTCGGTGGCCTCCGCGGCCCAAGATGCGGCCCGAAGTAGCCGGGAGCTACCACCGGATGCCCGTCCAAGTATCACGCTCTTCAGCCCTCTTCAGCCCTCTCCAGACCTCTCCCTTCAACTCCCGGCGAGACTTTGGCCTCGGCCACATACCAAAGAAAGTACCTCGCACCGTCCGGGACCGCCCGACTGACTCCCGCTTACGTTTGCCTGCTCTTTTTCTCTCTTTCGATCCCTCCTCGATTGGATCAACGCTTGTCATCTTCGATCGCAACCGAATCCAGCTAGCGCACCGTCTCGCCTATGAATCAACCGCGATAAAATTTCTCGCCTGCTCGGCATAGCGCGTTCTTTGCGTCGTTCTCTGTCCACGAAAGCCACGTAACGAGCGACAAACGAAGGGTTCGCGAATTCCTCGAATACCCCGGTTATACCACATCCATCTGCTCGTATTTCAGAGCATATCTCGCGTGCAGGATCGCTGCAGCGACAGCACCGAGCCTTCTGCTGTCTGAAATTCATCGGCGGGAGTAATGACATTAGGCACGCGCGTCCGTTCCCGGCGTACTCGCGCGTTCAGGTTCGCCAGCATTGTTCCAGAGGAGGCCGCCGCACGCGCGGTGCGTCTCACGAGAACGGCGGCGGCTTTTCGCGAGTAGGTACGCGTGAGCCCGGTGCATGCTCGATATAGGTGCAACGGAGCAGGGAGGATCGGTGGTAGCGGCAGCATCAGCATCAGCATCGGTATCAGCATCAGCGTCAGAGTCAGCATCAGCGTCGAGAGCGGAGCGCCCCGAGGCAGAGCGCAAGAGATGGGCTCTGCAACCATCCTGCCCTGGCGTGGTGTGGTGTGGCGTGGCATGGCGTGGCTGTGCATGGTACACGGTGTTCGTGTTCCATGGCTCGCTCTCATACGCGTTCATACGTGTAGCGGCTGTGTTGGCAGAGCATCGCGGTAGCCGCACCAGAGAGATGGGATTGCGCGATAGGCCGCGTGTCGAAAATAGAAATATAATCTGATAGGCTCATTGTGCCTCGAGCCACTCGCAGCTATCTGCCACTACCACCGACGAATCCTACCCGCTACCCATCTTCCCCCGCGTACGCTTTTTCTCACGCGGCCATCGACACGCGCCTTGTCAGCATTAGACAAATTACGACATTCCACGTCCATTAATCTCATTCCAGGATGCACGGATCTTTAAACTGGAACACCGCCGTAGACGGCGACCGCCAGCTTCGGCCGGACTTTACTACTACATACTTTCCTACTGCCTACTGACCGTCTGTTCCTCTTCGTCGTGTCGCCAAGGTATGCACGCGGCACGTTTTTATCGGGCAAATTTAGGGGTGGTGCTTCCACGCAGGGGTTATTTACGAGCGCCAGTTTTATCGTAAGGGAACGGAAAGCAGTAAACGGTGCTTACGTTTAATAACTGACCAGCGGCGTAGGGCCCGTGACCGGCCACCGCTAAAGTATTCCAAGGGAAAGCCGCAATTTGTAGGAAAAAAAGCTACGAAGGTCCTTTGCTGGCCGATGCCGAGGCTGGGCCGTAAACCACGGCACAGTGGGAGCGTGATCAATGGCATCGTGATCGTAAAGAAATTAGAGGGGCAGTAATGGTTTCCGGGTACGATGCCTTCCGGTCGGCATACATCTTCCACGGGGTTGCTCCGCGGACCCGCGCTCGCTATATTGCTTTAGCCACTGACCCTCCTCCCACCAGACAGTTGTCACCGACAGCGATTCGATTGGCAAAGTCTGCGATCTTCCGATTCCCGTAATCAACGATGGAGGCAATTTGATTTGCAGAATGCTCGTCCCCACGAATCGAGCATCGTCGCGGTGCTCGCTGGAAACGCGCGAACGTACAAACACTACAAACAGAGATGCAATCAGGGACGCGACTATCGGCCCGTGTCGAGTGCGAACGCACGTATGGATCGTATGTTTTGTCGCATCCCGTCCACCGCGTACCGCTACCGAAATTACAGTGGATCCAGGCTCGCTGGCGTTTGTCCTAACAATTGCCTCTCGATCGCCCCGCGATTCCTTACTTTACGGCTTGTAGATTGGTCGAAGCGAACTTTCGGGTACCGCGCGATACAGCCGAGTCCGCGATGATCGGGGGTGCTAGCCACGCCTTGAAAACTTGTCGCGTTAATTGGCTAGCGAGTCCGATTTGTCGTTTCTGGAATCGCGCGTTCCGCTGTCGAGAGCGACAAGAAATTCGAGTGGTAGGTGGTCGAACGATGTACGACCGGAAACGGAAATGATCAGAGAGCGAGGGAATGTGTTGCCGCGCAGCGGAGAGAGGAAGAGAAGATTCCCTGGCCGCGCAGCGCAGTTGGTAGTTCGTTGGTTGTGGATGCGCGATTGCGAGCGGAACACGGCGGAACGGAAAATGGAACGGGGGGCTTCCCGGCCGGGCAGACCGGGCAGGCCGTGTGCGTACTGATTGATCAACATTGTTGCCGAATTAGACTCCAGCGAGATGGGCATATTGATTGGCAATCAGTGTCGCCCGGCCACAACGAAGCCTGTCCGTCCGGGAAACGGTTTGCTAACGCAAACACCGTCGCACCTGGATCTCCATGATGTTGTTTTTCGACCGGGAAAACGGGCAAAAAAAATACCGCGCGTCGAACGTTTCGCCGACATTTTCGACGCCGATACCACGGCCGTCCTTTTTTTCCGGATCTTTGACGTTCGCGCGTCGACGTTTGAAAAACGACTCCATTTCCGTTCCCCTCGATTCCAGAGCGGATTCAGTAGATGGGTCCGTTCACGAACAGACTACCTACGTCGCGACCATTACCCGAGCGCATCTAACATTCAGGGCAACTTTTCCTTCACGGACGATTAACCTGGTCCGCGAGAAGAGCTCCTCTTCCACCGAATCCATGAGACTGGTGGAGTTTCGAGGCTCCCAAGGCTATTCGGGGCGACGCTGACGCGAGCCCAGCCAAGGGTGGCAGAAAAGAATGCAGTGGAAATGGCGCGAACTCGCGGCCGGGTATACTACGTCGTGTGGCAGCCGGGGTGGAAAATCGGCCCGGCTCAATCAGCGGGTGTACGGAGCAGAAAATGATCGGGTCGGGACCTAGGAGATGTTGTATCGTTTTGGTTCGTGATGCGGCTGTCTATGCTATGCAGAAACGACGCGCGGATGCCTTGTGACCCGCGAGCGTAACGCGGAATGCCACTTTCGAGGAGGAGGCGGATTCGTCCGTCCGCGTACATACTCCTCTTTACGACTTCGAAACGCCGAAACGGCCTGCCATCGGCCGCGAAAGATTCGAACGCGGAAGTATTAATCCCGCTCGATCCCCCGGGTCTACCCACGGGGTAACAAAGTACCCCATTAGCTCCGCCACCGGCGCGGCTCGGCTCGGCGCGGCGTGGCTTCGCTCGTTTCCAACTCGAACCGGGTCGAGGACTCTTGGAGCGCTCGTTTCCCTTTATTCTTATTCCAGCCGGGGCGACTTTACGGAAAGAAAGCGGTACGGACGTGCTTCTAATTACTCCCGCTCCAACGTTCCCCAGCCTTCCTCCCTGTTACCGTCCTCCAGTCGATCGAGACCTGACGACGAAGTCTCAGCGTCCCTCGGCTCGCCGTCGGAGCCAGCGATAGTAGTAGCTGCTGGCATTAGAAACCTCGGGACGGCATCGCGTTTACGAGCCGCGCATGACCGCCGACAATGGCTAGCGGAAGGCCATTCGTCGTTCGAAGCGCGTCTCTTTTTTTCCAGCCGGAGAAAAGCGTTTACCGCAAGTCCTCGATACGCATTACGACTCTGCACGGTTCACACGCGCTGGGAAAAATGCCAGTTAGTAGTCGAGCGAGTCGCTAAAGGCAACTTGCCGAGAATCAGTAATCCCGTCCTGATTTTACCTCTATTTCTGATTATTAACGATATCGGCCTCGTTCCCAAGAGAATCCAGGGTAAAGTTATCGGCTCGTTTCCACTAGTCGGACAATAACGGCGAAAGTAATTAGTAATCGGTAATCAGGATGGGCGAGTTTCACTTCTGCCCCCTGTCGTCTTGATGACAAATGCTGTGACAGCTCCCCCTTTTCTTGGAATTGCCTCTATCTGCCTCGGTTCATAGGTGTGTAAACGGTTTTCGTAGGCCGACTTTTAAGGAGCATTACGGGAAAAGGCGAGGTCGAGGTCAGATTAAGATCGGGCGATCCTGTGGTCGATCCTGCGAAAGGGCCATCTCCTGCCGGCGAGATCCCGATGGCGTTCATGCCGGTAAGCCTTCCTCAGCAAGATAAGCCTTTGGATTCGACCCCGGAGGAGCTTGATCACCGATAGCCCGTCGTTCTAACCTACTCCACCGACACTAGCACCCAATTCCAAATCCTCCGGCACCCTTTCCGGTTGGGGCCGCAGAACCGGCTGATGCCGCTGGCAAACATCCACTCCGAGAGACCGAACGAACGCCTGCCTCGCCTTCTCCTCGCTCCCGTTCTCTCGCTCCTTTTTATGGTCTGTTAAATGAACTTCCCGCGCTCTTTTATATCGACCGGCACGGTCATTTTCGTGGAGCTCCGTTTGCTCTTCCCTCTGTCTCTCTCTCTCTCTCTCTCTCTCTCTCTCTCTCTCTCTCTTGAGCTCGCCGATTTACGAGCAATCCCTAGATTTTGCCCCCAGCAAGAGCAGTCCTCGTCTCGCGTCCACGATGCCTGTCGCCGCTATTACGGACTTTCTCAATTAAACTCCGTCCCGACACGGTTTCGAGACCTCGATGTTTCGATCTTAGGGTCCGAATGTTTCGTGGCAGGGCGCGCGGCGACAAAGACGTTGCGACGAAAGGCGACATTGTGATTTCATTCGTGATCGAAGGTATCGACGAGGCTCGAGGCCTGCCCGGAGGAGAGCCGATAATTAACGAAGGCCAGATCCGTTTCCCAAAGAAGCGATACCAGCCGAGGACGTTCGGTGAGTGGCGAGCACCGTCAGCCATAGACAGGCAATTAAAGCGATGCGCGCTTAGGATCGCGGCTCGCAAAGTTTCGGTAGACACGGGGCGATCCCTAACGACGCTTGGAATGCAGCTTCGCAAAGGGAGGAAGGGCCGAGGATGAGTTAAGTGGGGGCAGAAGAAGGGCTAAGTCGACGCGAGCAAAGAAGAAGCAGAAGAACAAGAACAAGAGCAAGCAGAAGAGGAGCAGTAACAGGAGGAAGAGGAGGACGAAGAAGAAGACGAAGATGAAGAAGAAGAAGAAAGCGAAGAAAAAGAGGAGCAAGAGATTTAGAGGATCGACGGGGAGAGGAGAGAGAACGATCGAGAGACAAGAGGGTACAGAGGGAAGGCTGCCCGGTAGCAGTTTCCCAAACCATCGCCATTAATAACCAGCGAGATTATACGCTGCTGAAGCTGAAGCCAAAGCTGAAGCTCGAGCTGAAAGATGCTTGAGCGATTCGTCGTTACGCAGCTTTGGAAAGTCCGTAGCAGGGGCGGTCTTATTCCTAAGCGAAATATCATGGACGAGGGGGGAGGAATAGCGGAGCACGCGTTTCGTTAGCTTTCGAAAGCTACCCAGGTAGCCGCAGTTCATTCAGAGTCCAGAGTCCAGTTTCTAGGGCACGACTTATCGACGTAGCTACTCCGTCTTGCTCGACATAATATATTCCGCAGTTCCGTATGAGAGGGTGGTCCTTATCGCGGGCGTAACACCGGTAAACATGGAATGCGGCTGGCCAGAGCTCGGTCCTCCGATACGTACGTCGAACCGGTGGCGGTATTTGGACAGGCTGTCGAGCGCGCAGACGGTCGTGGAACACCGGGCCAACAAACAGTACAATACAATATTACAATCCAGGCAACGGCAGCGGCAACAGCAACAGCAACGGCAACGTCCAACCGGCGCGGCGCGGCGGGCGCAGGTACAACGCAGTGACAGCGCAACATATCAACCGCGGTTCTCCTGCCCTCCACCCTCTGCCACCACCTCTTTCTCTCCTCGTTCCTCCTTTTCTCCATTTCTCCTTTTCTGTTGCGCGCGTTCCTCGATATTCGTTCTCTTCGTCCACCTTCCCTGCCATTTCGTCCCTGTTCGATCGAGTGCCGTCTCTCTTCCACCTCGTCGGCCAACTATATCTGATTGGCCTGATCATTAATCACCGGTGACCGTGCGGCAGCCCTGTCCCGTCCTGCAACTAAACTCGTGGAATCGAACTCACCGGGGTGTACGTGCTGCCGTTTCTCCCCCTCGCCCCGCCACCCTCCTTCCTCTCTCGATACTCCACCGAGATTTCTTTTCTTCTCGTCCTCTGTGCCTTTCCACCCCGTCGTTCGTCGCGAAAAATCCTACGGTCACGATCGCGTCGCGTCGGGCCTGGAGGAAAGCCGCGACTGAAACCGAGCCTCGCGTCGGAGCCACGTCGCTTCTGACCGACCGAACGAACGGTAGCTGTTTTTCTCCAGAAAAAGCTCAGGCTGATTTGATTTTGCACATTCGGCGATCAGGGATGTGAAACGCCATTCTTTTTCCTCGACTTTCCAGCCTTAATCCTGCCAGACTGGCCAAGAAGCGATTAATAAAGTACAGAGTTATGATTGGCGCGGCCGACTAACTCGATTAACCTGTCGGATAATTAATTTATTCACGATCCCATGAATCGATAAGTGGTCGAGGAGGAGGCCAGGATGATCGACTTGCGAAACTTGGCCGATGCTAGCTACAGGAGTGGCGTCACTCGTCGCCACCCTCTCTCCGCGGGTCGTTTCGTTGCGAAACTTACGATGTCGTTAGCGGATCCGCCTTTATCGGTTCGCTTTCGCTGCACGCCCCGGGTTATCGGTGTTCCTACCCCCGCGTGGACTAAGATACGGCTCGGTGAACTCGGAGAATCAAACGAAATCGGGAAACTCTTTGGCTCTTTCGTCTCGTTGCCCAACATTAATCGATCGAAAATCGGAGGACGCGTGTTCTCTCTGTTGAAAAGAGCAAGCACGGATCAGAAATAGGGTTCCGGTGTTCCAGAGCTCGTCTCCTCGAATTTCCGTCGTCGATTCGTCTAGCAGTCCGAGCCGAATCCAACGACGCAGATATATCGGTATCAATTTCGTGGGATGCCATCGACGAAAAGTACCGACAGCCCGATAGCTCGTCGTCGGACAAAACGTTGCTACGTTCCTCCCGACGAGGCAGTCGAATCCGGAACTGCTCGTTCTCCCCAGAGAACGGACGGTCAATCAATGCGATTCAGTTTGTCCAGTTGGGGTGATCGGAGCGGGAGACGGTGGGTTAGGTGGGCGGAGGTCTTAGGATAAGGAGTTGGAAAAAAAAGTACGCTGGCAGGCTGTTACGACAAATTGGGGCCTGCCATTGTGACAAACTCGAGAGGCAAGCGAACCCCTAACCCGACTATCCTCGAGTGACCTTAGTTCGCGGGTTCATCGACGACGAGCCGATCTATCGGCTCTCGCATGACCCCTGGAATCTCTCGGGAGTCTCGGGGACCGGACACCTCTAATAGCCGGATTATCTGTCCGCTTGTGTTTCTTCCGTCACCCTGCTGCTTCACCCCCCAATAAGGATAACGAGTCCGCGCCGGTCTTTCCACGTCTTTATCGTTGTCCCAGGGACAGGTGGACGCCGTCCGTTACGGCCGATTCATCTCGACCAACTACCCTGTCGGCCTGTCTTTGCCAGCGTATCGGCCTGATCGATCGGCTTTCCAGCCGTTCCACTCCGATATAAAGTCGTAGACGGTGCGCGTCTCCGTCTCCGTCTCCGTCCCCGATCCCAGATAATTCTTGCCCGCTTAATTGCGTTTGTTCCAGGTCGCTCGTTAGCGTAATACTATAATTTCTATTACCGCGACGGTTGCGTGCCTCGAACGTTTTGCGCCGTGTTTTCTGTCACGACTGTTTGCTGTTTGCAACGCCTGGACGAAATACATACCCCTACCTACCGACTAGAAGGCGAGATACTTTCTCGTAAACGAGATCGGGAACGGAAGAAACATCGATCCTTCTGCGAGACACGGCTTTTAAATGTTCGTCTTCCGTACAAATAACTTACATGACGCGAGTTATTCGAGGCGAGCACGGGACGAGCGGGAAACGAGAAGAAGAGCCGCAAGAAGAAGAAGGAAAGGAGCGACAGTACGTCAGTTTGTCTCGTGGCATATGCCGACTATTAATCAACGGACCCTCCTAATCGCTCGGCGAACCAATCGATAAATCAATAACTTTCATCCAGCGTCGCGTCGCGTCGGGTAGTCGGATAATCCTGAGAGCGAGAGTCTCGTCCTCCCGAACCTAAAAACCTCGTCCGCGTCCCAAGTTGATCTCTGAACGCGAAACTCTCGTGGAAAGCATCGGCGACTGAAAAAGAGCAGCGACGAGATATCTGGGATCTCGGCGGGAATCGGTTGCAAGGTGGTCTACGGGAGCGGCGCAGCGCGGCGTATCGGTTGGCAATATCATTTCAGTGAAGGTTTTAACGCGTTAAAGCGTGGCAGGAGCTGGCATCGGGAGGCAAGTCGTCCCGAGCGGCTCATTTGCTGTCGTTCACTGCCCACGGCGAAGCCACCGCTGCCTCGAAATCCATTAACGTTCGCAGTGCACTCGGACCGACCAATAAATTTTATTAATACAGTCGTGGCAGGGTAATAACGACAGCCCAGCATTGTGCGCGAGAACTGATTCGGACCGTGCAACTTTTCGCTCGCTATACGTCCAGCGAGTTGCTCGCCGTTCCTCGACGTTCCTCGCCGTAAACTCCGCAGGTAGCGATAATGGCAGCGTTTTGTGGCGACCAGAAAACCACTCCGCCTTCCGGGATCCTGGTGTCGAGCAGGAACGTGGAACACGACTAATGCATTTGCAGTCTTAAAACGACAGTGGCGTGATTGCCAAACACATATCGGTACTTCGCTAGCCGAGAGAAGGAAATCTCCTTCCTCCGCGATCATCCTGGCAACTGGGCCCCGTGAACTGACGGAATTCCACGAGAATGAACGCGACCGCGAACGCGTCGCACCCTCCAGATTATAATTCATCGGCTATAATGTACGGCCGCTAATTCCCAAACTTCTACCCGCGAAACATAGCGTTGAAGGAGATTGGAGCCAAGCTGCATCCCATGCTCCTGTTAGGGCAAGAAATCAGTGTCCCGGTAACCTAGGCTTAACGAGGTGCCATTTAAAGATGAAATTTAGGCCGAACCTCGGCTCGTCCACGGCCAGGGATCCCAGGGGAACCGGTGATCGGTTTGCAATCTGGCGGATAGCTTATTACAGACTGGGCTGGCCGGCTTGTACGCCATACGGCTGCACGTGTCAGAAGAAGAAGAACCTTAGCGAGTAGATCCACCAACCAACGGTGGAGGACGGCGAACGGCGAACGGCGAACGACGAACGGCAGCCGTTGGGCTTCTGGTCGTCGTGGTGCAAGAAGAAGAGACGGGACGAGATACGAGACGAACCGAGATCGCGTTCAAGGGGAGAAAGAGAGGTCTACTCGAGGCTGAGCCCCGTGCGTATGATATTAAACACTATAATTATTATTTAAATTCCAGTAGGATGGCTCCCGGTGTTGCGGCTCTCCACTTCACCTTCGGCTTCCTCTTCTTCGTACAGCGTTTCTCTTTCCCTTATTATTCCCTACCCTCCTCTTCCCCTTTTACTTCTTCTCCTCCTCCTCCTTCTTCTTCTTCTTCTTCTTCTTCTTCTTCTTCTTCTTCTTCTTCTTCTTCTTCTTCCTCTTCCTCTACTGCTGTTGTTGCTGCTGCTGCTGCTGCTGCTGCTGCTGCTTCTGATGCTGGTACTGGTGCTGGCTCCTTTTCACTCTCGCTCTTGATCTCTGCTGCTCCTATGGCCGCGCAGCCACGCGCTTTTTGCTCTCGTATACCGGTCGCCCCTGCGTCCCGATCCTTTTGCTTTTCGAACTCGCTTTGCTCTTGCTCCGCCCGCGCGTAGGCGCGACTCTCGGCGTCCCACCGTTCCGAAGGGAACAGACACCGACAGACCAAGAGATGGAGAGGCGGAGAGACAAAGAAGGAACACGGTCACAACCGTAGCTCCGGACTTATAGCTATGGCCACCATGAGATGGTTTATTGCCAGGACCTGACCCCATGTAATCACTATAAACTATACCTTCTTCTTGCGATGCCCTCTCCCCATACGTGCCCGTATTAGGTGCTATTACGCATTAATGCGAGACAGTCGCCTTCTTCCTCTTCCTCTTTGCAATATTCCAACCCTCCGTCTGAAATCTTTGCCGACGATGTTGGTCGAGTGACTCGGGCGAGGCGCGTCTGTGCTAGGTCGAGCACCCTTTCTCTCGATTCATACCGTCCAAGTCCCGGAGCCAAATACATGCCCTTTCTCTTGGTGAACGCCACGCCATGCCGCGCCACGCCACGCCGAGCAAAGCGTGCCCAGCGCAGGCAGCAGCCTTTCCAACACGTGAACATCGGTGAATATCAACCGGGAGCCTGAGAGAGCTCCCTTCATCTCGGTGGCTTCGAGTCCGATGCAAATAATGCTCTTGCTCTCATGACCGGAGAAAAACAATGCGCCGGATTCAATACCGGTAGCGAGACCGGACCGAGATCGTGCGTTGTGGGTGGGCACCTCTCAACGGAGGGAAGAACGATAGCCGCAGCAAAAGTAGCAGCGGCAGCAGCAGCAGCAGCATCGGTTGCTTTCACGGTCCTGTGGCTAGCGGCTCCGTCCGACTTTATGGCAATGCGATACATCGAATAAAGACACGCGCACACCGGCCACCAGTCGATCGCGCTTCGAATCGGTCCAGACACCATTCATCCAATTGTCGCGCTCGGTATTTGGTGTTCGTTACTTGAAATCGAGGAAGAGACGCGGGACGAAGAGCCAAGGAGACGTCGAGGCACGACGAAGAAGGCCTACGGACGTCGACAACCGGATGCATGCTGTGTGAACGAGACCTCAGAGGGTAGGGTAGTAGCCGCCAGACGCTCAAAAATACTTCTCAAGAGAAGACCTCCGCACGGGCTTGTTATTATTTGTACTATTGTTGACTCGTGACTTGCAACTCGGGCCTCACCCACGAGCCACCCCGTTCGAGCCCTGGGGCCCATGGGCCCGCCCACGAGAAAACAAACATCGAGATATCGCCAACCACCTCTCGGCGATCACGTTGGAGCAAAAGCACGTAGACGTGGAGAACGTCCTTCGCGGAAAAGCGCGGGCGCTACGACCACGGTGGGTCGCTTCGATCGTGTCGACCCAGTGTAGCTCGATCACGGACGCTTAGGTCTCGGTCGATGCCTAATGGTGGGATCAGTAAGGAGCGATTAAATCGCAGATTTCTTATCTTGGCCTTACGGTTCCTAGCCTGCTCCCTGGGCGGGAAGGGCCCCGAGGCTAACGCCGAGACGCACTGCCTTCCCTCGTGCCCTCGTCCTCCCGCTTGGCACTGTATATACCTACCTCGGTGCAGAGGCGCGTCATTATACTCACGTCACTCAAAAGCTCCTCTTCTTCTGCCCTGCCGGGGTCCGGAGTTATGAGAAACACGAGCCGCAAGGTAACCGCCACCATCGCCACCACCGTCACCTCAACCGCCTCTCTACCTCCCCCGCCCCTTTACGCTTCTTTTCCCGCGCCATCCCTCCATCAGGGGCCGTCAGCTCGTCAGCTGGCTTCGAACAATCATTTATAACCGGCCATGATAATTCGTGCAACGTGTCTCTGAACAAAAACCGCGATCGATAGAGGTGCCAGATAGCCCGGTGACACTCCCGATGCCCCGCGACGTTTCCAGTCGAGGCACAATCACCCACGGGGACGCCTTTCTCTGCTCGGGTCACGGGAGCCGGGATTTATCTCGACTTCCTTTTCGAATCGATCTCGATTTCCACTTTGAAACGCTACCACGAACCGGTAGGCCGTTCCTCGTATCGCGGCCCTTCGCCACCACCGAAATCGTAGCTAATGGAAATCCGTGGAACGGAAGGGTACAGGAATTCCAAGGAAGGATTCACGGTCGTGGAGCGTTGACGAACCGAGACGGACCAACGAGGGCATCGCGCGAACCCAGTAATAATAAGGTGCAAAGGGAAAGCTGGTCGGCTGGTGCGACGCGTAGGCGAATCAAGAGTGCAGGGCTCGCGGAGCCTCGCCCTTTCGTCGGTCCCCGTCGCGTCGCGTCGTCTAACGCCATTCTTCCAGCACGAGAGGAAGTTCCCTCGGTCGTCTGGCCAAGCGTACCCACTAACCCATAATTAGAGGCTTTCGCAAATTATATGCGCGAACATGTGTCCCCTCGGTTAAAATATCGGCTTAATAATAACAGTTGGAGAGCACCGGCAATTATCAGGACCCCCGAGGAGCGAGAACACCGTCTCTCCGGTGTCGTTTTGTCTCCACCTCTTCCTCCTCCGCGTGCAATTCTTTTTTATATAGCGCGCAGGATGTGGCGCGGATCATCGCGACGTGGGTGTCTACCAGCGTCTAGCCAGGAACGTCCCGTCGACGCCGACGCGAGCAAGAGACGCCAATTTCACGAGCTTCTTTCACCCTCCAAAAAGGTACGCACGAACGCATTTGGCTGCGTGTATTTAGAGTTACGTTCGTGCCATGAGATAATGGCAAAGTGTTGCGAATAATTCTACGCTGAAAGCCCTCTGGACCATGTACGGGACGCGGAGGAGAATAGTTATTAGATTTATGGCTGTTCCACTTTATGGACGCGTAACTAGTAAAGCACTCGATCAAAAACGTTGGGAAGACGAGACGAAGAAGAAGAGGAGGTTATTGCTGATGTCCGCGACGAGGCAATCGCGTTCGAGTGAATTACTGGCGATAGCAGCCGAAGATCGTTCGTCTGGATCTCCTAAGCCATAGGACGGGCCTATGGTATCGGAGGCCGGGAAAGAAGAGTTCAGCTGGGTAGGAAAGGCGGTCTTAACGGCGTGTCTGCTGTTTTGCCAGTTATAATTATACAAGCTCGTTTTTCGTGGGACGATCGTGTGGGCACGGAGCATTCGGTACAAGCCGCGGGTTCTTAAAAGGCGGCCATAATGCGCGACCGGGTACAGTGGCTTTTTATTGGCTAATTGGTAATTAAGCCGGGTTAAACAGCGGGCAGCCAACGCTTTCTTGCCCGCCTCGAGTCGTTCGGCGGCTCGCTAATTTAATTTGCGGTTTCGTCGCGTTCGTTCGACCACGCTAAAAGCCTTGGTCTGGCTAACGCCTTCGTCGAAGCCTCGCCACGTCTTCCGACCATCTTTTCGCGAGATCAGCCTTTTCGATTTCGATAGACGGTAAACCACGGCGAGTGCTGTCAACAAGACGAGGAGAATGATTCGAAGGAGAGGCAGGAATGGAACGAACGGTATCGGGGCTTGCTAACGTCATGCGGATCGACCAAAGTGGGTGTCGATCGTTCGGTCGAGTCAGCTGACACGTAGGAAACCGGCACGAGGCAGCTCGAGGGCACGAAAAGTGGGCCCGGTACCGATTCGTCGACAAGATTAGACAATTTGTAAACATGCAATCGTGGGTGTACCGGTACAATACCATCGTTGACCTGACTGTGAACTCCCTGCCCTCTTCTCCCTGCTCGACGCCCGCGTCTCGTCGCGACGCGTCGGCAACCGACCCGACCGACTCTTCGCCCGGTAATTCGAATGCATTCACCCCGAGCCGGTCCATTCACTCTTTCCATTCATGTTAGCCTTTCCCTCGTACGCATCGGTCGCGACACGATGACGCCGTGCAATCGAGATTGTGATTGTGGCCAACAGCGAGAGGAGCAGAACGAGAAGTAGAAGGAGAAGGAGTGACTACGATGACTGGAATGACTGTGGCCGCGCGAGGCTCAGGTTGCGTCGGCCCTAAGCATCGAGGACGTGTAGGACGCGTCGCTGCGCTTTGTCCCTATCGATTCTGACGAGCGACAAGGCCCTTCGCGGCAGCCAAGACGAGAGGAACACGGTGCCTCGGCCAGGCGAGTTTCTTTCGCCGAGGATTCGTTTCGCCACACCTCCCCGAGCAACAGTTACGTTCGTAGGAGAGTAACGCACAGATTCACGAATCGCGGGAAACACTCGCAGATTCTTCGGAAGGACGGCGTTTCGGATCTCTGGAGGCTTGCTTAACCTCACGCGGACGCGTCTCCTCTCCTCGCGCCCACGCGCAGAAAAACCCACCAGCCCCCTTTGTTCCCCTCGGCTTTGTCGTTAAACAATGAGAGGCGGGAGGGGAGGAGGGGAACTCTAATAACAACGCTGCGCATCGGTATAAGCTGGTAAAGCGAGCACGCTTAAAGAGTCGCAGGCCAAGTTTCTTTGTAATCGACGGAGAATCGAATCGCCAACGCAGTAGACAACGCCAGAAATAACGAGCGCGTAGTAGGAGACCCGGGCTGGTTGGCTGTTGGTCAACCAACACCAGTGATATTAGTTTATTACGAACTTTTCGTTACTAAATGTTAGTTAATAACTTATTTCAAAAGTGAAGTATTTCTTGAAAAGAAAAGCATTCGTGCAGCTGCTGTGGAACATAATATACCGTATAGAACACTGCATAGATATGTAACTAAAATGCCTCAAATAGCCAAATGTATGCCCTATCAAATATAGTAACCGCTTTAATGATATTTCGCCCATATAATATATTAAAAATCAAAAACTGAAAAATTGGCCTACCAGCCCCGGTCTCCTCTACATATGTACATAGGTATGTACATACAGGGGACGAAGAATCAACAGCGTCAGAGGAATCGCTTACGACGGGGACTGCGGATGTTTATTAAGGTTTTCGACAAGCGGTAGCTGGGCGATTTCAATGAAAACGCGGGGTCATCGTAGCCGAGGATTCGACGAGCCTAATGGTGTCGGACGTCGGAGGACGAGCGAAAGCGGAATCCCTGTTCGAAGTTGGAAGAAAGGGGAAGAGCAAGGGAACGGGATAGAGGAGGATGAACAAGAGTTGTTCGCCCGACTCAAGATCGGACTCGTGACCCGGCCCTTTTCGTTCCTGGCACATTGATTCCACGGAGTGACGGATGGTTCGGGGTCGAAGGAGGTCACGGTGGCGCCTCGTGTTTCCCCCCATAGCTATGGGTGTTTAGTTTACGTTCGTCCCATCTCGCATACTTCGCCTCTTTCCTCGAGATGACCAAAGAGATGGCCAGTCTTTGCTTTGCGCTGCGTTTCCAAGGGAAACGCAAATAATCTCGAGAGGCCCCGCCGGCTGGGTCTCCCGTCCGCTCTCGAGTGCTATCCTAGTAAACGTCCCTAGTTACATCGTGTAATGTGTAAACGATCGTTGGGCGCATCCTGCCCGTTATTATTTTAATCCTCGACCATGGAATCGGGAGCGGCCGCGTTTGCATTCCACTTAATCCGACTAATTCGTCGCCAGAGTACAGGAGCCCTTGGATGGCCTCACCCGAAATTCCGCAACGTTTTTATAATTCCCCGTAGCGACGTATCGCCGTGGAAGCTGGATCACTCCAGAGACGGAGAGAGAGAAGGGAGGAAAGACTGGTAGACGAAGCCTTGGCAAGTAGGGCGGCATGCACGAGTGCCGTTCCCGATGGAAAAATTAATAGAATCATTTTACCGAACTGCTCGTCCGTTCCGTCTCTTTCTCCAACCGCCCTTTCCTTTTTTTTTTCTCGTGGCCCCCGTGCCGTGGTATTATGACTCTAAAGTCGGGGTCACGAGGAAAGTCGCGAGGGCAGAAGGGACAGGGTCGCCGGAACGAAATGGAAAATATAGCTCCCTAACCTCCCTATCCTCGACGAACAACTACACTGCCTTTCGGGATAAGAGAGAGAGTTTTATGCGCTTAGGCGGCCCCGCTAAGATTTGTCACGAGCTGCTTTGCTCTGCTCCACCCTGCCTGCCGCCACTGTCTCTCCCGCCCTGATAAGAATAAGTGTGGTAGACACCGAGGTCAGTCGAAGCCACTGCCGTAACTTCCGCGACTCGTTCCGCAAATTTAAAAATATTCTTAAAAAAAAAATAGCAAACTATACAAGATGGATGATCGCAAACAATTGGCTCGTATCGCAATGCGATTAGCGACCCGAGCGCAGCGGCTTTTTGTCGTTTTCGTAAAGAACGCGAGTGGCAGATTTCAGACGTTTGGATTTGTGGTTATGGGTTATATGGGTATTTTTTTCACTCCCTTTGGGGTTATTTTTTTTTAAATTATTACATTGTCATCCAAACTTCGCATGCCTGCAAAGGTTCAAGAAAATTGGGCAGTTGGAAGTTGGTTAAATCCGAGTTGCCAGATTTGTACCGTACGTACAAACATACAAACAAACAGAGGATCGCAGGTGAATAAAATCTTTTAAAAAGAGCAGGCTCGGCGAGTATTCTGGCTCGTGTATGGGAGCATTTACTCTCTTCTAGATCCAGAGAGCTGTCTTCGACCTTGACCATCGCGCGATCCAATTTTTTCTCGACGGCAGATCAATCGCGAAATGCCTTATCCCTTTGTCTCGGTCACGCAAACGTCAACGCCGACCTACACCCCAGCCTCGCAGCACCCTTTGCGCATCTGGGTTTTGCCGCCGCGAGACACCGACCCGCATTTCCTGGTTCCGCGCGTCGAACCAGACAAATCGCTAGGCGCGTTCTTGACAGCTCGCGGTCAAAAACCCACATTGATGGCGTCGCCGAGATTCATAGCCGTCAAACGAACCGATAGCTCGTAGGCAGGCCATAAAACTGCGTGCTAAAACGGGAATGATGCGGCGTGGCTTGCAACTTCTATTCCGAGGCGCGACCCCGGAAACGAACCGAGTGGCAAAACTCTACGGCTCGCCTTCCCCTCTTCCTTTCTTCTCTCCAGCTTCCTCCCGCTTTCTTTTAACCGTTATTACGCGTCGCGCATTGTGCTTTGCGGCGTTAATACGGAGACATCGCTGAGCCATCCGACGTGTAAAAATATCTTTACACCGTGGTTGCAACGGCTCGTCGAACCTGCGTTTCCTGGCAACGATCTTTGCTTTCGCTGGGCCAACGTTCGGTTCAACTAATTTAGCTACCCAGCTCGTTTCCAGAGACGTGGGACCCCCGTCGTCGACTACTCGCTAGATCTTTACGGCCCCCTTCCGTTCGTCTTCCTTTTCGTCGATAAAACGTCAGAGGAGCGGAACGGAACGGAACGGAACGAAAGAACGACAGTTCCACATATTGGCTGCTATCTCCGGCCATTTATCTCCGAATTCATTACTGCCTAGCTGATGCAGCGGCTCCCTGCACCTTTCACGCGTATACACCAGCGGGAAAGGACTCCGAAGAAACGAATCCCTTGCTCCTCTGTTCGATGCTTTCTTCCCCCTGGCATCACGCTTTCTGTTCTCGAGGAATTCACTTTGAGCGCGGACTGACAGACAGTTGAGACAAATGTCTTCGAAACTCGTTTCTTTTCTTCGGGGAATCGGCCGGAAAATTAACCGACGCGACCGATACCGCCTCTCCTATTCTACTCTCTGCTTTTTAATCCTCGTGGCTCGGGGCTTCGATACTCGGGCAGGAACAGGTGGCACGTTTCGACAGATAGCGCAGCAGGTTCGCGCCTCTACATTATAATCCGTAACGAACCGCCAACGGGCGTGAAAAAACATTTCGCTGGGCGGTTTTCCTCGGCTGGAAAGCTCGCAGAGAGGATCGTTTCGTTTAAATGCTCGCACGTCGCGAATGATTTATCATCGGCGGCACGCTAGTTGCGCCACGGCCAAGTCCCCTTTTCGCTCTTGCGTTCTCGTACCCTAGGCTGCTTTCTTTTTCTCTCGGGGGAACCGTTCTTCTGGCTGCGGGTGAAATTGCCCTGACCTTGAACCGTGCCTGTACACGGAGCTTCGCAGCTTCCGGAGAGAAGAATCGCTGAAACTATTCAGTAACAAGGGGCAGCGAGAACGCGCGGTGAGCAAAAACGAAAGCGGATTTTTCGGCGGCAAGTATTATTCCATCCTCGACGTTGAATCTCCGTTTATTTCATTTGTATTCGGTAAGTTTTTTCTGGCTGGCCGTCGTCCCAGGCCCACCTCTTCCCCTCTTCCCTTTTTCCTTTTCCCTTTTCCCTTTTCCCTTTTCCCTTTTCCCCGCGTTGTAGGTCGGTGGCTGGCTGACTGGCTGGCTGGCTGGCTGGCCTGGGCTCGGCCAACATCGGATATACGGTACACAGGGGAGTCGTTACGTTTTATGGCTAATTGTTTTATTATCTTTGACATATTTCCAGTTTACGGCTGCGGCCGGGCGTTCTGCTTCACGGCTGTCTATTGTGTGTGATGAACGCCACTTTATGTGCCACCCTACGTGTCTCGACCCACACGGCATACCCACTGGCCCTCCTTATCCGTGAGATTCGTCGTATCGACGCGGCGAGCGATGCGTTCGCGGAACAAGAAGCATTATCGGCCGCTATTAAATTCTAACGACTTATTAGCCGTGGCGACAAAAACTGATTACCACGCGAATCGTTTATTTCGATGGGATTCCAAAGCAGCGGACCCTAAAAACATCCTCTGTGAATCGAACGGGAGCGACTGGAGCGGCTGCCCGAATTTCTTGAATCAACGGTTCCGGATGCCCAGAGGTCCTGCCACCCTGGCAGATCCACCCCGTGTCATTTGCCATTCCTTCAGGACCTTGGCGCATTCCAGGGCTCGAACGACATCTATCACACCCTCGACACCCGCAATTGAGCGGTGTGCACTGCCTCCGCCAGTTGGCCTGACCAGCGACTACGAGGAGAGACGGATCGAGGAACGTGCGTTTCGAGACGTCCAAGAGCGAAAGGGGGATGTCCTCCGTGAACACGGGAATACTGGCGCGTTGGAAATTCTTTTTGCCGTAGGTATGCCAATATATCGGCTTCCATCGACACCCTCCGGCTACCTCCAGGCTACGTGACTGCTCGTAAGAATGCACCCTGACTCCCGCCCCTAACCGGGCTTAAAATAAATAATGTCCGCGCTCCGTCAAAATCGACTCGACGCGCGGCACTCGAATTCCCCCGGTGAACAGGGCCCACCCTTTTTCGTCATATCTGCCCGAAGAAATGAGTCACAGAAAATGACGGGTCATCCGTCTCGGTCTCTTAACATCTTAATCCCCTTAGCGTCGCAAACGGAAACATGCGAGGCCACTAGACGAGGCTGTCATCAAGCGTAACCGATACTTTCGAAATCGCTAAACGACCCAGATTCTTGGGCGGCCCGTGCGGTCACTTTTAAATAGACGCGTGACGAAATCTATGGGGAAATAGTAGGGTGTAGCTTTTAAGCGGCATGCCCCGTTCCACGAGCTATAATTTCGCTAAAAGAGATGATTTTCGAGCGGTTCCGAGGGGTGCCCGTGGAAGGCCGCGAGCCGATCACTGTCGGCTGGTGTAAATCAATGTCTCTCCGTGGCAGACCACGCATATAACAGCGTAATGTTGTCCAAGGGTCTCGATATATTCGTAGGGAGGGTCGCACGCCCACGGACTCGCAGGCCATTCAGACATACATCGCGGCCACTGTCGCCTCGATTCTCCTTCGCGTGCACCCGGCCCTCCTTTGGCCTTTCTTTTCAAAACTGCATCGCCGACTTTCAGAACACTGCAAGTCCGATAAAGAAAACGTGACTTTCCGCGACCGTTCCAGGCACACGGTGGACAGATTGAACGAGCGAAAGGGGAGTAAAACGAAAAATCTGGGCAGAAAGCCGAAGGGATTCGAGATGGTCGCTGCGTGTCGTGTACCGCTAGATTTCGGGAGGTTCACGAGGACGACGAGGGTGGAACAAAGCGAGGGTGTTGAACGCAACCGATGTTCACTTATTGGTGGCGTGTCTGCCGGCATGGTGCAGTTACCCATGGACCGCAGACGCGCGAGTACATCCCGATTCCCTCTTTCTCCTGCTCGCGTGTGCACGCGCTTGCACGCGTGTTGGTGCGTGGAGGAAAGTGGGTGGAGGCCGAAGGGTCGGGAAACAGGTGGCGCCAAAACCACAGCCCTGGGCTGTAGCTGTCAAATATTGCGGTTGCTTTAAAAATCGATCGTTCCTCCCCCAGCCACCCCTCCCTCTGCCTGCTCTCTCGGCAATCTTCCGCCGAGACACGCTCCCTATCAACCCTCTGCCGGAAAATCTGCCAGAAGATGCCGTACCTCGGCGGAGCAGCGCCGAGAAATTCGAAGAAAAGCCCCGTGCCCCTGAACCAGGATCCACACCATCCCTGTTGGTCCCCGAGGGGAATGGAATTTTGTTGCTTGAAAATCCATGGCCAGAGGAGGTTCGTCGAAAGCGGCACCCTGTCGTGTTCCAAGTTCTAATCCCATGACCCGGCCGAATTTCTGGCCACTCCATTTCCGAAACGTTTTTCGCCGTGCATTACGAAGATAATGACTCCTTCCGTGAAAAAATAGGCTGACCTTGGTCCCCAAGTACCCTTCGGTCACTCATTAGACAATTTAAGACACGTTATATCCCAATTCGCCGGTCCATTATCTGAAACTACATCAGTTTCTCGGAAGAGTGCTCCTCTTCGGGGGCCAGCTATTGAATAAGATAACGACCTGCAACCCCATCCTCGCATAATGAAGATTCGCCCGAAGCGTCTCGCGCTCGGTGCCTTTTAACTTGTTTTCAGTCGGATGACCAAGTTCATTACGACCACGAAACACCGTGCGACGATGCTTCCTTTCCTTCAGCTGCTAGGCGCAGCGTCTAAAAATCTTCAGACTTTCCCCTACACCCAGACGATCGGTGTCGGATAAAGTGGTGCAACTACTTAGGTGCCACGCTCGCGACTGCACAAGTCGAGAAGAATCGAGCGAGGACGCGGACCGTCCGCTATCTCGATCACTGAGAGCAATCTCGCAGCAATTTGGATAATTTTTATTGAGAGGCTCTGGTCGCAGCGTGGCAGCGTGGCAGCGTGGCAGCGTGGCAGCGTGGCCGCGGGCCAAGACGGGCCCGGTTTAGTTGGCTGAAGGGGTTGCTGGTTGCTGCGGTCGAGGTGGGGCCACTTCCCTGTCCTTCTCTCTTCCTCTTCCGTTGTCATCCTCCTTTCGTCTCTCCCGTCTCTGTTTCTCCGGTTGCCCGACCGCCAGACACGTAATAACACGTTGCGCGACTGCCAGGGACCGCGGGCCCCAAAAACGTCGAAACGAAAACAGCCCGCGCACAAGAGTTAAACAGCACCCTACGAGGGGCCGTGCTCGGAACACAGGGACACCGACACCTAATAACCCCTAATCTGCCGAGATCCCATAACTGGGCCTAACTAAATGCTATTTCATAGCTGGTGCGCGCGTCGCGCGTTCCAAACTCCGAACCGCTCGTCGACCCGCGCCCACTCCCGTCACGCATGCGGCTTCCTTCCATCTTTCTCCTCGCGGCTTTTTCCAAATCATTCCTAGCTCGCAATTACGCCATGTTTCCCCATCGATGCCATCCCGATTCATCCCCATCTCATCTTCAACAAGTTCGCGGAAGCGCGAGATAAGAAGGCACGATAATAACGAGCCGTAAGTAGGACAGGTGTCGGTGCGATAAAGCCCACACGACACCTGAAAGTTATGCGCCGGCACGCACGTGGTTCCGCAAAATAAAAAGAGCCCCCGAACACGAGGACTAGAGGTGGAGGAGAGAAAAATGTGCCCGTTCAGCGGGCCACGATCCTTTGTCATCGAGAACACAATCGAGCGCAACATGATAAATGGAAAACATTAAAACCCGAGCTGCCGGTGCTCAAGACGAGCGATTCCTCCGCCGATTTCTTTCCACCGATACCGCAGACTCGCCAAAAATTAAAAACTCCAGCACGATAGAAGAGGAAAATGCGAGGGAAGCAACGAAAGAGAACCGCGGTACAGCGTGCAAAACAATATACGATATGAAAATAAATTACGGTACAGTTTTACGAGCCGCTTCGAATTTTTAGCTGTTCCGCATACCGGCAGTAAACTATTTTTATCTTTACGGCCGGCCGCGTCCCTATTCTCAAAATGAGAGGGAGAAAGGATATCACGAAGAATGGAAGTCGCCAACACCCCCTTCGACATCCTTAATTCCCTCGTTTGGTCGTCGTTCGCAAGGGAATTTTAGGCCGCGTATATTCTTTCATGTATTTTTTATGGAACGCAGAGGGAAAGGCTGAAATGCTTTGTTTCTCCTCGTCTCCGAGGCTGCCTGACATTGATTTTCAGGAACTTGCAGGCCTCTAATTATGCAAATGTAAAAATAAGAAAGTGTCCGCCACCGTCCCATCTACATTCGCGAGTAGAGCAACCACGACATCGTCCAAGACGCGCATGCTTTTATACGATTCGTTCTAAACTCGAGGCGATCGTCACGGGGGTGTGCCGATTTGGCGAATGGCCGCAGGGCCAACGAGGAGGTTCCGAAAATACTTGAAGATTTTCCATGCTCCACGGGACGAGGGAATTCTGGCCACGGAGGGGTCGCAGTTATGAATTCCTATTCCACCGATGAGATGAAATATTAAGGTCTAGCTTCTGTGCTCGAAAGAGGGCCCCACCTCGTGAAAGCTCTCGTTCCTCGATACGTAACGTCGTTACTGTCCCGAGTGATTTGCCGATCAACGAGCTTGCACGGAAAATGTAGGTGGTCGGAGGCGCAGAGTTTTTAATCCGAGCGACAGGATCTGAAGCAGAGGGGCGCGCAACGCGGTCTCTTGTAATCTCCCATAGCCATAGAGAGATCGTCTTTTCTTTCTAACTCGGTGGAGCGGACGGTAGTCGTGGCCCTACACGAACCATCTTTCAGCCTAAGCGGCGCGGCGCATTGTGCAAACACGTACCGGCAATTATTATTATTTATTACGCATTTCAGCCTGTAACCACCGACATTTCTCCTCCTTTTCTCTCGTAGCTGCGACGGCTGGCGAGTTGCCTGCGGGCGGATACCAACTGTCGCCCTACCTGTCACCGAACCTTTTGCCTAGCACGGTCTCCGATATAATCGACCCGGTGATAAATCACGACGGGCTGCACACTCTACTGCAGATGCATCGTGTCCTTCGCTATGTTGATCGCAATGATCGGGAATAGCAGGTACTCCCGGTTAATGATTTCCTCTTTCAATTAATTCCTTGCCGGCGATCCCGCGATATAAGCCAGTAAGCATGCGCATGAGAATTAATAACCTTTTGATGGATAACGCGACACCGCGTCAGTCACGTAACCGTTCAAGCTCCTGTTTTCTCGTGTGTTCTCGTTAATCGTTCGACCGACTGCATTCTCCACAGTGCTTTGCACGTGCGCAGTCATGTATCGTATCGCTTTTTACGCGCAACAGCGAGCTGTTATTACGCGAGGATCGCGGGTTATGCAATATCAGACTCGCGGCCAACGGAAGATCCGAAGCTCCTCTCCGCTCCGAAACTTTCTCACCACCCTCGAGCAGAAGGGAAAAGATCTTGCTTTACTTTCCCGGTCTCTCGACTTCCCTTCGCTGCATTCTCCTTATTCGCCAGCATCTTTTTCCATTTGCTACCTCGTGACGCGAAGCACGCGCATTTCTTTTATCGACACCTTCTCGTGTTCACGCCGTCGCCGTTCAGATGAAAAAGAGCCTCGAATCACCACTGAAAGCTGACCGGTCCGTTTTCAGGCTCGTATTCAAACGCGATCCCTGAACCCTCCTTGAACTAGTATCAGAGAAGATTCTCGTCTCGGTGGTTAGCGGTCCGGGAGCCGCAATCCGAGCTCCGAGACGAAGGGCTAGACTTTCCCCGATAAAGAAAACTTTGGTGAAACGGAGGGAGTAAATCGCGGCTCGGATAAGGAAGAAGGACGGACGAAAACCGGGAACAAATGGTCGGACAGTCACGTCCTGGGTTAATGCTGCATGGAGGAAAGTCACTGGGTTTATTAAACCGCCGTGCCGGGTGGAAGGAAGAATGAAAAGGAACTGGCGGTTAAGTTTCAAGCCGTGTGTCGAATTAATATATCCGCCAGAGCCGGAGCCGCTTTTCCGATAGCGTTTCGTTGCAAAATATGCCTAACTTTCCGCTACCCGCTCGTTCCATTTCCGTGCTTAGTGTCTAACAGCTTGACGGCACGAGACGACGGATACCATTGCTTCTTTTATTCGCGATCGGTTAAACGAGCTAATTAATCGAGGCGGGACACGCGATTCGGCGAATAGCAAAGCGATACGCACACTCTACTCTCCACCAAGCTGAACCTCCCGTCGAAAGGAGACAACGCGAAAGCAGAAGAAATAATACGACCGACTCGAGTTGACGTGCAACTTGAACGAAATTGTGACGCTCGAGGGTTACGACCTTTTGTAAAATTCCACTCCAGCCGCGATTAGCATAAGGAACAATCACTGGGAAATATTCGGGCAGCTATTTCCTGCCGATTGACCCCGTCGCCGGAAGTCGTCCCGCGGAAAAGGCGATGACGGAAATAATACACACGGGCGAACAATGCAAAGCGTTTTCGCGCTGCACGCCGAGCGGCCAAAGGTTCACGGCTATCGACTGGGTTAGGGGTTAGGATATCCGACGCTGTTTGCTTCGTGCCAAGGTCGACCACCTTCTACGACCTGTACGGTTACTTAAAACCAACTACGAATTACGCTGTCTTCGTTCGAGTCAAAGCCTGCCGAACACGCGTATCAACGCGGAAAAACGCTGGCCCAAAATGTTAGTCGAGGCCTGCACCCCCTGGGATTAAGCAGTCTATCGCCTGAAACTCCATTTCTCACTACTACTTAGCTCGGTGAACTCGGTACAGGGAGCTACTTAGGATCTCTGATCCACGATGACTTAATTGGAAAAATACGCAGAGGGAGAAGAACGTAACGGGGAGTCGGGGAATGACCTCGTTAGCGAAATGACTTAGGCCAGCGTGTACCATGAATTTCCTAGCCCTTTCGGTAAACGAGAAGAGAGGAGGTCCGAATTAGGGCGGGAGTTCTTCCTGTTGCGGCGTTCCGCGGTGGATACGGCTTGTTAATCCCCCCCCGGTATATTCGCGCCAGCGGAATATCGTAATTATATTAGCACGGGCCTGGCGCAAAATTCCTCGCGAATTTCCGCGAGAAACGGTGGCCCCGTCTCCGTCCGCGTTAATTTCATCCCGCGCTGGCCGTCTCTAAATGAAAACTATTTCGCAATTCTTTTTTCTCGCGCGGTTTGGTAATTCGGCCCGCGGTGTTATTCTCGGGCGAGTGGAGGCGTGCGTGGCGGATCTGATGGCGGGTCCCCCACGTACAAAATTTTATCCTACGCCCGTATTCCGGTGTCCATTAAATCCAGAATAATCGCGACTCCGAATCGACGCTCGGGGCAACACAATGCCGGGTTATTGTTTCTTGCGCCGCGCCGTTCCAATCGAATCTAATTATCCCGATTCCATACTTCGCTAACTCCGCATCCAGGGGAATCTCGACTCGAATGATCCATCGGCTCGTCGCGCCTGGGTTAGACCTTTCACCCTCCACCTTCGAATCGCCGCCAGTCCTAGATCACCTCTCTCCCTCCCTCTTTCCTACACGCTGGGCACGGAGGGTACAGGGATTTGCTGGGAAGCGTACGTGGCAGGCTGCGGAAAGAGAAAGGAAAACGGGAACGCGGGCAGGGAAAAGAGTAGAGAAACGTGGAGGTTGCCGCTTATACGTGTAGCCCGGCTCGTGGACGCGAGAACCTGGAAGAGAAGACGAGAGAAAGAGAGAGTATTGATCCCACCCTCCAGGAGCGGCAACCCCTAGCTGGCCTAACTTCACTCCCCCTTCGTTCCACCCGTCGGTTGTTGTGTGCTGCATACCAATTTGCTTGATTTTTTCCCTCCCAGCTCCCCATTGCCCCGTCCTTCCAACCGTCCGACCCGACGTCCATCCGCGTTCGCTCGACCGACTATCTTTCTTCCCCTGTCTCGTCTTCCCTGTTTCGCCTTCTCGTTCGAGACAAGACGGGGAGAGTCCTGGTTAGCGGTACCGATCAAACAACCGTCTCGCCTTCCCTGGAGGTTCTCCGTCATCGATTAGGAGAACGTTTCGCTCTCGATGCGGCTCGATAGCGACTAATGAAAGCGGCTCTTCGCGTTGCGCGAATTTGAAGAATCGAACGACGACAGCGAAGCTTGGAAACACGGACAGTAGCGAGAAATGAAATACCACGACGTATCGACTCGAGGGAGAAGCGGAGAGAGGGAAATATCGTCGTTAATTCGATCGTAATAGCTTCCGCGAGTACCATCGAGTCGAATCGGACGTTCGGAAAGATTGGAAGCACGAAGAAGCACTGCGACAGGGAGGACAGAGGGGCATGGGTAAAGACAAGCAACGAGAGAGTATAAGGGTGGGCGGGGAAGACAAGACGAGTGGGTAAGGAGCGGGTTTGAACCTCGAGATAAACCTTGCCTCGCCTGGAATCTTCTATTAGCAATTACAGTTGTAATTGTTTCCTGCAATATGCATGGAAATAGTGGAATTATTTAAAAACCACCCCTACCATCATCCAGGTAGGATAGAGGGTGGGCAGGCTGGCTGCCGTCGAGTGGGCTGCCGATACTCTCCACTCCCCACCCTGTCCTCGGATTCCTCCTTGTCCCGCGGCCCGGTGCTCACTTTTGCAGCCTGGGATCGTCTTATATCTTAACGGGACGCTCCCCTCGCCTAGCCTCGAATCCTCGTGGCACCGGAGAAAACCTCGAATCCAAATCCCCGGCACGGCTAATGGTTAATGGACCGGAAACAATTTATCCGTTTAGGTGGCGGCAGTGTTCTCGCACGGGAAACGAACTGCGCGGTACTTGTCGCTCGAGGAAAACGCTATTTGGAGTATTTGGTGATGTGCACCGAGCTCCCGACCAGCGTTACCGAGTCACGTTCTCGAATCCGCCTTTCGGAGTTGCTCGGGTTCCGAGAAAGTGCTTAACGAGACTAGGCAGTCAGATCGCTCGAAAATCAAGTATTTTTGCGAATTAATTGCAAGGAGATGAATACATATTGCGACTAGTACTTTTGGGTAATGTTTCATAATACTATAAACAATAAAAAAAATTATTTCAATAATATATACATATGTATGAGAGCGCTACAGTTGCCTGATATATAGGTGTTTTTTATGGAGCCGCTGTAATTTTCCAGTGATTCTGACCGTAAGAAATTGAATTGTGAAATATTCTCTGAAATTGATACTTTGCCCCGAACCGATTGAAAAAGCAAAAAAATCAAAATTATAAAAATGGCGGCTGTAAAACGACAAATTTTAAAGGAACTTGATTTTTCTCCATGGAAAAGAGCCATTTTCACTTACGCTTAGGTTCAGGTCGTAACTAGACATGTTTCGCATATGCTGAATTTTTTTCAAATCGACTTGTACCTCCGTTTTTTCGCAATCACTGCAAAACGAAGAGGAAATATGATTCCGAGAAAAACGCGTTTAAAGTTTCGAAAGAGGAATTAGTCTACCTGTGTGCGCGCAGAAACGGTTTATGATACGCTCGACCTTTTCGGCTGTAAAATCCTTAATTTTGCGAATTTTGTCAGAAACCAAACTGCATTTTACTCGGGATGGGTGGCACTTTCGAAAAATACAAAAAAAAAATCGACTTTCTGACTGCCGAGTCCCCTTAACGCGTTCGAAGATTCAAGCATCCACCCCGTGAGAGTGATTTTTCACGCTCGCTCCAGGAGATTCTATCGGCATTCGCGTCGTCCCGTCACCGATCGGGGGAATCGACGTGGACCGCGGGGTCCACGGGGTCCGCGGGTGGCTGTTTACCGCGACGCACGCTGCGAAGTAGGTGGAGCGATCGGTCGAAAGTGAAATTCCCAAGCAGCCAGCAAACGGGCGGCAATAAAATCGTGCTCGATTCGAGGAGGAGAGAGAGTCGCGGCGAGGCGAGGCAAGGCGAGGCGGGAACAATGGGCGAGTCGAGCAAGTTTCCGCGATGCCATCTGTAAAGCCGAAGCGGGCGCGCGTTTATGGGGGCGCGGGCGGCCGCGAAGAAACCGCGATGAAAAGAGGCAACGCTTTGCCAAAATCGGTTATCGCCACGGATAAATGCCCATGGGGACGTTATGGGGCAGCCTGGGAGGATACTGGAGGATACGGGAGAGACAGAGGCGGAAATAACGCGGCAAAGAGGAAGAAGGAGCAACTTCACCTCCGGAGTCTGTTCGCGTAGCACGGTGGCCGGTGCATTATCATAACCGCATTCCCCTCTGCGGCCCGTAAGGGCCTCCGGATGCCTGGACAAGACCAACCCTTTACACTTACACAGGTTCGGCTAACTCAGATACTCTCTGTAGCTTCGCCGATATTTCTTTATTTCTTCCGGCGCGGCGGACTCGCGAGTGCCTTTCGTCCGGCTGTGTTCCACGAGCGCGGGAATCTCGCTGCCTCGGAGGGGCAGCCCACCTCCTTCACCTCCTTTGGGGGGGCCAAACGGCACAGAGAGCAGCGATTCTTTCAGAAAACTCTTCCATGACTCTGACAAACGTGTGGAGATATAAATAAAGGCGATCCAGTTGATTCGAGCGACGTTCGTCGGTGTCCGGTGAATCGCGCGTCCCGTATCCAAAGCGAGTACATTATGCGAGCATTGCGCAGCAGTACGAGACAAGACAAGATCTGGTTGAACTTGAAGCACAAACGGCGCGTAGTCGGGCTACAAGTGTATACAGGTCCCGTGGAGATCACGCGATAAGCTCGCGGCACTGGCTGAATCGCCATAGATTACGGGAACGGGCACGTCAAGCGTTTTCCGCGCTCCAACTGCCGCCCGATTCGAAAAGCTGCGTGCCTACGTGCCAGATGTATTTCCGATAAGCGCGCGTAACGGGAGCACTTACAAATCGACGCGATTCTTACTTGTCACGACACCCAGCACCGACAATCGCGGCGGTCAAGCTTTTTCGGGACGCGCTGGCTCCTGCGGAGAGCCAAAGGAAGCCTGGAAAACGCTCTCGTCGGTTGCCAGTTGCGAAACGTCAAAGTAACGACGCGTTATTTGGCTGCTCGTACGGTGAAGTAGCAGGGAGATGGAGCGTGTCTCGTGCTGTCTGGAACGGCGCGACGCTCGCATAATGTACTCGCTTTAGGTATGCGCTATACAATGCGCTCGACGCTGAGTGTCGCGGTAGCGAAGAGAGGAACGAAGCAGCCGCTCGTGTAAACGCGACGTGCACATCGTGTCACCATTCCAACCGAGTGAAATCAACGTTTTTCTAAACGCCGAAAGAAACCGGCACTGCCGCGCTAAGATCGCCGGCAGAGAACCGGGACAGGGAAGAGGCGAAAGAACCAAACGAGACGGAGGAGGTGGCGGCGGAGCTGGTGCTGGAGGTGGAGGTAGAGGCAAAGACAAAGGAGGATGAGGTGGAGGAGGATCAAGAAGGTAAAGGAGGCAGTTGGTAGGTACGAGAAGAAGAAGGAGGAGAGTCTAACCGAGCGGAGCTCGGTTTTAGGTCAGATCGTGCCGCGAAAACCAATCGCGTGCTTTCTGCGGCAGATTCGTCGCCATGGCTACTAGCGAGCCGATGCCGATTACCAACCGATCCAACGATCGATCGATATGATCGGTAATCCGTTGTTCCTATCCTTCTCGATCGCCTACCACGCTCCGCGTCCTGTAGCTTTGATAACCGACGAACTTTGCTAATTTTCTATTTCACAGAGAGACGCAACGCGGAACACTATTCCTGAGCGTAGCTCAAGGAAAGGATTCACCGAAGCACGGTCTCGCCTTGGCGAAATATCGCCCAGCGCGGCGCGGCGCGCGCCTTCCTTTTTCTTCTGTCTCTCCCTGACGCTGATCCCTCAGGAATGCGCTCGAGGCGTAATAAGGATCGTTTATAATCGTTTTGATCGAATATAAGCGGCAAGTATAACCGAGTCTGCCAGCAATATTGCCTACTGTACCCGTTCGCTGGCCAATCGATCGCTTACGCAACCGAGTCGACCGGTATTGTGAGCAGCGAAGGACACGAGCGACGGTACGACCGTTCAAAGTTCGTTCGGGAAACTCTCTCGTTTAGTCGCCAGTGGAACGGTACCGCCATCGTTCCCGAGGAAATGCTCGAGCTTGAATTTCGTGGAGAATGCAGCCGGAAAAGCTTGGCGACGCGTAATTAAGGGCCGGGGGCAGGCGTCGATTCGAAAGGCTTCCAGCCCTCCTCGATTCGACTCGAGATTTCAGATAGTTTGGCATTAGGCTAAAGTAATTGCCGTGTACTGGACGTGTTACGGTACTGCTCACAGGAAACGGAGCGCAATATCCGGCTCGTATATCCAGTAATTTCTAAATCCTCCTTTCAGAGCGTTCTACGTGCGCGGGAAATAACTTTTCTCGAGTAGAACCGCGCTCGCTAACGAGCAAGGGGAGGCGATCGGAGACGTTGTTTGGATGAAAAATCGAGCGAGCACGTTCGTAGCCGTCGCTACTCTCCAGCGAATACCGGTTCTCTCTGTCTCTCTATAGAGTCTATAGCAACATCTAACGACAATCGCATCGATCAAGGGACATCGCGATAATTCCACCTTGCCTCGGCCCGCGTACCTGCCCGCGTCGTAGATCGCGTCGACGGTGTCGCGTCGGATCGATAGATCACCCGGCAGGCATTTCATTATTGCGTACGCGAACCTTATCTCCGAGGATGCCGGCTACCAGCCTACGTTTTCCACTCGGGAGAAAAATAATCCGCCTCTGTGCGGACAGAGCGGTCTACGCGGCGCAGTGGATTTCTCCTTTCCTCCAAGGTGCGAGCGGACCCGCGGAAAATTCCCAGGCGTCCTTCGTTACCGGACGCCCGCGTAAAAAAGAAAATCCCGCGCGCACCATCTTGCGTGACGAGACTCAGAAATTCGACCGGTCGCTCCCTAGACACCACCACCACCACCACCACCACCACGAGAAACAGACAACGGAGCCCCGATAGACTGGAGGAGTTCCCGCGATTCCTCGTTCCTCGTTCCTCGATATACATACACCCACCCGACTCGCTTTCTCCAGCTCTCCCAGCAGAAATTCCAACGTGTCGCATCCACTTCGGACCTTCGGCGATATTTCTTTGCCACCAGCTGGCCAAGGGAACGACTTCTAACTCTTCCCGTTGTCATTCGTCAAACCGGTGGAATAATGAGACGTTTTCATCGGCAAAACGATTACTTATCGGCTCGCACACACACACACACCGGCGGATTTTCCAAGGTGACCACGATAATCATAACGCCGCCCCTTCGAGGAAATAATAGAGATAACGTAATTACAGAGGCCGCGTGTGACAGAACTTGTGACGCCTGTAATTGCGACAGACGTTTATCCACGTCGAGTGGCTGCACTTAATGCAACGTCCGAGCGACAGCCACCGCGTCCGCGAACCGGACATCTTTGATTAACGAGCCGCCGGTTTTTCGCTCGATTCGCGAAATAAGCCGTATAGCGCGGTGCGAGCGGGACTTAGGTGGCCGCGCGCGCTCGCGCATTACGGATTGTCGCACGGCTACCGCCAATTAACAAGGATCCTTTCGCAATGGGGGCATATGCCGAGCTAAAAACACATAAATCCCAATGAACGTCAGCCAACGGAGTTTACCACCCGCTGAGGCCAAGATTTCGCCATGGCAGGGAAGCGGTTACACGCGCCCCGCCGGCCAATTGCTCTGAAATCTCGACCCTTAATGAACGGCATGCCTTCGCAGACGCCGTCGCCGTCATCGACGTCGTCGCGGATTGAAAAATCAGGCCACCGTCCTGATTGATCCGATTACCTTCCACCGAAAGAACGTGCGTTGCATTCTCACAGTCGAATCCGGCGAGTCACCGTACGCGCACCATCGCCGTCGCCGAAACGATGTAAATGGAATTCGAAATCGACCAGTCGAGCGTCCCCGCGCTCTTCGTTCGCGCTGTTTACGAAACGCGTTGTACTTTATCCCAATGGACATCATCCACTTTCCCTAAGCGACGAGAAGTCTTCCACTTGCGCCAGCATCCTCGAGTATGTTATTTGCGGGCTACGAGTCGGCGTGGCGACCCCATCGAGCCATCCCGCGGATGCGTGGGTGGACCAACAAACTCGAAACAGCGGCAAGACACGCGTTTTCGGTGTGCTCGAAGGCCGCGAAATCGCACAAGTTTACGGAAGAAGATCGGGATGCGTGGTTACGCGGCTGAAACGCCAAGGAACTTCGGGAGCGGGGAGCTGTTGTCCCCGGATCGAGGATCGCGCAGGACGAAGCTGCGAGTAGCGTTGGAAGGACGAGAAAGGGGAAAAAGAGGAGGAAGACGAAGCTCGTAGCGTGGTCGGCTGACGGGACGTCATAAAGTCCCATTCGTGTCGATAAAAACAAGCAGCACGGAATACGTACGTTCGGTATAAAGGGAAAAAAGGCAAAGAGGACGGGATCGAGAGACAGGGGGACGAGGGCGAAGCCTCGGATGGAACGACGACGAAGCATCGGGCAGCGATCCAGCTACGAGCCAACCGATCGTTCCGAGGGTCCTGGCTTCCCACTAAATTCGCAATATACGATCCCGGGAAACCAAAACGAACCAGCTTTCATGACGTCGCAGGGAGGTACCCTCTCGTAACGATACGATCGAACCTCTGAAACTCCGAGGTACATATAGGTACGGTACTCGTTTTAAAGGAGCCCCGGAGATCCCGTCGATATTCCCGCGATTGTCAAAATTCCTTTCTCGTCGGTGCCGTTTCATAATTTCGTCGCGGAGCTGTCGCGGTGCTGGCAAGCAACTCCCGACGATCGCTGGTGGCACATCGTTCCAATTAAACTGCGAGGTTCTTTTCGAGGGGACGCGTAATAACGCAAGGATTTCGCAAGCGGTTGCGAGCAATCGCCTTGTTTCCGTTGGCCCGGCCAGAGGAGCCTTTCAGGTAGAGAGGAGTTTTGGTAACGGAACACCTACGACAGGTTAGTGCTGCGAGACACCCGGTTAGTATGTTATTCGGCGTTTCACGCAGCACCATTCGCCCGTCCTGATGTGCCCGATCTGTTTGGGGAGGGAACGCGCAGGCATATCGCGAACGGACGGCTTGCCGTGTGGCATCCGAACCAACCGATTCCCATTCACTTGGAGAATTTATGTGACGACGGGTAAACCGGAAATCATGGATTGGATGTCCTCAGAGACTCGAGACTGGAGACCCCTCGAGACGCTCCGCGCCTACTCGATAGTCCGCCGCGCCGCGCCGCGCCGCGCCGCGCCGCAACTCTTTTCAACGCTCTCGCGAAGGTTAACCTATTCCTGCCTGCAGCCACGCATCCAGACCTCGAGGCCATAGCTTGCGTTATTTACAGCCCGGTGAACATCGTCGAAATCACGAATATACAATATTACAATATATTCTTCCTCACCTGGCTATGCCGATTTTCGTGCGAATTTCGAATCGAACCCGAGGAGAGAAACCAACATCGCAGCCGTCAGAAGCGCGTCGAAGAACAGGCCCGAGTAATTGTAGAATCTGTTGAACGTGGTTAGATATGACTTGACTCTCATCGTCCGGCTCGATCCTCGAGCTGTGTCCACGATGGGAATACTCGTTGCGTTATCTCGCGTTCGAAGCGGAGACGCCAGCGATGTCTCGGAAAATCTCCGTCATTAGTTGGTCCGGACGGAAAGAGAGCAAATGGTACGGAAGAGGAGAGGGAGGAAGAGAGATCGGAGAACGGAGTCGAAAGCGGTGGACTGGCGCGAAGTAAGTTCGCAGAACGGCTGAGAGTAATTGTAGAATCTGGCGGACGCAACTTGTCCTTTGGAGGGACAAGTGACGGGCGTCGTTCGAGGGCCTCCCGATCGTGGCTCGATCGTGGCTGGATCGTGGCTCGATCGCGGAGGATGGTAGCCTGCTGGCCGTGGTCCCCGCGATGGTAGAAGCGGATCGAAGCGACTGGACGCGACTCGACGCGACGCGACTGTTCGATCTGCCGTGGTCCAAGGCACTCGTCGTTCTCGTCGTTCTCGTCGTCGGATCTTCCATCTACAGAAGAATCTCTGGTCGTGGTGCGCACTCTTGCACACCACCCGAGCCTACCTTCCTCCTCGCCTTTCCTCTCTTCTTTCTTCTCTTTCCTCTCTCGGTAGCCCTACGGCACTGTCAGCCGGTGCGAGCGACAATGCCCGATGCGAGATAAAGCGAAACCTTAAGGGACTCGGCAGCTTGGCCTCTGCGGAAAGATACGTATATACTTTCGTATGTACGCAGGGCCGAACGACACAGACCAGATCGAAGATCTACTTCTCGGGATACGCCAGCGTCCCCGCCACTTATTCCCGCGATATAATGTGCCGAGATACGGAGGACCGAAAACCTCAAAGGAGTCACCGGGCATAGCAGCGACGATCGCTCGGAAAACTCGCGAGCTACCACCCCTTGTGATCGAGAAATCGCGAATAGTCGACTATCTCTCGACGTCTCGCTGCTGCGAAAATTTTCCTCGCTGTCGCGCCCGATATCTTTCAACAGGAACGCGACTTTCTTCTTCTGCATTTACGAGGAAGCGAGAGCTGCGAGAAGGAAACGGGAAGCAGAGGAAAAAGTACCTCCGCGAGTATCGAAGATGTAATTTTTGAAGCGGGATAAATGTCTGCGTTTCGCTCTCGAAAGAACTCGAACGGTCCCAAAGGGGAGATACGTGTTTCACTTACACGAACATGGGTGTACATATAGCTAGTGTATAGGGAGCTGGCTGCAAAGAGAACCAGAGAGCCGTAAGACCAGATCGAAGATCTACTTCTCGGGATACCGGCGTGTCTGCCTACGCCTCGCGAACGCTTATTTCTTCGATATAATGTTCCAAGATAGCCTCGACCAAATACGTAAAAGGTACCACGCGTCCCTTGCCACGAGGAAGGCTGTTCAAGGCCTCGCCATGCAGCACCGAGCGGTCCGCTCGTTTCTAACGAGCCGTGCAATCCTTGCCGCGGGAGCAACTCTTCTCCGTCAATCTCAGCCTCGAACGAGGCAAATGCAGGGCACAGAGGAGCCTCCGCGAAACCAGAAGAAGAAAGAAAGCTTAGGCAGTAATGCGATCGCACACTTTCTCTAGGCAGTGCCTCTCGAAAATCCGCTACGAAGAGAGGAGAGTCGGAAAGTGGCAAGGTGGGCCTGACAAGGCCTCTTCGATGTCACCAAACTCGTTCCTCCGTCCACATCGCAGGGGCCCAGCCCACTTTACGACTTGCCTCGACTCCACGCTCGGCTTGTCCATCGCCGCGCGCTCCGCGACCACCGAAAGCTGTCCTAATACGAGCCAACACCATCCAAGATTTCTGGCACACTCTAACAGTTCTTATATAATAGCCGTCCGTAGGATTCGAATTTTATTCCTGGTTACGCAACCACCCGGCCCGTGTTTCGCTGGGCCCTCTTTGAATCTCATTGAAAGCAATCGTGTCTGTCGCGGGATCGCGAGCTCGCGGACTCGCGGACGCCCGTTAAATCCAACATCGCGGAACTAAGGAGGCTTTTGCATAACAGCTCGGCGCAGTCTGCGTATCACGCGTCAGTAGGGAAAACGGCAATTTTATCGCCTGTATATTTCACCCACGACTCCTTTATTCAACCGATAATCGGTGCACTCGGCAAATAACTTATTGCCGCCGAAAGCTCCGACGATTTTTAACATTCGCCAAATAAACGAGTAATCGGTAGCTTAGACACCGACAGGTGTCATTTCTTGTATTACCAATGTACGTAAGTATCTCATTTCGAAGGATTTTCACGCTCAGCATCGCGAAACCCACGCAACCGCTCCTTTCCGCGGGAACAACCTACCAAATCATCTGCGCTAATAACGGTGGCCGATGCGTATAAATTATCGAAAGCGTTGTAGGTAAAATAACGTAAAAGGACCGGGATCGCCGCGTGCCAGTTATATCGAGTATTTACCGTTCACCAAAGTCAATTTTTTCCGATCTGAACGGGAGGCTATAACGATACGTGTCTCGGGATAATTGGTCCGTCAAATACTACGCGATGCATAAACGTAACACCCCATCTTTCTCTCTCTCTCTCTCTCTCTCTCTCTCTCTCTCTCTCTCTCTCTCTCTCTCACTCTCTCAGTTTCTCTCCTTCCCACCCTCCTCGCATCCTTTATGGACTCGAAAGCGCGAGCCTTCGTTTTATAGGCGTATACATAATTAATTGCCATGTTCTCCGTCTTCCTCTCTCTCCCCGCCACTCTATATTTACATATATTCTCGCTTCCTCGCTCGTTGGTTCGCCGTGTCCGATACAAGGAGACCCCATTTGCCCTCGCCGACTTTTTCTTCCTTCGTCGCCTCCGAGTGGCATTTTAAGGATCCTCCGCTTCGATTGGACTTGGCGCACTTAACTCGTCGGCGTTATGTCCCAAAAAATCCTTTTCCTATATTTCTCGCCTCCTGAAAGCGACGCGAGACTCCCGTGCAACCCATACACGCGTACGCGTATTATTAATCTTTCGCCAAGCGATCGTTAACTCGCGGCGCGCGAGGCCGGTTATCTTCGAACCGTTCGACCAGCCTGCCTTGTTCCTTCGGCAGGTCGATAACGATTCCAGTCGATTTTCTCCAAGCGGTCGCGCGATCTTCACGAGCCCCATTTCTCTGTCGCGGCCCATCGATCCTCTTTCTCGAGAGCGACCGCGACCGCGACGGTTGCCTCGGCAGCCCTTGCGATCACCCAGATGGCGAATGTCTCCCCGCGGAAAGGAAAGGAACGGAATGGCGAGGTTTTAACGTCCCTTTTACGACCCTTTAAAATACCATCGTCGCAGCAGCTACCGGGCTCTCTTAATTATTTTACGAGAATTCCGACGACAATGCTCGGTGGCAAAAACAAGCGGTAACACCCTGTCTACCGGTTGCGAGCCAACCCATGGAGATTACGAGCGCCCTGGCTGGAAAGCCAGATTCGATCATCTATTCCTTCGCCAAAATTCTCACAGCTCACATTCAATCTCATCGCCACGGCGATAACAATTTCAGGGGTGGCATCTCTAATCATATCTCTCGAGTCACGCGTTAAGCTTTGCACGGTCACTTTCCCACACGGCCAGATTTTATAGCGAAACCTAGTGTAAGCGATCGCGAAAAAAACGTCGAGACGAATCGTGTATGAATAATGCATCGACCTCGCGGCATCGAGAAATAAAATTTTTTGCCAAATTGTGGCTAAATCTCGGGTCAACGTACGCCATCAAGTTAATAATTTTCGAGTTTTGCCTGGATCCACCAAAGTACGCGCTATTAATCAGGCTGACATGTTCGATAGGCCCCACGGCGAAGCATAATTTTTACGTATTTCGCATATTCACGAAGAAGGCGGCTCGTTGCCCGGCTATCTCTACGCGTTTCGAGATACCCGAAGGAAATTAAGATGCCGTTCGATGCTACGGTCCAGTATCTACAGCGAAAGAAAGATGTTCGGTGTCTAGCGCGCGTCTACGTGTAATTGATTTAAATCTTTGTCCATTGCCTCGTTTGAAGGCATTAGCATACGAGCAAGGCGCGAGCATCTCGGGCAAAAACGGGGATCAATGATTTCCGTGCACGGAAGTTAGCCCAGATTTTAGTAGCGCTCGGCCGAGAAGAAGAATCGGTGGAACGTAGAGGAGGAAGAAATAGAATCAGGCCCAATTAGGGATTTATTTATGGGGCGGAAGGCATATTAAACTTGCGAAAATATGATGGCGAAAAAAGAAAGAGGATGAAATCCGCGGGAACGTGTCCAGCCAATTCGAGGCAGGCGATCGTAGATACACGTCGCGCTTATAAAGACCGTAGCGGGTCCTCGTTAACGAACTGCCAGGGCAGTTAAACATAAATTGCAGCTTTGAGGCGTCTCTCTGCTGGCGTGTCCTGGCATTCTGTGCGTGCAGCCTCGCTTTCTCGCCTTAAATCCGCGCCAACCGACCTGGCCCGGCCCGCAAGCCGACCGAACCACTCGCAGATCTCAACTCCGCGAAATGGTACCGCGTGACGACGTCTCAGAAAATCAACCGGATCAATTATTACGCCTCTCAATCATGATCATCGGCCTCCCTCCGCCCGTCAAATTTATTTCTGGCCTCGTCTCGCGTCTCGGCCTCCCTCTTTCACGAGCGACACATACGACGGAACGAGAAGACGCGAGACGAAGAAAGGGAAAATCTAGCGGACTATCGGCGGACTGCGACCTACTCTCGCGGGTCGCATTTTCCGATTGGTAAGAACGAACAAGTATCGTTTTACGGCGAGTGACAGGGAGCTGTTCTCTTTGCGACGACCAAGGGCGAAAGGAAAAGAGGAGCCGAGAAAAGACGGACGGACGCGGACAATGTCGCCTCGTTTATCAGAGCGGTATTGTGGAGGCATCGTTGCCCTTCTCGACACCCTCTTTGTTGGTTACATCCAGACCGCGAGCCCCGACTACTCAATCCTTTCTTTCATCCCGCCCTCTGCCTACTCTTTTCATTGGCTTTCCGTCTTGCCCGCGGCCGAGCGACAAGAACTCGGAAAGGGGGTGACGCGCTACGGAGCCGGTATGGCCTCGTTCTCGCTTCGCGGTTATCTCTTTATACAGCAATTGTGCTGGGGGAAAAAATGGATCCGACGGGCCACCGTCGCAACTCCCGACAGTTTTAATCAAGCCCGCGATCCGAAAATATCCGTAAAACCACTCGCCGGAGGTGTCGATGCGGAAAGGAATGTCGAGGATGGCGCATTGCATTCCATCGTCGCGCAACGGCCACCAGTTATTCACGAGCAAATTGCCCGTTCGCGTTTCAAAGGGCATTAAAAAAAGAGAAGCGCGAGGGTGGAAACAAAAGCGGAAGAACCAGAACAAAGGTGAAATCGCGCTTTACAACGGGGATGCCGCAACGCCCTGCGCAACTCGCGGCGAGTCGTAATTCTGGCGGAACGAACCACCGTTTTCCCTGATGTTTCGCCCTTACCGAAATTTGTGCCGCTCGTACGACCGAAACGGCCCCCCTAAACTGCGCGATATTTATTATTCGTTGATATCACGCGCCCACCGTCCACCGCGGCTATGTGCTTTTAAGCTTCCATTGCGAACGGGCTTCGCGTTTACGGTTTCCACGGATATTAGCCTGGCGCAGGCACGTTTAACGCGCGACCCGATAAGATCGTCCGCGACATTCTTGCTAATTTGGCAATCTCCGCGAGTCGGGATATGCAGGTACCTGTGTAATATCTCGGGGCTACTTAACGAGATCAGGGGGGGGGAGGGAACGCGCGTGAAGAACGTGGGGCATTTAAGAGCCAATTATACCGCAATTCCAATTGAGAGGAACCGACGAAAGGCCGATAAATTTTTGTGCGCTCACGCGGCAAAAGGAGGGGGCTGTTCGCGGACAAATTGCTCGGTGGTCGGCGCAGGGAAAGAGCGATGTAGGAAAGAGCACTAGAGAGAGCCGCGGGAAAGGGGAAGAAGGGAGATAAAGGTTGAATCGCGATTTAACATCGGTACACGGGAACATCCTGTAGCAGCGGGACCGTAGAGTATCTACGTGGGGCGTTACATAATTTAGCGGCGTGTACGTCGCATAAGTTAGAGGCTCGGTTAAAACCGGGGTGACTATAATTTCATCTCGGCTGGTTATATCTCAGGCCCTAACTCCGACGAAATGTTGAAAATAGTAGTACAACCGATTGCTTTTAAGGAAGACCACCATCCACGGTCGATTCCGTTCCGTTCCGTTCCTACCTCCCCTCCCCCCCCGACTGACTCTTTTCGCCTCGCCTATCGCGCTGGAACGCTCGAATCGGTGATTCGACGAACAAACTTATTCCATCAAAGTAGTTTAAGGAGATCGAATAGCCGATATAAAGTACTCTTCCGCCGTAAACAGGTCGTTTAAGCGCGATGAAATATCCCCCCGTAACGGTCTTTCTCTGATCCTGCTTTTCTTTCGCCCGCGACTTTTCCACGAGGAGGGCCGCGAACGGGATTAGAGAAGGCTGAGTCCACCCGACCCGTTCGTTATCATTAACTTAATGTGCTATGACAATGGCTGCGCAGGAAAGACGTTTAATTTATAATTGGGAAGAGCTTAGAAGACTAGGGTTTTTATTCGCCGTTATACCAACGTATAGGTATGTTTTGCGCGGCGCGGGCCGCGGGCTACGCGAGAGCCCATTATTCCTCCTAAGATAAGGAAAATAATATTTTTTTCCGGCTAAATTTGAATATTTCATTTTTCTTACGGTACCGGCCGCCGTTAATCTCTCGACTTATCCACTTTCGCATTGTGCCGCCTTCTCAGCCAAGGTACGATTTGCGCTAATTACCGCGCGAATTATTTCCACGTGAGCGCGTCAAGTGAGCAGCGAGGATCGTTAGATAGGGGACTGGAGAGGCTATACACGTTACAATGCAATGATATCGCGAGGATATCTGGTTGAGAACGTTATTTAGAATAGCAAAGGTGCGCGTACCAGATTGATAGAAAAGCATCGTGTCTATTAACGGGATATGTTCGTGGCCACATCGAATGGGACCCGCCCAGCGCGCTCCCACAAAAGGGTACCGGGGGATATTGCTTGAAATTTCTGGAATCTTCGAAATGACCGGCGCCCGAACGCCGGTCATAGATTTCGACGTAAGTCACGAGGAAATGGGCCGCACCAGGTACGTGCCCGTTTTCCTGGGCGCCCACAACCGAACCCAATACAATCTCGAATCTCCGGCTGCTACGTTATGACGTAATAATTTAACCTCGTGAATGCGGACGACTCGTAAAGCCGTCCTTCGGGGGCGTTTAACTTGCTTTTAATGATTCCAAGGCGTGGACAGACCTGATCCGGATTTTTGAACGGTGCGCTGCAGCGCCGGGGAAATTAGCCGGCTTGAAACGGTGCCGGTGCCGGCGCCGGCCACCTCGCAACCCCTGTTAGCCCACTCTCATCCGTGATATCCACGGGCAAGGTATGCAACAAACGATCCAGTTTAACGGCGAACGCGACCACGAAACGAGTGATAAGAAACGATTTTTATACGACCGATCCCTCCTCCCCCGATCCCTTTTTCAATAAAACAAGAAATATTGCTTGCATTTTCCTGGTCCTTCTACATAAAAAATAACGAAGCTAGCCGATTGCTGAAACAAGATATTATTCGTGCGATTAAATCCAATAAATTAATCGGGTAATTAGCGAATGTCCCAGTGCGGAAGCGTCGTCCTATCTCGTAAAGAAATCCATTTATCGATCGCGGCCGAAAAATTCGACGGGCAAAGAAATACCGAAAGCACAGTAAACCGAAATCTTGGAATTGACGGCAATGCACGAGGAGCGGAAGAAAGAACCTGCGAAACTACCTGTCTCGCCGGTCGGACTCCCACATCTGGTCGGCACGTGGGTTTCCCTCAGGTGCTCGTTCCCGAAAACATTGTGGTCCTGACGGTCACCAACCCCCGGCGAATAGCTACCCTCGCCTAACCCCGGCGTAACTAGCGGATCTCAGGTGCGAGGCGAGTTCCCCAACATGTGTTTCGTATTAGCAACGCAGCGGACCTTCCTTTACCCGCCGTTAAACGGCCCGGCCCGAATGAATCGTGAGAAAGCGCGCCGGGGATGCTTCTGCATCTGGCTTAAATCGTTTTATTGGCATCGGCAAGTTCCTGCGAAGGATGGAGCACTTGGACACCGTTTCCACAGAATTTCCTCGAAAATCCTGACCCGAGACAAAAACCTTTCCACGCTGCGATAACAATGCCTTCTAGACTCTTTCACTCTTCAAACGCCCTGCACGTAATTCCAGAAATTTCTTACGCCAATACTTATCCTATCCTGTTAACCCTAATGCATTTTCATCGCGCCGATATTGTACCTATACCATCGTCCCCGCTAATTAAATGCACGATATAACCATAATCAAGTAATCGCCGAATAAATTAGCAACTTCATTGCTTCTTTCTCTATCATAATTATCACTGAACGAGAAAAGCTGGCGCCATAGATACATATTTCAAAATACTTTAACGATTGTGCGCCAATGGACGTGTTAATGATATTAAGATGAAAAAATTTTCACTCACCACTGACGAAGTAGCTTCGTGGACGTAGTACGTTGATCAGTGGAAGAGCAGCGACAATGTCCTCATCGATTCCGAGCTCTCCCAGGAAAAATACGATGCCAGCACAAACCGAAGCACAAAGCACATAGGCACTCGCGATAACGAACGAAAACCGCGTAACCCCGACCGACACACTCACTGGCGACGCGATATAAATTATAAACGTATTTCAACGTTTCGACTGTTCTCCGATCGCGCACATACGCGAAATCTTCGAAAGGTTGCGTTGACCGAGGCAGCGTCGATCTGTACAAACAAATAATATCGTGAGCGTAAGGTCAACAAGGGAACATCTCGGACCCGGAAATTTCAAAAATTCTGAAACTTTGCAAATATGTAGGGAATTTCCTCCTGATCACAACGGAATTTTTGTTTGCTGCCTAAATTCACTCTAAGGGACTGTACTTGACCCCTGAAAATCCGGTTATTTTCCAATTTTGTCTTATAACTCGTAAACTGTAAAATAATTTTTTTACCAAATGATAGATCTAATTAAAAGAAGTAACTTTTGTCCGGAAACTTTTTTTCTATCTCTTACATTTCGCGAGTTATAACACAAAATCGAAAAATAGCCGAATTTTTGGCAGTTAATTTCAGCAAACAAAAATTGCGTTGTAATCAGGAGAAAATCCCCTACATATTCACAAAGTTTCAGAATTTTTTGAATATTCGGGTTCGGGATGTTCCCTTGTAAGAGACTATGTTATTCTGCCACGCAACGGTACCGACGATGCGAGCAAGCGAGCGACCGAATAAACACGAGCCCCACCTTTCGACACCCTTGCCCTTGACTTCTCAAATAAACAACGATGCTCCAAATCGGTTTGCGAAGCCACGGGCCACGATACGCCACGTTATTCAAGCTCCAACCATGTAGAACAAAACTTTAGTGTTCTTACCGATAAACGACGCTACCAAGGAAAGGACTGACCGCCATTACTGTCCACATTTTTCCCGCCTTTTCCGTTCCTTGCTGGAACACCAGCGCCGCGTAAGTGTCGCGTTAAATGGCGGAAACGATAATTTGACCACTAATAGAGATCGACGACAGTGACGCCATCGTCGTTTAGTCGCGTTCGCGGACAGTGGCCCCGGGTGGTCGCGAAAAAACGTTGTCGCTTTAAAATTAGTGCTATGTTATTCTGCCACGCAACGGTACCGACGATGCGAGCGAGCGAACGAGCGACCGAATAAACACGAGCCCCACCTTTCGACACCCTTGCCCTTGACTTCTCAAATAAACAACGATGCTCCAAATCGGTTTGCGAAGCCACGGGCCACGATACGCCACGTTATTCAAGCTCCAACCATGTAGAACAAAACTTTAGTGTTCTTACCGATAAACGACGCTACCAAGGAAAGGACTGACCGCCATTACTGTCCACATTTTTCTCGCCTCTTCCGTTCCTTGCTGGAACAACAGCGCCGCGTAAGTGTCTCGGTAAATGGCGGAAACGATAATTTGACCACTAATAGAGATCGACGACAGTGACGCCACCGTCGTTTAGTCGCGTTCGCGGACAATGGCCACGGGTGGTCGCGAAAAAACGTTGTCGCTTTAAAATTAGTGCTAAAAAGTGAAAGTGAAGTACCATATCCAGGATGACCGAGGGCGAGATGATATTCGCGAGATGATCGCAATGATATTTCGGTGAGTGTGCACCCGTTACGTTTCACATACTTGATCACGGCAAGAGTTCTTCCCAAGACGCCGTGGCACCACAACGATCATTCGCACGCCAACTCTTTTCCACGGTCTGATACCCATTAATATCAGCAAAGGTGTTCATATCTTCGTCTGGAATTCCGTTCAAGCGCTCGATTAGATCGATTACTTCGAAAAGTTTGAGGCATGTTAATCGCGTTAACGATCCTTGTTCGTCGCGAGGGGGGAGGTAACCGCCGGCACGTCGGCGGGAATGACAAGAAAACGCGCCATAATCCGCGAAAGGGCCAACTCTTTTCCACGGTCTGATACCCATTAATATCAGCAAAGGTGTTCATATCTCCGTCTGGAATTCCGTTCAAGCGCTCGATTAGATCGATTACTTGGAAAAACTTTGAGGCATGTTAATCGCGTTAACGATCCTTGTTCGTCGCGAGGGGGGAGGTAACTGCCGGCACGTCGGCGGGAATGACAAGGAAGCGCACCATAATCCGCTAAAGAGCCAACTCTTTTCCACGGTCTGATACCCATTAATATCAGCAAAGGTGTTCATATCTCCGTCTGGAATTCCGTTCAAGCGCTCGATTAGATCGATTACTTGGAAAAACTTTGAGGCATGTTAATCGCGTTAACGATCCTTGTTCGTCGCGAGGGGGGAGGTAACCGCCGGCACGTCGGCGGGAATGACAAGAAAACGCGCCATAATCCGCGAAAGGGCCAACTCTTTTCCACGGTCTGATACCCATTAATATCAGCAAAGGTGTTCATATCTCCGTCTGGAAATCCGTTCAAGCGCTCGATTAGATCGATTACTTCGAAAAGTTTGAGGCATGTTAATCGCGTTAACGATCCTTGTTCGTCGCGAGGGGGGAGGTAACTGCCGGCACGTCGACGGGAATGACAAGGAAGCGCACCATAATCCGCTAAAGAGCCAACTCTTTTCCACGGTCTGATACCCATTAATATCAGCAAAGGTGTTCATATCTCCGTCTGGAATTCCGTTCAAGCGCTCGATTAGATCGATTACTTGGAAAAACTTTGAGGCATGTTAATCGCGTTAACGATCCTTGTTCGTCGCGAGGGGGGAGGTAACCGCCGGCACGTCGGCGGGAATGACGAGAAAGCGCGCCATAATCCGCTAAAGGCTTAAGCGATAATTGTTTAGCTCGCACAGTTAAAGTTTCAGTCGAAACTCTGGGAGTAACTGGATATTAGCCTTCGTCATCTTCGCTTCCATCCTTTTCCCTCTCGCGAGCAGCCGTGACTGGCTCGTTCGCTATGGGGCGAAATAAGGAAGGAAGGAAGGAAGCGTCGTTGGACGAGAGGACGAGAGACGGCTAATGCGTTTGTCTGCCATAGAATATCTCGGCTCTGATTGCGGATCTTCTGTCGCGAGCCTCCGACTCCCGTGCTCTGGTTTTATTAGTTTTAAACACGCGTTAAATAAAACGAGGCTAAGCCGGCCGTCCCGAGATCAGACCGTGGTTTAGAGACGTAAACGTTCTTTAGGACGAGACAGTGGCAAGGGCGGAGGCCCTCCCCCCTCGTCTTCATCCTCGCCCTCGCCATCGCCCTTGCCCCTGCCTCCGTGCCGTTCGGTTAGAATTTCGCCCGAAAACGCAAGATTTTCGTGAGCGTGGGATACAGGGAAACTGCTGCGCAGTAAATTGTAGGCAAATCAGGAAATACTAGCCACTTTGGAAATTATATTGCCGCGGTGTTTCTTTTCCCCTATTTTTATAGCGTTTGTTACCTCGATCGGCACGTATACGGGGTGCTTCAGAACGACAAGGAAGTTTTCCTTAAAGCTCAGCGATGACATAATAATATCGAACGCGCGATCCACGTGTCGCGAAAACAAATGTAGGAGTGTCGCTTTCCTTGATAACGTTAGTTTTCGTGAATTCGAGGGGGTAGGAAAAGTTAATGGCATCGTTCAGGGTGGATCGTGATTCCGCAGAAAATGAGACCTTTTTTCGAAGAGAAAGAATACTGTTTCCCGGATGAAAGTAGCTCATTCGTAGCGGATCGACCCCGCGTTTAATTAGGCAGCTTCTTCTCTCCGAGGTAGTCCCCAGGAGAGCAAAAAGAATCACGAGGCGAGACCGTCTCGGGAAAGTCCTTCCTCTTCGGTAGCACGCGGTCCCTCTCAATCAGCGCGCGGATTACGCTTTTAATTCATTTTTTTAACTAACTCGATCGTGTCTCGTCTCACCCAATCGGAGACAGAAGCACTTGTTCCCGCAATGCGAGCAGATCTGTTGGATGGAAACGGAACAGGAAGGGGGAAGAGGGTCGTAATTTTCTACAAACACCGGCAACAATTCCTTACTACGTTAAACATTTTCTTATGCAAATCAGACGCCCCGATGCTTCTCACCTGTTTCTTCTTTTCCGAGGGAATCTGTTTTTCGTTGCTGGCAGCCCTCTTTTTTTCCACAATGCGAAATGATTTAATTCTCCCGTGGCCATCGATAAACTGGAGATTTTCGGTTAGAGATAGGTGACTCGCGGGGCGAGGGTGGAAGGAGGGTAGCATACGGTGCGTCGCAGCTTCGTTTTCCTCTCGAGCCATTATTGCTTATCAGACCGCACCCCCCTGCGATCCGACTTTCCGCCCCTGGTCCCGAATTGCGTGGAATTGTGTCTTGGTTCATTCTCCGGCCTCCCTTTTTTCCCCCAGCGAATGAATGGCCATAAACGTAAACCGTGTTCTTTTAAGTGAGGCGCGTTTAAAAAGATCGCCAGGGCATGTATGAGCGGCGGGGTTTTGAGGGAATGGTTTCTCTCTCTCTCTCTCTGCCGCTGCCACCCTCCCGTGCTTCTCTTTCCCTTCCTTTCGCTTTCGCCGGCTATCTCTCTCTCCGTCCTGCGTTCTAGATCGCGTAAAAGCAGGGAGACTAAGCGGTACGTAGCGCGGTGGTATAGGATCCGAGAGAGCCCGGTTCTCAAGAGGGTGGGTAGTTTAGAGGAAGGCGTAGTAGGGTAGGCTTCGCGCGGATAGTAATATTCTTGAACCCCCAAGAGAAGGCTTACTGCAATAACCCCCGCGGCTCAAACTCAAAACCCACCGTTCACTCTATGTATCTCTTTTACCCCCTGCGCCTCCACCCACTTTCCTTTACCCTGCTGCTGCTCCACCTCCTACACGTCCCTGGCTCGCTATAAATCTTAGCCACCTTTAAAGCGGACGAGCGGGACACGCGGCATCATCCTCCGGTCGGGAAGTCTTCCTCGAGAGCTCGTGCCTCGGTCCTCGACGGAACCGAGCAAACCGAGATGGGGATGCGTAGGATTTTCTCCGTTTCCTTTCCCGTATTTTGTCACCCCTCGGCGATACGTCGCACGGCAATTCCATTAAACGCGCGGCTGTAATACCGATAATGATATTACCGAAATTAATCACTCGGATAAGATTTGCATACTGGAATGCTTTGGAATCGGGGGTGGGGAGGGGGGGGGGGGGGTAACGGTGACGAAATTGAAGATAAATGATACCTCTCGGGAATATGCGCGTTTCTACGTCCGTGCGTTTATAGGTGTATACCTAAAAAGGCAGGCGAATGAGTTAATTCGAGTGATTCGTTGCTCTCCGGGGCTCTCCGAGGCCTGTGCCGTTGAATTTCATAACCTCCGCCTCGTTTATCTCCGTACATACGATATGTATCTCGCTACATCGATCTGATAACGAGTTTACTGGGTGCTACCTCGTCTATCCGCTATCTAACCTGATCTACCGGCTACGGACTACCTCCGAGTCCAGCCTAATGTTATAATTTTCCCCGTCGGACCTTACATCGCGGTTGCGCGTACCAAAATGTCCAGCTTTATCGTCCAATCCGTCCCCTGATTTTCTCCATCGTTTTTGTTTTCGTTTAACGGGGGAATATTGCCGAGGGATAAATTCCGCGATATCCGTTGCCGCGGTGAATTTTCTATCTCGGTGACTATCGGGATTTTACGGTGAAATTTGGAGAATGAAAACGGCCGGGTAATACCCCGGCACGTTGCACGGGCTTTCAGCTTCAAGTGCTTGTGCTTTCTCTGCCTCTCGCGGAGGCACCTCCTTCTCGAAATTAGTAGGAGCTGATCGAGGGGTAGAAAAAAAATTGGCGGCAATAAAAATAAATTACATGCATCGTAACGCCCGGTAGTACCGGCGGGAGAGCTCGCAGGCATCCATCCTGCTTGCATACTTCGGGTCCTGATTAAAATTGGGGTGCGGTGGGAGAGAAGCGATCGGTTTGCCCCGGGCCTCGCTCCTACGGGAGACTGTCGTTTTCTGTCCTTTTTCTCTCCCCCCCCCCCCCCCCCCGTCTTTCGCCTCCTCTCGGTCGTTTTGCCTGGCTGGAAATCGTAGTCGCTCGACGCAACGCAGATGTTGGAATTAACCGGCGCGCGTACGCTCGCAGCCTTCGATTCGTACTCGTCCTTCTGAACCAGCTCTTCAACGACGTCGCGACTCCGTACATTCGTTGCCCTTTATCTTAATCGTAGCTCGCGAACGGTTCACGACCGACGAGCCACGTTTGCGGAGGAACGAGCCGGTTGTCCATATTTGTCGACGGAGAGTAACGCGCGCTACGCGAGCGCTCTTGCCGGGAGCCGCTCACAGAGTTTTCGATCGGCAATCGGATCTCGGTCATGATTCATTCGATTAGCAACGGAAGTTCCCCCTCTAGTTATCAGTAAATCGAGCGGCGCGAGTGGAAGGGTGGTAGGCAGAGATAACCGTATCCTGTTACCCGTGCGTTTTGCATGCGCCGCTTTAAAGAAATACCAGAAACGCAACCAAGTTCTGCGTAACGAAGAAAACCTCGATGCCGTAGAGGGGGAGGAGAGGATAGCGGTGGATAGAAGGAGAGGTAGAGAGATAGCCTGTGGTTAGAGCAGCTCGCGTAGGCGTAAGAAACTTGCCTCTCTGGAAGTAAGAGGAGCGCCGCAACGTGCGAGCTGTATCGACGCCGCGCGCCGTTCAGGTACTGTTTTCGCATTTATTTAAAGCACAAGGACACCTAGTCGAGTCCAGGCTTTGCAGTCCGGTCGCAAAGTGCCAAGATGTGTCCTCGTCCGCGTAATCGAGTCGGGAGGCTAGAACGAGACGGAAAAGTCGACGGAGAAACGTAAAGTAAAGGAAAGACACGGGGGCCGCGTCTCGCCGCGCTGCTCCGCGTTCATTACGCGCCATTACTCGTAATAAATCGTCGCCGGTAATAGCCAGCCATCGAAATCCTTAATGATTAAGGATCAAACGATATAATCGCGTTAATTGCCATTATCGACGCTGATCGCCACTACCGGCAGCTACTTATTTGCGCTGATTTCACCTGCGCTGCGCCCTCGACCTCTCTCTTCTCCTTCTCTTCTTCGAGTTTCACACGCCACGGTGTCGCCATTCCCCCCTTCGTTCGATAATTATCCTAAATCTTCCCCCGTCGGACTCTCGTCGCCGTTCATTCGGACGTCGATCCTTGGAAATCTCACGGACGAAATTATTCGACGACAGAACGGGTCGGTGTCAGCTGAACGGGAACAGCTGAGAGGGCAGTGTAGAGTGGGATACCTGCGATGGGCAATAACTTCCTGGGAAATGATGTCCCCGCGGTGAAGCGGTAACCCACGGATTACGGGGACGTCCACCTCGTTGTCAAACGATCGCGTGTAGCGTGCACCACCGCGCCAAGTGCGCTCGTGTGTACGCGTGGGCGGCTACGAGTTTGTTTGTAAACCGCCTCTCCTCGATCAAGCCCTCCCCGGTCCCATTGCCCTCGGATCCGGTCCTTCGATCCTTTCAGGATTAAGATCATCCATGTAAAATCGCTCGGCGTAAATACGCAACGGAATAACGTGCCACTTTGAATCGAAAGTTAGAGTAGGCCAATGTCTAAATGTCTATCTCGTAGCAATTCGTAGCGTTACAAAGAAAGTCGAGAATGGCAGCGGAATAGCGGTGGGTGGAAGTCAAATACAATCTGCAGAAAATTACCTTTTTTAAAAAAAGCTACAAAAAGGTGCGACAAGTTTTATTAATGTGCTATATTTACCTTTACAAAAATTGCGCCAATTATAACAATGGCTATTTATAGAAACAAAAACTGTATTAAATAATATTAAGCAGATATATTTTTATTTTATTCAAAATACTTGGCGTTTCGAAACCCGAAAAAATGTTAATTGTTTTAGTTTTAATAATTTCCAATAACTCCGTTACGATCTAAAATACATCAACATATACGTATTAGCAACGCAAATTCGGGGCGCAAATTTGCATTGAAATATCTCAGCTCATAAGACACTTTTCTTGAGTAAATCAAACTCAAGCTATCCATTAAGACCGTTGAAAATCTAATCGGATCAACCATTATTGAGATTCGATAATCGAAGGGTTCTTGATAGCGGGTCGTGGCGTAATATAGACACTCTTTGTCTCGCGTTGTCTACCGTGTCTCTTGATAGGAATAGCACAAGCATCAAAGGGAAGACGATTCTTCGAGGCAGTTATCGCGAACGAAGTAGAGCCGTCGAAAGACAAGGCATACAGTTTTATTAATGGTCCGCCCGTGCGCATAAACACTTTACGTAAGGGTATTATCGATCCATAAATCGGGGCCTACACACACCGTCATCGCCCATCCCGTTCTATCAGCCGAACCACCTATCGTCGATCATCGAGTCTATTGTAAACGTCCACGCAAGATAAGCAATGTTCGCGTATCGTTTTTCGTCGCACCCACTGGATTCCTCGCGCCCTCGTAATCCACGCGATCGTCCCCGGCCGACTTGATTGGCCACGCTCTGGCAAAAGAATGGGATCGTTGTTTTTCAAAGACGAACAACCCTGGACCGCGGAGGAAAGCAAAATGCTTTTAATTTTATCGGGGAATCTGCTGACGGTGTTTCGGCCCGGAAACATTTTAATTTGCATTTAATCCGGGCCGACGTGCAGGAGTTGGAGCGCGTACGCGTCTGGCTGGGCGCGGGCTCCTGTCGTCATTATCGTAACAGGATTGCAACAGTAATTCAAGAGGCGTATCCTCGAGCAGCGTGCCAACGTCAGACGCGCTGGAATCTCCCGTTTTCGATGTCGTGCGGGGACCCGTAGGCCGTAGGCGAGATCGATTTCTCCGCGAGGCGATCAGGAGGTTCTCGTCGAGGATAAAATCGTCCCCGGGCACGGGACACGCGCTCTTCCCGGAGCTGAAAGTGCGTGCTCGCGGCGCATTCTCGTTATAATTGCACGTCGCCTGGCTGAAACGCGATCTGGATCGCGTGACCGTTTGCCTGGTAGCGTTGACGACGCGACGCGGAGGATGGCCCGGTGAAGCTGCTGGGTGTTGCGGGTTGCGGCCACTTGGTAGCCGGTGCCTGGTTCCCGGTTCCCGGTTCCCGGTTCCCGGTTCCCGGGGGCAGCTCGTCATTAGCGGCCACGATTAATAGGATGACAGTGGCTCGCGAACTCTTAGAGCGACGTAAACTCCTCGTTGATTAATAACCCTCGGGGAACAACGTCTACCGGCGCGGCGGGCGAGCGTAGCTGTCGCTGCTTCGCACGAACACTCCTCTCAGCTTTCAGCCGAAGCAACGGAACGCGCGCGCGACCTACGCGCGACAACGTGGCAATAGTCGCGAATACTTGAAGAGGATGCTGAATTTCACAGCGAGGTACAGAGTCACCGGGGCAGAATCCGATAGACGGGAAAGCGTTAATGCGTTCATTGGCAGAGCGTCGGCGTCGGCGTCGTTTGCAACGGGGTTACCTCCCAGCGACTCCATTACCCCCTAGAATTACATAGAACCCGAAATAGCGGTGCATCTGTGTGGTGTTTGTAACAACGCACTATCAAGCAAGCTGATTAACATCGGCAGGCAGACAGGCACCCCGCGAAAGCGCGCACAAGGTCGGCATACCTATCCACCGGCATAGGAAGCGCAGAGGGGGTTGGTTCCCGCCACCGCGCCCCTGTGATGGGTGTTGCGCGTAGAACGCGGCATAAATATGTAAGAGCTACCCCCCTCGGGCCGTCAGCCCCCTTTGGTACCCCGTCCCTCTTCTTCCTGTTTCGCACCCCCTGCCCACCTCTCCTTGCCCAGACCTTGCGCAACCCCCGTGAGAGAGGCGTGGGTGACGTCAGAGAGCCACGTCACTGGCTGCGTGCAACGTCAGTGATCGAAGCCAGCTGAACGGACTGTGTCAGAACGAAACCCCTGAAACTTGGTCGGTCGTTCGTTCGGTTCGGTCGTTGCCTTGCATGTATTCATGAGATACTGTAGTAGCGATCTGGAGGCACTGCTAGAATCAATCCTCGCGTACAAGCGTCACGGCGCCACGGGGCTTTCTTTTTCGCGCCCATCGCTTGGTCCACAGATTTATTTGCTAGCTAAAAGAAATTTTCGTAGCTCTGCGACCTTCTCGAAGAATTGTTACTAAATAGAGGTAGGTACACAGACGCTTTCGATTTGTCTTTGCATGTTTCGCATTTGTTGAGTCGAAATTTCCTGTTCGCTCGACATCCGCCCGTTGGCACCGAAGAGAAAAGATCGATCCGCGGGTCGATCGGGGAGGTTTCGTGCCATCCACTTGAATGGTGGAGAGGAAAGGAAGAGGAAGAGGACGGGGCAAGGAAAGGTGCTCATTGTGATGAAGCATGAGTCTGACCTAGTCGGGTAGTGGGGCAGGTCGCAGCGGATGATACATACATATTTATGTCGTGCACCGCGTACCTCCACCACCGCCGGCGCCTCCACCGTACTACCATCCGACCAACCAACCAACCAACCAACCAACCCACCAACCCCTCCCTGTCTCTTTCTCTTTCGCCCAAACACTCTCACTCTCGTTTCCTCTCCTTTTCTCTTTGGCTGTTCTTCGTCCGCCTCGCGCCCGCTTCGTGCTACCCCTCGCGCTGCCGGTGTGGAAGACCAGGCAGGAAAGCAGGAAGCCAGCCAGGGTGCCATTGGCCTTCGCTCGGTCTGGGTTGCTAATCAGGACGCGAAGGCGAAGGTGCGCATCCTGAGCACGCGCCGTTTCCACGTTGCTGTTGAAAAGCACCACGAGGATGCCACGTGAGACGAAAGCGTGAGGATTCCTCGCGAAAGTGGAACGCGAAACGGGCCGCGCTCGCACTTCCAACCCGCTGTACGGTTCACGGTTACCCAAACTTTCGCCACGCGCCTCCGTGTCATTTGCCCCCCATGAAAACGAATGCCACTAATTTATTAGAGCCCGTTGCAAACTTGCCCGACTTCGGAGAAACGTAATAGCGGGAGCTTGAACAGGAGCCTTCACGCTGCCCGTAGGAGACACGATTCCCCCGGAGGGACACTGATTCGTTTTATTCGACAGGTACGATAAATGATCACCGATCTACCGACGGATAATCCCCGAGACATTACGGATAATGGTTGGTGCGTTCAAGCGCGATATCATCCGCAATAGTCGCGGGTCGCGAGTAAACGAGCCCGTGACAAAGGCGCGTTTCACGCGCAGCAATGGTCTTTAGCTGGAAGGCAGAGCCGGTACCGGTCGGTCTTAAGGTGACGGACAGGCGACTCGCGCATTTGCATACTCGACGATGCACGCGCGAGCTTGCATCGACAGGTACCGCATCGGCGGCGGCGTGGCGCGTAAGGAACGATTACCGCGCGCTCCGGAGTCCGGATGCCGGTTCATCCTCGTGCGACAAAATGATGCGCGTCTCACGCCACTCGTCGTACGCTTCGATTTCTCTTGTTTTCCCTTGCTCGCGTGCGACAGAAACACGGAATCCCCTTGGTAATCTTCCCTCGCAGCTTGCCCCTCTGCCCCGACGAACCTTCTTCCGAGTACTTTAACCACTGGAAACCGAACCATCGGTCTTATTTTCTAAATTTATTGCTCGCACGGCTGTTATTAAACAGACTGCTCCCGATTGGTCGCTCGATCGTCCTTTGTGGTTTGTTGGAAAGCTTCTCCTTGGTCGTTTAGCGACCGGGCAAAAAAAGAATCACTTAGCCGGGAGTAGAGATTGCTCGCGAAGGCCGGGGCGACAGGACTCGGTCGCGCACCGACGTAATTACAGACCCGTTAATCGACGATAATAAAAGCTTATGCCGGATTTGTGTGAATTTACGAGGAACAGCGATGCTCGGGACTCGCGCGTTCACGGCGAAAGGGAAGAACACGAAGAAGAGGCGGTTGGTCGAGGGTGTAGGGGGGGATGCCAGGCGGAGGCGCGCGTCGTCACGGATTACCCAGGATGCGCGTGTCTTCCCTTTGCCAGCTCTCGTCCATCCCGATGGAAATCGCCCAAGAAAAAAACACGTACCGTCGGTTACATAAAGGTTCGTGCGACCGGTCTGTCGCTTACGCCGCGTACCTGGCAATGAGATCCCCGGGATTCGTCCGGAGATCGAGTGATAGGGATGCGCTTCCTCCAGCACGATTAAGAAAACCTCTTGTCGAACATACCTACGGGTAGGTATAGTCCGTGAGAATAAGCGTGTGGAATCCTTTGAGCGCTCGCGACGCGACAGTGTGTACGTAGGTATGGAACAGAATCGATGCGCTCCCTCGAAAACGGCCGAGGAATTTCCCTTGTCTCCTTGGAGGGTGGTTCGGCGTCCTCGGCGACACGAGCGCGGTGCATCGGAAGTAGCGTGTTAACGGGTCGAGTGTCTTCGCAAGTAGGGGTTAATTAAGAAGGAGAGCGCGGACGGAAGATTCGAGTCGCTGGTCGCTAGTTGGATTGCACCGCAGCGTAGTTATTAGGTCATTCCATAAGTAATGCGGTATTTCGAGGGTCGTGTGGTAATTGGGGGCGCTTTTATCCGACTTGAGGCCTAACACGGATTCGTTAACCGCGGCAACCATCGAAGACACAAAACAAGCCGCAACGCTGCGAAAAGACGAGGGTCGGACGTCGCCCTAGCTGCTCCCGGCAGCGGCTTCGCAAACATTTCAAAAGTGCTGATACGCTGCAAATCCGCCCTCCGACATCCGCCCACGGAGATACCGCGGGTCATCGAGTACAATTGAACTTTGAAGATTTCGCGCAGTCCCCTAATAACAATGAGATTCGGAGCGACCGAGTTGAGTAGTCCGGCGGGAGCGGGAAGGGTAGTGGGGTGCACTCCCGATCCCATCGATGCGATCGAGCGTCGTGACTGGTTACGCTCGATTTCCAGCGGGATCGAGCTACAGCCTTCCTCGAAATTAGAATTTCCTCGTCCGAAATTCCAGCCTCTGTCGCTCCTGCTTTATTTCGAAGGAGCAGGTGCGAGCGGTAAGTCAAGAAAACTTGGAAAATGAATGGGGGTTGAATATCGCGAGCGGGAAAGGCTCTCGAAGGTCGACGCGGGGATTTTTGTTAGGCGGTGTTATTGAACGACGGGAGGTGCGCGGAGCTAACACGGAGTTTCCCTCGGAGCTTCGGAAGGTATGGGTGTATGTACTCGAGGCAGAGCCAGGAGGAAAGCCAGGAAGCGGAGAAACGACGAGAGAGAGGACGAGAGGGAGCCGAGCGTGAAGAACGCGAACCGGGTAAAGCGCTCGGCTGCAATTTTTCTCGCTACATACGTGACGGGAGTAGAAACGAGTCGGGAAAGGAGCAGATACGGGAAAAGGGCGCAGAGCGGGAGGAAAAAAAGTCGCCTGCGAATTTCCGGCCATCGCGACGATGACCAGTCTGATGGCTCCGAACCGGATTATTCGCGTGGGATTTTTCAGCTTTGAAAATCATTGCTAGGTATTTCGCTTTCCGTGCCGCTCAACGTCCACGATCCCGACGCACAAATGTTTCCGCAGATTGGAATACATTGGGAAGAACAGAGTCGCGCGAGACGGATGGGACAGATCTGTTAAATCTCAGACAGACGGCGCAATCTTAGCCGAGACGGGAAAGGGGGATGGATTTCCGCGAGGAGAAGCGTCAGGAGTAAATCAGACACTATCGGAATCCGTATTAGATCAGTAAGCCTGATTCGCATTGACACGTATCGTGCCTCTGGGGCGGAAAATATGATTGCTTCGTCTCCGTTGTCTAGGTGGGTAAGCATCGGGGAGGACGAGGATGGGATTAATGCCACCCTCGGGAATCCACGTGGCTTTCCCACCTTCGACGCGCTTGCTCTCTCCTCCGCCTTACGTCTCGCAATTTTATACCTCGCAGTTTTAAGACTGGCGTACCTTTTACGGAGATTAGTCCTGCTTCGTTCGAGTTACATTGGCGCCAGTTCTTCTGGTACAGAGAGCTGTACGTTGAAAATCCTGTCGAAAGCAATGATTTTTATCGGTGACTCAACCCCTTCTGGAAAATCAATAGCCCTGGGCCAAGTCGAACGATCCGTCAGCCTTCTGGAGATAAATAAATCAATCCAGCATGGACTATCTCGACATCGCTGCGGACGATTTAGCCTACGGTACCCTCTGGCGGGGGCTGCTTCCGGCTAATCTGTTGGCAAAACAACGTCGGGGTCCCGATAAAGGAAACACGTGCGATTTATATAAAAGTTGGACAATCGATCGGGTGTCAGCCATGGAATAGGAGCAATGGAAAGTTATCGGGATCGATAAAAAGTCTCGCAATAAGCTATCGATATGGCGGCAACGTCGTTTTATTGTGTCACGTGCGAAGCCACGCCGAGCAACCCCTCCGCGTCTATATATCAGTCGCGTCAGAGGGGAGACGTCGATATCCCCCGATCAATCATTAATAAGGCCTGAAACCCCAAATACATAAGGAGGGCGAGGCGCCTCTCTCTCCCTCGCTTTCTCTTTGACGCGGTGCGACGCGACGCGACGCGCTGCCAAACAACCGGCAACTGCTCCGTGCCGCCACGAATTGATGGAATTTTATATTTTCCTTGCGTGATTTCTTATCCCCGTTTCCACGGACCGTCACGTTTTCGGTTTTGCTCGACGCCCGCGCCCGCCCGTCCGCCCGCCTCGCCGGAGAGAGCGAGTGACTTTACGCCGCACCGCCGCGATTTATAGCGTCGAGCATCGCAACACGGTTTTGAACTTATCGCCGAACAACGCTATTCCACAGCGATCTTTTTCTTTTAACGGTACAGTCGATCCTTTTATCGCCCCCCCCCGTCTATTCTCTCCAAACGAAATCTATCTACCTATTGGAATCGATTCGAGCACTCGATTCATTGTTGCTTTCAGTAGCGTACCCAGCACCCGGTGCCCGGTAAGTCGCGGCGGAAAATACTCCAAATACGTCCATTTACGCGGCGAGGGATATCAATAAATCCTCGATTCGAATGCGAACGTAGTCAGACGTGTTTGGACGTGATTGTGATTTTCAAATTTCTGCGTATCCCACGCATTTCGTCGGCCACCCCTGTCGTTTCCAGCGGATTCCCTGGGGGAGACACGGGGGTTGGTTACGATCCAGAAACGAGTAGATATCGAGTTGCGGTTTAAAACTCGTCGTTTCTCTCTCCCTTGTCTCTTCTCGATCGGCAACGACCCCATCAGGAACTCGGGATTCAGCAGGCTGATCAGCAGAAATGCGCAGCCCTTGCCTTCACTTGCACTCACGAGAGCCACCCTCGAGTACGAGTCGATGTCTTTACAGTCGATGACTACCCTCTTGTTGCCGGCGAACCGGGAACGGGGGAGGGACGATGACAGCGGAAACTAGAATTCGCTTTTTGACATTCGTAACTTCCCCCTTCCCGATGATCGCGAGAGGAGATTCGTGGGTTGGATACATCCCCGTTTATTTGTAAACGGACCGAAGCCCTCTTTACATAAATGTTTACAAAGGAAAAAGAACTTTACCTAATATAACAAAAGATAGACATGCTAAATTTAAGTGGTTGTAGTCCTGCTCTAGATCTCAATGCGCGTTCAGGTGCGTAGAAATTGATTTGCATAAAAAGAGAGGGACAATCAATATGGTTATTGATTAAATTAAAAATAAAGAAATGGTCGGATATTCCTCTACGCGCAGCTAATGTTGCGAGCTTGACTGTGTGTAATATCGTAGAGTAATCATGATCGAATATTGACATAGGGTTATATGAACAGAATCTGAGAAATTTATGTTGCACTCTCTCAAGCATGATTTCGTGATTAAAGCGTTTCAAGGGACGAACAAGGGTAATATATAGCAATCTTAGTGTGTGAATTCAATGAAAATCATTGGAAAAACGTAGTATGAAACCAAGTGTTCTTGAAGCCGAGTTAACAATATAAGAAATATGGTTGGAAAAGTCGAAAGTTGAGGAGAAATGAATACCTAAGTCCTTAACTTCACTTATTCAGGAGAGAATATCGTAATTGAGACGGTAAGGATATAGGAAGGATTCAGAACAACGGGAGGACCGCATAACATGGGATTTTTCAATATTGAGATCCATACCATTCCTGTTATACCAGTCGCAAAAACGATCTAGGTCTGCCTGTAATCTGGAAGCATCATCAATGGATGCGATGCTTCTGAAGATTTTGAAATCATCAGCGAATAGGAGGAACTTATAATATTGGAAAATGGTAGTTAAGTCATTTTTGAAAATTATGAATAGTAGAGGACCTAGGTGGGAGCCTTGAGGTACACCAGATAAAACGCGAATCGGAGATGATAGGCCACTACGTATACGTATAATTTGAAAACGATCAGTATAGATTACCCTTGCAGTCCAAAGCTGACAGCTTCTGAATTAAAAGAGAATTATTTACATTATTCTCTATCGTTATTATAGTTTCCGTGAACGGTCACTGGAAATTCTTCAAGTTGTCGCGAGGAACGAGGGAAAAGGTTTTCTATATAAGGATCGTTTGTCTCCCAAGACGGTGAACAAATGGATTTCTCATTAGGCGCCTGTTTCTCGAGCAAAACGATGAATCGATGATTTCCTCGCCACCCCAAGGTCTTCTCTGTCCCTTGTATTATTTCCCATAGTTTCATAGTGGGTGACCGTGCGTTGTCCCGATTAAAAGCAACGGCGTGGTGCATGTAGAAGGAGGTTAAAATATCGCAGCGAGAGAGCGCGCGGGTCCCACTCGGGCACGGCGAAGAATAATGCACGCCACAGAAGCAAAGTCACACCTGATAGGCATGACTATAAACATCCTAAAGGAAGACAAACGCGCGCTCGATACTGCGAGGTAGAACGTTGCATCATTGATGCGGTCTATTCCCCAAACGACGGTACATCCGGCGCTAAGGTCGTGGTTTATCTGGCAATAACTGTGAAATATCTGTGCCGCCGATGCACCGTGTCGTGGCTGATTGGCGCGAACCGTTGCACCGCGGTAAATCTCGCTCTCCTCCTCGTCGTTCCCTCTCGTTTCCTCCCCTCTTGTTCAGATCGGTGCTTTATAGACCTCGGCTTTGGAGCTGTGGCTTGGCGCCGTCGACGCCACCGCCGCTTTAGAAACGGCGCAAGATTGTTTCAAAGTCGTTGCTATCGTTCGTAGTAAATCACCGAGGGAATCGTGTTGAAAAGGGGGCACGAATCGAACCGATGTCGATCGAAGGATCGCGAGAGGGCCTGATCCGCTCCCGTTCGCCACGGCGAAGCGGGTCGGGCCCTCCTGGTCCGCGCGATGGTAGCCGGAGAAAGAGGGAAAGAGAGAAAGAAGCTGAGATCGTGGCGGCCCTATAAGGGCCAGACGGCGGCTATAAGACCCTTGGGCAGTAACAATGCGGCCTGCGCTCGGCTCCGCGGTGTCTCGTAAATATAAATGATGCCGCGACGCGGTTATAGCCGTGCTACCGTGTGCAACCCTCTGTGCGTATACGCGTACGGACATAAAACGCCCGGTGCGTAGACGAGCTTCTTCTTCGCTTCCTCCCCTTTTCTCGCCTCTCCTGCTCTCCTCGAGATTCATTTCCCGCCACTTTGAGCACGCATCGCCAGTCGATCCTGCCGCTCCGCAGCTTTTGTTTTGGCACTCCTCCTTTTTCCTCGACGTCCGATAGATCTCCAAGATTCCACCGACCCTTAAACGCGGTTCAGGAAGAACTGTCTTGTAAAGAGCACGGCGATGGGATAGCGCGCGTAAGTGGAGAGCCAAGCCGTGGGCGGTTGGCCGCGTTGAAAGTCACGAGGTCGGGCCGAAAGACGAGTATCACTCCGGAGCGAAGAAGCAGGGTATAGGAAGAAAAGTGGACACTAGCGTTCGATCGGATCGGTTCTCGTAGGTGTTCATCTCGGCTTTGGTATACTTGGAGGAAGGAACTGGAAGGAAAAGGGGAATGAGAAAGAGGGAAGACAGAGGCGAGGGCGGAGGTGGAGGTTAAAAGTGGCGTTAGAATGCAGTTGCGGGTAAGGGGGAAAGAGAGTCGGAGGGAAGGAGAGAAGGAGAGAAGGAGAGAAGGAGAGAAAGGCAGATAAGGTGGAAGGTGCTGGGAGGCGGAGAAGAAAGATCGAGGACGAGGGCGAAGGGAAAAGAGGGCGGGGACGGTCCATTAGGCGGTATCGGGACCATCGCACGGTAGCACCAACGCTCTCTGCATCTCAATGCTTTCGCCCCTAGCCGAACGCGAGGCTCGTCGAGGGCCGAACAGAGGCGATTTTCGGCCCTCGTCGCGTCTTCCAACTTTGAACGCGAACCATCGTTGCGCGCTGACCGCGTTCAGCCTCGTCTCGCCTCGCCTCGAGGAATCGACACCCAAAAGAAAAAGCCAACCACGTCCTGCGTTCTACCGGGCCAGGCCGAGGCCCTGCAGCTGCCCAACACCGGTAGCCTCCGGCGGCCACTGCGAGGCGCGGCGTCCTCCTCTGATCCGGCCTCATGCACCGATGCATCCTCCGCGTTCTCTGCGTCCAATCTTTGGGACCTGCCGATCCGAGGAGGACTTTCCGCCAATTTCCTTCCATTCCATTCGATTCCATCCGTCCACTCAGCCTCGTCACGCTCGCCAGCTTCTCGTCTGCCTCTAAAAAGACACCGGTTGTAACCACGCTATCTTTTTATCGACTGCGGAGACGCCTCGAAATGTTAATTCTCGCGGGCCGCTGTTTTTAGGAAACCTGAAATAAAAATAAATCTCGACCCATCCGCCGAAGCATACTTCAACCTGTCAGGGCCCAGATTCTTACCTCACCGACACTTTTTTCCCCCCATCCGAAAGCGACCGGACTTCATCGTCGTTGATTTGGCGAAATCTCTGCGCGCTCTCCCTCTGCCTCTCCTTTAAGGATTCTCTCGTAAATATGAAAGAGTCCCGCGGAGCTCTCTTTTTCGAGCGAAGGACATCGCTCGACGAGACGAGACGAGCCGAAGGCGGTGTGGCAAGTCGAAGCGAGTCGGCGACGACGACGACGACGAACGCGACTAGATTTTCCTGTCAATAAATCAAGCCTTCTACCATTGGCTACCATCGTCGCCGTCGTTCCTCGGCTCTGGTTCCTTCGTACCGGTCCGCAATAGCCAGAAAAACAGAAACTTACCGTGCTCCGCGTAATCTCGCGCGATGATGCGCTTATCGGCCCCAACGATCTTCTTTCCCGGTTTCCCGCTCCTTCCGACGAGACATTCGAATAATTGCGGAAAAAGCGCCTCGCAAGTAACTACAATGTCGATGCTTCTTGTTTCAGATAATTGAATTTCCTGGCAAGATGGGAGGGTAACGACAAAGAGCGAACAGCGAGCAACAGCTACGAACATGGGAGAGTGGTTTCATCGAGCAACCTGCTGTTAATCGACGGGCAGCGACGATCGGTAAGCGATACATCTTCTCGGAACCGTTGCGTGGATCGTTGAAACGAACGGCCTCGGCGCAAAGAAATTACCCGCGCCAAAGAATGTGGATCGCCGCGAATTAATTGCCGGACATAGAGTCTCGATCCCGTCCTGTACGCGCTATCGCGGTCGAAAAGGTATGGACGCGTTTAAACCGCTATCGCGCGGCATCTTTTACCGATAATTTAAAAGCACGGCTCCGAAACACGAGCCACCGTCCACGCGAAGCTTTCGAAACGCAAAAGCCGGCTCCGCAGCCTTCTGGTAAAACGGTCACGAGTGACACGCGATCGCGAGAATCCGGCATCGACTCGCAGGGAGGATGAGTAGGTGAACGTGAAGCGTAAATTCTTGCCGCTGGAAGAATTGCGGGGTAAATAATCGATGTCTGGCCGTGGACGATCGGTGGCGGCGGGGCAGGGCAATCAGGAGGAGCGTACGGGTGGATAAAGTGAAACGGCGTGGTCGCGCGTTTAATTGGAGCTTCTGACGCGTTTCTGGCATTAAGTATGATGTTGCGTTGAGTTCAATTAAAATGGAAATCGGGGATGGCCGTGTCCTCGCGTCTTCGTCGCTCTCCAACGTGTGTGTAGCTTGGCCTCGTCCTTCTTCCCCCTGGTCGTCTCGAGTCCTCCACACACGTACGAAACAGCCGCGGCCGGTTGTTTTCGCTCGTACCGACTGATCCTTGGAGCCTCCTCCACCCTCTCCTCCTCTTTTCGTTGCGCTGGCCTGGCATGGCCGAGAGAGCCCCACATCGTCCTTGTTCCTTGTTCCTTGTTCCTCGTCCTGTTCCGTGGACGCTCCTCGTGCCGCGGACTCGGCGCATCGGAGCTCGGAGGGTACCATTCGTGTGTCCCGATCTGAAAATAGTTGGGTGCTCGTCGGGGCCCCTAATGAACCCGAGATTAGAAGTCAGCCCCGAGCTCGAACGGTAGATACCGGGCGCAATTAACACTGAAATATCATCGGTGTGGGTCCGTTAGGGACGCTACACGCTGGCCGTGTCTCTCAGCTGGGGCTTCTCTCGCGGAGGAGAAAGAGGGATCAGAGCCCGAGACAAGGGACCAAAGGACCGGCCAATTTTATGGACTCCTAAATTAGCCGATCCCTGCTCGCCGATTCGCGCCAGCTCGCCGAGCGTCAAGCTGCTCGTTACGCGCCGGAACGTCTCTCGTGCCTCGTGGAATCGGGCTTTCGGACAGCTGTCCATTTCTATCGGTGATTCATCTTTCTCACGCTGGCGATCTGACGGCCTCTTCTGTTCCGCGTTGGCAATCGGCGCCGAGCCAACTTTAATTAATTCGCCATGGGATAATAAGTGGTCGGAACTCGCGAGACGATCGGACGGTCGGCGGGTGCATTACCGTCCAAGAGCAAATAGCCGGCTTATCCTTCGAAATCGTTAGACGGGGACGCGTCTAATAGAGCGGCTGTGCTTGCCTCGGCCCGCTCCGGTTTAAGGTTGCTCCTGTTGCGCCGGTTGCCGCCGTGCGTGGTCGAGAGAGCAGACCGACTACCCGGTGGTAGAGGCTTAATAAGACATCGTGACTCGGCGTAACGTCAGGCCCTAAGTGATCGGTTAATTGTACATTAAACCGTACATAATAGAATTATCGACGAAGCAGCTGGAGAAAGAGAGAGAGAGAGAGAGTAGACAGACGGGAAGCACGAGACGAAATCGTTTCGTTTCGTTTCGTTTCGTTTCGTTTGATTTCGTTTGGAAGGTGAAGCTTGTACTACCGATCCCTCGCGTGGATCAGCCTCCATTTACAGTCCATCGCTCCGACTCGGAGAGTATACTTTGGACGCCTTTTTCTTCCTTGGATCGTTCCGAACTCGCGCCAGTGAGTTACGCAATCCGATGATTACCTTCCAGATTACCTTCCACTTCCTCGATAAAGTTGTTATTGATTTCGCGCTTCTCGTTTACGATCGCGCGGCCCGTAACGCGAATTTCTTCGCAATTAAGGAAGCGTGCAACGAATTTCGATAGCGTTGCATCGCTCCCAGCTACGCCAGATCGTGTCGCGCCCGACGAAGACGTAGAATCCGTGTGTATTCACTTCGGCTCCCTCCTCGGGCTGCTATTATTATCTCGGATCACGTCATTCCTTTCCGAGTTTCGTAAAATTCAATCTATTAATTGCCCGTTGATCTTCTCTATTAATTATCAGGGCTGGGTAATTAGTACGTACACGAGCGGGAGCGCAACGAACGCGACTCGTTTCTAAGGCGCCTCGCGAATCGTGAGCAGCCAATATTAATCTTATATTCCCGCGGTGGCTCAGTCTGGCAGTGCAGCAGTTTGATACCCAGTAACCTTAACGCAATCAGTCACGGCACGTTACGATGATTTCATTCGCGTCTAGCGCTATTAATTATCGCTCGAGTAGGCCGTAAGCTTCGTATAAACACGGATCTGGCACGTCGAAATAACTAATACTACTTGCGGCTAAAGAAGCTGGAGTAATTAATGAAGTGCTCTGCGATACCATTTTAGTCGAACGCGTACGACTGGTTCTGCGTAGAACGTAGCAGGTATGCATGTATGTATGTATGTATGTATGTACGCGGCATCGAGCTCGCCTCGTCGCCATTTAAATAACGAGAATCATCCTGCCTCTTACTACGTCCCATAGTCAGCAACGTTTACGCTCCTTCAACATTCCGGCGATTTTACCGCTGTTCCGTTTGTAAACGGTTAAAAATATCCGGCAGCGCGCAGATAGACAAGAAGGACAAGAAGGAGAAGGAGTTTGGCAGAATAGGCTGAAAGCCAAAAAGGTGGACACGCGAAGGATCGTGCGATCGAAGAGAATGGAGCCGAAGTTGAGGGGAAAAAATAAGAGAAGGTAGCAGCGGAGGCAGACAGGTTGCAAGGAAGAGATTGCACGATCGGTTCCCGGAGCTAAGCGCGTTAACCACGAAGAGCTCGTTGGGGAAATATGCGGCTGTTCCTCGGAACCCGTGCGAGAGATCCCGGGAGCACGTGCTTCTTCGGTTCGTTTATTAACCGTGGGTTAATTCGTCGTTTAGAAGCCGACCGGCGGTCGGTAGCTGGCGGTCAGCCGTTGCCGGTCGCTCGCATTATAAAGCGAAATGATCCCCCGATAGGGATTCATTAACCATCGTTAATTAAGACATTATCACTTCATAATGATCTCGGGACCGAGGTTTAATGAATGAATGAAACACGCCTCATAAATAATTAATCCGTCGATTACGCTCTAGCCAGCGAACGCGGCCGCGGGCCGCGGGCCGCGGGCCGCGTGCCTCGTCCAGGTTGGACGCGAAAACGACGGAGAACCGTCGCGATTTCACAAGGTAAATCATCCTCGAGGGCCCAGGGTAAAGCGCGCTCGCGCGATTCGAACGCGTCCACCTCGCAAGTAGAACGAGGACAATATTTCCTTGGGCGTCTCTTACTCTCGCCCCGCGATACCATGCCTGCATACTTCTAATTGGACGAGCCGCCGTTCAACGGCCGAGATCTCGCGATTTCGGCCCAGGGAATCTGACCCATAAAGCAAGAAAGCATGAAAGCATGAAAGCATGATGCATACTCGCTGAGCTAAGAACGAAAGTGCAGCTGACCTGTAACGCCGCAAACAGCCGACGCGACGCAAACACCCCCACGGGATTACCAAGTGCACCGATGCCGGCCGCGAACTAGAACCATCGATTCTTGGTCTTTCCCTCTTTCTTTTCCATTTGTCCCTTCCGAGAAATTCATTATTGGCGGCGCTTGTATCTCGATGCGCAATTTGCACGTGACGCGGTCACGTAACGTGGCTTGGCGCGAGCGCACGCGCGGGAAGCACTTTATTTATGGTCCTCTTCGGCCGTTCGTTAATCAAACGGTCGCAACGGAATCGTTGCATGTACGACTTGCCGGCGCTACTGTGTTTTCAATTGATCTCTCGCGTGTAACTTAAATCGTACGGACGCGATCGTCATTTATCACTTCGGCTATCCAGCGATTATTTTATTATCTCTGTGGATCGTTCTGCTCAGCAAATTGACCGCGAAATTACACGGCACTGGCAGTTTCGGGCCTCGCTTCGAGTGGCCAGCAACCGCCGCTCGCACGGCCACGGTGCCAGCACGATTTTGCGCGCAAACGAGCCGGTCTTCCGCGAGGTCGGCACTGTCAACTGTCCGTTGACACTTGCCCCGGAGCCGGTGTGCCTTAATTCAAAACGCGTATCGCGAAAAGTCACCAACACGTACCTATCTACATTGGCTTCCTACGTCGTACCTGTTCCTCCTTATTCCCCTCTTTCTACCCCTTCGCCTCGCGGGCCTGCCAGAGCACCGCTTAGTTACGTCTAGATATACCGGAAAATCCGGTATGTGACACGACCTGCCCTCCCCGTTTCGTAAAGCGTCTTTTTTCGTCCTGCTCGTCCTTTCAACCGCGAGAAACGCCAACGTAACTGAACCAGTTTCACGGTGTAACGTATTGCCGCGAGGGAGATCGCGTCGTATCGCACCGCGTTCCTCGCGCGTAACGCGGCCTCTAGCCCCGCGAAACGACACGCGCAACCCCGATCAGAACCTCGAAAGTTTATCGGTTGGCACGTGCCTGACCCCCTCGAGCCTCGATCCGATTCAGCCTGTAGGAGAGACACCGAATAATTTTCCGTTTAATTTGGCTCGGACAGACGGCCAAGAAAATATCGCCAATGCGGTAAACACGGGGGCAAAAAGGGACATTGTAGATTCGACCGGAATGATCGATCACGAAAAGAGCGATCCAAGAAATAGCCTCTTTTTGGTCAATGAATGAAAATGATACCTTAATCACAACGAAGTTTCAAGTTGAGGTGAAAATTAGTTTCTGAGGTATGGGAGGTCAAAGAATTGAAAATTCATTGACGCAACAGCCGATACGCTTCGATGTACGGACTTTTACGTTTTATGTCAGTCGAATAATTTAAAGAATTGTTGCCAAGGGTTTTGCTGACTGCTAACAACGAATTTCAACTTAGATTTTCAAAATTCATAATGACCGATTTAATATAGCGAATCTATGTGAAAACATATTCTAATTTTCATAAAAGCCGTGTATTCTGATTGATGGAATGTCAATATACATGTTTACTTACGCCCGTGGTCGCTGAGTGACTCTGCATTAGCGACATTCAGCAGAATCCCTGGGAACAATTTTTTAATTATCGGACTCACATAAAAGTCCACACGGACTGGTGCTTTAATGAATTTTCACTGCTTTGACCTCCCATATCTGAAAAACTAATTGTTACCTCAGCTTGAATTAAAGCAGGCCTCATTTTTGGGTCAGTCTTTGCCTGGTTGACTTTAGATCGTTCCGCTGATCCCCTGGACTTTTCTCTCTCCCCTTTCTTTCCCCGGGGTTTTTTGCTTTCGTGGTGCAACGCGACACAGGTTACGCTTGTCTCGAGACGCGATTACCATACGATCTGCATATCCCTTCGCCACCTCCTCTCGTCAACTACTTCCCGTAGCTGTAAATAGTCTCCGGCCGCATTGCCGATCGGAACGTAAAATTCCCGCGCCAACTCTACGCTGCATTTAAATATGTAACGCGACCACGGCTCTCCAGAGCGTTTCAGAGACCGTGACGGCGTTGGCGAGCTCGCGTCCCGCGATACCCTACTGAATGGCAGTTTGGTGCACAATGGACGATGGCGTTTAACCGAGACCCAACCATTACCGATGGGAAAGGGATAAATAAAAACTCGTGATTATTTAACGACGCGCTAATGATATTCCGAACGGTGCCGTAATAGCCAGTTGCGGGTTAGCGATATTCGATGCTCTCGAGCGGTGCAATTACGTAGCTGCCGTCGTTGCGTCTAATGGTAGCAATCATATCGAGGGATACAGGCCTCTGGAGTAAAAGATACGTATTAGCAGCATAATAATCTATAACTTGTCCGTGTTTGGACCTCGAAATTGCGCCTATAGGTACTACTCGCGTGCAACGATATCGCTAGACGATCCCGCGTTACCTGTCCCCAGATGCTTATAAAACAATTTCGTACATCTTCCCATCGACGGAGCCACTGGATCTCGCACCCTCCTCAAATGTCCACGAGTTCTTCGGCTCCACACTAGTGGCTGACGATATGCCCTCGGTTTACCGCTCGTATCTCGATTGTACGGCAAAGTGAACGGTGTAGCTTGGTATTTAAGCGCGTGCACAGGCGCGATTGGTGTGTTACCGGTGAACACAGGTGTCCGAGGGCCTGTGCGTTCGCGTGTACGCGTGCACGCGTGCCACGCGAAGCACGCCCAACGCTCGCTTCGTCACCGAGGTCTCCTTCGAGCTGAACTCGTTCCGAAGCGATGAAAAAAAAAAGTGTCGCTTAAATTTATGCACTATTTTGTGCGTTCTGGTCAAAGGTCCCCCGGGTACAAAATGCAGAGTACACGCATTAGCCAGACCGGTCGTGATAATTCGCTACTCGTTTCGATCGTAATCGCCTTATCCTTTCTTCTTTTTCTCTCTCTAACCGCGTGTCTACTCGCGTACTCCGTTTCTGTGACCTGAATAGTATTGTACATAATTCGTTCGATTTAGCGTGGAATAGGCGTTGCAGTTTCTCAACCGGCTCGCGATACGCAAGGCGCGTGTAACACTCGACGACGCACGATCTTTTTATACCTGGACGCTGGCCTTGGTGCCGTCTACCCTTCGATCTGATTCACCGTACCGTTACCACCTGATCTTAAACGCGCCTGGCCCAATTCCGAGGGAAAAATTGCAGGTTAAATAGCGCATTATCGCACCTGCTCGAATATTGTCTATCTGCGTCATCATCTTCCCTTCCTTGCCTGTCTTTGCTCGCCGCTGTCGGCTAATTAGCCCCCGTCCAGAAATATGTATCGGACACGCATGGTCCGTTACCGCTTTGCCACGTTACACTGGTTACACGGTTGCGCGCTCGTGCCTTCGCTGCTTGCTACTTGGCTGCACCTTGCACCTGGTAGCGAGATGTTGAACTTTAATCTCGGCGTCGTAGCAAGCGAATCCATCGAGGCGGAGATAGGAGAGATCGATCCTATTCCCCCGAAATCGTGGAGAGTCGGGTACCTGGGACGTGTAGCCAATAATTCTTGTCACCGCCACCTGTTCCTAGAGAATTAAGCAAACCTGGATATCGGGCTTGTCCGTCGACGTCGCTGGACCAATCAGGGTCAGCGAGATCGACTTTCTTGAGAGATTTACTGCCGCCGGTAAGATTCCACTAATTTTACGCTCCCGTTGGTCGAAAAGTTGGCTCGTTCCGAGCGATCGTCGAACGGGAGTCAGAATCCGGGCGAGCTCCGGAGACCTCGCGAGCTTCCTCCGCTGAAATCGTAAAACTTCTCGCCTCGATCCGCTCGGAGCGAGCCACCGAATTTCCAACTAGAAACCATTTATCAATTGGGAGGGGAGGGAGGCGGGAGTTTCTCAAAGTGTTCCCTAAAACCTCGAAAACAGACGTTGATGCGATTTTCGCCTGGTAGCGAGGACCCATGCTCTAGTTGGGTGGTTCCGAAGACTTCCCGTGCGCTAATTCGAAAGAAATTTGGGAAGCGACAGAATCCAGCGATTGTAATTACCCTTTTCCCGCGGAGGTTGCGACTGAATGGCTCAACTACGACACCGCTGCTGGCAGTTGAACGCCCCACACGGCAATCCAGTCAAGTTAGTCAGTCATTCAGTCAGTCGGTCGGGCGTGTACGGTCTCGTACAAAGAGTTTTACCGTGGTTGGAACGAGCCAAGAGGCAGTCGTCAAGGATGGCCGGCATCCATACGAGCTACGCAGCTCGTGTCGCAACTTCCATCCGACTACATCATCGGTGTGCACACCTCGTACCTTAAAGAAGCATCTGGCGCGCTCCACGCCTCTCGATTTTTACCAGTCGGCGCCAACGTTTCTTCTCCAACTCGGCTCGATCGCGGAACAGATAGACTCTTAGCTACGGATATTTTGTTGCAAACGGGACGACGGGCAAAACCGGCGCCGCGATCCTCTTGACGAAGGCTCCCACGAAAGCTTCTTCCTCTTGCGACGTGCGTGAGTAGTCAAGGATGTCCAGCGCTGTGCAAGCTGCCGCTCCGTGTCGCAATGTTCACTCGTCGACGTCATCGGTGTCCAAGAGAGGCACCTTAACGAGCGCTCGTTCGACACCGCTCGAGCATACAGCGAAACTCGTATTTCACGCGCTCGAGATCGCGTAAATGGGCATCGCGAGAGCTCGAGAGCCCACGGAACGAAAAATCGGACGGAAAAATCGTGACTGTTGTCTACTCGGGTTGGTAATCGTGGCACAATCGGCCGTGCGGTTTTCGTGGCACTCGTTGCCCAAGGATCACGGGGCATTCATCGGTTCGCTACTCATCGTGGGGCCAGAACGATGTGAAATCACGCGAAACACGAGGAGGAAGAAGAGCCGAGGGCACCTTGGAATTCAAGCTTACGAAACGTTGATGAGGAAACGTGCCAGGGACGAAGGAGCGAAGGAGCGAAGGGAAAGACTCCGAAGATCGGAATCCGCCGCAGACTAGAGGGAACGAATGCTTGGAAGGCCGACGACATTTCGAGGTGTCGTTACATCATCGACAGAACCAGATCTTCGTAGACTGTAGACGATCGAGAAAATCAGCCGCCCCGAATTTCGCTCCTTTTCTCGGCTCGCCGCGCTTTCGAAATCAAACAGGGGATGACACAAAGGCGTTTCCTGGCGTCTCAGCAACGTCTCGCCTTCGGAGCCATTCATTAGAGGGCTCGACTGGCCGGCGCGAAGAAGAGCGAGTGTACGCCGATTACGAATGCATTGGATAATAACGCAGTGTGGCATCTGCTATAAATGGATCCCGAAACGACTCGTAGCACCGTGTGCACCGCGGCGGCGATCGTCCTCGCGAAAATCGCCCCGCTAATTAGAACCGGTAGCTCGACGCGATGGGACGGGCACGCGTTACGTGGACTATAATCTTAATTTGCGACTCGATTCCCCATGGTTAATGAGAATTTCGCGCGTTAACCTGTCTAACGTGGCTGTTTCGATCGTTGACCGTTAGCTAGGTGTTGCATGCTTCGCGGGAAACGTAGAAGGATCGAAGGGCTATAAAGGAATCGATGGAAGGAGGAGACGAAACGGAGGATAGAGACAACGAGGATGCTCGGACGGATCCGTGGCGGCGGCGCGGCGTGTCCAACGTTCTCGAGATAGTAGCTGTCGATCGTACGTGGAAACCGTCGCCTCGGGGACGGACAGCCTACTTGTATGCAGAATTGCGTCGTACATTGTGTTTGTTTTATTAATGCCGCCCGACCTTGTGGCATTGGTGCGCTCGCACGCACGCCGCGCACACCTACGCGAATACCTGGGCCACCCTTTCCTCCATCGGACGAGTTCCTTTAAACCGACCGATCGGCATATGATTAGGGGAAATTGATACGGAGGAATCCGGAATCGGCGCGGCTAGGCCTCGCGAGTCACTCGAACGGCGTTCGGAGCGCACGACTGTACGATAGCGGGAACGTGGAGCTGTATAACGAAAGTAGCGAGAAAAAGAAGCCCGTCGTTGCCGATACATAGGCCTCGAGCCTCGAGGAAGGTCTCCAGAGGTCCCACCGTTCTAAGACCAGTTCTGTCACGGAGCCGCTCCCAACTCTTAACAGCTCCGGCCGAAAGCCTGGCCACGAACCAGTGTCGCCTGGCTTCCGTTTACCTCCACTTTATCTCGATCTACGACGATCGCCGATCGAAAATTCAGGTTTCATTTTTCTCCTTCTTTTTCTTCCCTCTCCCGCTCCGTCGCTGCCCGTACCGGTTTTAGACACTCCGATACCTTTGAATCTTTGACTCTCGCCTCTTTTTCCCCCCATATTTTTCCGGCTTTCTGGGTCCGCGCCGGAATAATATGTAGTTCACCTTCCGCTGGACTAAAAGCGACATTATATTGCGACGCGACCACCGAGCTTCCTCCGTTGCGTGCCGTCCAACGCAACGCGATTTCCGTCGGCCCGGGCTTTACTCTATTCTATCCTAGCGCGGCTCATATGCATATTCGACATAGCGAGACCAACCACACGCTCCACCCTCTAGAAAAGCTAGTCAGTTTCATCGGTATCGGGCGCAACTATCGACAACTTCGCTGGATCGAAGTAACCCCTACGTAGAGAGAGACCGGCCTTGAGCTCCACTTTGCTGCGTCGTGGTAGACGAAACGCCTTAGGTACGTTTAAGCCCCGTTATCTCGATCGTGGCTCGATCGTCCAGCTACTGCCTACTCTCATCCGTACGAGCACTACGAGCCTTGAGGTCGTGCCAGCCGACGATAATTTACGCCCTGATACGGCATCCGACCGAGAAAACGGCACCAGTACCTTATAGCCTCGTGACGCTCCGTCACTCCCCGGAAACCCTTGATTCTTTCGCCTTAATTTCAGCTCATCGCGTTTGCGCCCTTTCTTCTCCGTGCAATCAAGCCCGGCTCGTGGAACATTTTCAAGCGTATAAAATCGCCTCGTCGCGGCACGGACTGCTGGAATTCGCTAAAAAGACACCGATCGCCGTTCGGAACGGCAAAAGGAAAACGAGCGGGCAACAGGAAAAAAGCTAAGGTTGTTTGTACGCGTGTGATACAAGCAGTGCCGTACCTGTCCTCTCCCGTGTACTGCTACACGAACGCGCATCGTTCGAGCACACAGGACCGTGTACACGCGTTTGTACATGTGGTATCGCATGTATATAGTATATATATATATATAAATGGTCTAGAGCCGCGATCCCGCTCGCCTTCGTCACCGCGGAATTACGCAATAAGTAGAAGTCGTTTGGTTGGCTTGGACTGCTCGTTGGACGTTTCCACGGAGCTCGGCCGACTGGCGATTCGCGATTAATACCCGCGCAGTAACCACAGATTCGTTACCGGAGGTTACCGCGACGCAAATGGTCTGGCCAGCGCGATCGGAAATCACTCGCCAGCCGCAATTTGCAACCGCGATGCTCTTCCCTCGGCTAATTCCCTCGTTACTTACCACCGAGGAACGCTCGACGCTGATTTACCGCTTCGCGCGCATCTCGCCGCTGCTTTCGCGGCTGTCGAGCGTCGATTTTTATGGGTCGAAACGAAACTCGAGTAACCTCCGCCACGCGCGCGACAATCTAGAAGTAGTGGAGTGTCGAATGGAAAGCTTGGAATGTGGTCGAAGCGAACTTTGAAGTTGAAGTAAAATTGGCTGCTGGCTGCTGCAAGTAGGTCCGACGACGCTACCAGGCGACCTTTCGGGGAACGGCGATCATCGGCGAGATTTCGAGACAGGCCCGTTCTTCCAAAAGCAAAGTGTCATAAATTGAACTTTCCCCCGCAGCTCGCCCGTAGGTGACCTCGTTGGACGCGACGCGCCTCGTTCTCCGCAGGTCGAGCGGAGGCGTCGCGACGAGGCACGCGTATACATACGTCTGTTGGCAGAGATACAGTGAAGTCGTAAAATGAGCCTGGCATTAATTCGGGCGTCGAGACAAGCCGCTTAAACACGCTTAAAGCCGTACGTTCGGCAGCTAGAGCGAGCGCGAGACGGTTTACGGCGTGCCACTTTAACGAAGATGTACATACTGTGCATCCATCAATGGGACTAACGGGAATAGAACGAGAGGTGCGAGAACCGAGACATCCACTGCTTACGACCCCGCCCGAACTTGGCGTGTTTATTCCCACGTTTTTTTTTCTAGCCGATTGTCCCGGCGCCCGAGGCTTGTTTACGTTGTCGTCCCACCGAGCTGACCTACTTCTCGAATTTCGCTGACCATGCATGTAGTGCAGGTGGACGCAAAATAGGGGACTGGGTCAGCTCATCCAGGCGTTAAAGTAAACACGCCTAGGGCACCGAGACAAGGACGTCGTAAGAAAAAAAAACGTGGGAAAATAAAGAGACGAGCCGAGTCGAATCGAGTCGAGCCTCGCTTGGGGGTCGCAAGGGCCCGCGCGCATCGCGCTTCCATTCATCGCATTCAACAGCGCACGAAGAAACAACGAAACTGGACGCGGCCGTAGACGGTGCTCGCTGCTCGGTCTTTCTGTCTCAATCACTGGCGCCATTTAGTTGGCGAATTGCGAGTAATTAATTGCAGCTAGAGTTATAGTTGGATGGGGGTCATAGATAAGCATAATTCCGTGGAGGTTTCACGTTTCTTCTGGCTTTCTCGAATGGGCGAACGTTGTTCGCGGAGATTGCGCCAGTCGAAAACGACCACTCCCGCCTTGTTGGAGATCCTAGAGTTTTTTTAGCGAATTCGAAATTTATGCTGCCTCTGGGCGACGACACCTTTGAGAGTGAAACCGAGCGGTGGATCGTCTCTGTAGTAACGGTCGTCATTTGATCGACGGCTCGGTTCCACGGAGGAAATTGGCCATCCTTTTCCCCCCGGACACGATGCACTGTAATTGATGCGAACTTGAGGCAAGGACGCGCGAATCGCAGCTAACGAGACGCGACGCTCACGCGTCGCGATTTCGCAACGCTTAACCTCTAAGATGGAATGCGTTTAACGCTCGACGCCTACGGGACAGCCTGTACGGGGTGTACAGGCTGTACAACCGCGCGAGAAGCCTTGAGGAAGAGCGTTACAACACGATCCTTTGAATCTCGGCTGGCTGCCACATTTTAAAGCCAGCGTATCTCGAGAAAAATTCTTTCCCCGTCCGTGACGAGCGTTACCGCGAGCCCCTACAGTCGGACCGAGTCGAGGAGAGATAGCGCCGCTTCTCTGCCATCGCGGAACGAAACGAGCCTGTTTCTCGGATATCTCGGAGGAAAGCGAGCAGCGTCGATTTAGTCCTTCGAGATCCGTTGGATGTTGAAGTTGAAGCCACGTTACAGTCGCTGCTCCATATGGGCTGATTGGAAATTACGGGACGCCGCGCCGCTCGATCGCCGATCGTTATCTTAATCCCCTTAATTGCAAGACGGCCGGTGAACAGCTACGCGCTCGGTGAAACGCGGACTCGCTCGCCGAGAGGAGGAAGCCGTCCTTCCCGTTTCCTTTGATTGGCCGGAAAGCTGGGAAAAGCAGCGGCCACGAAGCCGAACGGAGATTCGCGTCCACCCCCGGCGGGGATCGCCTTAGAACGGATCTGGAAGAGTCATGGTAGCCGATAGTCGGCAGGAGGAACCCGATAAAGGGTGGTTGGCGGATATAATAGATGTGCGGCGGGTCCTCGCAGTCGAAACGTCGATGGGCTCGAACTGGGCCCTGGGCTCTGGGCCGGGGCTCGCGGCGGGGGTGAGCGGGCAAAAGGGGGCTTATCCGAAGGTATCGGGCCCTAGTTAAGCGGCCGGTGGAGCACTAGATCAACGACAACTTTCGGCTTTTTGGCTTTCATGTGTCCGATTGGGGGCCCCCATCGGGGGCTTATAAGAGGCCGCGGTTACGAGCCGACGAAGCCTCTCCCCCCTAACAAATAGAAGACGCACGCACGATCGCTTCTCTCTTCTCCCCCGGTCTGGTCTCGTCTTGTCTCGTTTCGCCTCGTCTCGCGATGCTTCTCCTTTTCGTTGCGCTAGGGCCCGCTACGGCTCTCCCCTTTTCTCTCCTTTCCTCCTTTTCCTCTCGGACCGTTCCCGAAATTCGTTTCCCTCCCCCTTGCGAGGCGGCGCGGCAGCCAGGATCGAAGAGGAGAAAATCGAGCAAAGGCCGAGCCGCTGGAGCCACCAGCCCTTCTTTCTCCCCCGTACGGGCCACCGTCACCAAGATAAAACGGCGCGGAAGGAATTTGGCGGAGGGCTGTAAATATTATAAAGTGACGCTACGCAGAATGCGGGAGCTCAAAGGTGCGCCTCGGGAGGAGAGGACAATGCGAGCAAGCGACGGGGGCCCCCCTCCGACGTGAATTACGTCCCGGAGAAATAACTCGCGCCACCGTTCGCGATGGGGAGTCCTTGGAACACCCTCGTTCCTATCCTCTCTTCCATCCTTTCCTCTTTAGCCGTCCTCCGAATCGACGCGACGAGTCGCAGGCGTTTTCTCCACGACGGAGCAGCGTTTCGTAATCGGCGCAACGCCATGAAAACAACGGTACACGCCGAAGAGGATCGAACGTAGGCTCGAAAGCACCGGTGTTGCTTGGTTATACAAGGTTAGCGTCTCGAATACTAGGAAACACGGCGTTCTCTCCGCCGAGAGAGAAAGGCCGGCAGACGGAGAGAGAACGACAGAATCGTTGAGACACGGAGAGCCGGAGAGAAGCGTGGACCGAGGCTGATGCACGCGTGCTGCCTCGTGGATATGGCAGACCGACCATAACTTATTCACGCGTATGGCTATGGTACCTGACACGTAACAGTGTTCCGAGGTCGAGGGCCTCTCTCTCTCCTCTGCTCGTCGTGGCGACGCGACGCGTAGAAACGCAGCGCAGAGATCCCTTCGAACCACCAACCTACGATATACCTTACGTCTGCACACGGTGCCGACGACAGCCGAGACACCGAAGACACCGACGATCAACCAGCTATTATCCGTGTCTCGTGGTTGGAAGTGAAAGGTACGATAGTTCCGTTCCTCCGCGTGAAATCGTAGTCCTCCGATAATCTTTACGCCGTTCGAATAATAAGCTCGGTAAACCGCTGTTACTCACGGCGCTGACAATATCGCGACTTAACCTTTGGCTACTTTACTGCCTGATTGCGTACCGTGACGCGAGTCGAGAGAACGGTATTGAATGGCATACCAAGCCGCCAACCAGACGGAAAGAATGAAAATGTGTATTACAGTATCAATGAATACCTACTTGCACCCAGACCGATCCGGCAAGATGGCGAGAACGAGGCGATTCGTCGGTGACGAACAAATCGGCGGCGTGGAACGTTCATGCGGGGCTCGGAAAGAAGTAGATCCAGCCCTGTCGAAGAAGACGCGTCCGAAGGGAGATCGGTCAAGGGTAAAAGCGAAGCGAGGGTCTGCCGGCCCGTGGGCCCCCGCGGGGCACGTTTAGCTCGTAGCACGCTGAAACGGGCCCGAAGGAGTAGGTGCGGACCTCTGAAGGTGCACCGCACCAAAGGGTAGGATGTGCCGCGTGCAGGCAAAAAAAGGAAATTAAACGAGTCGGCTTTTAACATTGCCGAGGATAGCTGGACGCGCGGCGCGGCGCGGCGCGGCGCGGCGTGCCACGAACCACGGGGTAAATCGAGCCGTTTGCTTCGAACTTTAGTGAAAATTACAGGGTTTTGGGGTGCGATCGCGTTCGTGCCACGGAAGGCTCGTGCGCCGGCTCGGAATCAATCAGAACGTTGTTTGATGTCGATTCACTCTGCGATGCCCAGACACTCGAGACTCGAACTTGGACGAATTGGAAAATCGTTTGAAAGAAAGTGCAAATATCCTGCCCCCTTGCGATCGGTAAGAATCTTGACGCCCGCAAACGCTTTCGCTAAAGGAGGACTCGGTCCGCGCACAGTAGGAGGTACGACCGGGGCCGAGAAGCGATGATGCTTGTCGTACAGACCACAAAACCGCAACCACCGTAAACGCAAGCACGCGCCTCGTGAAACCACGTGGAAATTCCAGCTCGCCTCTCCTCTTGGCAAACGACGACTCCCATTGGATCGCGGCTACCTACTGGCTTCGTTACACATTTTAACGCTGCGATTTCGACATCCATGTGTTCGGCGAAACTTTTGTCTGCGACGGAATCCGACGCCACGAGCACCGGAAAATCAGCAGATCTCGGAGCGAGCCGATTAAAAGATCGAGTCTGCGACTGTCCGTGCTTGGAAAACGCGAACGTTATCGAGGATGGTCCTAACAGCGTTGAAACTTATCGGGGCTGTATCTCCGACTATCGCTCTCGCTTTCGAAAGCAAGGGAAGCGACCCAGAAGTAAAATCGAAGATCCGAAATCGAGCTAGTCTTCTAGGAGGGTTCTCTGGAGATTTTTTATTATCTTTCTTTCTGGAATGGGGAGCGGAGAAGGAAGGGGAGAGGGGTTGGAGGGCGAAGAGGAAAGAGGGAAGAGGGAAGACAGGTGATGCTGGGCCCGAGGCTGGGCACGGGGAGGAGAACGCAGACGCACGTTTTACGCATCCTACTCAGCCACGCACGCACACAGCCCCAGAACGCAGGAGGCACACGAGGCGCACACGATTCGAACACACAGCCGAAGAAGGCATTTTAACACACGGCATTCCTGTTGTCGGGCCCCGGGATGGTTCAGCTGGCAACGTGGCTGGTGTTAAGTCTGCTTCACAAGAGCCGGTGCCTCGTGGCGAGTGGCGACCAAGCGATATCGTTGCGGAGAATTCGATCCAACGCGATATTTGCATCGGACTTTACACGGTTAACGGAATGCCTCCGAGTCGGAATGTCTTCGGTCAGCCCTGATCAACGCGCCTGCGGACGGTCTCGCGGAACATTTGGGGGATGAATCGCGTAATCTCTTAGGAAATCGACGATGCTATCTACTCGGCCCAATTTTCGCGGGCTCGGGTCGAATAGCTAGCCCCAAAAAATCGAATGGTTCGGCAACGCCTCGCGTAGTAGAAACAGCGCGGAACGCGTCGTCGTCGGCGGCGGCAAACACAATACCCGCGCATTTACATGTGCATACAAACAACGCGCCGGGAATTATACTTACGGGAATGCAGGTTGTACAACGCAGACACGAGCAGGGTGAGCGAGAGCGGGAGCAGGAGCGTGAGCGTGAGCTTGACGGGGGGTGAAGGAGACGGAAAAGGTGTAGGTGAAGGAGGCGGAGGAGGAGCGAGGACTCGGTATGGGAGGGCCCGTTGCCGCAGCCTGACAAATACACAATAATATACATGCTCGACCTGTATCTCGCCTCGTACCTTTCGCTTCCAATGGACGATTCTGCATCGACGAAAGTGGATGCCGTATAACTACTCGCGATTACGTGACAAGTGGTCTACCACCTCGGGGGCTTGGGAACGGAACACGAGGAGCCGGTTGCATTTAAAGGTCAGAAATCTACCGGTAAATCATCGCGGAGCCAACTTTTACCGAAATGTCGATGGTGTCGTTTCAGCCCTGGCAAACACGCGAATATGCTTTTTTCGCTGCCGCGAATGACGAATAAATTAGCACCTCGTTTATGCAACTTTTTGCACGTAGATTCGGCGAGGATTTCGAGTTCTGGTCGAGGCCAGAGAGCCAGCCGAAAGTCGAACGGAGCTCCGCGAACCTCCGGGATTGGGTATCGGTCTATCAAAGGGCCGTTCGGTCGCAATCGGCGGTCGATATAATTGTGCTCGGTATCCGAGCGCGTCGGGACATTGCGTGAATAATGAAGATTACAAGCAGTAGGGACGTCCCTCCCATATCAAACTCATTAACCGGCGGGACCTTCAGCGATCGGCCTACACGCGTACGCGTGCACGTACGCACGCACGCGTTACGCGAATGCGTGCAGCCTCGCCACGGAGACTTGGGATCAATTACTCTATCGCTATTGAATAATAATACAATGTGAAACCGCCGGCCGGATCGCTGGGGATCGACGTGTGCGTGCATACGTTTTACATATCCACGTAAGTTCCCCCTCCGTCCAATTTTTCTCCCTCCTCCTTGAATCTCTTCTCCGGTTCGCTCTATCCCGCCGCGCAACGCCGCGGTACACTGGGCCCTCTTTCTCCTTCTTTTGGTCCGGCAACCGCTCAGCCTGGTCGCGTTACAGCGTAGGTATAAAGTTGCCATCGCGCGTTCGTCCGTGTTCATTCATAGGGGTCCGGTGAATGGCGTGTCGGTAAGCGTATAGTAAACGCATGGTGTGTATACGTCCGCGACCCCGCCGCCTCCCTTCCATTCCTTCGGAATTTCCTCTTTTTCTTCGGCCGCTTAACCGCTTGCCCGCGGTACGAAGGGCTTATCTCGACTCCTTATGCTCCGAGACTCTGAGCGGGTGATGATCGCTCACTGAGTCATTACCTGCCGCTTCTTTTTCGGGAACGCGAGCGAGACGGCGCTCCTTTCCACGACAGAACTTCAGAGATCCCAGGGAGGGCCTCACAATGGCCGATTCAACACGGTGGGCGATATATTAAAAAAAGCACCCACTACACAGACATTTATATTTCTTTTTTCGTGAATTTTCAAAATCTATGTTGAAATTCTTTGTTAGCAGTCAGCAAAACCCCTGGAAATAATTGTTTAAATTATCGGACTGACATAGAAGTTCGTACATCGAAGCGTATGGGTTGACGCGTTAATATCTGAGAAAATTTGTTTTGATTCATGTCTCATCATAAGGTATCATTTGGCCCAAAATTCAGTTGCAAAATCGTGGGCCCAAAAAGAGGCTAAAAAAGTCTCCATTTGTGGGTCACCCTTTGCAGGGTGAAATTTTCCTCTTGGCACTTTTTTTCGGTCGACCTTCTTCTTAGTGAACGCATGTAGGTTCCGTAACGCTGCCTGTTACGCAGTACCTTTTTTGCCCGACTTGGATTCGCGATCGGGCAGGCGAGCGAGCGAGCAAATCCACGGAATGCTCGACAAGCTCGCGTCGTCGCTGACGTCATCGTCAACAAGGCCGTTTCGCGTGCAAAAAGTGAACCTTGCCCACGAACCACTCAACCTCGAGCGACACCGGTGCTCCTACACCACCATTCGTATTGCAGTCATGTAAATTTCGTGCGCGGGGGAAAAAAGCTACGCGTCGCGGATCGCTCGCGCAGAATACATATGCACCGGGACGGTATCCTTGCGGCCAACCGTCCGCGCATGGGACTCGGTGCAGCGTCGTTTAATCGACTTCCCTTCGGGAACTCTCGCGAGCGGGTTAAAACGCGAAGGCAGGAGAAGAGGCGGCCGTTGCGTGCCGGCAACGAGCTATCGAAAATCCATCGGACACGGTGTTCCTTGCCAGACGACTTTCGGAAAGGTCAGACGGCTGGGTTTTCGCTAACCGTTTTAGCCACAGATTTGAAGCCGCGGGCCCGACCGGTTCATTAGAGATATCTCCACCCTGGTTCCACCGTCTTCTTCCCTCTGAGAATCTGTTCGCCATGCGAAACGGAGAAGGTCGCCGGAGCGGCTCACCCCTTGCGGCGGACTCTGCGGCGGACTCTGCGGCGCGGCGCGTGCCCGATCACGCGACGAACGAAAGAGAGCGTGGACTCGAGGCGTTACTACCAGAAATGATGATGTTTCGCCGCAGATAATTGCAGCCCATTAAAGTTTCTTGCTCGTTCCTGGTAACGCTTCATCGATTCTGCCTAGATCCCAGGCCTTTGCTGAAAAGACCGGAACGAAAGCTAGCACGGCATGGATCTGTAACGGGAGTATGGTTATTATTGGCATTATCGGTTTAATCGAAGCGTAGACCCATTGCTAAGAAGCGAGAAGGGACGTCGGACACGACGCGCAGTCGGTAAGGCACCGAGCAGACGCGACGCCGACGGTTAACTCGAAGGGGCCCACCCCATGGGTGCCTGCTGGGCCCGTTTTCGCGAGAAACCCTTTACCGGCAGAGGCAGATGGAGCGGGAAGATGAACGGGGATGCTGTCGCCTTTCCTCGAACCCTTCTCTACCCGTCTCGTGGCTGCCGATCTTGCAGGCCACCCGAAAAAAGCTTGCTCCAGTTCCCTGGCTCGTAGATGTCGCCGTTACATATCCCTGAAAATCAGCCCGTGAAATCGGTCGGCAGGACAGGTGATGCTCTAACAGTGGGTCAAGGCCTCGAGACTGTACTCGAGCGGTTCGAGTTGGAGCGTACAAGTTGCCAGTTTGGCCCACGGACCGCGTGTCAGGTTCGAACGTAAAAGTGGCTCGCGAGGGAGGGAAGCAAGAAGCCCTCTGTTTCTGTCGGCTATCTCTGATGCAACCGAGCCTGACCCAGTCTCGTTTTCAGGCCTCGGCGCAACGCACGCCCGCGCTGACCTCGCCCTTGCAAAGTAGAAACACCATAATAAAACTCGTCGTAAGACAGTGGGACCTCGCCTCCTCAGATTACCCAGATAACTTTAGCGTGGTCGTGGCTAACCGCCCGTCATTCATCAACCCCCACGATCAGACTCTCTGTCCTCCTATCTCTCTATCTCTCTCCCTTTCGCTGCCCTGTTGCCTGGACGCGTTTCTTCCTCGGCAAGCGCCAGTCTGTTGCTTTCCGCTCGGAACCGCGCGGTATCTCTTTCGGGCTCTCGTGACTACCTTCGAGCACGATGTACACGCACGTACGTAGCGCAGATAACGGGCCGACCGAGATAATTCTTCTTCCACCGCGGCATGAATGAACCCGCCCGCCTGTCCCTCCCCCGGTTACGGGATCCGTGCGAGGATCGATAAGAGCCGAACACGAAGGACGATCTCCCGAGATAATCGAGCCGACAGGCGTCGAAACATCGTTGCCGAGGCTCCACGATTCCACGTCTTCTTTATGCGCCCGAAGTAGCGGCTAGCACACACGCTCGCTTTCACGAGCCATTCGGTAGGTGTCGAGCGTGAATTTCGGTTGGACCGGGTGAGCTCCCGCGGCTTTTCGATCGCGGGAGAAAAAGAGGCCCCACGGAGGCGCAGCGAGAGAAAGGCAGGCCAACACCCCCCCGACCAATTACCTCCAATATTGTGACGGGGATTAGCGTCACGGCGCTCCGGGATTTGCATCGTATTTGCATAATTTTGGTTGCATCTCGCGCCTCGTAATCTTTGGGGCAACGGTGACATCACCGGTCCCACCTGAACGCCGCGTAAAGTTCGCGGAACGGCAGGACGCGACGTTCGACCGCAATTTCCTTGTTCGCGGCGCCGCGCAATCCCGCGTTCCTCCGTTTTTCGTCGTTGCGTCAGCGAAAAAAGAAGAGGAAAAATCTTGATTTACGAGATTCGCCGCAGTTCTCGCCGACGAACGCAGACGTGCACCAGGATTTTATCGGTTCGCGTCGTCACACCGGTGCCGGCACACTGTGGTGCCTGTCCTCGGAGATTCGTAGAACCGCGCCGGTCGAAAAAGCCAAAAAATCATTCCCGCAAATTCATTCGCCACACGCATCGTGCTAAATGAATCACGAAGGAATACTGGACGGTTATTGCGTGGTTGCGTGGACCAAGTTGTATCTGGCGGACGGAACGGACGAAAAGTGGAGTCAGTCGCCTAGCCAGTCAGAAAACAAACCGTAGAAGCGTCTGAATGCGGCGAAGGGCTCGAAAGATGGTTCGCGGTCCTTATAGGAGCTGTGCGACCCACGCGAAGGAAGGAAAGAAGGCAGGCACCTTCTCGCCGGTTTTCTCGGTGCCTAACCCAGCGAGTGCCGTCGCTGTCGGCTCGGCTCGCACAACTGGTTTTTTAAACGCAGCCAACGACGATGCCTATACGCCGCTCCTCTTCCTCGCCGTCTCTCTTTCACCGTCGGTGTCTCCTCTCGTTTCTTTTTTACTGTTCTTTATAATCGCCAGTCGCCAGTACTCTGGGCACCGGGCACTGGGGACTGGGTCCCAAAAGGCTGGGCCTCTCTCTTGCCTCTAGCCGCGAGCATTCCCCGGCGCTCGCCGCTATTTCGGCCCCGCTGCCAAAATCCTGCTAAACTCGATCCCAGCCTTCCCATCTACCCAGAAACCGCTCACGCAACAGTATCGCCTCCTGGAACCTTGCCGCCAATTTCCTCCAATTTTTCTTTCCCTTCTCTGTTGTTGTGCTCCTCGATCTCCGCTCGTACGCAATATCGATACGTTTCGCGTACAAATAAGAACCGGTTGGAGTAACGAAGTCCAATCGCCGCGCCGGCCGCGTCGCAATTTACGACGACGAGCGGAGCTGTTGGACGCGGCAGCAGAACCGGCCGGGAAGACTAGGATTCGACCAGTGGCTAGGATGGACCGGGCGATCGTGTCGCTGGTAACACGAGGATGACCTTGATTCGAGAGACTCGGCTACCGGAGCCAGAGCATCTCTGAAGCTGGGGCTGGAGCTGACTCGTGACTAGGTGGTGCCGAAATTCTCGGTATTCGGAGCGAGAAGTCCCCTCCGGTGCGAAGGTGGACCGTCCCCGCTAAAATAGTCGAGCCGCTCGCTCGCTGTCCGGCCAGAGGAGCAAACAAATAACGAATACTTGGAAGTTGGAATGAATCTTTGAGGTAATGGCGTTCGTCAGACCTTTTGTGAGAGCTCGACTTGATCCTCTTCTGCTGCTTCTCTTCCTCCTTCTCCTCCGCTTCCTCGTCTCGCTGTTCGTTCTACTGCCTCTGCAAATACGTCTCTGTTCGCTCTCTCGCGTATCCGCGTTCACCTTTGCCCAGAGCCCGTGCCGTGTACAATACGCGCGAGAACGCTTAGAACTACGCAGGAACTCTCGCCCGGCGATGCCACGCAACGACCTTCTTTGTCTCTTTGTGACGTAGGCTTCCCTGACTCTTTCTCTCTTTTCCACGACCGACTTCCTCGATCGTGAAATTTTCCGCGCCAAACGAGTCTCGGGCGTCTCGAAACATCCAACACTCAGCGTTTTCCCCGGACCCCTGATGTTCACGGAGCACGGCGGTCGCGACAGGCATTCGTCGGCCGATTAAAAGGACGTATTTTACCTGCTTCGAGGTGGACGCTTGTTAATACCTTTACGAGCACGTAAATCCCCGATCGCGAGTGGTTGGTGGTGCTTGAAACTGGCGCCACACTCTCTGTCACGCGCTTCTATCCGTGGGATCGTTAGAAAAACGGGGAATGTTGTGTTTCTCGATGCCCGTGAAGACGTCAGCCGCCAATATAAATCAATCGTCCGTGTTTCCCAAGACAAAATGTTTTCGCGCTTAAGTAATATCCTGTTTTGCTTTTAAGCTCGATTTTATCGCGTCGCAATGGGATAATGTCGATACTTGCACAAACAGGTGACATTCCTGGCTCTGGTTTTTTTCTGCGCCGTTAGCTCGTATATCTAATGCCGCGCCAGTACGTCCGGTTATGAGCACCGGTCACCGAGTCCAAGTAGCGAGCAGCACGGCTTCTTGAAATAAATCCTTCGGAAATCCTAGCCTGGTATTTCAAAACACCGTAGAGCCACGCTCGCTCGCGTTCCACTTTGCTCGCCAAGGAAAATCTCGTTCGACGCGATCGAGGAAGGACAAATCTGAAAACTATCTCACGCCTTACGACCCAGTACCTTCGGCGCGTCGTCGATCCCGCAATAACTAACACTCGGGGCACCGCGAACGTGCGAAAAGATACTCTAGCGTAGTGATTGGCAGTTGGAAGGGAAGCTACCGAGGGAACGAGACGGTAAACCAAGGGGGAATTAACGGTCTATTCAATTATTGTAATTTCCTTCTGAAACACAAACAGTGGGAAGCGCCGTGAGTTCGCGCCCAGAAAATTCGTGAGCGGGATCCAGAACCATCCGTCCCGTCGTTCCTGGATTCAGTCGTATCGTCTACTCGAATGCCACCGCCTACCCTGGCTGCCGTTCCTTTCTCTTCCGCTGCTCCTCTGTTTACCCGTGACCAACCAACAAACTTGCACGAATAGCGCTCGTTTAAAGCCGCGTATTCACCTGCGCATTCGCCCCGAATGTGCATTCGGCGCGCACCGATTTTTTGCCCGTTCGGAGCTCAGCGCGCATTCGGCGCGCGTTCGGGGTTGAGTGAAATTTGCGGCGTCCATTTCATGGTATTGTTCGGACCCGAATGCGCGCTTTGATGGACCGCCAACAAGCGGATCGGCCCGAATGCGCGCCGCGCCCCGAACACGCGCCGAACACCGGACGAGCAAAAAATCGGTGCGCGCCGAATGCACATTCGGGGCGAATGCGCAGGTGAATACGCGGCTTAACGCCGCCGGGAGCCAAAAGCGAATGAGTTTGGACCAGCGAGAGACAACAGAGGTTGCAATGAGAAGTAAGTACAGGCGAAAAAAACCGTTGGCACCTTTTGGAGAGCGGTCGGGGAAGGGTTGCTCCGGGTGGTTCGCGCATTCATCCGATCGAAGAATGATCGATATGCATACGTGTTCAGGGGGCAGCGCGGACGGGCCGCGTTTTCGGTTGGACCCTCGTTTGAATAACACTGGAAGGAAATTTCCCTAAACGGTTCCGCAGGTCGGCCTCGGGCTCGAGTTGCGTGGCATAATAAAAGAGACGCGTTAACTCGGCTCGCAGCCATCGCAGGATACCGCTTACCTCTTTGCCCTCGAGTCGCGGGGATGGTCGGTGGTGTCGGTCGTCGTTGGAGGCACCACCTAGTCTTCCTCGTGGAGAGGTGTTCTTCTACCTGCTCTACCTGCCCTATTCACGTCGATGGCAGTGCTCGGGGTGCTAGGAGCGATGGGCTCGAGGCAAACCCGGTCGAAAAACGGATCCAAAAGCGGAATCGAAACGGCTCGAGGCCTTCGCTGGATAACAACGAGCAGACGATCCCCGACGTGTCACGTGTCACGCGTACACGGCCCCCGATTCTAATCGGGGAGAAATGGAACGCGATCGGATGTGTCCCGCTTTCAAGGAATCGAGTATCTGGCATTGACGAGCCGATGGCAAAAAGGAGACACCTTTGGAACAGGTCGCGCGCACCTGGAGGAAGTGGTGGTTTTTCAGGTGAACGTATACGCTCGGTGCAAGCTGGATCACATTTTTTTCTTTCTCGCGCAGTCTCGTGTGACGCAGGCTGTCGCAATCGAAACGCTTTCCGCCGAAAGGCAGACAGTCGGTGCTCGATTTACAACTTTCTCGCCGATGTAAACGACGAACGCGCGACCCCTGATAGACCTCTGGAGTTTCATGCTCGCCGGAGAAGACGAGGCCGCGCGTATTCTTAACTGAATTTCGAGTTGACGCGCGCACACGCTCCCGGCGAGAAACTGCAAAGTCCACAGAAGCCACGCGAACGCCTCGACGAGTCTAACCGCGAACGCACATACGCACACGCGTGCACCACGCACTCGCGCGCCCTTTCGCCAACAATTTATTAGATAGTCCCGGATAACTGGCAGTGCTAATAACGGCAGACTCGCGGGACCTCGTCGAGGCTTCGGCACGGTTTCCGGGTCTGCTCGACTTTGGAAAATGGGCCGCGCTCGCGGGACGACTATCCTCCCACGCCTCGAGATCGTTTCGTCCGGCTGCTTTACGATATTCACTCTGATCGGAGAGTCGAGCGATCCCCTTGCGTAGGACAGTTTGTCACGAGGTTTATCGGCGCGACTGGTCCTTTACTCATCTATTAAGCGGTTAATCGGTTAGGGGGCACGAGTCTGCCAGGAATTCACATTCCTGTTGATACAGTCGCGTCGCTCGAAAACGATTGAATAACGCCTCCTGGACGACTCGTAAATCGCCGTCTATCGCTCGGCCGCGGATCTCGTTACGATACACCCTGCAGGTGTTCCCGACAGCCACGGAATGTGTCCGAAAATCTTTTCCCTCTCGACGAACCGGCCGGTTTCGCGCGTAAATCAAACGAATTGGCGGGCGAACGTTCTTAATGTACCGGCTGACATTGCCGGCCGTGTCGTTTGATGATAAGCTGACAGGCTTTTTCCATCGTGCCTGATGAATATCGGTTGAAACGGTTCGAGAGTGATGCAACTTTAATGGAACGAAAAAGGAATCTCTCATGGGGTCATTGTGCCAAGGACGGAGAAAAGGGCCCGTGAGATGCGTGAGCGAAGAGAGAGAAAGAGAGAGCGAGAGATTGGGTCATCGGTTTCCCACATTTTCAGAATGATCCCTCGTCTCGCGCACCTGTCCATCTCCTCGGTGTTGCCCGTTGTCCGCAAGGAAATTCATTCTCTCGGTGAAAAATCGTATTTGGGACGGTGCGCGGTGCACCGACGGCACCAGAGGAGAGGAGAGAAGATAGGAGAAGAGATGAGAAGAGAAGAGAAGAGAAGAGAAGAGAAGAGAAGAGAAGAGAAGAGTAGAGAGGAAGCTGCAGCCGGGCTCGTGTCGCTGGCTGGACATTTGGAGGGACGCGTGCGAAGGATCGGCTGCGCACACAATTCCTGCATCGTCCATTCAGGCTGCATGAGCACGAGTAAACGGTGGTAACAGGTTCACGTGGATTAGCATAATCGTCATAAAGCATGCAGCCTCGATGAATTATTTATCTGTCGGAAGAGTTGGTGTGCACGACGGAGATATACCGGAGGAAAGAAAAAGTCGAAAAGAGGAGAAGGAACACGTACGAGAACGCGTTATAGAGGTTACATCGACTGCTCCTCCAACTTCTCCTCCATCTCCTTCTTCTTCTTCTTCTTCTTCCTGTTCTTCTTTGGTGCGTTGGGCTGGATGCTGGTCCAGCGCTCGCGAAACAAGAAGGAACGAAGCGACGCGACCCGATGGAAAGAGCGAGAGAGGGAAAGGAAGAAGGTGGGGATCTTCCATTCTCTTCCTCGTTTCGTCGAGGCGCGAGCCGGCCTCGGCATTTGCATATTACGCCTGGCTTTAGGTAGCCAGTCCCGGCGATGCGTTGCATTAATTCCCGATTCCGCGACAAGGGGGATGACCTTAACCTACCGTAGGACCAGACGCGTCTGATTACCGTACGAGAAAAACATTGCCACGTGCTAAGGCTTCTCCTTCGCGATTCTTCGTTGGTGAAAAGCTTCCTGGCGGCGCGGCACGGCACGTTTCATCGCCAACGGCCGATGACGATTCACCGATGGATTCAACTTTCCCAGTTAGCCCAACTGTCGCAGAGTGCCGAACGAATGCGTTCGAGTCCGCGCGCTCGGTTCGACCGATCATCGGAGAAAGTCCGTTGGAAAGTATCGCCGAGTAAACGGCGACGGGCCGCGGTAACGGTTTTCCGTGAGACACGTCGTCTGATCGAACCCTTTCAACGACTGCGGATCCTTCGGAAGATGCAAACGCATCGGTCCCAAAGTTGGTTCTCGCCGGGAGGGCCCGTCCGATAGGCAAAACAGCCGCGATCGGTCGAGGCGGAAGCGAGAGACACCGTGAGAATCTTTCCCACAGTCTTCGCTGGTGGCACGGCAGATTGCTTTTATTATAAATCTCCGGTGATCGGGAGGAGGGGGTTTACGAGGCAGCTCGGCTGTTTGAATAGGAAGAGCCCAGGTAATATGCCCATTTGAATATACCTGGTTGAGCCTGCTCGGTAGTCTAGCCCCTCTCTCTGCCGCTCTACCGCTCTCCGCAGAGGCAGTGGCCCGGTCGTTGCATAATTTAAAATTCAAGGGTGGCTCGGCCGGGAGAGAGAAACAGCCAGGAAGAAGGCAACGCGGAGGGCCTGCAGAAAAGGGGTGCAGGGGCGGAGAGGGTACGGGCTAGCGCGCAACCCTTCTCCTGCCGATCTGGAACAATAAACAGCGTGGAAAGGGTGACCGTGGTATCGGGCGGATATAACCTTGCTCAGGTACGCGCGATTTTGCATAGATCTCCATACGTTACGTATCCCTTTTCTCTCCTCGGCTGGCGTTTAAAGGTCCAGGTATAGCTCCGAACGGTGTCATCCCTATGGGAAAGTGTATGCAAACCATTGTGACCCCCGCGTCCGTTCCTCTTCCACCGAGAGGGGCTAGCAGGAAGATCACACCCCTGAGATAGATGGTCGTCTCCGAGGCATCCTCGTCGAACCATACGGATGGATGCCAAAACCCTTTCCTTCCTTCCTTCCTTCCTTCCTTCCTTCCTCTATTTTACCCCCCTCGCCTCACCGCCCCCTCGGTCATGTCTCTTTTTCTCTCCCTTCCTCGGGGAGACAATCGTGCATACGTAAAGAGCGTTCGTCTATCGAGACGGTGCCGGTGGTGTCTTCTCGCGTGGATGCTGGGTTCTCGGTCCGGGACCAATCGGCGCGAAAGCGTAACAGAGCGAGAGAGGTATACCACATCCCATTGTTAGGCAAAGAAGTAACCGCCGATGCCAAGAGCTTCTCCATCGACCGTTTTTTTTTTCTCTCCCGATCCACCTTGTCCGTTCTCGGGTTGGTCCAGAGACTCAGCGGATACGTTACGAAAGGGAATTCGATTTTGCTAGCACGCGTGTCGGTATCGATCTTGGTCGTCGAGAAAGGAATTCGTTGGGTTCCGCCCCGCGAGTCGTTTGAGCTATCAGAAAGGGTGGCTACGGTCAATGATCGAACGCTGCCAAAGAAAGGGAAAGTGGAGGGCAACGAGGAGGAAAGTTTGCGGAGGTCCATCAGAGTGTTGTCGGGCGCCGCGTCGCGTCGGCACGAGCCGAGCAGGTGCAATCGCGGAGCAAGACGCGAGGCGAGCGGCCGACGTCCTTTGCACCTGATGAAATTAAAATAAACGCAGCACATCTCATTTTCATCCTCATTAGTATACGACGAACAAGTGGGTTAACGGCTTCCTACGAGCAGGAGACCTTCTCTCTTCTTCCCTCTCGGTGTTTCCCTCCGGTTCTTGCTCGCGTTCTCTTTCCCTCGTCTGGTTCACGGGGTAAGGGAATCCCGCATAACATTAAAACCTTTAAGGCCGACCAGAGTCGGTGCTCTGGGTTATATAGGTCTGGCCTCTCGCCACCTTTCGGTCGCGGTCCGCCTCTCGGGGCTTTCCTCCTAGGTGTTCCTCCTAGGAGCGCGACACGCGCCTCGGTTTCTTCGACTAATCGTCGGTCCGCGGCTTTTGTCTAGAGACTGGCAAAAAGCATTGCGTGCTCGAAATCCCCTCTCCGTTCACCGGCTCGGCTCGTTACGTCGAACCTCTCACGGTCGCGTGCCAACTAACCACCTATGAAACAGTCTGTGCCGAGCAAACCTATGCTAATGTATGCTGCGTATCCATCCTTCGTCTTTCCTTTTCTCCTCGCCTCTCGTTTTAACAAGCTTTCTTTCTCTCTCGCTCCTCCCTCCGCTCGCGTCTAAACGTGCAGCGCATTCCCGTGTTTTCCGCCAAGGTCCGAGGACATCGCCGCAATCAGTCGCAGATTCTGTAAAATCGCGCGACATTCGTGGACAATGATCCTTCTCCGTTTAAATCATCCCCGAAAAGTCGGCGAGCAATCGAGCGTCTCGTCCCACTGCAGCGCGATCGCGCGTCGTTGCCTACCTACTGTATTCTATTAGAACGATAGGAAAATGATAAAGCGGTGATTAATGGTGCCGCGTGGAAGGTGAAGGATTAATGGGGACTGTAGCCGCGGCTACCAGATCGGCGGACGGTATAATGCTAATGCGAATTGACCGGTGAATACGAAGGCCCGTTACACACTGTTGCTCGAACGGAGCTGGTAACTTCATTAACCGTGACAAAACGAGACGCGCGGTTTCATAGAAGAATGCGAGTTGACGTCTTACTGAACTTGCAATGCTCGAGCGAAACCCGAGCCCAGCCTTGCCGTGCTCGCACTGCCCGGCATCCAGCCGCATAATGTATGCGCGTGTTTGTCATTACGCGCGCTTAATAAATTTCCCGCTCGCGATACGATTTATGCGTCTTCGAACGCGAAATTAATTCACGCGCGCTCGCCCGACGATGCGTCATTTTCGTAATTCAACTGGGTCCCGTGGCTGGGTTTCTATGCCCCAGTGGCAGAACTCTGCCACGATCCTATCCATCCTATTTTTACACCGCGGTTGTCGCCTGAAAGTCACAAAGCACACGTTGCCCGTCCGCGCTTAAACAAATTCGAACCGTTAACGCGCAGTCATACCGGCCAGGGGCCGTTATGTACGCGAAAAGCTGAAAAGTCGCAGACGATGTCGCGTAGGCGCCTCGAACGCACGTGTGCCTTGGTCCAGGTAAGCTTACCGTGTGGGTGCGACGCTAACCACGGAGTTAGGTCAGCTAGCTGGAATTCTCGCGTGTGTGGGTCAGGCGATGATCGGCGTCCGTTGCCTCGAGGCCTGAAACCCTGAAACCCTGTAAAGCCTGAAACTCTAAAACTCGCCTGCCACGCACGATACCTAGCGTCTCTCCTCGTCCAAGTCCAACCGACCGAGCTCACCGCCTTACCGAAGCTCCTTTCGAAATAACGGACCTTCTCGTTGCCGTGTTTTTGAAATTTCTTTCTTTATGGTTTCTAAAATAATAGTAATAATGGTTTTATAATTATATAATATTTTATGCGTTTTTTAATAGGTACCCGATATTACCCACACCTATAGGGTCAAACCCAGGTACTTGTATGCTTCCGAGAGACATTGTTTTCCTGTCAGCCAAATAGTTTTTTTTCAAATAAGAACTCTCATTTTCTGATTCTGTAAGGTCCAATTAAGATTTCTAGCGGTGTCCAAAGTTTATTTTGCCCTCTGACTTTATGCTAGCAGGAAAAATACATTAGGGTACCCAGTTATGCCCCACTTTCCCCTACTACGAACGATCGGAATGCTCATGTCCATCGCGTTGTAAGAAATATGGACTAAATTTTTATTTTCATCCGATTCGCCCTGTGATCCGATTCGACCTGGTCTCCCCTACTTACCTCCGCTAGTAAGCCGGTGTTCCTCGCGGCGCGTCGTCCCAGTTATGAATTTTAATGAAATCGCTTTATTATTTTCCGATATCGAAACGGCAGCCGGTACAATTACGAACGGCCAGCTGGCGATTCCGATTTTAACGGGCGATTCCTCGTTGGCGGGAAATTGAATTTCCTTTCGCCGCGGCCGCCTATGCAACCTCGTAGTGTTGTCGCGCGAGGAAAAACCGAGCGGCAACAGACCCTTGCCGATTTTAATGAAATTATTGGAACTCGGCTGGCCCCCGCTTCTTCCTGTTTTCCAATCGCGCCGCTATAATCGTTCGCCGCGATTCCCGCCTAATAGACGGAATTAATTGAAACGTGCCGGCTTAATGAACGAACCGTTCCGCCGCAAACAAAGCACCATCGCCGCGAACGGGCTTTCCTATCTGAGGAGGCACACTTTATTCGACGCGGTTGCGCGAGAAACCGCCTACGCGAATCGCACGCTCGTATCGGCGCGTAATGCACCGCGCGATAACTTTCTCGATAAATAACCGGTGAATCGTCGGCAATACTCATAAGTTCCCCCGAACGATAAGATAGATTGCCAGACGATGAAAAAAACAGCTAACGTCTCGTGGATCCTCCTCGCAGTCAGCCGTTGCCGTTGTCGTTATCGATGCAAGTTACGTGAATTACTTAGGAAATCGCCGACTGTCCACTGTCGACAATCGACTGATCCCCGTGGCAATCGCGATCGATTGAACGGTGATCGAAACGACTTCCTCGGGTTCGGAGTCTGGCCATTCGAGTCTCGACGACCTCGATGTCGAGCCCGTTTCTCGGCGCGTTGCCGCGGTCCGAGCTGCCGCTCGAAGGTGGACTCGGTTTTCTCGCGGTGACGGACCAAGGCGCGACGTCGTTCTCCTGCTTGACGGGGCATGAAACGCTTTCAGATAACGCGACTGGAAAGGACATTCCGGTAGGTTTTTGGATCGAGAACGCGGTCACCGGGGATTTACGATCTGCCGAGGCTACCTCTTTAAAAGTGGTCGATGCTCGATCGATTTGGCGTCCGTTTCTCCGTCGCGTCGAGGCTGCCTGGGTGCGCTTATCGTTTAAAGTCAAAGTCCAACTAATGTTACAAGTATATTTCAAAGAAACAGCTTTACACAGGCGTTTGACAATAGCTTGCATTCCATAAAGCGTACCGCATTAAACAATATCAAAACTTGATCTTTAAAATGGGACGCAAAATCGCGCAGGCGCGAGCGCGTCACGTCGCGCGTTCCGAGTGTCCCCAACGGGTCCCGGTTGCGCGAGGTTTGCGGAAAAAATTCTATAAAATTAACACTCGAGAAAATTAAACAAATTTCACCGCCGCGCGTACGTTTCTCGCCGCCCGGACACGCGAGCAAATATTACGTCGATAAACATTCCCGCTTCTGAAAGGATCCGCTGTGTTCCCGTCACTTCGCTCTTTATCTTGGACCTTTTGCTTCTTCGTCTCGCTCGGCTCCTCGCTCGTCGTCAGTCAGGAAGCGGTTTGCCCTTCTTCAGACACCGTCCTGTACGCGCTGCCGGGGAATCCTGCGAGCAGAAAATTATCGGCTTTAGACGACTTGACCGGGCTAGGAAGTGCTCGAGCAGCCGGTCCAGCGTGTACTTGAATGCGTGCTTGTAGGAATTGTAAGGTTACGAGCGTGGACACGCGCCTAGACGACAGTTGCGTCTTTAACGGGTAGCGGATACCGTGAGTCGGCCTCTAAAAATAGCCAGTCACGGTACTGCGAAAAATTACTGTTTTTACGATAATTACCGTCACTTACGTTAGTGGCCCGGCTCCTTTCATCGCTTCTCGCGCACGACTCCACGACTGTGAACGTCGCGCGAGATACGCCTCGTGCCCGTGCTCTGCAATTAACGCCACGCCCGACCTTTTGCTCCCGTTGGCCGCAGCCGATAGCGGCGAATCTAGATTAATTCATACGAGAAAGAGCTACGCAGTCACCGTTCATCCGAGGAGGCGCGTTTCGGGGAACGTATCGAGGTCTCGTAGGCACTCTAAACTCTAGGTGTGACGAAGCTTATTATAGAACGATCCTCCGCGCGCGATCCGATTTATCTTTCAATTATCTCCCGCTTCGGTGGCTCTCTTGGTTGACAATAGAGAACCTTGAAGCTAGAACGGTGGCGACCCACTTTCAGCAGGATAAGTACGCGAGGCATTAAATTTCTCCCCAATCTCGAGATCGACGGAATAATTTGCAACGCAACGGAGGTGTCCGCGAGGGGTCCGTGGACGTCGACAGGGCGATTCACCGAACCGGAGGCGAAGGAACGGCCGCAGCGGTCACCGATACGCGAACCGACGTGTGTGGGCACGCGTGCTCGGATCGCAAAGGTCGAGCAATATAGCAAGATTCGGCCACCGCTTCTGCGGCTGTTAGTCCCCGTGACTGCAAGTCCTCGCGGTCGGTTAGGCCACGGCCCCTGACTCCCTCTCGATCCTTCCTTTCTTTCTCCTTCCGTCGTGCTGGTTCAAATAAGTCAAGCCGCTTTTATTCTGGTCCTCTCGGATATTCTTTATAACGGCGATCGCATCCCTGTGGCCAAGCCCGCTCGATACGTGTGCCGTAGCTCATGAAACGCAGGCGGCAGCGCGCGGCGCAAAGTAGTACAAGTACCGGAGGGCTACAAGCGTGCCCTCGCGTCGCGTTCGTCTCTTTTCTTATTGGAAGCGTTGCACACCGTTGCTGAATTACTGGAAGCGACTTTACAAGAAACCCCGACCACCTTTAAAACGTGGTGGTTTCTCGACGAACGACCATCGCGGCCATCCATCGTGTCCCTGGCCCGAAATTTCCCAAAAGCGAAGCGCGTTATCTCGCTCGACGTTTCTCCGTTATCCCACGAGAAAGAAATCGCGTGTCGGCCGGAGGGGAAAAGGTTTTTGATCGAGCCCCGAATGTATCGGGTCCGTGGGCTAACGCGAGGGTCTCGGGTAAGGGGGGCTGGTATAAGTCTCGTGGAATAGCGGCTAATAATATGCACGCGAAGTTTATGTCGCCGGTAGATTCATACGTCACGGCTTTATTGTGAGGTTTCGGCGAGGTCCGGGGGATCCTCGTGAGACGCCACGGCGTTTGCATAAAAATACGCCGGGTGATTGAGTACTTTAGAAAATTTAAGGGCTATAGATTACGCGGCGAGGGCTGCGAGGAAACAATGCGTCCTCGTGGCTTCCTCCTCGACCGTCCGTGCGTCCGGGGACTGTTGCGAGAAATTTTCGAAACGATTTCCGTCCTTGTGGCCCGATTTCACCGTCCATTTCCGTCCAGCCCAGAGGCAGGACGCCTCCCGAGGGAGGTCCTCGTAATTTATCGGGATCGAGCGCGTACGACGCGTGCGACGCGAACGACGCCTCTAATATTCTCGTCTCGGCTATCTCGATACTTCCAATTATGTCCGGCAAAGATGTCCTCGATACCCTGGAGAAAAGCGAGGATAGGTGGAGGAGGTCCGTGGTGCCTGAGGTGTCCGAGGCGAAGGGAAGGAACGAAAGAAAGAAAGGAAAGAGGAGATAGGTGGTTCCACCCGCGGTGAGATCCGGTCGAGCAGATGATTATCGGGCATATAGGAAATTGAAAGGGTGTCTAAGGAGGTGTCTAGCGAGCAGTCCGCGGGGGCGGTTTTCTCGGCAGGGTGGCACTCGACTTATGGGGTCTTAAGGGTATTCGGACACCCACACGGAGAGATGCTGCTCGCCGATAGCCGTTGCCCACCTCGGATAATAGGTTCTACGGGTTTCTCAGCCCTGGCAGAAGCCACCTTCGGACTTGCTTCGTCTCTTCGACTGTCTTAGCCTCCCGCCTCTTCTCGGCCGACCCATCCGATCGGGCTGATCCAGCCGATCCAGCCGATCCAGCCGATCCAGCCGATCCAACCGATTCGGCCGTCCTTCCTTCTTCTCGTCTCTCGCGAGCATCGTCAGGTGCACACCTCCTCGCGTTCTCCGATCGCTATCTGCCAAATCACTATCAATCACTCGCTGATCCAGGCACCGGCCGCTCAATGAACCAACCTTCGAACCGATCCCCGCTAAGCCTCCTTTCTTCTCGCGATAAATAAATCGGACTAGCGACTTTAACGACTCTCTCTCTCTCTCTCCCTTCGCCTTTCGATCCCGGGGACAAAGGCGACCCGAGAGGAGCGTCGCGCGTCCGCCGAGAATAAAAAAGAAAAAAAAAGAGGGGGGAAAGGAAAAGGAAAAAGGATCTCAAGCCCCGCCGCTATCGAATAAATCGCGAGGACAAAAACGATAACGCCTTCTTCGCGATTACCATTTGGTCTTTTTTTCTGGTTGCCCATTACCGGGCCGAAAGATGGAACTGGGCCCGGTGCTCGCGGATTCTCGTTAAGGATCACCGTGAAATTTGGCAAGCTACTCGTAGCTCGTGCATCATCGATCACGCCAAGTGATGGGCCCTGAAACAATCCGCTGTCGGATCGCTCGCACGGAAGCCTCCGGCTAACCCGGTGCGAGCTCGTCAAATCGCAATTAGACGGACGATTTAAAAGAGATTTTTCATCGCGAGGATGAAGGCCAGCGAGTAGCCGTGCGTTTAACCGCGCATAAAGAGCTCGGTATTATTACATCGCTCAGCCGAACGGAAGCAACGTCGGACCGGCAAACACCGTGCGGTCCCAAGCTGACCCAGCATTAGCCTACTCGATGGATTCGATCGTTTAGCTGTTTAGTGGCTGGACGCACCGTGCGCAGCAGCCCGAGACTGGACCTTTATTATCGTCGCGCCGCGTCACGGCCGATACTATCGGCACGCGATTTATAAACGATCTAAATACATAAAAGCGGCCGCGACAGAAGCAAAGCTTCGCTGCTACAACACGTACCGTTAACCGATACGCTGGACAAATGCGCGCGCCTTGGCCAGCCGATTAAATCGTTCGATCGTTTGACGTCTCGATGAAAAAGCGCTCTATTCTCGATCTCTCCATCGACCTATAGGTAACAGGGGCTTCGAGCCAACCTCACCTTTCGACCTTCGTGAAAGTTCTGTCCTTCCTCGCAGCTAGCTGGCTGTCTTATCGCAAAAATCAGCAAGTAAAAAGTTTGCACGAACATTCCACGGGGCTGTGAGCCGCGTAGGCATACAGGTCCAATGCGACGCACCTACCTGCCGGCGAATGTGCAACCCCTGCTGTTGCAAATGAAATGGCCGTTTCTGATTTTTTTTTTTTTATTTCAACGCGAAATAAGTGCACCAATGCCTTTCTGAAAGAAATCCAGAGTACGAGAGGCAATAAATTCAGCGAATGCAGTTTTTACATCCATTTCTTCTCGAAACACTTTTCCAATCAAAACGCTATCTAGGTGCTTGAAAAAAATGGTAGTCTTTAGGTGAAAGGTCAGGAGAATAGGGAGGGTGAGGGAGAACTTCGCACTTCAATTCTGCTAACTTTTTAAAGGTTTGTTTTGCAGTGTGTGGTCGAGCATTATCATGAAGCAATAACTTGCGTGTGAGACATGTACTTTTCAAATGATACAAATACATCGCTATCTGCACAGAAAATAGTTAAGCTACAAAGCCGAGAAGTTTAAATTGTAGAAAACGGCCATTTCATTTGCAACAACCCAATACAAACTTACGCGCGGGCGGAAGACACCGCCGTTGGAGGTGTCACGGCGAAGGGTCGCGCTGAGGAGAAGAAGATCCAAGAGAAGAGAGATGTCGGTCGAGGTCACCGAATCTACTAAAGGAGCTATCGTTCTTTCCGACTTCCTTGCCAGCTGCGCCAGTGGACTGGCGTAAAAAGGTGTCCGGTTTGGCAACGCGGTCGCCCATTCACCGTTAACCCTCGAGATAGGTTTGCGGGTTAGAGAGCGGCTCCGAGATCACGGCGAGACACTCTGGGTGGGAAGAAAGAGAAGGAGAAGACGGGTGAGGGAATGGTCGGAGGCGGGACTCGTTATTCCCTAAAACCGATGTCCCTGGTCGAGCTGAACATGAACGCGCGACGATACCTGTACGCACCGCGCTCGCCAGCCCCCCTTTCTCCTACGTCGTCTCTCTCCTCTCTCCTCTCTCCTGATACGGCCGGCCGTATCGCTGCGTTCGGTTACCAAACTGGACATAAATTAATCCCGTCAAATGTCCTCGTTCGTTAGCCTGCCTGGGACCCGACAGTCCCCGTGCTCTTCCCTCCATGGCCCACGTCGCTAAGCAAGGTTAATCTTAACTTATAGGTATGAGGCTTGCGTAAGCCTGTCTTGTCCTCCCATCCGGCCCGTTCGTCGCTGCTCCTCGGTCTTTCCTGCCTCTCTCCCTCGGTCTGGGATAGATCGATCGCGCGCCAAAGTTCAAACCTCAACCACCTTGAATTTTCAGCTCTCGAACAGGCGAATAGCGAATGGCAGAGAGCTAGCTGTGAGTGGTTTAAAAAAGCGGTCGAGGAGTAAAACTAGTCCCGTTGTAACAAGCGAGAGCGTTATGGGGCAACCATAAACAAGGGGGTACCGTTACGTTCCACTGGCTCTCGAGGAACCACACGGTGTGTGTCCCCCTTCGGGTATTAATCGTCCTCGGATAACGAGGATTTTTAATTATCCTAGTTTACGATTTCAAAGTGTTTGTCGACCAAGGGGAGCGAAGCTCAGCTATCGACTCGAGGCTCTACTTGAATCCGATGCCGAAAGTGATGCAAACGGCCGCGACAGCCCAACTTACCGTTTTACCCAAAGTATCCACGTCCACGGATGTGTATCGCGCGTTACTCCAAGTTCTTTTCTTATATCTTGGGGTAGAGTCGATAAAAATCAGAAATTCAAAAACGTGTTTATAGTATAGATGGAATTTAATAAGAGGAGGGACATTATTTTTGGGAAATTTAATAATAACAATTGATAATTCGCAAAAGTAAAAAAGTTATAATTTCTAGGAAACGAAAAATTGTCGTCCAGTACCGACCAACTATTAAATTAGTAGATTTTTAGATCTAAGTGATTAACAATGTTAATAAATTGGTACAATACAAGATTCTTTTCTAATTTTATTTCTACAAACATCGCAAGTATAATACTTAATTAATATTCACATTCGGTACACTGCACCCAATTTTTGTCAAATGATTCCTTCTAAACAGAAATGGGCAAAATTTTTATTCAAATAAAATTTCGAATAACGAATAAAAAAGTTAACTTTGTTCATCGATCGTGATAATATGTTATGTACAAAAAAAATATTGTATACACAATAGGAAAAAATTGTTTACTCACACTGAATAACAACGTTTACGTTTAATGTCTCAGAACATCGAGAGCAATGGAGTAAACAATATGACCCCGAAATAGGTTATGGAGAATTGTCATTTTTATTTATTAATACATATAAAGTGCTAATATCTGGTCGAAGAAGCGACAACTAGCTTTGGTCGGTACTGTACGACTCTCGCCTATGTGGTGGTGAACCCCGATCGTGATCTCTCGAATCATTTCGAAAAAATACACCAGCCGAACGGACGATTTATGGCTGATATGTCGCGGGGCAAACAGCGTTTTTCTACACCTACGGTCGGCATACGGCCGGTGAAGTTCCGGGGGAAAGTCGACCACGGACGGAGGACGCGAAAGTTTTCGGCAGAGGCTCGAATGTCTCGTCTCTGTGGGACCAGCCGCGAGAACGGGAGCATTAACTACACCCTGAGCTGTCGTTTCGTTTCATTTCAAGCCAGCGACACGATCCATCCCCTTGTCGAGAGCAGGGGGGGCCTTACATCCCCCGGGCGGCAGTCCGCTCAAACTTACCGCGCTGGCTATAAAACGATACTGCTGCGTTACCGCGAGAGAAAGCATATTGCGGTTATTGTTGAATTAAGCCGACCCGCGGAACAGGGTGATCCGCGTCGAGGTACTTACATTCTGCTCGCCGACCACGCGGAGAATAGCTTCGGGATTCCGTAAGATTGTCGAGAACATTCCAGAAAGGCCGCGTACTTTGGTGTTCGCGACCGCGGAGAAAAAGGGGAGTGAAATATCGAGTGGGTTCGGTAGTCGTGGTGCTTTGATCCCTCTGTGATCGCAGCGCGCGCCGCGCCGCGCCGCGCTTCGCCGGTAGGTTCGAGCTATTCCAGAATCTCCCCGAGGTTCCGCTGCGACGGGGTGTCTCGCGATTTATGCAAAATGCTACGTGGCTCCCTCGGGAGCTGCTCGGCTCTGGTCGACCCTCCATCTAACACGTGCGAGGATGCTGGTGCTGGTGCTCGTGCGCCAGGCCCCTCGATGCCACCACCACCCCCCCCCCCCCCCCGTCTTCTTTCGCGCCGCTGCCTCTCGAGAGGAAGCTCGATCGGCCCTGGAACGGGCCCCCGTACCTTTCGATGCCCTCCTTATTGGTATCCTCGAACAATCTCGATCCAGCTGTTCCGAAACCCTTCCTGTGGAGTACGATTGCCTCCTTTGCCCGTCGAGACGCCCAGATTTCACCTCGCGAATGTAACGCTAGTCCCAAGTTAACAAGCAAAGATTATTACACGAAGAAAGAAACGGGGAATTAGAGGGGTCGTTGCACGGAATTCAAGTTGGATACGAGGATTCGTTTGAGTTCGAAGGGTGTCGGAATAAATAGGCACTTACGAGCCGGATGATCGAGGGACCGTGGATCATTTAATTTAATTAGTTCGTGGGGGTTAATAGTAGAGATAAAGGTGGCTGGGCTCGTGCTGGATATTATGGAGCGTGGCCGAGCAGTGTTCTACGGCCGCCCCCGAAAATAAATCGTCCCTTTGCCGCGCCACTGCCGACCAACAGAAGCGGAGGGGGGGCTCTCCCTTTTACGCGCGCGTGCTTGAAAAACTGCCGCGCCGCTTAATTCCGAGCAACGTTTTAAAACGGTTATGACAACGACCCCAGCACCCTCTCCGCTCGCGATTAATCGCGAGGACGGACGCGCGAGCGCTGATTTCCACCAGTGCAGTATGAAATTGGAATCGTTGTCTTGTTTCCGCAAAGAGGCGTTTCCCCCGTGGCAAGTGCGCCGCAGATCGAGCCGTGTCCCAAGCATATCGGGGTCGATTTAATTTCATAAACCGCAACTGTTGCCACTATTCGGTTGAAAAGGGAGCGGGCGACTAACAGTTACGAGCTCGACCTTCTGCTCTTAATCGACCACCGTTCCTTCTTTCCCCCCTCGCCGAGATTCACCATTGCCGATCCTTGCGCGCGGCAATGCCCAAAATCACCCGTTCCGCCCCCGCGCGACGTTCTTCGAATGGTGTCGCATCGCGTCAGGCCGGTCGCGGTGGTCGGACGTCTTTTTGCATCTACGCACAGTGGGAAAATTTTGCGATTTTATGGCCAAAACCACAAAAATAAATTTTTTTTTTACTGTTAAATGTTTTAATACAAAGCTCGTGTAGACTCTCCAATATTTATGTTCATGCGAGGGTAGAACGATCGCAAAGAATTTTATTAATCTAGATATTCGAGTTACTTCAAACATTTATATTGTATTATCCAAAGTTCCAAAAAATAATTTGTAGGCATGGATTCAATTTCTGATGGTGCGTAAGATATCTTTTTGTCCTCAAAATAATTATGTTTCGGTTTTTAATAAGCAATTTATACAATTTTAAAAATAATGTTTTAGAAATAAGCTTTTCATATAAGAATCAATTTTCATTACATAAAATACTTATAAATCCTATAATATCCTGCAATGATTTTCATTGCTATTTTACGGTGAACTATTTTGATTCTATAAATGCAATTATTAATTGCTAATAGTTGCTAATGTTGTAATTATATGCATTATTTTAAACACGATCCAATGTGTCTTGTATAGCATACGGCATAACTGTGACCGAGACTGGTTTACACGTTATACATTACAAACCTTTTTATTCTTTTTTAAACGATTTTATTCACCGTCGATCCTCTGTTTGATTGTTTGTATTAATAGATTTCATATATCAGAACGTAAAAGAGTGCCGAATTTTATATATTAAAAATAAGTTTTCAGATTTTGACCCTGAAAATGGACATAGTTCTTCATTTGGCATTTGCATTAATTTTGTTTTGGCCATAAAGAATAAAAGGAACGTGGTCGATCGGCTGATCGGTCGTCGATCGCATCCCCGGCAGGAGAGACAGCGCGCAAAAAGCTAGACCGAAAGAATTCGAAGGCAACCGCCGAGCCCGACACGTGCTGCGCGCGTTCTGCTCGCATCTGCTCTGCTCGTCGTTCGGTAATTTCGATGGGCGGCCATATGAACGATATTCCGATGATACGTGGTTCCCGTCGCCGTCGGGGGTTCGCGGTGGTCGGTTGAAGGGGGCCGTGGCGAGATGCGGCAAGGCGGGGCGGACCAGGGGATGGTTGGAGCCGCGGATGTCTCTGGCATTGTATGCAGATGAAGAAGGCAGGGCGACAATGACTCGGGACGTCGGGGCCGAGGACCCGTTCGTTTTCAACCGAAAGAAACCCATCCGGCAGGAAAGGGGGCCCTCCTTTGGCTCGTGCTTGCCACCACCGTGCCCTCCTCGTCCTCCCTCTCTTTCATCCAGACACACGCTCTTATGTACTACGCATCCATACATTAACATGTCATCATCGCGTGGAAACCGAGCCAGCCGATCGACTCGACCCTCCTCCTCCTCCAAGTCCTTCCGAGACGATCTCGTGACGCGCCACCTCCCTCTCGCAACGCGGTCCACGTGGGCGTTGGTCCTGGATGCGGCCGGAAATTGGAATGACGAATGTGGGGTCTGCTGTGGTCGCTAAACGCGGACGCAGGCGCGTGCAAAGCTCTGCCAAAGAAACCACTGGGCTGTCGCGTCGCGTCGGCGAGTCAGGGGGCCGAGGAGAAGAGGAAAGAGGAGAGAGGAGGCATCGGTCGAATGAAAGCTTTGGAAAATCGTTGACGAGAGAATTTCGGTATCGCGAGGGGAGTTCGGGAGCTGGTCGATACGACTCCGGGGGTTGTTTGGCCAGATACACGTACACGCGAAGGTAGAGGGCCGCGGCTGGCAGGCGAAAGGTAGAGACAGGACAGGGGCGTCGGTGTTGGTGGAGGAAGAGCTGGATTGGTAAACCGGTCACGTAGTGCTCGGCGATGAATGGACCCGGCGAGTCGAGGCCAGAGCCGGGAATTGGCTACTGGGCATACCACGACCACCTACCCCACTGCGTCAGCTTTAGCCACCCCACGGCAACGTAAAATTACAAAGAGGTGCTCAAACCCCGGCTGCCTGCCGTCTCGTGCGCGCCGCGCTACGCCACACCGCGCCGCACCGCGCCGCACCGCACCGATCCTCGTGCGAAATTGCCTCGTCCAACAGCCGAACGAGCTCCGTCGCCCACCTAGATACCCCTTTAACTGCCACCTACGAACCCACTGACTTTGCACTTTCGACCTTCTCTTTCTTGCGGATTAGATTCTTTCTTCTCCCGCTTCTAACGAGGGCAAAACAGCAGAAAGCTTTCCTTCCGTCCGACAAAAGCGCCCGACGTATGTAAATTGTCAGTGGTCTTGGAACGATGGATTACCGATCACGTTACGCGTAATCTGGATTCCATTTGCGAAATCCTCGAGGGCCTGACTGCTCGTTGTCGCGCGGTGGAAACGATCCTCGAACACGTCGCGGTCCACCGTACTCCCTGTACTCCCTGGCCTCGTCGAGGCCCCCTTATGCAATCTAAAGCGAACCTCTGATCTGCCATAAAGTCATTTCGTAACCCATCCCAAGGGTTAAGTACCACCGAGTCCCAAATCCCGAGTTAAGGGGTTATGCCTAGTCGCAAGCTAGTTGCTTTCGAAAAAGAACGCGATTTTCGGGAATTTTTTGTGGAATATCTACTGTATATTTTTTTACAACTATTCGCTTATTTTTAAAGTACATATATGTAGCAAGTCTTAGTAATTTTGTTGTAGAAAAATATTAACAGATGAACGAATAACAGCCATTTTCGCGGAAGCTGTTTTGATAAAGGCGCTGTGCGGTGAGCAAGTTTTCTCTCAGCCGGATCAGCTAAAATTAAAAATTCAAAAACATTCTGTTAATATATGGTTGAATTCAGTAGATGAACCAAGGTTTTTTCAAAAAGTTGGTTTTTCACAAAATGGCGATTGTTTGACGCAAAACTACGCTTTTCCGATGTCTGAATTGTTCGTTTTTCGTTAATTAAAAATACAGTTTTTGTTAAAATAAAAAATCCAAATTCGTTCATCTACTAGTCGTTGGTATATAAAAGAAGTCTGCAAAAGTATAGGCCAATAGATACAGTGTTTTCCGAAATATCTTGCTCACCGATACCTAACCCAGACCTAACAAAATTACTGAGAGTTGCTGCATATCTGTACTTTTAAAACAATCGAATAGTTGTAATTTCGAAAGCCGACTAGGCATAACCCCTTAAGCGCGAGCCTGGGCGAGCTTCGAACTTTCGGGACACGCCGTCTTCCTTCCTTCCCTCACGATTGTACCTCGTTGCTGCAGTTTCGCCGGACACGTGCTCCTTCGGCCATCGGAATGGCGAAGTTTGAAGCTGAATCGACGCGATGAAGCCCGAGAGGAAGGACCGCGAAACGAGGTAGAAGCGGGAAGGGTGACAGTTGCGCCGGGATTAAAAAATAAAAGCTCGTTATAAATCAAACGACTTGTCAACGAGCGCGACGGCTGCTGGGCTCTCGGTACTATCGCCAAACGGGCGAAACGGGCGGAATGGGGTGGCTGGGCAGGCGAAAACCCTTTCGTTAATTGCGCATCGCAGATGCCGGCCGTTGCAGCCGCTCTTTACGAGCCACTCTTTCCCTCGGTTGCACGCCGAACGACCCTGGAAAAAAAGAGAGTCGGACTTGTTTGTCCCGCGAAGAACTTTCCTAGCCCCGTAAGCTCCGAAAGTGGCTCTTACCGGAGGCTGGCTGCCTCCTAATCGTGACGCGATACGTTCACCCCCGACCAGAGAGCACGTTCGACAAATTCGAGCCGACGCGACGACCCTCCTCGGCGCAGTAGCCAACTTTCAAACGACTTTCCAACACTGTAATTAAGCGACGCAGCAACGCGACGATTCTCTTGCTGGCGCGGGGGTGGTGGACGCCAGCGTTCGTTGAAAGGAAACGAACAAGAGGCAGGTGTTACATAAAATAATGTATTTATTGTAATACCCCACTTCGCTACAGCGATTAACATTGATTTTAACACAACTTATACCGTAATTCTATGTAATGTAATGCATTTCCACACTGACACGTTGCCTGGCCGCGGCAGGGCCCTGGAACGATCGGTTCCAGCAGGACGATACGAGAGAAATCTGTAAGCTGCAACATCACAAGCAAAGCTGTCTTAGTGTCTGGTCGACGTAGGTCGGTCGGGATTCCTAATCGGTTAAAAGTCATATTAATCGCGAGGCAACTGGTGTCACTGGTCGTCCATCGAAGGATCGCCGGCGCGGCGTGTCGGGTGCAAGATCGGGCAGCTACGGGTTCGCCACAGACCCCCTTTCTGGGGGTCCCAGGGAATTCACGGATATCTCTGAGGCGAGATCTCTTCTTCACGGTGAACGTGGAGACGGGGAAAGGGGTGGAAGAGGCCGGGGAAACATTATTAATTGGCTACACGATAAAACAGTGTTAGTCCCCATTCGCTGTCCTTCGCTGGACCCCCCCTGGCTTCTTCTTAAGATATGGGGCCACGCGACTTGGGGGCACGGGTGTGAGTTAGCGTGTGTGCCTGCGCGTGTGCGTATACGCTCCTCCACAGCCTCTTCCCTCGCATCCCGTCGTATCCCTTTGCCCTGGAGGTCTCCGCCCGGCAGAATTATCCGAGGTAAAAGAATACCATTACCTCGACGAAAATGACCCACGACTCCGAAATTAATCCGCGATTCGATTCCATTCGCTACTATCTCATCGGGACTCGTTGCACGGCGCAGCTCCTCCCATCGGAAGGATATTTTCATTTATTGGTCGGTAATTAAGCCGTAGAGGCGGCTGGCGCGAGGTAATTAAATTTCGCACCAGCGTACCGCAGAGAGAAGGAAAGAAAGGCGAAAATACAAAAGGGTCCTCACGTTTCGCTTGCACCCTGTTTCTCGTCCCCCGCGTGTTTGGTTTTTGCTCGTTTCTCAGTTACAACGCAAATGCCTTGGACTCGCTCCATCTGCTTCTCTTAGCTCTCCCGTTTTCTCGGCCTCTCGCTCCCTCGTTCGCTCCTTCTCGATTTCTGTTCTACCCAGGGATCGGCGGATCCTTTGGTTCGCTCGTTACACAGACTCCGGTGTCGATGGGGTATATATATCGCGTGTGTTTCGCGTTTCATACCCCTATCGTTTCCCCGACCCTTTCTCTCCCGCTCCCCGTGTCTCTTGGGCCGCGCCGGTCGCCGCGCCGGTCGCCGCGCCGTCTCGTTCTCCTCCCTCTCCGATGGTCTCTCGTTTTTTTGCAATCGCGGTGCGTGCATGTCGGGCGTTGTAGCCGTTGTTGCTGTTGTTGTCCCTCCCATGGACAAGGGAGCGAGCGTATGAGCGCTATAGGCCATAAGGGCTAACAAGGCGATTACTCATGCCTCCCATAAGAAGAAGTTACAAGCGGGTTCGAAGGTTTATTGCGGCAAATGGCGAAATTTGTACCTTGCTAACGATCGACCGTCTTTTTTGCCCCTCCACCCCCGTTCCCCATTCCCCGGCCGATACACGGGCTCGCTCTAGTCCGTTTCACGGTAATAATTAACGAATCGCAAGGAGTTGATCCACGAGCTCGCGACTGCCGATTACCCTTCCTTCGCGCTCGAATCGTAAATCCCCCGTTTAACCTGTACCCGTCCATAGGGTTCGGCGAGCCGATAACAGCGATCGACGCCCAAACTTCGCGACTACAATTCAACGTTTCTTTTTTTTCCAGGTGGACCAGCTGGCGCGCCGAGGACCTGCCACGTATACTGCACGCACCGAAACTCCAAGGTAGCAGTGTCATACCTTCCTCTTCTCCTTTTTTGTCTCTCTCCTTTCCGAAAAAGTGCAGCCTTACCTCGAATTCGAGAACGATCGAGATGATCCGAGACGAATCTCGACGAGGACGACGTCGCAGCGGGTCCTGCGGTTCGGGCCCTGCGGCTGGCTGTTGGGTCCAGGAGGGATCCGCGGGACGATCGGCGGTCCGAGGGCAGGAAACTGCAATTTCGTAAAGTAGAGCCTTAGCTTGGGGATACTTGGGCTGTTGATCTCGGGGACCAACCGATGGCCCCTTCTTTCCAAGCCCCCTCCTCGCGATCGCGACCCAACCCTCTTCTCCACCGCTCACGTCCCCCCTGGCGTTCCTCCTGCCACGGTCTCGACTGGCTCACGGCAGCTCGATCCTCGTCGAACTCTAATTAGATTTTAAGTGAGAAATCGAGCCTGCCGGCAATTTTATGGAAGCCGAACGCGCCGCCCCGATTAATATCATTACGCGCGTTCGCTCGTTACATCGTTCAGCGATGGAATTCGCCAACATACGGCCGAATACACAGGTCGCAAAAAAGTACCACGCTTTACGCGTTACGCTTTACGGGATAGGTATCCTTTTTGTAACCACTTTGCGAAAAACCAACGCATCCTAACGTCATCGAGACCTTCATTCACGTATTCTCAATTGCCATTAGCAACTGTGTTGCGCGTGTTTCTTCACTCTTTTTTTCGTGTATAGTGTGTGTAATCCATTGGCGAGCTAGAGAGAACGAGGGACGAACACTCTCGCATTTTTCTCGAGATGCAGGGCTCGATAACCATATAATGCCGCGCTAATGACGGTTCTTGCCGAGACTAATGATTCCGATCGAGCGGCGCTAACTATGTATGTAAGTAGATACAGCAGCGTGGACGTCGAACGGTAACAGGTAGCGACACCGGCCGCCGCTCGCCTCCGCGCAGATTTATGGAAAAATATTGCATCCCAGGGTTCTCCTGGAATCGACCCCGCCGCGCCGCCTGGTCTATTCGCTGCCTGCTCGCTCTCCAATGACGCAATTAACGTAATCCGTTCGATTGTACGCTGCGTTTCCCGCGGCTGGTTAATACCTAGGATCGACATCATTATGACATTAGCGACGCTAAACGATCGACTCGATAATGAACGCTCGTCCGCGTTAATCTACATCCGTGAAAGCTGCGGGAGACAGTCGCTCGTAACTGTACCTCGAGCAGGATACTTGTTCTTTTGGCAGTGTTCTCCAGCCCCAAGTGTCGCCGCGACTCGAACAAGTTGATTTGCGTGCGCGCCTCGACGCTCGACCTCGTCTCCATTAGGATCCACGCTAGCTGGAAGGATCTGGAACGATTCGTCCATCTCCTTTTCACCCGGAAAATGTCCGCCGCGTAACGGTATCGTTGCGTCACTTGTACCAGCACCAATAAACACCAGTAATTTTCCAGAGCGGAATAATTCTCGCGGCGCAACGAAACGCGTCATTAATTGCCTTGCCGGCGCCGCAGCGAAATTATTTTTTTCGAGCTACCTGTCGACGTTAATCGACCGCCGCGTCGAGCGGGGATTACAGATCGTTCCCAGGTTTTCAAAACAACCGTCCTTCTTCCGATGGAAAATTCGTGTCGGTTCGGGAAAACTTTCGGAGCTATTAGTCAGCGTAGCGAAGGGAGACGCGAGGATATTAATTTATATCGCCGCTAGGTCGCGTTCGCTGCCCTCCGACACGGGAACGCCGCGCCGAAGGAAAGAAAGCCGAAGACGGGCGGCGAAAAATTACTCATTCGAGGAGGCTTAAAAAATGAACGAGGAGTCGCCGGCTAGTTGGCTTAATTAATGGGCAAATTCATCACCGAGACGCTGGCACAATGAGATCTCACCCTCGGAGCGAAGACTGGCACGGACAACCCTTTCTCTCGGCGGACACCTTTCTCCGCGCAAGCTGCCAAACGAGACAAAACCGTGCGACGGTTAGGATGGCTCCTTCCTCTCCAGCAACGGTCATCCTGGACCGTTTCAGGAGGATGAACCCGATTCGAAAACTGGATTCCGATGCAGCCTGAAAGAGGCCGGGGGCCAAAATGAGCGAGGATAAAGCGGCACGATTCGCTTCCGCAGGGAAATATAATGGTCTCCTCGAAGCTAACAGCGTTTCAATGCCGGCGACGAACATGACAATTCCCGAACCGAGGAGGAGCAAGAATCCGCGATGCGGGGATCAGCGAGGACCGTCCGGTCGCGAGCTTCCACAGCCAACTCGGGACCCCGAGGAAATCTTAAATCTCGAATCGATAATAAGACAAATTGCGTAGGTACTGCTATAATTAAAGGTCCGGTAGAAGCGGTGGTAGGCAGCTGCTGACCGGCAATATCTCTGATCGCGCAGAATCCGAGAGCCGTGTATCCGCGGTTCGGCTCGTCGCGTCGAGTCGCGTCTGGTCTGGCTACGGGAAGAAAAGCAAGACAGGAGGCTCTCTCGGTTTCTCCGGGAACGGATCAGATAGTACACGGTCGTATCGGTGTCGCGAGGCTGGCCCGCCCGTAGTATCAAGTCATCAGGGAGGCAGCTAGCTGGCTGCTTGCAGAAGAGAGAGAGAGAGAGAGAGAGAGAGAGAGAGCGCGACCAGTCGCGTTCTCTCGTCCGATGATAAATGATACGTTGAAACGTAGTGGGTAGGACGGGGAACGGGTCCGCCGCTACAACGCGAAGCTTCCTCCCCGCTGGGGTAACAGCCAGCCAGGGAAACGAAGAACGAGGAAGGAAAAAGCAACGAGAGCGAGAGAAAAGCTGAGCCAGGCTGACCAAACGGCGCGGCTGTCCGGTCTTGTGCATCGTAGTAGCGACCGGTGACCAGTGAGAATCCTGCGAGTCCCGAAGGCTAGAACTCCTAGGGAATCCAGGCAAAACCGGTCCAGTCGGATCCGGAGCACCCGCTGCTCGGTCCAGGCTGTCTACTATCCTCTACCTGGTCTCCCTTTCTCTCATCTGCTTTCTCTTTCTTCTCTTCTCTTCTCATCTTCTCCTCCTCCCTCGTTCTCATTCTATCGCGTCTGAACGCGCGCACTGTCTTCAGCTTCTTCCGTTTCGACCTGCCGATTCTTTTCGACGTCCGAAAGATTCTCGAGCGCGATACTGCACGGCGTCTGTCACCCACACGATCGGGAACGTCCAGCCAGGCCGCCTGTCGCGTTCAGGGGTGACGGAGCGTACTCGCGCGACATATTCTGCTCGAGGATCGACTCGTCAGAGGACTGGACGTAGGAACAGCACCTGCGCGCGACCAAAAGCAGAACCAGCCCGCCTCGAGTCGAAGGCCTCCACGAGCGAGTATCGAGCGGTATGCGGTAACAACGTCGCGAGATACTATCTTGCCGAGAAAAAGTCGAGCGTCGTGGACGTCGATGACGCGATTAGGATGGAACGTCGTCGTCGTTGGGTCACGCCTATGACGAATCACCGCGTGCACCACCTAAGGACACCCCACCCGCCCGTTCTCTCTCCTTTGCTCTTTCAAAGTCGGCTCTAGCCAACTCGTGGTGGCTGTCGACGCCGCGACAAAAGACCCATGACCCCACACAGATCGATTTCGTCCATGGTGACGATCTGTCACCATTAGATACCAACCTGAAAGGCTTTCGGGGTTCCGAAGCGACGCGGCGGGACCAGCTGATCGTCTACGTGGCGGGACAAATTACAAAAAAGTGTATCCAAACGAGACACACACGTGGACAGGACGACGTCGACTTTGCGCGTTTATCGCGATCACAGCTGACCCCGACGCGATCGCGGAAACCTTACACCGCGGATTGTTCTTTCGGCGCAAACAGCACGGAAATCGTATACGCTCGGTTTTACGATAACCACGAGGAGAACGGCGCTGTAAAACTTGCCCGCTCTCGCTCTCGAACGGCTGTTACTACTCGAACGTATGACTTTATAGCGACGATCTCTCTCGAGGCTCGAGAGGACGTTATCGCCAACCGTTAACAGAACCGAGCACGGGATCTAGGGGTCCGGATCCAGCGACGATCCTAGGTTTATCACGATATCTTAATAATTCCGTGCAATTTACGCCATCTCGGTCCGATTGGACGCGTGGTCGATATAATTTGCGAGTGGCGGAACCAGTGGCAATATCGATGCAGCGATACGCGAGAACAGGACGGTGACACGATATGGTTGTTGGCTGTGCCGCGCGGCAGATCCGAAAAGGATCGTGCGAGCGAGCATGCTCGAAGGATTACGTATCCCCCGGTGCTCACCTTCGGCATTCTATCCCGTGCTCACCTCGGCGCGGCGCGGCGCAGCGCAGCGTCTTCCTACCGGTCCGGGTCCGTGGGCCTCGTGCGTGAAAGTTCACGTGCCGGCTCCGAACGCGAGCCTCACCCTGTCCTTTCCTCGCTCCACTGGAGGTTCTTCGCGTAAAACTCCCTTTGAACCTTCCTGACGTTTCGGATCCTCCAGCGGTTCTCAGGTTCCACGGCCAGCACCTCCAGCCTTCGAGCATCGCTCGGCATTCGTGGACGTTAGTGTTTTTGTCAAGATCGATCGCGAAAAGCCTCAAGGATGGAAAAGGTGGGGCTCGGGCTGACGCGAGAGAGAGAGAGAGAGAGAGAGAGAGCGATGCCGACGGAGGGACAGAACTAGTGAGGAAAAAGAAGAAGGACGAGCGTATCGGGCGGTTCGGTCGGCTGGCGTGCGCGCCGGTTTTCCAGTTCCGTCCGCGAGCCGGATTGCATTCCCGAGATCTTAACGAGTCGTAATTACACGGCGAAAGGTACGAAGCGACGGATCCCTTCGGAATATAGCTACTAACACGATAATTGCCGCTATTACGCTCCGAAACGTCGTATTTAACGGCTAAACGACGGTCGCCTACTAATCGTACGGGGAAGCCATGTTGATCGATCGGAATCGATACAGCGCGTTACACGTTTCGGCCTTCTTTCAGACTAATTCCGCCGTTTGTTCTCTACCTCCGGTGTACCTCTCGTTCTCCCGCCGAATTACGAATCAGGAAGCGAGGTTACCCAACGGGTGTTTCGCCCTTAATCTGCTAATCTGCTAAGCAATAACGAGGTGGCTAATAGTTATCGAATCACCCGGTATGTCGTTCGTCGATCATCCGAAATAACGATGCTCCGTAGCGTGTTGCAGCTCCTCATCCCGGGAAAGAGCGGGGCTGGGTGAGGTAACGCGGCAAATGCGTTTACCTGGCCGGCGCGGCGTGTAATCCTGTAAGCGCCCCTTATTACGCTCCGCGTGGCCCATTGTCGCTGGATCTTAACTTCTACGGATTATAAACTGTTTCTCGTTCGGTATTAGCTTTTTTGTTGGCTGCTTTCCATCCAGCTTCTATCGGCTTCTCTCGCACAAGTCTGGCCTCCCGCTGCGCAGCCTCGCTCCCGTTTCGCAGATCGCACGGAACCGATGTCGGTTACCGCCGTTCCAAGCACCGCCGTCCGCGAACAAAGATCCGTACGTGGGCCTACCAGCTCTGAATTCTGTTCGCCGGCAACGCGAAACGTCTGCCGAAACGTTAAATCTCGTTAACCCGCTTCGATTCGGAGAGCCGCGACTCCTACTCGGCCGTGGGCGGACACGGTGATTAAATTTTACGCGAGCCTCCCTCGCGCCGTGCTCCGTTTCGCAATTCAAGCGGGAAGGAATTTCGCAAATAATAAATAATCGCGATGGCAAGGAGCGAGGCTTATCGCGCGGATGCGCTGTGCTGCGAAAAGAAATACCGCGACCAGGTATATCCTTCGCTTTGGAGCGTGCCCGGCCGATGCGCGGATAAAGGCGGATCCATAATTCCTCTTTCTCTTTTACCTCGTGCGCGTACCCGCTGTCCGGTAATTAATGAACACCGTGTAGAATGGGGAGAATTATTGCGCGCTTACGGACTCACGGGCGCGAGTTCTTTTATATGAAAGGACCCAAGATTGAAATCGTGCCCACGGATGCGCTGCCGGGGAATTTATGTCCGTTCCATAAAACGGAGAAAGGAAGGCGCGTCATTGGACACATGTCGCGCCACCGGTCTTCCGATCCCATGCAAAAACCCCTGCCTCCTATTTATCTCCGGGCCGCGGATAAAAATTGAAAGTTTCATCGGAACGTAACGTTATATCTCTGCGGAGTTGGCAACCGAGCCAGACATCGGAGTCGCAGGATCGGACAGCTGCGGCGCGGACCCCCGTAAGCGGAACGCGGATGGAAGCGTGGAACGTGGGCTGTCGCGAGTGGCCGGAACACCCCCGGGCAAAAACTGCGGATCGACGAACAATGCCGTCCACAAAAGACGGGCGACGATCGGAGCCAGCCCGAAAATCTGGCAAAATCCGCTCCATCATCGATCGCAGACAGGCCCGTTGCATCGGCCTCCCCTCGAGCGCAAAGTCTGCGAGGAGAGAACGTAAAGCAAACCTGGATGGCAACGGGTGAATTTCGTAACGCGATTTCGCGGAAGAGTAAGTAGTAATTACCGTACTCGTCGGAATAGTTGATTTTACAGTACCACCTCGGTGCGCGTCGAGCTCGACGCGCTGCGCCACGTACCGATGGTAAAGTTCAAGGCGAGCCTCTGATAACTCGGAAAAAGGCGGCCCAAGGAACAAACGCGCGACGCGGATAAGTTGGATGGAAGATGGAAACGAGCAAACCACGAGTAGCCACTGTCACCGCAGCAAACAAATGGATCGATCGAAATTAATGAGAGCATACGATCGCGAGATCAGGAATCAGGCAGGGTACACGACTAGTGGCACGAATGCGAGAGCGCGTTTGACGAAAGGAAAGCGTGCAGGGAGCGCGAGAAATCACGGAGCGTGCCGGAAAAATAGACGAGCGACGTAGGAGCCCCTTTCCATCCCCCGTACGCGTCGCAAACAAAAGCGGAAAAACCAAGGGTGGAGAGTGGAGGGGACTACTCTAGCGGCTCTCTCTTTTCCGCCTTCCTCCGGTTACCACGTCTCTTTTCTCGCCTACCGTTGCTGCCGCTAATACGACCGGACAACAATGCAGACCCGTCCGCATTGCACGCGTCCGACCGCTAATTCCTCACGTTTTTTTCTCCCCCGACCCCTCCTCTGTCATCACACCCTCCCCCCGAGGGCAGCCCTGCCTCCTGTCTCTTTGCCCTTCTTTTCCCGTTCTTCTAGGCGCGCGCCCTTTCGAGCAGATCTCTTCTGACCGTCCCGCTGGCCAAGCCTGGAATTGGATTTCAGCAAGGACTTTTTGCGATATCCTTCCCATCTGCTTGGCACGCTTCCGTGTCTCGCGCTCCACAAATACGGCAGGGGAGTGGCAGAAAAAGGTGGCTCGGAAAAACGTTATCGGCCAACGCGGACACCGACGGGGGCGAGAGTCGCTATCGCGTCAAGATGCTCTTCTTCTAATCGACGCCGACGGCCAATTCCTCTTTGCGAATAAGATGGACAAGGGAACAGTCGCGATTCGGCGTTTCCCTTTGCCTGCTACCCGCGGACCATTCGAAAAGGGGTAGTGGAGGTTTGTCGGGTGGTGTCCTGTCTTTCGAGGATTCCTATCGAACCGATGGATATGTAAATTCTGCGGCGTATCCTCGGTAGAAGGGGCGGAAGGGTGAAACAGAGAGGTGTCGGCGACCATTGAAATTGAGTTCCGGTGAATTCCGGTAACGCGGTTCCCCGATGTATTTCCATCGGAGACAAGGTCCACGGTTTCTATCCCAGTAGTCGCGATCGTCCGTAAACGCGCGAAACAAAGTCGTCGCACGGTTCGTCGCGGCCATCGATCGCGTGGACTTTTTGATCGTGGATTCCAGGCTCACAGGGCGATAATCGGAAATTGCGCTTGAAAGCACAGGCAGTTTTCGTCTCGTACGTACGACTACGATGCAAGGAAAACGCAGCGACCGTATCAAGAGACACGGTGGTGTCTGGCGTCAAGTACACGCGCAGCGCGAGGCACAGAGTGTCTATATTACGCCACGACTCGCTATCAAGAACCCTCCGATTATCGAATATCAATAATGATTGATCCGATTAGATTTTGAATGGTCTTAATGGATAGCTTGGGTTTGATTTACATAAGAAAAGTGTCTTCGTGTTGTTCCTACGTGCTTTATGAGCTGAGATATTTCAATGCAAAGTTGCAATTTGGCGAATTTTATGTTCTGAGATTAAGCATCGTCGTCGTCAAGTGTGGGCAAGAGCAGCTATTACGTTCAGGTCGCTATTAACGTAACCTAGCTAGTATCAATCAATTCAATCATAACCTGCCAAGTGTGAAATAAGGTAAGTTGTCAATATTTTGAAACGTCACGAGTTTTTACACCATGTAGGACACTGAATTATTGTCTCAATTAACAAGATAAGTCGCCAAGATTTTTTATGTAAAGCTTATAGAAATAAAGGGGACGCACAGGCTTGGATAGAAAAGTACGCTAAAAACGCATCTCCCTTGATACTTTTCAATCTTTTGTGAAAGATATTCGTAATACTTTAAAATGCACGGTAGTTCCCACGCTATTCATTAATTTTATTAGTTTCCCATTAATAACATTTATTTCAATTTACCAATAAACATACTAAATTAATTTTATTCCAACACCAATAAATTGTGCGTTAAAAATATTGGATCTCTTCGTTCATTTTCGCTGAATTACCATTAGCATTTCAATTTCCTGCAACAAGACTTTCTGCCATACGCTCTCACCTCCTTCGGACACATTTTGTAGTCTCTACACTTACTATATCAAAGGGCCAATATATTTCTATATAAGTTCTACATTATGTTCTAACTAAAATGTGGATTTTATATATTTACAAATAATCGAAGCAGAATACGATGCAGTGTGATCTACGTCAGAGAAAAAAATTTATTGTGACATAGTATTATATTAATTAAACGATTTTATTCAGCTTCGATCATCTGTTTGCTTCTTGTATGTTTGGTTCATATCTGGAAAATCAAATTTAAACCATTTAAAAAAAAAAAAAATAACCACCGAGGGGGTGAAAAAGTTATCCCAGTCATCAATAAACACTACAAAATGTGTGAAATCTCCACAAAATTAGCTTCTTTAAAAAAGGTACAAAAAAGTGCGCCAAGTATACGCGCATATTTAGCTTACAAAACTAATCACATACAAATATTTCGCCAATTATAACAACCACTATTTGTACACACAATCGGATTTAAATTGAATAAAAGATTCATCATTGGAAGAAACAAAGATAATAATGTTAAGTAGATATGTTTTTATGGAAATAAATATTTCAATACCAATAAATATTTTATTCAAAATACTTGGCGCTGCGAAAGCAAAAAATGTTAATTGTCTTCGTATAAATAATAAAATAAGACAAGACACCATTGGGATAAAAAGGAAAGAAAAATATTAATGCAATTTTGAATGAAATATTTATTTCTATAAAAATATATCTGCTTAATATTATTATCTTCTTTGTTTCTTTCAATGATGAATCATTTATTCAATTTAAATCTGATTGTTTGTACAGATAGTGGTTATAATTGGCGCAATTTTTGTATATCATTAGTTTTGTAAAGCTAAATGTAGCACATTAATAAATTTACGACAGTTTTCTTTCGTTCGTCTGCGCGCGCGCGCGTATACTTGGCGCACTTTTTTGTACCTTTTTAAAAAAAGGTAATTTTGTGGAGTCTTGGGTAGACGCTACGTGTATCGTTGCAGGGAATTGTTTTTCAACGTTGTCGCGCCGACCTGCCGCGTCCATTGGTGGGCGAAGAGACGAGCGGCGCGGCGCGACGTAACGGATCAAAAACGAATATCGCTGCGAATGGCAGCCAATAGCCGGAGGAACGCGCGGAAACTATTCCTTAATCGGGCAATTAAAGAGAGGGCGACATCGATAGCATCGCGACGGAGCCAGCCCCGACAATGTACTCTGAATACGTAACAGGCCGCTGCGCGGCGCGGCGTATCGTTGTATCGAGCGTGTCGGTGCGCTAAATGCAGGCTATCAGGCTCGAGTTTCCCGCAGGTAAATATTTCGTCGACGGTGGCTAGGACGGGGCGTGCTGGGGACGGTCGTTAAATTTGTCAGCGGGCCCCCGTGGCCGGAATTCGAGCTCCGCGATTCCCTCGCAACCGAACCGGCTTCGTTCGTACGATCTAGTTTATCGCGCCACCCGGTACATTCGGTAGCCCGATAGCGCAGCTATCCGCCCCCCCCCCCGATCCCTCCCCTCGGTCTACCCCTATCTCTGCCTCTCCTCCACCGAAATTTGCATGGCATTTACATCCGATTGCGGCACGACGCGGGTTGAAAGTGGCGAGCTTCCGTCCGCCCACCCGCCCAGCCGCCTAGCCGCCTGCTGATCGAACTTGCCCCGAAGGGCACCTGCCCTTCGAGGGTCAGGGACGCTGCTACCAATCCCGCGGTGAACCTGGTACATTGTGTTCCCGTCAAATATTCCAGCTTCCATTGCGGGACCGTAGCGACGCCACGCCACGCCACGCGTCTTGGGCGTCCACCGAGCGGAGGCGTTTTTACAGACACTCGTGGATTTTTCCGCCACGCAGCTGGCAATCGATGGAAGCTCGTCCTACGAGCATTTATTGTATCCTCTGAACCCACAGCTCGGTACACGATGTTCGGCAGCCAAGAACAGGGAAGCAACGAGCAGTCTGTTTGCTCGCGGCGAGTTCGAGAGGACCGTCCAACGCGTCGAGCCACGCCGCGTCACGCCGCCCACTCGCGCGAGCATTCCTCGGGATTTCCGAATGAGCGCTCAAGGTAAACCGAGAAGAGTCAGGGTCATAGGTGCAGTTACGTCGGAATTGGACATTATTTTCAGCGAGTGCCAGCCACTTAAGTCGGGCTGGGCGCGTGTGTACGACCACGCCACGTACGAGCGTGTCATAGGTCCTATTATCGCGTCCACTTGGTGCGACGTTCGACACACGAGTCCGATCTAGTGCGGACCCGAAGGAATTCCAGGCGATCGCCTCGCGGTGCTAACTCTCCCGGCTTATCGAGCAGGAGGTTTCCAATTTCCTGTTAGCGAGCACCTTAGGCTTTCCATTGTCCCTTGACCTTTGCTCGCGCGATAGAATTTCCTTCCGCGTGAATCGGAGAAGTTGCTTTTTTATTCGGGGGCCATTCCTCTCTGGCACCCTTCTTCTCCCCAGCTATCTAGCCGGGAGCAACAGGCAGGTTATAAAACCCTCTGGACGCGTCGCTTCGCTTCGGATGAATGTCGTAAAAGCGAGAGTATTCGCTCGCGAGGCAGCTTCCACTTTTATCGACCATCTCGTTGCAAGTCGCGTCGTGTCTCGAACCGTGAAGTTTGATTGGTCTTGTCAAAACCCCGGCGAGGCTAGGGCACGTGTCAGGATTCGCGAGCTCGCAGCTCCACGTGCTTTTAAGAAACAAACGACCAGCGTTAATCGGCTTCCAAGTTCCAGGTCGGTCCTCCCCTCGGGGACCCGAGGAATCGCAAAACCAGATCGTTGATCGTTTTACGGCGCCACTAACCATCTCGAGGAGGTGCTGCGAGGAAATAAAGGCTCCAGAAGACGGAAGGTGCTACGGTGGCGAGGAAGCATCGCACGGTTAATTGAATCGTCGCTCGTTCGAGATTAGAAACGCGTCGTGACTCGCGTTCACCTGGCAGCCCGAGCTTAAACCGCGATCACCGGTGGTATATTAAGTGGACCGATTTTATGGGCTATTCGGTAGGTGGGAAGACAGCCGTAAGACGATACGCGCGACCAGGCTGTGGCTCGTCTCGTCCGCGAGTTCAAACCCCTCGATCCTTTCCTCGCCATTGTTCGACAGGCTGGAATTTCGTCTCGGTACGAAAATCGGCGCTGCGCCTTCCGCCTCGCCTGCGACGATCGAGCCGACACCTTCTCCTTGACATTTTCCCCCGACACCTACGAGCGAGCGAGCTCCGCGGAATTTACCGTGCGATCGAACGCTCGATGGGTCCAGGAGGTAGGTCCCACGTGAGCGGTCCTGAATGGTTTCGTTGCTGTATCAGCCCCGAATCCGACGAGTAAATTGTGATCGGTGGGTGGTGGGCAATGGTCCCGGATCGCGTTCCATCGCGGAGACGGAGACGGCTGGAAACGAGCGCAGTCGGCTCGCCCCGCGTTTCGATCGGAACATCGATAAAATTGAGAATGCACTGGCGGTCTCCGCAGGTTTTAATGAATGAACGTCTCGTGGATGCGGTAAGTGGCTGGCGAGAGTGGGGAAGGGTGAGGACGAGAAGAACGGGCCACTGGATGGGGGAACGTTGGTACGCGGAGGAACACAGGAACGGCAGCCGCCAGCCGGTCGTCTGGTGTGCACGTATCTGTACACACGCACGGACAGCTACACGAGAGTTAACAGCGTTTGTGTAACGGAACGGATAGCTCGCCGCGGCCGTACAGATCTACATAATGTTTATTATGCTAACCTAGGCCAACGCGCTTGCATCAACAAGTGTTATATTATCATTCAAATAAAATGTTTTAATCTGCATACGTTTTATCGGCCTCCCGCGGGCATGCGGAATGTGCCACCGGCACGAGACACGCGTTCCACGCGGACCAGACACGCGCCCCCCTAGACACCGGTCCCTTTAAACTTTTAAATATTCACCGCTAAACGCCAGGCTGTCGTCGGCGCAAGGAATCACGCTTCTAGCCGTGGATCGACCATCAAAAGGATAGATGGCAAATTTTTCGTCGGGATTATTGTATCCGCGACCCAGCTGCGAATTGCCGAAAGCTGGTCGACCGAGTACCCGGTGTGCCGGGTGTCGACTCGACCGAGAAGGTCAATAAAATTACTCCGGGGCAAATGCGCTGCAGATTCGATAGCGTACAAATGTTACGGACGTACGGTGCAACGCGGCCGATAAATATACTCGCCAATTCAATTACGATCGGCGGACGCTCGTCCATCCTTCCCCCCGAAAATACGGTGGAACGTCGCGCCGCGCCGCCGGCCGATGGAACCTTGAATTCGTTACATTGGAAGGGAACGTGGAGTCGAGCCAGAAATCACAGGGAAATCCCTACAAGGAAGAGCGGTCTTTATCATGGCTACAGATTTTCGATTAGGCCGCAGAAAAAAGGGCCCCGCCCGAGATTCGTGAAAAAGTTTTCCAACAAAACGCTGTAATCTGTGAGTTTATCGGTCTCTAGGGTCGCGCGGGGTTTTCGCACTGGGTAAAACGACACGCACGGGATAATTCGCGGTGGGGCAGTCTAGAGGCACGAGCACGAGAGCGGCGTGTCACGTGAGGTGGAAAAGGGCCGGGAGCCCCCTGGAAAAAGTCACTGGGCGAGAGGCGAGAGGCGTTCGCGTTCAGAAGCAGAAAGCGTGACGGCACGAATTCGAGCCGACGCCAATCCGTGTGACATATAATTGAATTAAACGTCCGCATTCTTGTCGTCAGCCGACGGAAAGCGGGGGTACGAGGGAGCAGAGGAGGCGCAAAAAAGCGAAACGTCTGTGCAAGACGTCACGAGGTACGCACGCGATCCATCCCGGCAAAACGTGCTGACTGAGCTATCGAACCGACGCGAAATCGTGTTCGCGGTCAGAGCGAAACCCCGACCTCAGAATTATTCTGGCAGCGCGGTAACAAGTCGCATAATCGAATGAATAATAGCGCGGCAAGGGAATTAATGAATACGATATCTCACGCGCCGGAGCCTCTCTACTTATGTATTTCGGTATCTCGTTAGATTGACGGGACCGCCTTCTCGGATGAACGCTCGCGATCTCAAATCGCTAGATTTAAATATCCAGTTATGCAAAGCGTCGCGACGGTGCTCCAATTGTCCCAGGGGAATCGGGCGAGTCTCGCGTAAAATTCGATCGCGAGACAGAGGAAGAAGGCCGTGAACGCAGGGAACACCGAGGTTAGAGTCCTGGTTCGGTGCATAATGGTACCTACTCGAGACGATAGGGTAAAGTAGCCGAATATGAGACCCATTTCTTAAAAAATCATAACTCTTGACTGAGAATACTTTTATTAAAATTCGATACACGTTTTAAAAGTAGAATATGCATTCTTTAGCATAGTACTGGAAAGTACTATAACAAAAATTCCCTTTCTTTATAATTAAATGAAAAACCAAAGTCATTCGAATACGCAGATAAAAAATATGGGTGCCTAATATGAGACCCAGTTTGTTTTTTCTCAAACTTATTTTTTCTTTCTTTTTGTATAAAGTCGGCATGTGAAATCTGTTTTTTAACTACCGCAGTCTTCGTGGGCCACGCAATCTTCTTTCTTAATTTTTTCTTCACTCTCATCAGTAGAAGTTTCACGGGTGTCATATTTGGAAACAATAACACGATAACTACTAAGTAGCTTCGAAGTTACGTCTTCATCATATAATGATATACAACTTCTAAGTCCATTGCAAGCACTATACAACAGTATTTGTGAAAATCATTATACACTTACCACTTTTGAGGTATTTGTAGGTTAATCGAACCACTTGAAAAACTTTCTGCAACATATTTCAGAAATATGTGCTTGCTCAAGACATTGATTAGAATGCCACTGTGCGGACAAAACAACTAATACACGGTTCAAGAGTTCTGTAGCGGAGATAAGCTGGGGTCTCATATTAGGAGAGGTCGTCATATTCGGCTGCTTTACCCTAAGTAGAAAAAGTTTCGGTTAGGCAGACGCGTGCCGTCCTCTTTCTACTGCAACTCCACGATCCGCCCCTCTCGTTCCCTCTCGGTCCCACCCGATCGGACCGCTCGAGCCTCCGCGTCGCTTTCTCTGTCTGTGGGTCAGTCGCACGGGGATCCTGGGTGGGATCTTTCCGTGCCACCTGTGTCTTCATTATTCAGCAATGCAAATAGATTACCGGCGCATTACCATAATTAGATTCAATATTTGTAACTTGTCACGCCATTAGTATAATTCATCCGGCCGCGTCGGACGATCCGTCAGCTCGCTGGACGGACTGCGAGCGCAGAGGCTGGGCGCAGCGACGCCCTTAGCTCTTCGCCGCGATCTCGCGTTTCCACTTCTAAACATTTTTAACTATTTCTACCGATTCCTTGACTCATCGTCGCGCTTCTATCCCGGATTAATTCGCGAAACCGCGTCGATCGCCGCTGCGTCAGAGGTTGCTGCGATTTAACGACGCTCGCCGCGACAAGAACGATCGATCCTTCGTCGCGGAAGCCATGACGAGCATAAAACCCAATGGTCGTCCAATAAATCTTCGATAGCGGACAAAAACAGGGGAAAAACGAGGCGGACAATTTTCCAGACATTCGAGCGATCCCGTGGACTTCCGTGTCACCGCTGCCGGCGTGAAATTCGTAATCGCGCGTCATCCGCACGCCTCTCGCGAGTATTTCGCAGGCTTCCGTCGGGAAAAGAGACGGCGTGGGAGGGGAAGAAAAATGGAAAAACAGGTCTTGGAGTGGCAACTCTTGCACCCTAACCCAAGCCTCGAAGGCCGCTAGAACGTGTGTAATACCTCGCGATAAACGTTTTTCCAAGCGGCGTTCGCGAAGGTCAGCGACGACGAGGAGCGGAACGCAGCGGAGGCGCGGTCGCCAGGCTAATCTGGAACGAAACGATGATCGATCTTTGGATTCGAGTGTGGAACGTGTCGCGGCACTGGCGCCAGGCTTTTCGCGTCAAAGAATTCCACGCTGTCCTGTGCGAGCCGGAGCGGGAGCGCGAGCGCGAGCAATTACACTGACAGATCAACAGAGAGTGGCAGATCACAGATGTTTTCGGGTTCGTCAGTATACCGTGGTGGACGTTTGCCCTCAATTAACTTCATAAGTGAGTAAGGAGGCGTGCGGCCCGGCCGGCCCGTGCGTCAGCCCGCTCGTATCTCGCGCGTACTCGCGCGACTGCATTGCGATCGCGAGCACACCGTAGGCATCGTAGACGTACGGCCAGACGACCGAAGGCGCTGAACGGAGAGGCCCGGTGTGCGGCTAGTGCGAGAGCACTGACAAGTACCAGAAGAATCGTTAACGATGCACGACAGCCGAGAGGGATAATAAAAGATTACTGATGGAGAAATAACGAGGTTCGAGACGGCTGATGAAAGGTAACGGACGACAAGTGGAATCGAGATTTTCCCGATCGCTCGTTAGCGTCGCGACAGCCGAGAGAGGAAAACCTTTCAGCCGCGTACGAGCCGCTTTCCGGTCTGATTCCGCGACTAGCAAAGAGCAGCGCAAGCCGGTCGCAGCAATTTACGCTCCTCGTCCTTCGGCCGAGGAATCCAGATACCGTGTCAACGAGACCGATCGTTAAGCCCGACCAAAGTGGACGCGAGACCAGCGTCACCGAAATCGGAGAGCCAACACCGATTGCCGCGCGCGACGCAGGAATCCCAACTATTCGCCGACAGGTCCTGCCGTTCCTTCGCTCGCCTTCAAATTCGAGCGGCAGCCACTTTTGGCGAATCCCCCGAGCAAACGCTAATTGCGAGTCGCGAACGGGGGAGGTGCAAGGTGGGAGAGCGTTGGCAGGTCTTGACGCGGTCTTAGCTACCTAAACGAGCTGTGCTCGATCTTTATTGTCCACCGGCCTCGAATGCTGTGCTCGCGCGCGATCGTCCGCCCGCACGCTGGCGCACACAGGGACACGCATAAAAACGGCGTCGTCCGTAGGATCAGCGAGACACTCTCGCGAGTCACGCCTACGCGAGAGATTGCGGCTGCTGCTGCTGCTGCTGATGCTGATGCTGATGCTTGTGAACGAAGGGGACGAAGAGAAGCGCGTTTACGTGCGCGCGCGTGTGAACGCTGAGAAACGTACAGGTGTATACGTTTCACGAATGCGCGCGTAGGCTCGTTTACTTAGCCAATGCCATACCTGAGTTATTTATCTGTCTTTTGCCCGGCAGCGCCAACCGAGAATGCCTCTATATACGAGCCAACACTCCTAGAGAGCTGTGCGCGTGGGTCCGAAGCTGTTCAAGGCCTACCTGCTTGCCTGTTCGCTCGCTTGCCTGCTTGCGTCGTTTCGACGCGCGATTCCTCTCTCTCTCCCTCTTTCCCTATATCATTTCATCCGTCTTTTTCTCTCCGAGGAGCTACGCAATAGCGGGCGAGCGTCGCTAAAAAGAATATGAGAAACTGGCAGAGGAAAATCGAAACGAGTCCGAGGCAGGGACCACGAGGGACTTTGCGAAAATTCGTTGCCGAGCACGTTCGCCACTGAGGGTGGTGCGCTGGCTTGCGGAGTGGCGGGAAGGAAAAGGCGCGGGGAAGACGGTGGAAGCGACGCTCGCGTCCTCGATCGGCGAGGTTGGGCGTCGATCGGAGGTCGCGAGAGGAAGCCGTGGCCGGTGGAGCTCGGTCGCGAGAGGTGTGGGTATACCTAAACGATGGACGAGGCTCGTACGTGGTTCGTACGTGGCTCGACGAGCTCTCCGTAGCCGGATTGTCAAGTGACGTCAGCGCACCGGAAATGGAATGTAGGTAGCTGTGCTTATTAAGCTTCGCTGGCAGAGGCCGTCGAGGAAGAGACGGGTCGGGGGAGCATAGTGAAGAGAGAAAGAGAAAGAGAAAGAGACCGAACGAGGGCCGTAGAGAAAGAAGAAGAGAGGGAAGGATGACGTTCAATTGTTTCCTCCGCACACGCGTGCCGCGAGTGCCGCGTATCGTCGACTCCTCGTCGTCGTCGTTCCTCCTCGCGCGGATGGACGTACGTATACCTACGGCGACACCGGCGACCGCGACGATCCTAGTGTGGGCATCGGCTATTAAATCAATGCGCCGCTGTCAGGATCTGTTCACGCCTCGCTAACGCGTCCGTGGAATGTCAACGAGCCAAGTGTCGAGAGCCGAGTACCGCCAGAGGAGCTGCTCGCGGAAACCCTAGAGATCCCAGGCCCCAACATGATTTTTCTTCGCTTCGCCAGTTTGTAGTAGCTCGTAGCCGACCACCTCGCCTACTTACTAATCGACTCGTACGCGCGTCCACTCGTGGGCCGCAGCTCTTTCTACGCAATCGTCGCGCACCGTGCGCGGCTTTCCAGGCTTTCCAGGCCGCGACGCCCCTGATTACTCACTTTTTCTTCGGAGAAGAATACTCGTCGAATTGCGTCACGCGCCAACATACTCGCCTGCATCGTTAAGTGATAACGCGTCGATGTTGAGGGGTACGATCAGGGTCGCTTCACGCGCGCAATGGCGCATCCGTTCGACAGAACGACCTTGGAATTTTTCAGAAACAAGACGCAGAGGATCGAGCTATTCTCTGGAAGGTCAGCCAATGGGCAAGTTGACACTTGGACCGAGTGTACCGAGTGCAACTTGCGCGAAGGAAGATATTCGCTGCAGTTAAAAGTAGGGGAGAACAGGGCTAGTTGACTAACGAGGTTAGTTGACTAATTCCCTTTAATTGTTGTATTATGTTATAAATTTTGCTGCGATACGCGGTGTTGAAGCGTATGAATGACTAGCTTGCCATTTAATGTGCCCCCGTGACAAAAACTTGGGTGTTCTAAAAAGGTCAGCGGGAAGTAAATGTTTCTGTTTCGACTATTTATGAATTTTTGTCCACTAAGTATTGCTTGATGTTTTACATTGACTATAATTTAGGGTATTTTATTTTATCCGGTGCGCGGAGGTTTTGTACGTACGACCCTTAACACGTTGACAATGTCGGACAGGGTTACTTGACTAAGCATAGGAATACCACTAAAAATTCCACTTTCTATCCTCAAGATTATCGAGGCAAAGAGTTTAGCTGTTGAAATCCACTTGTCCCACCACAAATCCCTCCAAATTCACCCCTACCAGTTTTACACCCTATCCTCCCTTTAAACTTTCAGACTTTCCAAATAGACCACAACAAACAAGTGGAAAATAATTACAGTATCTAACACCATGATACTTAATAACAAAAAAATAAGAATGTGAAGGAGTGAACAAAAAAAATTTGCTGGTCGTAGGATATCTATATATTATGTACGCCTTTAGTATACTACATTAATGGAACTGGCTGCGTGTATATACGCCTTTCATGTATATTGATGGAACTCTGTTAAAACTGAGAAGTAACTGACAAGTCAACTAACCCCACAGCCGGGGTTTCTTGACTTATTCGTCTCACTACTCTAAATATAATAAAAACTACGACCTAATGAAATTTGTAAACTTTCGGTGTGCAACAAGTCAAGAAAATACCAATGGTCTATTTATAAAAATTAGAAATGTTAAAAATTAGTCAACTAGCCCCGGTCTCCCCTACCTATTGCATTTTTACCGCAGTTGACTGCGATATCTTCTGGACTTTGAAACCGAGCGTTTCTCGAGCAGCTGTAAAACGACTGATTTATCCTGGAAAAAAGGATGGACACGAAAAGCTTTCGTCGGGCGCAGTCGTTTCGAGAGTAGGTCTGTAGGTACACCTAATAGACGAGGACTATCGCGGCGTCGCTCTGCGCCGCAGAGAAAGGACGATCCCGATTGAATAATCCGCCGGACGATATCCCAGGTATCGACAAACTCTTATCAGAGGATTGGGAGGATAAGCCGTAACACGAATCGCGAGCGTGGACCTGTGTACGCAGCCGTCACGGTTAGCCTATAACGATAATTTCGGTAGGTGTGAACGAAATGTCTGGGGCGAGCGAAGGGTGGAAGGCCAAAGGAGGAACGAGGACGAAACGAGGCTGCTTGCGAGAGCGCATGTCTTCGCGGCCCGAAGGGGGTAGCTAGCGCCTGCGCCCCAGTCTGCCTCTCTTCAATTTCCCTGCCCCTGACTCCCTAACCTCCAGTCTTTCCTCTCTATTTGCCCGTCTTCCTTTCTCCTCACCTCTGCCGCGCCGCTTTCCTTTATCCATTTGTCTCTTTCTCTTTAACGGATTCCTATCACTTTTCCGTCACCATCTCCCTTCACTTTCCATTTCGCTGCCATTTTTCCCTCCTTTGCAATCTCCTTTCGTCTCTCCACTGATCCCCCTTTTATCGCCTCCCATTGCCTCTCCTGCATTCTGCGCTCTGCATCCTCATCAAACCCTACCACCTGACAGCACCAAACCCCTCCTTTCGCTACGTTGCTCATCGTTCGCGCGTGTCACGCACCATCCAAGTGAAACTGCCCGACGATTTCCTGCTTGACACCTGGTTTCACGCTTTTTCCACTCCCGCCTCTAGGAACTCCGCTGTTTTTCTTCCACCTCGCTAATGCTAGCCCGATGAATCATAGGCGGTGCGACCGAGAACGATCGCGAACGATCCGAACATCTTCGACGAATGGCTGCGTTCCTTACGTCGCGCGATGTCGTAAAAATTACACCGCCCCTGATTTCCAACGGTGTCCTAAGATCTTAGACTCGATAGGGGAGCGTGCTCGCTGGATCGGAACCTGTTCTTAAAATTCACTTAACGGTTTACCCGTTCTAGGCTGGCACGTACTATTTCCCTGGAAACGCGGGCCTAACAGAGATTTCACTCCCCCTGTACACGCTTCTTTCCATGCATAATTAAAAGCAATTCGCGCTTCCACGTAATAATCGGATTCGCGCGGATGCGCTCCGAAACAGCACGAGCAGCTCTTCGAGCAGCTCGGCTGGCTTGGCCGAGTCGTTGAGCCGCGCTACCAGCCGAGAAGCATCGTTCGTCGTTGCTCGCAGGAACCGGAAGCGCGTGTCCGCCGAGCGATCACAGCCTTTATACGGTCCGATGGAATATCCGACCGCTTGACCCTCGAACGCCGGCAACAACTCTCTAGGAATAGGCTGCATCCAGAATTCCACGCGACAGTTGAAGAAAGGGTTAGGTTTCTGGATGCACCCTTTCCATAAGGGTAACCTGCTCGCGTTTCAGCCAGCGTAGGTATGCTCCCAGTTTACACACTTTCGTTCCCAAGCACCGGATCATTACAGCTCTCGACTAGACTGCCGGTAAATCTGTGCAACGACAGACTGGTTTGTCTACGCGGGAACTCTGGCCAACCAGTCGCCGAGGCTATCGACGGCTAGCCGTTCGATTATTAATGTCGCCGTTCGGCCGCGTGAACGCCGCTCAACTAGCCGGAAGATCGTAACGCGACACCTTTCAGCGACACCTCCTCGGATGGATCGAGCCGGGAAGAATTATTCGATCGTCCCTTATCGAGGATCTTCGAGCAACCGTGGACGTTAACGCTCCGCGAATCGCCAGGTGAATCAGGACCGATGCTTGACAGCGGTCGTTTCGATGCGCGCTTTATTATTCGTTCCGCGATTGAAGTTTACGAGAAGCGCGTAAACTCGGCAAGAGCCACGAAGAATTCGACAACCGGTCGTTTCTAAGCAAATTGCCGTAATTAAAATCAGAATAAACGATTATTTCCTGGCTCTCGGGAAACTAGGTGAAACCCTAACCCGAGCCTCGAGAGGATAGTCGAAGGGGCGAAATGCCCGTGAAAAGGACCGTGACGTCCTCGGGAAAATTTACGAGACGACGGTGGACGCGTTTGGAGCGCAACCAGCTACTACACACCAGGAAGTTCGCGTTTATGTGCGAAGCGATCGCTTCGGTTCCCTCGATTCGATTTCTTCGTTTTCCCTATCGGTCAACGATACCGCCTCTTATCGATAACACCCGTGTGGCTCCACGTATTTTCGAGCATAGCTGGGTACCAAAATCCCAGCTGTGCAAAGTAGTTGATCGCTGCCTCCCCGACAGGTGTTGCGCAATCTCGAGTACCCCGTGTTTCCGCGAGATTCCAACCGAACGGTTCGCTTCCGTGAGCAAAAATTGGACCAGCCAGAATCTACCTCCAATTATTTCGCGGCCGATTGGAACCGTGCTGACCGCCGGGATTGGAAACAGCGCGGCGCTGCAGCTTCGTCGCGCTGGTAATTATGTAATCTCATTTCGTTGCGCGGGAATCGAAGTCTTGGCGAAATCGAGCTTCCCGATATTCTAACTTTGCGCGAGAGTTCCAAGCGAAACGCGTTGTCCCGTTTGGTGACGTGTCACGGTTATTAATCCACGGCCGATCAGTCCTTTGCGCGCGCGTCTATTAATTGCGGGAATAAGTATGAATAATAATGAGTCGTTCGCTCCATTCGCGAATCTCCAGCAGAGACGAAACGAAGAAACGTTGGAAGAAACAGCACGTAAAGCGTGACCCAAGAAATAACCTCTTTTTGGTCCCAGGATTTTGGAACGTACAACAATTAGTTTCTGAGATATGGGAGGGTCGAAGAAGTGAAAATTCGTTAACGCGTCAGCCCTTACGCTGCGATGTAAGGACTTCTATGTCAGTCCGATAATTTAAACAATTTTTTCCAGGGGTTTTGCTGACTGCTAACAACGAATTTCAACTTAGATTTTCAAAATTCACAATGGCCGATTCACAGACATTTATATTTCTTAATTTTTATTTTTTTCGCGAATTTTGAAAATCTATGTGCAAATTCGTTGTTAGCAGTCAGCAAAACTCCTGGAAATAATTGTTATATTATCGGATTGACATAAAAGTTCGTACATCGAAGCGTATGGGTTGACGCGTCAACGAATTTTCACTTCTTTCACCTTCCATATCTGAGAAACTAATTGTCACCTCAACTCTAAAATTTGTTTTGATTCATGTCTCATCATAAGGTATCATTTGGCAGAAAATTCAGTTAAAAAAGCCTCGTTTTTGGGTCACTCTTTCACGACAGCGATGTACCTGCCTCGACTATACGTGATTCGAGCCAAGGTGGTGAAGTTTCCTCGCTCGTTTCCTCGACCACCGATTACGTCAATCGAGTAACGAAATCGTCGCGCCAACGGAATATCGTGTGTTTATAACGCCACTCCGATCCGTCCTTTTCCCCCGAATGCTAATGCTAATTATTCCACTTGTCGCATCAACTACCGGGATGATTAACGGTTGCGCGCCCGTTCGTCCGCGGTCGTTTCATTGCACCGGTTAATAATTGCAAGGAAAACGGTGCCCGCGAACCCAAAAAGACCTGCCGACCGTTGTCGACAGACTTTCGCCACTCAGGAGCTGGACAAAGCGAGAAAGGTTGTGCGAAAATACACGGCGAGTGGCAATAGCGATCTTGGAAGATTCCCCGCGTGATCTAAAGAACCAGATGTAGGTCTGCGAGGTAGAACGGCGCTTTTACCTTCAGCCCGTTATCAAGTGCCATATTCGTTAAATAGTCTCGGGGTACCGGTCGGATCTTCTTTATCGCGCGCAAGTGATTCTACGGGATTGGCGTCACTGACCGAGTAAACGCGTCGGAGAGATGGGAAAAATGGAACGACGGGATCGTGGAATATTTAATTGCAGGGGGAGTGGGAAAGAGTCGGATGGGATCGCTGGAACGGTCGTTCCTCGAGGAAGAATCTATAGCCGCCGAGACGAAAATCGTTAATTGGGGAGATTGGTGGGTCGCGCGCGCGGCTGTGACGCAACGGAGTCACACGATTCGCGCTCGTTTTTGGGTGATAGCTTGGCGAAATAAAGCAAAGTCAAACGCCAGTTATGTTGTTGTATTACTTTCATGTTGTTTATTAATTAAAATTCAGTAGTAATTTAGTTTCTGCCATTCTAACAAAACGTCACCACCATTCGCCAGATCTTTATTTTTACGTTAATAATAATTAATGTTTAATTATAATAATATACAGGGAGAAGGAGGAGCTGTTTACAGGTATTTTCGTTTTTTGTATTCGACTTCGTTTTCGCGTCTCGTTTCGTTTCGATCGTCTCTGTGCGCGTGCTTTACGTTAAGTATCTTTACATGTCTCTCTTCTCGTCGTCGCTTTTTCTCTTTTTTTCTCTCTTTCTCTCTGACACACGCGCATTCACTCTCGCTCTCTCATATTCACCATACGCACGCATCATCGTCGACGCGAAAATTCGCGCGATTCTCGCTGAAAGTCAGCCGGAAATCGAAGAGTTCGATTAGCGCCTGCGGGCGGCGAGCGGTATTGTAAATCGGCAGGACTTTCGGCTGGAAATCTTTTGAAATCGCCACGAGGAAGATATATTATTCGGGCCCATCGCTCTCAGGGTGACCGCGCTCTTCGATCCCGTCCCTTTCCTTCGGTTCGCGCAACGGTCGAGGCTGTCCCGCTGTCAAACGCCTTCGTCTTTGCCTATGTACAAAACGGCGCGGCGGTTGAAACGTAAAAACGCCTCGCGTGTCGTGTCGTAGGTTCACGCAGCGGCCGGAACACAACGCGCGGATTCGTTGCGCCAACAAAATCATCGTCGCCTGACGGCGCGTCCAAGCGACACGGTCATCCCGATTCGGTGGCTGGCAAACGTACAACCGGACAACGACCAAACGAAAAATCAACAAAACAACGTGGGTGCGAATGATTCCGTTGGCCCAACAAATCTCCCTCGCTCGTTAGTTGCTCCTTCGTTCTCTCGTCCCCTTTCTCTTTCTCTCGGGCGCACGGTCTTCTAGCGCGTTTCATTAGAATAACAAAAACCAAAGAAGAAAAAAAAAATAACAACTTGTCCCTTATCGGTTCCATTTTGGCTGTCGATTCGAAAATTTCCAACGTCCGAGCTCCGTGTCTCTCTTTCTCTCCTCCTCTCCCTCGGTCTCGATCTCCCGGATTGCTCTCGCGGATAGGGCAAATAAATATAGTGGACGTTCTCGCGTTTTTCTCTGGTTTCTCTGTTCGTTCTGCTGGCCGAGACCGGGCTCGGATCAAGCGCCGGCACTCGCGCCAATTGAGCAAATAATCACGGAAACCGTGTCACCGATAACGCGCGTAATCCTGACTCCGCGAGCTGCCGCTTAATGAAGCCGTAATCAATCGCGCTCGAAGAAATCGAGGGGAAGAAGCTGAACCGTCCATGAAACGGTAGGCATCCCCTCGATCACTTGGAACGAAACCAAAGGCCAGCTTCGCCCTACGAACGTGTCGTTAGTTATTAAAAACAGAAGCGGCGACGAATCACAGAAACGAGCAAGCGGTCTGCAGGGCGTTAAGCGCGTTATAAAGATCGACACGGTCTGTTCACCGTCGCGTCGGCCTAGGACCTGTCACTTTCACGCTTGGCCCACCCCAATCACCCTTATTAAACTGACCCCCACCTAATGGAGCGGTCGTGTATCGTGTCTCGGAGGAGACTTTGTAGCTGGGGGCTTCGCAAGATCTTAACGAGGAATTTTATGGTTTCCCGAACGATTACGGGAACATTGATGCGACGGCTGCGCGCCGTCGTGGAAGGGCACCGAGTGATATAAAAGGGGTGGTCCGACTGTTCATCTCGACGACCAACGTTGCAAAGGTGCTCGCTCCTCCACCTACGACTGGAATTTGATGGATTCGAGCGACAGTTTGGGCACAGTACCGAGTCCACGTAAATAAAGGATGAACGTATCGTTCGCACATTTTAAATAGCAGCTATCGAGATTCGCGCCGTTGCTCCAAGCCCGTGCTGAAGCTGTTCCTGCATGCCGGTCGCGTCAAGGATCGTCTCGCGCGTGTACGCGTTTCGCATAATTTGCCCGTGCCCCGATGAATTTACCCGACGTTCTTACGCGTCGATCAGGATTTAATCGTGCACCGAAAGCGCCGACTTCTCCACGCGGAAGCGGCGCGACGGCCAAATCATTCCGAGGCTCGTCGCTGGCGTCCAAGAGAAATCCGTTTGGGTGGAAGAAGTGGTGAACAATCGAATCGTTCCACCCCCTTTCCCGACGCTAGAATCACTCCGCGGAAGAAATGAGAAGGACACACGGGGTCCCTTTGCGTAGGCACGCGGTGTATGTACATGCGGCGGGGGTACCGGGCCCCCTGGACGATCACAAGCACCGAACAACCTCGGGAACAGAGAAAATAAACGCGGAGAAAAAGCCCGGAGGACAGGTAGGGGCGACGGTGGCGACCACCTACGCGCTGAAAGGCGTTAAAAAAGGAGGCTCGAGGCCGCGATCGCCGAGTACACTCAACGAGCGCGTATTCGTCAAGCGAGTTCTCGTGAGAAATGGATACCTTCTCTTCGCCGACTGTAAAACTCTATAAAATTTGACAGACAGCAAACGATAGAGAGAGTCCACTGCGAAAGGCTGATCGAACGTTTTGACAGGCGAGTATCGCCGTTAACTGGACCTGCGATCGAGACTATCTGACCGAGCAGCTTTCAACCTGTCGCTAACGTCAGAAAAGGAAAACGAGCAAGCGTTTGTTGAAGCAGAAACGGAAAGCGAAGATCGAACGAGACATCAGAGGCGAGAGAGGGGTGTATCTAGCTGGTAGCAAACTAGCAATCGGAAGATGGAGTAAAAGCTTTCGCGAAAGAGATCATAGACCCTTGCCCGGGGATTCCTCCCCGGACTTTGTTCCCTTTGGTTACAAGCGACTTCGCGGCAACATTTCGCGGACTACCCGAATCGTTGTTCCCGGGCACGTATATCCCCGTACTTTTTCCCACGTACACGCGCGAAGGCGTCCTCCCAATCCTCATATGTACATCTAATCGAAAAAGAATCCAGGGAAAAACTAACAGAGTCGGACACCGTAACGCCGAGACCCAACCGCGCAAAGGAAAACAACTAGGAAATACCTGCATGCTGGACATATCTAATGCCGACGCGACGGGTGTGTGCAATATCGATTTGCGCGCGACCCAAAAAGCCGCGGAGAAAAAGTACAACAACGTCGTGGCAACTTTGGCCGAGCGTCAAACAGATTTTCGCGGCATTCGAACAGAAACGAACCAGACGAACCTATTTTTCCAGAGGAAGAGCTTTGGCAAACGAGGGCAACGAAACGAGCGCGGGAGAAGAAGAGAGGCGAGATCGCGCGCGAGATGCGCAACGAAAAGATGAAAAGAAACGAGAGAAATAGTCGCGGTGCCCGGCGGCGATGGAAAGCGCGAGACTCTCGCTGTGCGATTAGCCTCCGGGCAACAAAATCATAATGTGTAACATTAATAATAGTAATATTAATAATAATCGTAATAATAATAAAGAATAATAATAAATGACAATAAAGAGATGACGAATAATATAATAGCGATAATAATAAAACCATCGTAATAATGACAAATAATAATGACAGACCTATCTCTCGTCGTTTACAATAGTTACTTTTTTTACGCGAAACGGTGCCTCGACAACTCTAAACGTCGCAGTAATATTTATAATACAGCTACAACCTTACGACATCGCCATAGATTTCTTTCTCTCTCTCTCTTTCTCTCTCTCTCTCTCTCTCTCTCTCTCTCTCTCTCATATACATAGACTTTTATTTATACATATATAATATTTATATTCATTTGTATATATATATATTTATATATATATATATATATATTTATATATATATATATATATGTTTATTTGTATGCATATACTTACTCTTTATACAGAAGGGGTTTTTCTTTGCGAGGGGGTACTGCTGTCGCTAGGATTCGGCACACGTTTTCAGGCACGCGCGTATTTTCCCCGTTTCACGCGTGCCCTATTCCTCTTTGCGAATCTGCGGCTCGTCTTTCATAGCGGATAGTTTTCCGCGTCGCATCGTTCCCTCCTATTTCTCGTTCCTCCCAGTTTTCTCGTACCCCACGGTCGAGCCTCGTTTCTCGCCCGACGGCGATGACGGCCACGACGACGACGATGACGAGGCAAGACGTTAACGATGCGCGCTCTCTCACTTAACTTACTAACTTTATCTAGTACATTATTTACAGTCCATATTTACTTATGTTACATCATTCGCGGCGGGTTTGTTTCGAACAAATCCCGCGCGAACACACCGCTTTTTGTCGCCTCTTTAGCTACGTTCCTTTCGTTTTACTTCGCACGGCCATCCCCGTCCGTCGGTGTCCCGTCGTTCGTCGACGATTCACACGATCCACACGATTCACACGATTCACACGATACAACGTCCCTCGCGATTCTCGCGGACTCGACCGGACTCGAGAACATTGCGCACTTTCTTTCCTTTCGTTTCGTTTGATTTGATATCTCACCGTCGGAACGATACAACCAACGAAAACGGTAACGACGGTGATGCGAAGCGATCCTCCCCGTTATCTTCTCCGTAGAAAGAAACGGACGGTCGGGCGAGTGGACGAACTGACGGAACGAGCTGGCCGTACTCGAATTACGCACTTTTGTCACCGGGAAGATATCGCGCGCGGTTGCCTCGGTGGCCGGAAACTCGCGAGATCACGGCACGCATGGCGTCCAATTGGTTCGCGAGGATCCAAGGGATGAAGTGACCGAGACGGACAGTCGTTCGGTCGACGAGTCGGTCTCCCTGTGGTGACGGTGGTGAGCGACGTGGATGGTGCGTTCCCCGGTGGTGTGCTGGACGGCGATATCAGCGGTGATTGGGCGAGCGCGATTGCCATCGCGCTTATTAACAAGCCTCCCCAATGGCCCGAGTTCGGCCTCGTTGAACCCCATTAAACCTCGTCGAAGAGAGATCGTAGCGATCTATTCAGCTACTCCGTTCGTTGCTGTACCCAGTGCGGTGGGTGGTGAATTCGGCTGGTGCTTGCAGCATGCCACTTTGGGCTCCACATTCGACCAGGTGGACTAGATCGACGGGACCAGGAGCGGAAAGAAGGCAAGGCGGCGGCGGAAATTCGAGACAGCTCGGTGTCCGGCACGGCTACGAGCCGGTGGAATAGCTGCCGGTGCGCGCCTGCAAATAGTGGTGATAGAACGGAGTGAGCGTGTCCGGAGGCGAGGATGCCGCGACCGGGTTGTTCGCCGAGTTTTGTGAGGTTATCGAGAGGCCCAACGGGGGAGGCCCGGGCGAACGCTAGTGAGCCGCCAACGAGTGGGCCGTGAGACCCTGAGGACTGAGCATCGGGGGACTGTGGCTGTGCCCCATAGGCGAGCCATGGAGGTGATCCTGCGGATGGTAACCCTGGTGGAGGCCGGCCTGACCCTGGTGACTGGGCGGCATGCCCTCCATCATCCCGTCGCCGAGCGTGTTCGGCGGCGTCATCCTCTTCTCCTTTTGCCGTCGGTTGCAGAACCACACCCTCACCACCTCCTTCTCCAGCTGCAAGCTGTCCGCGAGGCTAGATATCTCCTGAGCGGAGGGTTTCGGCTGTTTGTGAAAGTGTTGCTCGAGGGCGCCCTTGACGGTCACCTCGATCGAGGTGCGCTTCTTCCTCTTCCTGCCCTGGGCAGCGATCTTGTCGATGCTGGTCGGCGAGCCGGTGGTCGAATCCGCCTCCTCCAGCCACTTCTGCAGCAGCGGCTTCAGCTTGCACATGTTCTTGAAGCTCAGCTGGAGCGCTTCGAACCTGCATATCGTGGTCTGCGAGAACACGTTGCCGTAGAGAGTGCCGAGCGCCAGGCCGACGTCCGCCTGGGTGAAGCCGAGCTTGATACGCCGTTGCTTGAACTGTTTCGCGAACGCCTCGAGATCGTCGGAGGTCGGCGCGTCCTCCTCGCCGGCGCTGTGATCCCTGTCGTGCGCGTGGCCCGGGTGTAGTGCGTGCCCGACCGGCGAGCCAGGGTCCCTCAGGTTCGGATGTAGCCCGGTCTGGTGATTGTGCAGCTGCGGATGATGCTGATGCGGGTGCGGATGCAGCATCCCGTTCATCGCGGCATGGTACTGCTGAAGGGTAGTGGGCGAGGTCGCGCCACCGCTCGGATTATAGTGGGCCGAAGGGACGACTGGCGCGTGCCAAGGATGCGGCGAGGCCATTCCCGGCGACTGATGAGGACCGCCACGATGAGCGTGCATCGACTGGTCATTGGCAGCCGCTGCAGCCGCTGCGGCAGTCGCTGCCGCTGCCGCCGTCAATGGCTTCACGTCCAGACCTGCGTTACCCTGGTGTGGATGATGGTGCGGATGGTGGCTGGTGTGGTGCATGCTCATCGAGGACGCCCAGTGGTCGCTGCTCGGCTGCAGGCTCACCCAGGGGTTCGCTGCCGAGAGACTCGCCGTCGGATGGGACAGTCCATTTGGCGACGGCGACGACGACACCTGGTGATGGTGATGATGGTGGTGATGATGTTGCGGCGCTGGCATGTACTTCATCTCCCCGGCGTCGGCGGCGCTGCGCGGCGAGCCCGAGGAGTAGCCACCCACGGCGATGTTCATCCCGATCGCGCTACCCGAACCACCATCCAGGTCCGACGACACTGCGCTACTAATCGGCATGTACGTGGTAGCTGCCATCTACTTCCCCTCGCACCGAGATTTTGCGATACTCGCCTCTCGAACTCTTTCCACTATCCACTTTCCACGTCCTCGGGGGTCGCCCCCGACAGGGCTGCACCCTCGTTCACTCTCGCTCTCTCTCTCTCTCTCTGTCTCTCTTTCTCTCCCTGTCTCTTCCTTTCAAACTTTTCCACAATTTTCACTATTTCTTTCCCCTGCGCTGTGCGTTTCCGCTTTGCTAGGTGTTTTATTCTTTCGGCCACGGTCCTCCTCCTCTTCTGCTACTTCTTCTGCTTCCTCCTGTGCAGCGAACGAAAGAACTTGTTCCTGTCAGCAATCACCTATCACACGTAGCGCACAGTCCATCGTTCGCGACGACGCACCAAATCCCGAGTAAGCGGCATCGTCGTGCGTGCAAACAACCCGTAGTCCATAGTTTTCCCAAACGACGATGCGAACACGCGCGACAGTAGCGGGGTAGCACAACCGGGGAGGATCCCCGCTGAGACGGTTTGCGATTTTCACCGCAACGATGTCAAAGCTCTTCCCTGTCGCAGCTATCTCCCCTCAACTCCACTGGAGGAATGCACCGGACGTGTAGAAAGGAATCTCGGCGAACCGAATCACTCGCGGGAGCTTGATCGCTTCTTACCGAAGATCACACATCGCTGGTCGCAGTGGTGTTATCACTAGATGTAGTCGAGGACTACGTCGACGAGAGCGTGGAGCGTCGAGTACGATGCACGGCGCGACACTCGCGAGCCGATCGGCTCGGCAGGACGCGAAAGGACGACGCGGACGTTGCGGACGTTGCGGACGTTGCGGACGTCGCGGACGATACGGGCGGTACTCCGGGAACGCGAGAACGGATCCGCGACGACGAGTGCGGATGGTCACGAACACCGGAGCCGAGTAAAAGGTGCACGCCGCTGTCTCGGTTGCGCGCGTGTGCGTTTTCCTCGCGCACGACTGTCTCTCCCGTGCGAGTGTGTGCACGCGAGAGCGAGAGAGTGTGTATGCTGACGCGAGAGGAGAGACACGACGACTCGCAAAAGATCTCGCTCGGGCTCTCTCATGCGTTATGCATGTCGTAGCTGAGAGCGACTGACTGCCTCGCCTCGCAGCTCGCTCGAGGTTCCCGAGGTTCCCGGACCATCGCTCGGTGGAACCGACTCATGCGCGCCACCGACCTGCACATCCCCACCGAGCTGGCGCGTACGCTCGCCCATTGGCCCCGCTCGCAAGGTGGCCGTCGAACAACGTCACCGTCGGGCGGAACCTGGCTCGACCGCGCCTCCGAGGCAGCCTACGCACCCCAGGCGCCACTGCTCTCACCCCTGCTCGCCACCTCGTCCCTATCACCCCAGCGATCCACTCCACTCGATTCGACTACAACTCGACTCGACTCCGGCTCGATTCGACTCCGACTCTCGCCGTACCACCGCCGAGCTGCGAGATCAAACACCTACGACAACACCGAAACCGAGGGGCCAGCACCCGAGGGGTCAGGCCCGCGACTCCGGCTCTGAATTTCACTTTCTTCTGCCCCCGCAACTCGCGACTCGAATCGCCGAGGATCACGCACGCAACAGGTCCTAATTGCGCCAAAGGATCCAGAACAGACGCGTAGGGGAGAACGGGGACAAACGTAACGGCGTCATGAAAGTAACACACCTTCTCCCCCCTTCCACAAACATTTCCAAAATGTTTCTTTTATTGTACTGAGTGACACTGAGCTGTAACACAAATCGTATACTGTGGGCAAGCGAAAATTGTTATTTAGATCATTCAGGTAAGTTTCTCCTGTTTTCGCTTTTTTTCTTAATAGTCATAGTTAGACTATAAATATTAAACTAATTATTTGCTAGAGCGTTCTTAGATAATGTCTTTAGAAGTTCCTGTACTTGATTTCAACAAGCTTTGTAGATATAATTTGTGTTATAACAGTTCCATACTGAAAAACATGGCTGGAGACAAAAGTAACATGTTACTTGGGCGAGCAAAATAGCATACAGGATAGGAATTCTTCAGATAATAATGACTGTCTATGTCTGGTTTGTTTGGACCCTTTCAGTGAAAGCTGTTCAAGAGAGACGTGGATCCAATGTGTAGATTTTAAGGGTTAGTCCCACGAAAATTTAATACATATCATTCAACTAAATATACAATACCAAAGAAATGTCCGAAGCTGGTTATGCTTTCTACCTTTCGTTATTTAAAATTTATTTTCTTTTTATCGTTTTTTCTTTTTTTTATAATAAAAAATCCTATTTTGCGTTGGAAGAAATGTTTTACTTAATTTTCCTGAAAATAATTAGTGTTACTTTCGTCCTACCCCTGCAGGACGAAAGTAACAATGACAGTCACTACGGAAAACTGCCATAACTCTTTGCCTACTTATCACATAAAGCTGAATCTGTGCTGAAATGATAGGCCAAGGAACATACTATCTTAAGGTATAATTGTGATTTTTATATCTATAAAAGGTAATTGTAGGCTAGGCCAAATGTAAAAAATGTTACTTTTGTCCCCGCTCTCCCCTATACCTATCTTTTGGCGCCAGCCGCGACTCGCGTAGTTCGCGTAGCTCGCGGTGCAACAGGTGCAACGGATTGCCATCGTCGCCTGCACCGCGACTCTTTTCCCCCCTATATGTCAGCGGAAAGGCCAAACTCCGAGCGACTTGGAGAGAATCGGAGAGTCTGGAAGGCGAAACCGGAAGAGGCGCGAGCGTTGTCGCGCAACAGGTACACGGTCGAGGTGATTAATTAGCAAGAGAAGCGGGCCAGCAGGGCCCCGAGGGGGTGGTATCAATAGGAATGGCCGAATAAAAAAGGCTGTTTGGCCGGGGGCGAGCTAACGGCGCGGCGTAGCGGCGAGCAAGCTACGCTCAACGAAGGGGGAGGAAGCGAGAGCGAGCGAGCGAGCGAGCGAGGTTTAGTACATTTAAATGAGAGCCACAGGTAGCAGCATTATGCAGTACGTGCCAGCCACCCCTCAAGAGGGGTGAGTTAGATCATCGTGTGCCGCCGCGGATCCCCCTGTGTCGTACCGTTTCAACTACCCAGCTGGCTTTGCACCTTCGCACCTGTGGGCACCTTCTACGCTTGGAGGGGGCACCGCGGTCCTCCTTCATCCATCGCTTTCGCCGGTTAACACCGTTTCCGTCTTTCGAACACAAGTCACAGCCTTTGGAAAAACTGTATCACCTCGCAGTCTGCGCACACAACCACCCCTTGTTTGAAAGACGCGGTTCGCGGGTCGAGACCCGTGCCAGAACGCGTTGTCCATTCCGAGCGATTCGCCTCGGAGTGCAACAGTTGTCGCGGCTACGTTTCTGGGTCGTCGTTGGAAAACTTTATTCTTGTCCTTGGCCCTTCTGTTCGTTTTTATTTTTTTCCCCGGAGGTGCCAGCATCAGCGCAGCAGAGGAATCGTAAACGGGGGGAAAGCATATCGAAGGGGTACGCGAGGTCCGAGGAGTTCTAGCCCGATGCGCGCACGCACGTCCCCGGGCTAGCGGCGCGTAATATCGACTGACATCGCGGAAGCATGGACGCGCGAGGATGCCTCTCGTGGATCGTTCTCTCGCTAACGATAAGTATAGCCGAGCTCCTACCGAACCTAGGAATTTCGAGCGCACCACCGATACCAATTATGCCCAGCTCTGTCATTTACGCGGCCCCTTATTATACGCCGCGCCGTGCGGCCACTTTCACTGGAATTACGAGCATTTTAATGCCAGCCATTATCGCTTCTTTGCCAACTTTATTACACGCGCGAACGTTGTCGGCCTCTTCACTCGGCCCGATCGGTGGCGAGGCGACGTGACGCGCAGCAATGTCGCTTCGATTTTGTCACCCCCGTCTCGGACAATCTCTTTTCTCCTCCGTGGGACGCGGCGACGTCTCGATTCTCGATCGATCCGGCCACGGTCCTCCTTCGTAATGCGCCCTTAATTCGATTTCGCGCAGCCCCATTGTGTCAAATTGGATCGAACGCTGCCGTGAAATATTTGCTTAGGACCCGACAGGTAGCGAGTTTCCTCGTTCCACGCCGCAAGGGATGACGCGGCAGAGGGACGGAGAGGTACGAACGAAACGGGGGAAGCAACCAGCAATGGGCCTGTTCCACTCTACGTGAAAACACTTTACTACCTGAACGTTTGCTTGCATAATTTAGCCGGTCTTTTCTGACCCAGCAGCCCTGCGGGGGGCGGAGGATGGAGGGAGACGCAGGGTGCACGCCGAGGCTACACCTTGTCATGCGCTAGAGAACCTTCGTGGGGTGCGAAAACATTTGTGAAAAACACCCGGTACACGAAACGGTCCGTGCTCCGCGCTGGCGTTAAGCCGGTCACTGTCGCGAGTTACCGCAGGGAATTCGTTGTCCGTCTACTTCCGGCCACGCAAACCTCGCCCCCTTTCGTTCGAAAGCTCCAAGTGCGAAGGTAATCGAAAAGATAAAGAACGTATCGTCGTGAGGAAATACATGACGTTTCGTAACACATAGGTTGTACATGCATGGGCAAAGGGGAGCTGGCGTATTTGCATACGCAATCCGACGGGCATTAGACGCACTCCACATAGTCGTTGGGTGTTCGAAATGATGAGAGAACCAAGTTGAATGGGAAACCTTACGAAGGTAGGTACACGCGAAAGCAAGCTACCCCCCTGAATAATAGCCTTCGCGAAAGTAAAAGATCTTGCCTGGGCCATAGATGTACCCACATTTCAATGTACGACTGATCGCGAAAGTTTCGGAAGCCTGGTATTTAGAACGTGTCGTAGGTCGTGGCGGCTGTAAAAAAGAACGATCCTCGCGACCCTCCGTACGTGAATGGAGCACGCTAACCGGCGTAATTTGGTCGCCTTTATGCTTCGAATGAATATTTTAATATTTTAATACGAAATACGCTACGAGGGATTTTACGACGCGCTGCTATAGCTTTCCCTCGTGGCGGATAGTGGCGAACGCGACGCGTCGCCGTCGAGCTTTCCCTCGGCCACAGGGGCAGGGTTGGCGGAACGCTCGGAAGGGAGGGAAACGGTTAAAAGGTCGACAGAAAGACGCGATAAGAAGCGGGAAGAGAGAAGTGAAATTTCGATGGGAAACGGTGGAAAAGGGAGGGAAACTCAGGCTGATCCGCGGTTGGAGGGAGAGAGGCGCTCGATTACGCCGAGTGGGGATGAAAGTCGACTGGCGGGAGCAGAGCGATCAGAGGGGGAGCGAGAGAAAGAGGAGCTACGTTTACGCGGAGAGAGAGTATGCGAGCGAAAGAGAGAATAAGATCCACACGGTTAGTGAGCGAACCGCTCGATAGCTGGCAGCAGCGCACAGTGCCTTCGCTTCGGGAGGGTAGAAAAATCACCCTGGCAACCCCTTTACTAGCCTTCCCCCCACTAGGTCGAGGGGTGGGTGGTTGGTAAACGTGCTGCCATCCCTTGATTCTAGATGGAACTGTTTTTCCGAGGACACGGAATCGATGGTAAACGAAATGATCGACCGTCGAGCATGCCAAACTTTTCCGGCGGGGAAAATTTCACATTCTCTTGCGAGTTTAACAAGCCACGCTTCCAGGCGTACGGCTAAAAATACAGCTTCGATGAACTGCGAAAGTAGTCAAAAGGCGACGAAAAGATATCGGAACAGGCAACACCCATCGGTCTCGCGCGTTGGAATAAAAAAAAGGTAAAAAATTTCATCGCGGACTGATCGTTTAGCGTTTCGCCGAGTTACACGAGGGGGAAATCGATAGCCGGCGCGTGGAGCGATGCGAGGACCGCGAAGAAATATGTCAACGATGCACAGTGGGGAAATTTTGCGAGGTTATGGCCAAAACAACAGAAATGAAATTTTTTAATTCCACAAATTTAATACAAATTTCAATTGAAAAACTATATCCATTTTCGTGGTCAAAACCTGAAAACTTATTTTTAATATATAAATCTAAATCTTACGCACCACCAGGAATTCAATCCATGCCTTGAAATTATTTTCAGATCTTTGGATAACACAATATAAGTGTTTGAAGCAACTTGAAAATCAAGATTAATTCTTTGCGATCGTTCTAACCTCACATGAACCTAAATATTTCAGAGTCTACACGAGCTTTGTATTAAAACATTTAACAGTAAAATTGGTGGCATTTCATACTCATATTAGTTGTTCAATTCACTTCAATTGCAGTTATTTTGTCGAATTGAAAAAATTATTTTTGTGCTTTTGGCCATAAAATCGCGAAATTTCCCCACTGTGCGATCGAGGGAAGAAAAAGACAATGGTTTTATTTACTGCCAGAGGCTCGTGACCCGAATTTATACGATCTCCAGCGGTGAACCGACGCGGTTCCTCCTCGAGCACCGCGATGTCGGCGCCGCGTGAATCTGGCACCCAGTTACGAACAGGGAAACAGTTTTTTCCTCCGGTTTGAAAGAGCGCGAGAAGAAGGCGAGGACAGCGGGCGAGTCGAATCGAATGGGAAGCTTAATAGAGAGGACTCGGATGGCCTGGAACGCGACGCTAGTTGGCCCTCTCGGGTCCCGACCGTCCGGCAAACCGTCATAAGCGTCAGCAGGAATGGATTAAGCTTGTCTGGGATTCGATTATAGCTCGCGGCGCGGCGGATCGAATCGTGCTGGACTAACTTCGTCGACCACGATCCTTGGCGGAATCGAGGGAAACTCGCAAAGGGACTCGCGGCGTACGCGAATTTGCGTTTGAAATCGAGCGCCGGCGTTTCGCCGCTCGCAGACAACTCCGGAGCCAGCAAACTATTGGAGCGCGGGCTCCAAGGGCCAGCAACTGCGAGAAACTTCTCCGACCTGGCCACGCAATGCGATTACCGGGCGACGCTACAAGATTACGCGACGTCGTTGATCCGGTTACCGGGAAGAACGCGCCTCGATTCGCGAGCGTCCAAAGAGGAGCATCCGCGTTTCCGAACTTCTTCAAAGGGGAAAAGAACGGTGCTGCTCGGCTCGGCCTGGACGAAAGCGCGAGACGTCCTTCGAGCGAGGCGAGCCCGCGGGCTGCTCCACCCTCTCCCCCTCTTTCATCCGTACCTACCTCCTTTCGCCGTAGAACCAAACAGCAGGAAGGGCCGAAAGTTTCGCGAGATAACGATCGAAGCCTGAAACATGCACCACACCAATTTGCCGATCAAAATTATTATTAAGAGGTACCTCTGGCGAACGGCCCTTCGAGAGCTTGGGACCGAGGGGACAGGGGTATGAAACGCCCTACCACCGTCGGCGTCGGCTTCTTCTCGTTTTGCACCGTCAGGCGGTGTAATAGTCGTTGTGCGAAAATCGGAAAAGGAAGAGGAAGAGAGAGGAAAGGTTTCCGGGAACAGGGATATCCGGGCTCGCTCGTAGGTAGGGTAGACCGGCGCGAATCGGATGAAAATAAAAATTTAGTCCATATTTCTTACATCGCGATAAGAAATGAGCATTCCGATCGTTCGTAGTACCACGTCCCACTCCCCCGCACCTACCGCAATAGCCCGTTAATTGTTTTAAGTCATTGTTTAGACCTGGCATACGTTTAGACAGTGACATGGACGTGTGCGAACGTTACAATTTTGGTCCGAATCTAACCTACGTAATCTGCAATTTCGTATTGTAAAATAAAAAGTAAGCTTGAAAATTCAATTGTTATTAGTTTGCACAGTGTCCAAGATTAGTATTTTTAATGTCTTTTCGACTATTATATCATAATATGTTTATCTAATCTATACCCTTTGAAATACTTATATATGGGGCTAATCGGATCACGTTATTTGGGGTGAATCGAATGACTCTTTAAAAAATTTTAGTTTCAATTGGGTATTTTTATGATTGTAAATATGATAATTGTTTATATACAGATGGTTAGTACGTGCATAAAAAAGAGCAATCAGGGATCATGGTGTCCAAAAAAAAAAAAATAAATAAATAAATTAATGGTCTTAAGAAGATGGCATTGTATTTACTCTGGTGAAAAATTAATTCGTCCACTTTCTGGTGATTATCTGAGAAGAGTGATGCCACGAGAATTGTGCTGATAGAGGCGGCAAAAAACGGCAATATCCTTCCGATCTGTGTGCTAAGTAGTGTCACTTGACTTCACTGTCATTAAATTAGATTCGTTTAAGTTGATTCTAAAGATTTTCTTATGAAAATTTCAGTTTTTTCAGAAATTTATGGGATATTTCTCACTTTTTGGTTTTTTCTTTGCAGAAGAAAGATTTTTAAGTTTGATTTTATTTTCTATTATTAATCTAAAAGCCAAAGGTGTACTGGTCACGAATATATAATTAAAAATTAGTTATCTTAATGTTTGACTATTATTTTACTACCGTCAAACACAAAGTGATCCGATTCCCCCCGGTTTACCCTAGATCGTGCATAGCTCGTACGAAATATATCGCAAAGCTTCGAAGAAAGCTGGACAGAGAGACGCTGCGATGGGAAAGGAGGAGTGGGAGGAAGGAGAAGAGAAACGCCGGGGTAAAAAAAAGAGGCGCGCGGTGCAAGGCGAAAGAGAGATGCGGAGACTGGAGGCTAAGCCTGTAATCACGAGATTGCCAGGAGCTACTGCAGCTGATTGTTATCTTGTATCTACACCCACCACTTTATCGCTGGCCATCTTATTATCCTGGACATATTGACGTCACGCACGTACACGAAGGAGGGTACCCTTCTGCTTTCTCGCTTGCTCGCGAGGCCCGTTCCTCCTGCATCCCTCTCGGGGGTGAAGCTAGTCGAGACATCGAGCCTCGGCCACTCGATCGCATCCCTTCTGCGCTGCGTCCACCAGTTATCATTACCTACGTATTCGCGATTAAATCTGTCGTGCGCCTCGAACCGACACCCCCTCAAAGAAAACCGACTATCGCTCTCTCCCTTCTCTCCCTCTCGTCTCTGGTCGACTCGCTAAAAGGAATAAGGGATCCGGATAATTAATCGATTCGACGAAACCAGGCCGAGGGAGGTAGTTATTATCAATCGGATCGCTCGAATTCAGAACGATACGAATCGCGGCTCTCCACCGCCCCGCAGAACCTCTGTTTGTGCTGTTACCCATCGACACCGAGAAGAACGAGGGTGTCCTCGCGGAGCGAGATCCCTGGCTAGCGTGGAGGAAGAAGGTCCGAGGATCGGCGGCAACTAATCATAGCCGCAGTCGCGATAAATTAAACGGTTACAAGTCGTTATTACGATTCGATACGATAGCGCAGGGACTTTTTATCCGTATGCTATCGCTGTCGAGCGTCCGAGAGAGACTTTCTTCGCTTCCGCGACGATCGTGCTCGAAAGCGCAGCATGATGTATTTAGAAGTTGGCAGCCAAAGCGGAAACGCAGATAGCGAAGGAAGAGGGAAAGGAGAGGGCGAGGTGGTTAGCGGTTAGACTCGGTTAGAGAGAACCTAGCCACTTGCGCCCTCGACGTCGCGTCGACCACGTATTTACGACGGCGTGTCCATGGGTACAAGTTGGCTACAAGCGCGCGAGTATAAAGGCCGGTTGTAGATCGAGCCCTGTGCCCACGCACGTTTCACGTCAATAACGTGGATCGTCGATCGTTGCTCGCCGATCTTTGATCGCGGAGCGCGCACTTCCGCGAGTCCAACGGTCATTTTGCGTACCGCGTTACGCGTTAAACGCACTCGCGACCCGAGCGGATCGTAAAAACGATTAGATTCTAATCAGTGATTCCTAGGGGAGTCAGTTTTTCGAAGCAGAGGCCACGCGAACGGGACGATAATCTAGATAACATCTCGATGATTGCGAGCCGTCGTAACCCTTTCCTCTCGGCGCCTCTCAATGCGACCGCATACTCTCCCAAAGCAGCGAAACTTGGTTCGCTGGAAGAAGAGGCTACCAAGTGGCACCGCGGTTGATCGGCTAGTCTGTATTTGGAAACCCTCGATGCTCCCATTGCTTCTCTCACAGTATCTTCCCACGAAACTTGATGAAGTTCGGATCAAGTACAAATGACCAGCGATAGAGAGTTACGTACCTATATTCTGGAAGACTGCAGAATCGATTCGAATGGAACGGAATCGAATGGAAGGAACGGGAGAATCGGCAAAAGGCCAGCAGGTAGGAGCAGAGGGAAGGGGAACAGAAACGGTGCGGACAAGGAAGGAAAGAAGGAATTCACGAACTGCAAAATGCAATTATCGGCATTTGTCCGCGGGGTATCACGATCCGGCGGGGCTGGTCCTGCCGTTCGAGTGGGTGGTGAAGCTTCTGTACCGGGTGTGTAATCTATCATCGATGAAACCCACCATTTCCTATCCCCCTGCGTAGCGAGTTTATCTCGACATTCGACGCAACGATTCTTCCAGGAACAGTATCGGCGAGATCCGAAGCGGACTCGAAGGAATCACCGGTTGCCGATTTCCGTTAGCGGTTAGACGATCGGGTCAACGAGGACCGGGCTCGGAATGTCGGTGGAAAACAGAAAGCTGTTCCCGATACACCGTGATCGAGCAAGTTTCGGTCGATTACCTTCGGATAACGAGCAGCTTCTTCCCTAATCGTAACCGTGCGACGAATCTCCGTTACGAAACAGCCCTAATAACCCGTCTGGCCGTTCACGACCGCCGATCGTGCCGCTGGAACCGCCAGCCACGACGACAAGTCGATTTTAAATTGCAAGTGCGCACCGGCCCACGAGGGCCTCGGTCCCGGCCGCGACCGCGCCGGTCCGATGAGAATTAGCTCGGCCGACTACCACCTAATAGGAACTAATTCGAGACGAATCACCCGGCGAGAATTATGGCGGCGAAAGAATTTAGGATTAATAATTTAGCGCGTCGCGGGCTGCATGCCGAGAGGCTCGCTCCTCTCTATACACGGCGTCCGAAACCTCTCGCGTTCAACCCTCTCGCGTCTAACGAGAATCGATCTCTCTCGTTTTAGCATCAAGCCGCGACGCAAGCGCAAAAAATCGCGCGAGCAGGCTCCCAGCGTGCCAAAGATAACACCGCTTCTGAGATCGTTAATTATTTCTCCGCTATATCTAATTTCCACGGATCCATTAATTCTCCGCGCGTCAACTCCCCGCTCGTTTAAATGCATAGCGGCCTGGCCAAAAAATTCTATTCCACCGGCAAATAGCAAACAGTTTGGGGGAGCCGTGGAGGAAAACTGTCCCGAGGTGGCGTGTCTGTTCACCAGACCCTCGATAAATTAGCCTCCCTCGCGTTGTACTGCAACATACGAACGTCGAAAGGGGTTAAGCATTAGACATGATTTGGTGGTGGTACTGGTGGTCGCGAGGGTAGCAGGGGCGACGTATTTTTCGAGGCGAGACACCCCGTATAGAAGGACCAACTTAGGTACGAAGCCCGGTAGCCCAGGGCCATAAGGTCGGCCCACCTCTACACCCTCACCTACACGCATCCAGTGAGGAGAAAACGAACAGGACGGGAGGAAGAAAGCGACGACGAGCAGGAAAGAAAAGGAGAAGCTCGAGCCGAAAGAGGGAAGAACGAGGAACGTACGACAGGAGGTGGTGTGTAGTAGAAGAAACGTGCGGGAGAGAGAAAGGAAGGCTGAAAGATGGAGCACATGCGACTCCGAGAGCTTACAGCTTACACGGTCTATACTTTGGGTCGTGGTATCTGTATCTCAATTCTGACGCCACACGAAGGAGCCCGCGAGAGAAAAAGGGACGGACGAAGGGGCAAAAAGGACGGGGAGAAATCGCTCGGAAGGTAGACAGAGAGAGAGAGAGCGGACGGGTCCCTGCGATGTGTCGGGGCTGACTCCGTAATTTTCTAATTATATACTCCAAAATAATTGGTTATTATCCCCCTCGTGTGTGTGATGCTGTGCCGGATCGCGGATGCACCGTAGCTCGAGCCTAAAGGGAATCACGAGCGCGTCACGGACCTCTCCTTCTGCTGCTTCTTCTCCTTCTTCTTCTTCTTCTGCTGCTTCTTCCGCTGCTTCTTCTTCGCCGCGTTGCGTTCTTTCCCTTCGTTATAGTTTCTTTCTACTATTTCATTCTCCGCCCGCCCCCCCCCCGCCGATACGCCTCTTCAAGCGCGTTTGGTGTACATAGGTACCTAGCCACATACCTCGTTCATGGTTGCTGGCTCTGCCTTGCGCCGTTCACGAGGAAATCGGGGAAATAGTATCTGCTGCGCGAGAGGAGCGAGCTGATCTCGTACGCGAGATCGTTTCTGAGGGGGCAGGGGGTAATTAATCTCTTGAACTCGGCGAGAATTCCAAGTTGGCCTGGAGGAGGGCAGAGGCGTCATCCCGGATGCAGAGGACGAAGGGAAGAGCGGTCCTCGACGATAAATTAGCGTCGAATTCATGAGTTTTCGTCGGTAGCAACGGTAGTCGTTGGAGGACAAACCGATAGTCATCTCCTTTCACGAAGGGTCGACAAGATTCACGAGTAAGCGCCGGTTCACCCTAATTTGCCGGGGCATGGGCAGCCGATCCGAGCCGCAGGGTATTAATAAAAACGCTGAGAAATAACTCGCGCAATATCTCGAATCGGTTTTTCCGTCATCGACATTTCCCGCCACTGCCGCCGTCGCCGCGGCGATTCGTCCACCGCGATACGCGCGTCGCAGCCCCTACAGACATTCCGCCCGAGATCCGTTCGCTTGAAATGTATGCGTGGATACCCGTGTCCGCTCGAATCCCAGAGATCTGACGTTTACAAGCCGATCAAACGCGCAGTTTATCGGGTCGGAACCGATGGGACGACCATGCTCCAGCTTGTAGAAATTTGAATTCGCGGCGACGCCGATTTCCTGCCGGTCAAGCCCGGAAAGAGCATTCGAGCCACCAGGGAATCGGTGTTCGACGCTCCGCGCTCGATACCGAGGAAGGAACCGAACACGCGGCGGTAATTTACGAACGATTCCCTTCGTGTTCTTGTTTGCAGAGTCGCTCGAATTGCACGCGCCTTCGAAGTGGAGGATAGCGCGGCTTGTCGGCCGCTATCGAACAGAGCAGAGCTCTGAGAAAACGGTTGTACCGAAACGACAGAAGGATCCGACCGAAACACCAAGTTCCAAGCGTGTCGAACGATATCGCCGATATCTACGATATCTACGGCTGTAAGGAGGTCCCCTGACAGATCGGACGCGTGATCGTCACGAAGAATGCAAAAGGAGCCGGGACAGAAGGTTTCTCCCTTCGACGGGACATGGCGGAGAGCGACTGGTAGAAATAACAGGCGGGTCGTTAGTTTCGAACCGACGACATTAGTTCGCATTAGCGCGCGCCTGTTTACGTGTACCCATCCGATCGCGCGATAGATCGAACATCTCGAGAACAGAATCGACCAGGCAACCGACTAAATGGAAAAATTATGCCCGCCAGACGGCCTCGCCCGTTGACATTCATAAGCGACTGGAGAGATTCCGACCGGGACGTGTTCGCGTTTTCCACGACCACCGTTCCAAATCATACCAAGCCACGCGAAGGATACGGGGAGAGCCCAGATGCAGGCGGGGAATTATTGCATCCGGAGATCAAAGTTCCTCGAGGTGAAAGGCGAGCAGCTGGTCCTTGGCGGAGGTTTTGTCGGTCGCGGAGGAACCCGATCACATCGTTCCGCACTGGAACAAATTTATTCGCGACCACTGGGTAATTAAGTAGCGCGATTTCCGACTGGCCCAGAAGCGCGTAGCGACGAATATTATCGGGAGGAGATATCCCTACCACACGAATAGGCATGTATAGAATGGAACGTAATATCGTGTCGGAAGGTGAAAGGGTTGAAAAATACGTCCGGGAAGTCATAAGACCGTGGCCGATGGCTCGAAAATGAAAAGGCCCCCGCCTGCCAGTGCCCGACGTCCCCTGCCCCTGCGGGCGGGGTTGATGCATATGGAAGCGGGAAGGCTCTCGTCAAAAGGTCGCCGAGTGGTTGGTCGTTGGAGTGTCGAAAGGTTATCTCCGCGGCGGACGCGGGTGTGTCGGACATCGAGGTCGTCCCCTTTCCTAGACGCACCAAATGAAATTCAATCTTTGACTACCACGGATTTGCATACTTTCCTTGGTTCGGAAGCGCCGGTCACTGTCAACGCATAAACACGGCATTACCATAAAAGGGATCCATATCCCAGGCGGGAGCGCCGATTTTTCCAGCCGATCCGACACGGTCACCCGAGCTGGCAATCTATTTTTCGGACAGTTGATCGATCTGAGCTCGAACGCCTCTGTAACTTCTCGCCGATCTGTCGATCGATACTCCGTGGTTGCTCGTTTTCCCGCTCCTTCTCTCGCTCTTTCTGGAATCGGACCAATGTCGAAAGGGCGAGGTGATCGCAAGAAACAAAAGGCATAGACGCCGAGGAGGGAATAGGGAATAGGGAATGGCGGTGGGCAGGAGGGTGGCTCGGCTGGCGGAGAGAGAAGATGATAGAGGCGCGGAGCAGAGGAAGAAAGGGATCGTGGGGTCGTCGTTCCAGCGGATGATGAAGTGGCCCTCTTGTTATCCCTAAATACCACGCGCGGCTCATGAGCAAACACCGGCCGCAGTGAGACTGCCCGCCGGTTAACACCGCCGGCCCCTATGGGGCCCCATAAGGCCCGCGCCTTAGGGGGGCCAGAGCCCCCCACTGGCTTCTAGCACCCTTGTTCAACCCATTATAAACAAGGCCTGTCTGGACCCCAATGCATTATCCCGATATTCCTGCTTCAACGCTGGATTCGGGACTCGCACTCGCGTCGCTCCTCTATCCTCCCCCGTGTCTCTTCGTCTCCGCCTCCTTCCAACGGGCCCGTTGGACCCGTAAACTTGCGTAATCACCGAAACTGGGAATACCTCTGTTGAGCGCATTAACGCCATTCGATCGATTCCTTTCGATCGTTTATCCATGCAATTTCCACCCAAACTCGCTATACCGATACTCTCTGTCAGCTTTAGTTTAGCCCACGTTAACGTTCATCGAATACCGTACTAATTAAATAATTTATTACACAGGGCCCCGTTGCCCTGACCAGCTGATAAACGACGGCCCATTCTTCCTGACGGGCCTGGAATGCCAACGAATCCGAATTGGAGTTTCATCTTAAGCGTCGCGATGGACGATGAAAAAACACCTACGCCCGTGTAATTAATCCTTCGGCAACGGTCCACGCCAACAGATTTCCATGGCGCGTTTCGTCTTCCGTTGAAAACTACTTGGAATCTCATCGAGCAGATGCTTCGAACACGTCACCGCGTTCCTATTATTCCGGCGGCGAATCGTTTAGCCAGTTTAGCAGCGACGCTCGAAGCGAAACGACCAGAAAATGGTGCGCTTAAAAGGAGTCGCGGACAGATGTCCCGTGTTTCGGGTCCTCTTTAATGGAACAGGACAGTCCTGATAGGTAGAAAAGGGCTTTATTAGGCCAAGCTTGCCGGCGGGCAACAGCACCCGAGTCTCGTGTAGGTTGCCACGATTCCTTCGAATCAGCAGCGAACGAAAGATGCTGCGAAGCGTCGAGCCAAAATGCCAAATCGTTCGCAAGCAACGCACAATAGTCGTCGCTTGGTCCAGCATCCTCCCGAAGAGCTGCGTCACTTACCAAACGATAAATTAACAGTTGGGATGGATGGGGGGTTGGGGGAGAATCGCTCCGAATTGAATCGTTTCCGGTTGCCGCGTGTTTCACCCCCCATCGTATTACCGAGCCATTACTCGGCCGTGGACATGTACTGTACCATCCAGTCATCCCCTTGGAATATCCACCCCAACCTCCGAAAGAAACACCCTACAAGATCATACAGAGGGTGACATTGATGTTGGATGCATCTCCGCGTCCAGCCAACAACTCTGGCAACCATCTTTTTACTGCCCTCGAGACAACAGAGTCGGCCAGCTTCGACACATCGGTCGAGGAACACCTTCGAGCCGGAACTGCCGATATTCGCGCGATACTACGAGAACGATCGCGGACATCCACCCCCACGGAAGTCCTGCCGCGCGATCGTATTAGGGTGGAGGTTGGTTCACGATGCGTCGCGAGATTCTACGCCATGAAAACGACCCCCGGAGGGGGCCCAGGCCGGATCAGAACGAATCATTAGAACCGTTGCGACACAATGGTACGGCCACGTGGATCCCCAGGAAGTTTAGCGTGGAATACCGTCGTCTCCTCCACTCCCCAGGCCCACCCGCCCTTTGCCTTTTTTTTTTTTGTAATGCGCGTACACGCGATCTCCGAATCGGAGGATCGCAGGCCCGGAACGAAAAAGGAACCGCGACGATGCCTCGCCATAATTTACGATTCGCCGTTCCGTCTCGATGGCTAAAGCGGACGCACAGTGGGGAAATTTTGCGATTTTATGGGCAAAACTACAGAAATTAAATTTTTCAATTTTACAATTTTAATACAAATGTCAACTGAACAACTATATCCATTTTCGTGGTGAAAATCTGAAAACTTATTTTTACGTTCTAATATACCTATGAGAAACTAAATTATCCGAAAAACAGCACAAAAATTACGAACGCTAAAGATTTCTTTATTATTTACATTTATACACTTTTTTCTTTGTTAGAGAAAATTATACAAACAATCAAACGGAGGACCGAAGCTGAATGAAATCGTTTAAAAAATAATAAAAAGGTTTGTAATGTATAACATGTGAACCAGTCTCGGTCACAGTTATGTCGTATATTAGACAAGACACAGTGGATCGTGTTTAAAAAAATTGCATATAATTACAAGATTAGCAACTATTATTGCTAATAAGCAATAAATAATTGCATTTATAGAATGAAAAATAGTCGAACGTAAAATAGGAATGAAAATCATTGCAGGATATTATGGGATTTCTAAAACACTACTTTAAAAATTCTATAAATTACGTATTAAAAACTGAAACATAATTATTTTGAAGACAAAAAGATAGCTTACGCACCACCAGGAATTCAATCCATGCCTTGAAATTATTTTCAGATCATTGGATAACACAATATAAGTGTTTGAAGCAACTTGAAAATCTGGATTAATTCTTTGCGACATAAACATTTACGAGTCTATACGAGCTTTGTATTAAAACATTTAACAGTAAAATTGGTGGCATTTCATACTCATATTAGTTGTTCAATTGACATTTGCATTTATTTTGTCGGAATGAAAAATTTATTTTTGTGGTTTTGGCCATAAAATCGCGAAATTTCTCCACTGTGGGACGCCGCGGCAGCCGCTTACGACTCTATCATCGAAGACCGTAGGCCTAAGTAGAAGACGCGTCGATTAATTCAATTCTCGGGACTTTTCCGCCCAGCCTGCTCGGTCACTCGATTTCGAATTCCGCGTACGCAATGGCCCCATAATAGGCTGCAGGATCGACGCGACGGTTCCCTTCGGCGCGGAGGAAACGAACGAACCGCAGGTTTGGAAAATATTTTGGTGTTCCCATTGAAGAGGTTTCGCAAGCGATCGAGGGAGCGAGCGAGCGTCTCACCCCCGCGGTTCCTTAACTGGAGGTTTCTTCAACGTCAGACAAAGAGGCTGCAAGAGGAGAAGGCTCGACAATGGTGGACGGAAAGCGATCCTCGGCGTTGCATTGTGGCCTGGCCGCCCTCAACTCCACGGACAAATTTCACCCCTAAACGCGCAAATAAAGGATAAAGGCCAGCAAATTAGCCCAGTGAAAGCGGCATAAATCAAAATATTAGAAAACAGCCTCGTGGATGCCGTAGTCGAGGCGGATGAAGGATTTATGGGGTTGGTCCAGTATATAGCGTAAAAGTCAGGGCGTTTCCCGCCGTTTTCACCCCTCTTTCTTTCTTCCTCTCTTTCTCTCTTCGGCGCGCGTTCTCTCGATCCTGCGGGATCACCGCGACTTTTGTTTAAAACATGATCTATCGCTTAAATACTTAAAGTGGACAATTTATGGGTCTGTCCCCGTCCACGAAAGCGGCGGCGTTGTCGCGCAGGTGAACACTCCCACGGTGTGCATCCACGTCCACGCACTCCCACCGAAATCCGACGCGTCCCTTTCACGCCGAGGGATACTCCTTTATCGTTTCGACACACTTTCTAAGATTCCCGCGTCGAGGCTCGGGTTCGCGCTCATTGTTTGACTATACGAAATCTCTGTGGCGCAGGTAGCCTACATAATACGAGGATACGTTCGATGCAAACGTGGCTGCATTCCGGAATTATTAGCGTTCGTCAAACCGAACCTGTCCACCGATTCCATCCACCGAAGATTAACGGCCGAACGACGAACGTTTCCAAAGGCAGATTCTCGCGAACCGATAAGCGAGAAACGACGGTTCTCGGTTGCGTGGCAAGAGGTCGAACAAGTGTACCGATTGTTTCTCCGTTTCACCTTCGACTTTCCTCGGAGCGGACGCACTTTAGATGGAGGCGACGATAGATGGACGTGGAACGATGAACGGATGGACGGAGTCTTCGGTGACCGTGGACGTGGCTCTGAAACAAAAAGCTGAGAGGAGATCGCGCCGAAGATTTGGTCGAGGCTGTCGCGCGAGCCAGGTCCGTCGCATAACTCTTGGCGATTTCCCCTCGGGTGCTCGCGCGTTTCCTCGAATCGCGGGAAACAGCGCCGAGCGGCTCTCTCCTCTCCCCTTTCTTTCCCAAGCCGCGAACGAGTTCGCTCGGCACGCCTGGCTCCGCGAAAACCGCCTTCCGTCCGCCGGGGTGGCTCGCGACCTTAAAAGAAAAAAGGTGTGCCGACCACAGATCGCGATCGTTTTAATATCCTTCGGGCCGCGCGCTTTAAATCGGTGTCCTTACGTAAAGGTGACAGCGCCGATACAACGGCGGCGATAAGCTGGACACGCATGTCGATACCTGTGTAATATGCGAACAAATGCCTGAATAATGGATGTATTTCGGTGTTATCTATGTAGCGAGCATACCCATCGGCGTAGGATATATAACGCGATAAGGAACGGACGGAATCGGACAGCGACTCGATATCTCTCGCGTGACGAGCCTCGGATAACGTTGGACGAGGGGGAGGGAAAAAACGGGCCCCGCCAGTGCTCGGGGGGAGACGCGACGGTGTGGTTCCGTGGGGCGTCGAAAAACAGTCGCGGCGAGCGCTTTCGTTAATGCATTTATGTATCTCTGGCGATCGGGTCGGTATCGTCCTCTGTTCTATTATTCTTTCCTTGCCCGTCCTCTGACCCGTTGTCATCGCGGCGGTGGTCGTCGTCCTCATCCGCGACAGCGCCAGCATCGGCCACTTTTCGTCACGTTCGCTCGCGTTTATAATGCCGGTCTAGTAACGCAGTGGTCATCCTCTGACTTGGTTTTCCTCCTCCTCCCGTACCCGTCTCCACTCTTCTCCACCTATCCGCTCGTTCGAGCGGATATTCATTTCAATAGGTCTCCGTACTTTTGTCTTTGAACCTCCGTTGCACACCGTCGCTCGCAACGGTGACGACCCCTTGACTTTCCAGATGGATCGACGCGTCCGGGCGACCGACAGGCCGATCGACCGATCGACCGATCGACCTACCCCGCACCGATTACGATTCTAATTGCCATTCCGTCCCGCCTTTCTGCGTGGAATCTTTTCCAACGACGCCAGCCGGGTTTACAGGTGAGTTCGCTGCGTAGCGATCTGCCGTTCTAAGCGCCGTCCACAAATTACCACCGACCCACGAACGAACGGCTCTTGGACAGAGAAGAATTATCGACGGATGCGCGACCGAGGGGACAAGACAGGGAGAACGCAAGAAGATGGAACCGGATCTGTAACTGTTTCGCGTTCGTGACCGCAAGCATTTTTTCACCTCTCTCGCCGGTGAAACTCCGCTTTTCACGGGGGCAGCAGGGGAGGGGTGGCTACCTGATCCTGACGAGAGGACGGCCGGCGGACAGGTTGACCGGTGTCGCGGTTGCTTTCCGGTACCAGGAACTGGTGCGGAACGACCAGTCAGGATGTTTTCTTTCTTTCCTCCCGTTTCAGCTGCTTCTCCCACAGGGATTATCTGATCCTTGCTCTCATCGCCGAAAGAACAAAACGCGACGCTGCCTATCTGCTCACCATCGCGAACCTGCTACATGATCTACGCGCTACTCCCGTTATCTCCTGGCGATCGGGGGACGGCCGCGGCGTTGCTCCCCGAAAACCGAAAGCTCTCCCCGTCCCTTCCCGTGTCCTTCCCCTGCAACGGAAGGTATGTAACGCCACGGAATAAATGTTTACCACGCGATCCGTTGTTCTACAAGAGTCGGCCTCGTTAATCGATCGGGGGGACTCTCGTCCACCGACCGAGCCGCAAGCTCCTTGCTTCTTGCGGTTTATCGTCGCGCAACCACCGTTTTTCTCCGTTAAACCGTTAGACCGTTCAACGATCCAGAGATACGCGACGCGTGCTGGTGTTCGGCAAACTCAGATTCTTGGGGCTAGTTTTCAGCCGAGGCTGGTGGCCCCTTTTAGACGTGTCTTTCTTCTAGACTTGTTTCTTCGCGATGACGATAAAACAATCGCAGGGACTATAAAGAATCCTATCGGTTGCCGCAAAAGTTGCAGAGCAGCGAGGGGAGAAATCGACCGGTCGTCGGATTCCTCGGGGCCAGCTGTCCGACCAGAGAATACTCGGCGGAAGCACGGAATCCGCTAGTTCTCTCTCTCTCTCTACCAAGTATTTTCATTCTCCCTAGGTGTTCACGGAAACCAAGTGTTCACCGGGAAATTAGTTTTTCTCCTCGTTTAAGAAATACAAGAAACTGCACGGTCGGTGGATCGTGGAAGCGGGCAAGTTTCCCGGTGTCCTTAACGTGTCAGCTTTTCCACGAGTTCGCGTTGAAAGTCCATCGTAGGTTTATCTTTCGAGCTTGTCGTTACCCGGTGGACGTTATCTGCGGGTGACCCTGCCGTTTCGAGCTCCCCAACGACGTTCAGTTATTTCTGGAAGCGAGCTAACAGAAATAACCAACAATTCGCTTGAAAATACAGAATAACTGACAGTTCCAGGTAAGTATCGTTATTGGATGTCGCCTACATCTATACAATACATCATTCTTATCGTTTCTACACACGGTTGGGTAAATAACGTTTGCTCGTACGGCGAACGCTTTCCGCGGGCGAAACTATTAATCGGGCCTAGCCCCGTGGAAATGACTGTGAAACGCCTGAGGCGTGTCGAAAAAGAGTCTCCGGGCGGCTTTCGAGGCGGTGCTAAACGAGGGATCCGGGGATCCGAGGGAAATTTCTCAGAGCGATCTATTTTTATTGCTTTTCGAGAGACTCCAACTGCGACCGAACGATAGTTCACTGGCGCCACGACGTAGCTGTTCGTCGACCGGCTCCTTGGACCACACGAACTTTCAACAGGTTTCTGATTGAACCGCGAATGAGGAAGAGGAGTCCTGAACGTTGCTTTCCGCGGAAACATTTCAACAGCCCAACTATTAACTACGATGATCGCATTCTGCCCGGCCCACTGACAGCAGGCAGTCCTGCGAGAGAGAGACGAGAGAGCGCAATTTATTTAACGCGGTAAACCGTGAAACGACCGGGAGGAGCGATCGCCGAAATTTCTTGGATTCCCCGGGAATAGAGTTGCTGGCCGTAGGGAGAAACAAGGGCGTCGCGAAGGCGGGAGGCAAGCGGGATACGCGAAGCAAGAGAAAAGGGAAAAAGGGAGGCAGCCAGGGACGAGGAGACCCAAGAGACTCAGGTAGATGCTAATGGGAGCCCATTGTTTTTTCTCCTCTGTTTCCCTTTGACTGCATTGTTCTTGCAACGGCAACGGGCCCGGCTTCGCTCATCAGTTAACATTGTCCGCGCATTAGATCGGCCTTGTTCCAAATTCGAGCTGCGGTTTGCGCGCGACCTCCTATCTTCGAAGAATGCGATGCCTCGACCCGGCACAAGTGCGCAACGTACACACCATGCAAACCACACAGGGCAAAGAAGGAAGAGAGGATCGCGGACGAGAGTCGAGACAAAGGTGACAGACAGACGCGGGGCTGCTGCAACTGGTGTAAACGAGCCTCCGCGACAACTACGAGACGCTTCCTTGCTTAGTCTCCCTTTACCTCTGTCTGGTCGACCGAACAATCGACCACGCGTAAAACAAACAAGGGTTCCCTTTCACCGAAACGAACGATCCTCCGTGAAATATTCGAATGCGGCCAAACACTTTGGCCGACTAATTCCCCAGAATTGTCCTCCAGCTGCAGGCCACTCTGAACCCTCTCTCTCTCTCCCTTTGGTTGCGCCTCCATCTCGCTTCTTCGCCAGCAACTTTTAATCGTGAACGCGTCTACCAAAGTACCTGTGTATAATCGTATTCGCGAGAATGAGTGTCGCCCAGTCTTTTTACAGAATGAAAAAGATGGCTCTCAGCCCATCCCCTTGCAAAGCCACGGTTGCCTTCGTGCCTGAAGACAGCGGTGCAAGGAATGCTTCTGATTCGCGGTCAAGATTGATGCGTTATGCCTAGTAGGTCCAGATGAAACTGCCAAAGAAGACGAAGTGGCCTTCGTGAGGCCGAGGGGGTCTAGGCCTCGGCCTCGGTCTCGGCCGCGAGGGGTGTCTTTTACACTGGAGGAACGCGAACGTACCCCTGGCAAATGGACAGGGGGAGGTGCCGATATCTCGTGTGTGATTTATCACCGAGCCAGGGACGGGGACCAGCTAGAAAACGGGCACGGGCCCACGGCATCGACGAACAACGCGAAATAGAGAGAGAAGAGACGCGGAGAAGATCGAGCGAGTTGCCTGGGTTCAGCTCTCATTACCACGCCCCCAGACTTCCTAGTCATTATCTGGTGGTTCCAATAGCGAGATCGAATTTCATCACGAATTCCAACACGGACATTCCACCGCGATAATCGGTCCTACCGGCCGATCTTTCCTTAGGATGCTTTGTAGGTGTATACATTTGTCACTAAATAAGTAGGTATCTCGCGACTGGCGCTGCAATTGATTTTTATAGCTTTTGCTCGCCGCTCGGTAATCCTGGAAACGTGGACCAGTACACCTCCTCCGCCTGTCAGGCTTATCGCCCAAAAACCTGAAAACTCAAATGTTACCGATGCACACGAACAAGACCTGCGGCCGAAACTCTGTGGAGGGGCAAAGTAAACCAGAGGGTTCCACTCGGGGGCTGGATGTAAATAATTAAAGAGGTCCGGCGAAAACAAATATATCGTTTCGCGCAGTGTGATAGATGATGTTGCTTATTCAGCGTCCTGGATGAAGAAGAGAAAGGAGTGGTAGGAGACGAAGAGGAAGTGGAAGAGCAGGAAGATACGGGAGAAAGAAGAGCGGAGCCTTCGTCCGTGCCTCGGTAGGCTTTTAGGACGTTAGGTGGACCCGGGAGAGGGTTCAAGGGCGTGCTGAACGTTTCGAGGGAAGGATGGCGAGGCAATTAGGAGGCTCAGCAGGGTGCCAAAATCTTTCCCTCTTCCTTCAACCTCCTCCTACGCCTCTGCCTTCACGTCTTCTCTTCTTCTCCTCCTCCTCCTCTTTCCTCGATATGCTCCCTACTTCTTTTTCGTTCGATTCGATCTCGAACAGTTCTTCTTCCTTCTTTCGTTTGTATTTGGAAGGATTTCTGGCATTCTTCACCCACCAGACTTTAGATCATGCGACTAACCAGAAACGCCCTTTCACGTCCACACTCTCTTAATTCCAAGCGTCGATGCTCCGAAAGAAAATGTTCATAATCTTTAGTACATAATTCGTACGATTAACATTTCAGTGCTTAACTAAGGCAATTCTACTTATTTATATTTTATTTATTGTAACTCCTTATCATCTACAGAAATTCAGATAAAAGTGATGTATCAAAAGCAGTTCACAGTCTAAGAAGCAATACTCTAGCTTACTGTTTTTCAATAATTATGTCTTTAGGAAATATTCATGCGAGTCGATAAGGTAGAACTCGACCTGCTTCTTTCGTCGGTAAAGTCGATGTCAACATTTACGTGTTGGATAATTCGGGTGAAGCAGTATCTTGCGCAATTTTCATATAGACACAGACGAGGTATAGAATAGACCTATCACCTTATGCGACTTCGTGTCGCCACCCAATCTGTGTTACCGACCCATAATTTCAGGACTAAATTTAGCGACCTCTGTTCATGAACAGCGGCCAACTCAACAACTACTCTGAAATGTGTTGAAATACTTAAATATGTGTCCGTGCTTGTATACGTGTGACTTGTTTAGAGTGAGAGTTTAACATAGAGGGTGAGATTTCGCTAAGCTATGCTTTGGCTCGGTTTGTCAACGACTCACGCCGGATTTCTTTGTGAAAACCTATTTCGGGGATCAGGAGCCTATATGGCGCTGAAATATGGCACTTTTTCAGAGCTTATACAAGCTACAAATTGCAAGATGAAATTGATTGTTAGTATTTTTCGTCAAGTGGAACATTTAATTAATATTTTCACATGTCGTACACCGAAAAATATTAAAAATTGACGCTGCTACTGACATTCCCGCAAATTTCTGCACTTCGCGCGTGTCTAAATAGACGGTGCCCATCCTACGACACGTAAAAGTCATTGAAAATAATGAATTTAAACGTTTTTGTAAAATTTATATTCGTAGTCTTTTGGACCCGAGGCCCCTAAATCCCTACGTGTCGTTACAAATTGATTGGCTCTGTCCTTATTAACTACTGAAAATTAACTATTTAAAAATTATAAAAAAAACATCTGCGACGTAAATACACGAGCGTAGGTAGCGCTTACGTTAAGATCTGGGTACACATATCAGTTTCGTGTCAGTCATGGGCGTCCGGAGCGGGGTGCAAAAGGGGCAGTTGTCCCCCCTGACTTTTGAGAAAAAAATCGCCTATTTTTAAGAACTTGTCTCTATTAAGTTTATACTAGAAAAGTGAATAATTCGAAATTTAGAATTCTAAAATTCTGAAAGTGAATAATACTAAATCCGACAATTTCGGATTTAAATTTTTAATTCAATTGGCAATACAAAATGAGTTAAAAAAAGCAAGCGGGCTACTCGTTTTTTCATTACTATAATTTTCACCACCGTCACTTCAAAGTTACCCCACCCCGTGGAATAAAGTCTACAGACGCCCGTGGTGTCAGTTCACGTTGAATTCAAGTACTCTTCATTACTTTCCTCAATTACTTTACTCCAAGTACTTTCTATTACAGACATTAAAAATAATCAGAATTATATCATGTTTCGTGTTATTTTTATCTCCATAAAAAACTTGAGAAAAGTAAAAAAATTACGCCAAGTACATGAAAGCAAATAAATCAGAAAAAATGGAAGATAATAATAATTATAAAAAAAAGATGTGAAATCAAAATGAGCTGCACGTACATAAAGGTAATGATAAATACAAATAAATATTCTAATACGAATAAACATTTTATTCAAAATACTTGGCGCTGCGAAACAGAAAAAATGTTAATTGTCCTCGTATTAATAATTTACAATAACTCCCTTACAATCTAAAATACATAAACATATACATATACATATTAGAAACGCAGTCAGATTTATTCTACATATATTTAATTCTAATGTCATACGTAGCATATGCGCACGCACACATACACACATTCATGAACACACACACAAGAAAGAAAGAAATAGATTAATTAATGCAATTTATACATATTTATTGAGTTTAGCGGCACCAATTCGGGACGCAGCTCCAAGTATTTTGAATAAAATGTTTATTCGTATTAAAATATTAGCTCATTTATAAATATACAGCTCATTTTGATTTCACATCTTTTTTTATTTTATAATTATTATTATTTTCTATTTTTTCTGATTTATTTGCTTTCATGTACTTGGCGTATTTTTTTTACTTTTCTCAAGTTTTTTTATGGAGATCTCACTTGTTTTTACAAATATAATTTACATAGAGAATGACTTCAGACCATTTTCAATATTATAAATTATTATTATATTATTAATTGATGACTGGATAATTTTTTCATCCTTTCGGGTTTTTTTTTTAAAATATATTGTATTGTCATCCAAACTACGCACGCCTGCAAAGCTTCAAGACAATTGGATTGGTGGAATTGGTTTAAATTGGTTTTTATCATTTAAATTAAAAAGAAATTCATTTATGTATATGTTTGTAAAAACACGTTTATAACTTGGTTATAACTTGACGGTAAGCTGTCAAAATTTGGAGTAGATTGCATAGTGAAGATAGCGATTGACGAACGAAACGTGTGTTAGTTCCGTTTTGGCTGAAGGTGTGCGTGTAACGCGTATACGTATTATGTCGACAAAATTTGGTTGGAGAATAAGAAGAAGAATCAGAAAAAAAATACTACCGTTTACGACTGATTCATGAGACGATATTACGATATCTCTGTTATGCGTGGACCGATTTTATTGAATTTGGTCTTATTCGAAAGCTTATATGCTGTTTACATAAGAAAAATGCCTTTAAATTTAGAAAATATTGCAGGCGTGATGAGATATTAATGAAATAAGTTTTAGGTTAGGTTTGAATAACCGTGCGACGAGTAAATGATAACGGTAGCGACAGTCGACATATACAGGTCTTTCATATACTTGGTGTCGAGACTACGTGTAAAAATCACGCTATATATATATATATAGGGGCGAAATATGTACTTCTATATATATATATTATTAAATTCGAGATAAAAGTTTTAGTATCGCGTTTTAAACATTAATAAACTATTTTTCTTTAATTTCACAATCATTCGAGATGCTTAATGATTTGGTTACGCTTCTTAAGTTTAAATCTTTCGTATGAGTTATCTTATTAATAGTTACTACCTTCGAGTCATTAGATTCTCCGAATAAAACATGAATAGGCTGTGATTGTCAAATATCCTAAGTAGTTCTCTAAATGTTCGATTAAATCCTTCCTTTCCTTTCTTCCACATATATAAATATATAAAATAAAGATACGTGGAATTCTCAAGATACGTGAAATATTGGAGTTCAATAACGACGTTCACCAAAGTCCGGGGACGGATCGGACGGAAGAACTATTGAAATGCCATAGTATATCTTAATGTATTATTTCCATCGATTACTGGAATATGTGGGAGGTGGTTCATCAAGATTCTACTGCAATACACTAACAATAAGTATCTGGACATATAGGTATACATAGAAAGAGCAGCGGGCATGGCTACAGCCGCGAAAAGTACATATTTTGCAAGGGACATTACGATATACGATTATCCTTGGCCTTCAGAAATTTCACGTTCCATAGTAAGCAGTTGAGGTCGACCGCAACCTCTACCGATATGACAACATTGACGAGAGGTGTAAGCCACGCAGTTGAACGTTAACCGCGGCAGCGATCGGTTCAGTGAACGTGCCTACATATTATTTCGTGATTTCTCGATTCGAGCATTAATTTCATCGATTACTGGACTATGTGGGAGATCGTTCAACAAGATTCTACTACATTATACTCAGTGCCCCCAGAGAACTATTTTGGAAAGACTTTACTCGATTCCACACACATCTTTCCACTACTGAGAGATATTTAAAAACATGAACTGCTTTTGTAATCGTGTGCAATGCGATTGTAGAATCAGTGCTTATTTCGCGATAAAGTATTTCATAGTGCACAATGGCCCTGCGTGTTAGTAATGTGAACGCGAAAGTAAAATCAGTGTTTTAACGCACCTAGAATTAATTCAGAGCACCGGTGCTCCTATTGCTTTTTCATCGCGAAAGTAATGTGACATATTTGGAAGTTGGACACATTCTATTTGGTACTGACCCTGCAACTGCTGGACATTCGCCTGCAGATTGAATAGCTACTGCTAAAAGGGGGTGCATGTCTGCATAGATAGCAGTCAGACTATTTTCAACGAACGGTGAGTGATACTTTTTCATTCTTTCAATTTTTCTGCATGCTATTGAACAAAACGATTGCTGTATTCGTATTATTGTTAGTATTCGTGAATAGTAACATTTAATGTGTGTGTTTCCAAATGTTTAATACACGTAGAAAAATACAACGAATAAATTTTAAATTCGCGCTAGGAGTTTTAATATCGTGTTTCAAACATTCTAAATTTCTTTTCTTTAATTTCACAAACATTCGGGATGCTTAATGTATCGAATACGAGTTACATTTCTCAAGTTGAACTCTTTCGTGCGAGTTCTTTCAAATCTTCTCTCTTAACAGTAATTACATTCGAGTCATTAGATTCGTTTAATAAACAATGACAGTCATTGTTGGTACTGCTTGGTCACTATGCTCGCTACTTTTACTTGCCTGACTATAAAGACGCACTAGTGGCAATATTACGGGAAATCAAAAATGCCACTTTTACCACCTGATATCTCGACCTCGCAGGTCCCTTTATAAAATAATAGTATAATAATAAATGACTGCTGCCAAAGCAATCATTTATTCCAAAATTCTCCCCCTCCCCCTGCATTAAACTAACTTTAAGCCACTAATCCAAAAATTTTATACATCGCGGAGGAACTTGCACAGGTGCTTAGTTTTAACTAGCCATAGTCTTAGCAGTACGTTTTAGTTAAAGAACTTTAGTCGTAAGACTTTTTCCAAATTTTCAAAAATGTATTGGTCGAATATGGACCAGAAATATTTCGTAGGTACATCCGCGTTGGTGTGCCTGGACTTGGTAACGTTTTCCAATGCATTGCGTCTTGCAAAAGGTTATCAAGCTGAAGCCTACGATCTAGTTTAAGGGTCCAGATCAAGCCAAACTTACATTCGGTGAGTTTGGTTCGGTCTGGACATCTATTCAGAAATGCACTTGCGTACTTGGAGCGATAAGTTTCTGTTCCGCCTCGTTCTTTTTAAACCCCCATAAACATGACTCATGTATGAAAGAAGCTAATTCCCTTTAATTCACGAAAAAAGTTCTCACGCAAAGATTGTGAAATCATCTTTGCTAATTCCAATTGTACCTTTAATTCACGAAAAACATTAAAAACATTCTCACGCAAAGATTGTGAAATCAACTTTGCTAATTCCAATTGTATTCTCGTTCTCCGTTCGAACACTGATTCCTCTGTCACTTTTTATACTTGACATTCCTTTATTGGCCACAAATCAATTCAGTGCTCAGATTTTCAGCTTCGGTTTTAAGGAATTAGCGGGCGAGGCCTGTAGTTGACACAAAAACTTTTATAAGAGGGACATCTTCTATTAAAAATGGTAGAGACTAATTTTCCTGCACTAGTGATATGAAACACTTTGTTTTAAGTCGACTTCATAGTTTTTTCTTATACAACGCCCGCTAATTCCTTAAAACCGAAGCTGAAAATCTGAGCACTGAATTGATTTGTGTCCAATAAAGGAATGTCAAGTATAAAAAGTGACAGAGGAATCAGTGTTCGAACGGAGAACGAGAATACAATTGGAATTAGCAAAGTTGATTTCACAATCTTTGCGTGAGAATGTTTTTAATGTTTTTCGTGAATTAAAGGTACAATTGGAATTAGCAAAGATGATTTCACAATCTTTGCGTGAGAACTTTTTTCGTGAATTAAAGGGAATTAGCTTCTTTCATACATGAGTCATGTTTATGGGGGGGATTTCATCACTTTTTTCATAATTTGTGAATTTTTGTTGCGTTGATCTTATCAAGCTAATCAAGCGCCGGTCACTCTCTAGGAAATTTCACCACAAAGAAAACGTATATATGCGAGGAAAGAAATTTATTACTCAATAAATTATAAATAAATTAACAATATTAAGTTAATACACTTTTCCACCTTAACGGCTTTCTAACGTATGCGAATTTTACATGTTCGTTTACGTTAAACTCAGATATGTTTCTTTTTTTTTAATAAGTTTATTAAATATTTTCTAAGTAATCCTACCTTTAACCCTGATTAAATATGTAAATTATATTATACGTGTGGTAATACGTATTCAGTGGATTGGTGGATTTTGTGTTAAATTCGAGTTCTCAGATATGTAGCAAACATACAAGAAGCAAACAGAGGATCGAAGCTGAATAAAATCGTGTAAACGTATGATTTCTTTTCAATTTTGCCGTTGCAAAAAAAAGAATATACACATTTTTGGCGTTTTTGGACCATTTCGTTTGATTAATTTTGTCGTTCCATGCTGATCTACCATCACGTATCATGCATGAATATGAACCGTTCTGGGGATGAGGACCGTTATGAAATACGGCACTTAGTAATTTATATTTTTTATTACATATTGATATTGGTTGTGGAGCAGCGGTAATTTTACAATTAATTTCTTTAATAATGCTCCCATTTTCATCATAAGAGAACAACAATTGCATTATAATAATTATTTGCGGAGTAGTAATTTCAATTTTAGTAAATATTTGCTCAGCATTGTTTGCACAGTTTTTGCGAACTCGATTTCCAACCAATCGGTAAAGCAATATTAACATAATCTTGTACCTTTACAAGATTGGTGTACCTTTCTTTCACTTTAAACACAATTCTTTAACTGTCAAGGGGAGAATATAATGGCTGGTAGTGGTTGTTTCTTTATGAGAACATTTTCTACAGTGTACAGACGTTGTCATTTCAAATTGAACTATTTTTTGGAGCCCTTTTAAATTATTGCATAATGCTAAAAAGAAATTCAGATGCGTCTTGTTGAATCTTTTGCAAAAATTTGCCTCCTATGAATCTCCCGCCGCTATCGCGCGAGATCTTCTTTACCATCGTGGCATTTCAAAAATGTTAACAACTAGCAGATTATGGTTGAATGACAGCCAAGTGACATTTATAAATTATGCTTTCGAGGCGACACCTACTGGCGACAAGTGGAGAAGGAAAACGTCACGTCATATCTCGTAATCCTAAAAGTATCATTTTTATAACTATTAATTCAGAATAAATCTTATATCTTTTAGACAAATAGTAGAAAGTAGAAAGATCGACGAGAACCTATCGCTTATCTTTCTTACCAGCGCATGCTAACCCTTTGGACTTTAAAGTCAAGTCTTTGGAAAGAATTCTAGTAGTCTTTTACCTTCTACTGCAATCACAGTCCTAAGGGTTAGTATACCGAAGCATAGTCTGTTATGCTTCCTCTGCAAAAACTAATTGTAGAGTATTGTGCGTGCTGCGAAACTTAGAAAATTTAGCCAGGCAAGTCTAGTTTTAAGCGCATCATCGAAACATTCGCCGAGGGATTCGCCAAGGTTTTCTCTGGTGAATTCTTTAATAAAGAATTCACCAAGAGATTCGTTGCTGGTTTCAGGGAAGTATTATATCTGGGGTAGGGTTTACTAATACTGTAGAGTAGAATAGAAATTATTTTCTGGCATTCCATGCCATTAGCGCCCGATGGGGCTGCTTCTTTTTTCTATCAGACTTAATCAGAATTAATTATTGAGCGCCCAATGTGGCTGCTGGAGTTTTTTCTCAATGTCGGAATTGCGTGGTGCCTTGCAATTTAAAGGAAACTTTTTCGAACTTGTTTTAATACAAATTGTCTGTTTCAGTTATAGTGTTTGTGATCGCCCGTAATACGATCGCAGAGTCAGTGTTTATTCGCGAGTAAAGCTAGTTGAGAGCACCGGTCAGAGAGGTGCTGGTCTCAGGGTTGCTGGTCAGAGGGTTACGAGTTTGCAGAGATGCAGTACCGACGACGACAGCAAGTAGTGAGTCATTTTATAATTATTTGAATGGGGATGCACGTGGTACAGTTACTTAGCTCTTTCGATTCTGGCCGTTCCAACACAAATGCACGACATGCAGAGGCCCTTTTCACATGGTCGGTATTCGTTTGGGGAACTCTTATGCAATATTTCGCGAATATGGTCTAGGGCGTCTAGGCAGTAGCCTTATGGCGTGGCTCTTTTCTAAACCATATTCACGAAATATCATAGAAATGTTCCTGAAACTAATGCCAATTATATAAAATGCGCCACAAAACGTTGCGCATGTGTGTTCGAAAGAGCAGCATCGATTGAGCTGACTATACAAGGTACTCGTAGATAGTGACATGCATGTGTCTGTCTCAAAATAAAAAATAAATAAATAAATACAATTGTTGCTCGCGATTTTTACAATTTTAAATCGATTAATAATAATAATTCGTAAAATAATCGGATCGATCGAGTCAAGTAGACTCACCGCGAAATTTTTTTAAATAATTCCGAACGCTTTTTTTCGCGTCCATATATTTTCAAGGTCGTCACGGCTCTTCTGTAGAGTTGTATTACCGCGAATGTAGAGTCAAATTTTTGCGGATCTATGATTTATGCAGAGCACGGAAGCTCCTGTTGTTTTTTCGTCGCGAAAGTAGAGTCAACCTTTTGCGTATCGCAAGTTTTTCCAGAGCACCGGTGCTCTAATTGCTTTTCCATCGCGAAAGTAGAGTCAAATTTTCGATTAGCTTCAATTTTCAGCTCAGCCCTGTCGGACCAAGGACCTAGTTTGTGGGCCCTAGAGAGGACCCAGCTCGTGGACCCTAGAGAGGGCCTTCGGCATAGGCTCTAGAGAGGGTCCTAGTCATGGGCCCTAGAGAGGGCCTAGCTCGTGGGCCCTAGAGAGGGTCTTCGGCATGGGTCCTAAAGAGGGCCTAGTATTATGCTAGCTTGGTAGCTAGCTAACATGTACTTGTATGCATGCCGTATAATGTAGAATACGAGTACCTTGTATAAGTGGGTCGTAATCTTTGTGCGTGCATTTTGGAAGGAAAAGCATCATACCTAATGCACGCAATGCATTTGGTAGGATAAGCTTCCTACATAATGCAAGCAAAAATACCTTACCCAACGAAAACACATTCAGAAACTAAGGAATGTGAAATAAATGAAATGTGCCCGTTTAATAAACAAGAGCGCTAAAAGTTGCTGCTCTTTTTTCCAAGTAGAGTCAACCCTATCTTATTAACCCTTTGGTCGTTAAATTAAATGCTTTTGACAAAATGTCAGTAGTCTGTTTACTCTGACATCGCAATCAGTGTTCAAAGGTAATATATTCACGCGAAAATTCCAGCGAATCATCGGACGATTCGTCGAGAGGTGCGTGCGTTTAGATTTAAATAAGAGAATTGTAAATATGCGTGAGAGACTACAGAGATCGACGATTATCGTCAGTCTATCTCTCTTTCGATTTCGCTTTCGCGTTCGCGGTTGTCATTAATAGTAGAGTCAAATCGTCGTTTCCCTCATTGCAAGCAATGACGGACGCGATGAGTTTATTGAAATGGTGGGTGGATGGGATCGGTGTTTGTTTCGGGATGGGTCACTTTCGTAGGTACTTCCGCGTTGGTGTGCCCGGTTCCTTGGTAACGTTTCTCAAGCATTGCGACTTGCAAAACGATATCAAGCTAAAGCCTACGATCTAGTTTAAGGGTCCAGATCGAGCCAAACTTACATTCGGTGAGTTTGGTTCGGTTTAGATATCTAATCAGAATTTTATTCTCTTTCGGGTAGGTATTTCTTCGATGGTTTTGCATGATTTATTTCATTTCGTTGATTTCTTCGATGGTTTTGAACTCTGTACGTCCTTGGCGACGTATTCCACGTTACATCGGAAAGCATGTCTTCCACAAAAATAATCTTGTTGTTTATATAAATTTTTATGTTAAATAAATTTGTAATCTTTTTTTTATAATCTCTACAACTTCAGTAGTCGGTACACATTTTAAAAATTTCTGCAGTCGTATACATTTAAAAAATTTCTACAATTACAGCAGTCGCGATTCGTTTATAATCTCTACAACGTCAGTAGTCGGTACACATTTTAAAAATTTCTACAAATTCAGCAGTCGGTACACATTTAAAAAATTTCTACAATTTAGCAGACGGTACACATTTAAAAAATTTCTACAATTACAGCAGTCGCGATTCGTTTATAATCTCTACAACGTCAGTAGTCGGTACACATTTTAAAAATTTCTACAAATTCAGCAGTCGGTACACATTTAAAAAATTTCTACAATTTAGCAGACGGTACACATTTTAAAAATTTCTACAATACCGCAGTCGCGATTCGTTTACAATCTCTACAATTTCAGGACTTGGTACACATTTAAAAAATTTCTACAAAATCAGTAGTCGGTACACATTTTAAAAATTTCTACAATTTCCGCAGTCGTATACATTTAAAAAATTTCTACAATTACAGCAGTCGCGATTCGTTTATAATCTCTACAACTTTAGTAGTCGGTACACATTTTAAAAATTTCTACAATTTCGCAGTCGTATACATTTAAAAAATTTCTACAATTACAGCAGTCGCGATTCGTTTATAATCTCTACAACTTCAGTAGTCGGTACACATTTTAAAAATTTCTACAATTTCGCAGTCGTATACATTTAAAAAATTTCTACAATTACAGCAGTCGCGATTCGTTTATAATCTCTACAACTTCAGTAGTCGGTACACATTTTAAAAATTTCTACAATTTAGCAGACGGTACACATTTAAAAAATTTCTACAATTACAGCAGTCGCGATTCGTTTATAATCTCTACAACTTCAGTAGTCGGTACACATTTTAAAAATTTCTACAATTTAGCAGACGGTACACATTTAAAAAATTTCTACAATTACAGCAGTCGCGATTCGTTTATAATCTCTACAACTACAGTAGTCGGTACACATTTTAAAAATTTCTACAATTTAGCAGACGGTACACATTTAAAAAATTTCTACAATTACAGCAGTCGCGATTCGTTTATAATCTCTACAACTTCAGTAGTCGGTACACATTTTAAAAATTTCTACAATTTCCGCAGTCGTATACATTTAAAAAATTTCTACAATTACAGCAGTCGCGATTCGTTTATAATCTCTACAACTTCAGTAGTCGGTACACATTTTAAAAATTTCTACAATTTCCGCAGTCGGTACACATTTAAAAAATTTCTACAATTACAGCAGTCGCGATTCGTTTATAATCTCTACAACTTCAGTAGTCGGTACGAATTTAAAAAATTTCTACAATTACAGCAGTCGCGATTCGTTTATAATCTCTACAACCCCAGTAGTCGGTACACATTTTAAAAATTTCTACAATTCCCGCAGTCGTATACATTAAAAAAATATCTACAATTACAGCAGTCGCGATTCGTTTATAATCTCTACAACTTCAGTAGTCGGTACACATTTTAAAAATTTCTACAATTTAGCAGACGGTACACATTTAAAAAATTTCTACAATTACAACAGTCGCGATTCGTTTATAATCTCTACAATTTCAGGACTTGGTACACATTTAAAAAATTTCTATGAATTCAGTAGTCGGTACACATTTTAAAAATTTCTACAATTTCCGCAGTCGTATACATTTAAAAAATTTCTACAATTACAGCAGTCGCGATTCGTTTATAATCTCTACAACTTCAGTAGTCGGTACACATTTTAAAAATTTCTACAATTTAGCAGACGGTACACATTTAAAAAATTTCTACAATTACAGCAGTCGCGATTCGTTTATAATCTCTACAACTTCAGTAGTCGGTACACATTTTAAAAATTTCTACAATTTCCGCAGTCGTATACATTAAAAAAATTTCTACAATTACAGCAGTCGCGATTCGTTTATAATCTCTACAACTTCAGTAGTCGGTACACATTTTAAAAATTTCTACAATTTCCGCAGTCGTATACATTTAAAAAATTTCTACAATTACAGCAGTCGCGATTCGTTTATAATCTCTACAACTTCAGTAGTCGGTACACATTTTAAAAATTTCTACAATTTCCGCAGTCGGTACACATTTAAAAAATTTCTACAATTACAGCAGTCGCGATTCGTTTATAATCTCTACAACTTCAGTAGTCGGTACGAATTTAAAAAATTTCTACAATTACAGCAGTCGCGATTCGTTTATAATCTCTACAACCCCAGTAGTCGGTACACATTTTAAAAATTTCTACAATTTCCGCAGTCGTATACATTAAAAAAATTTCTACAATTACAGCAGTCGCGATTCGTTTATAATCTCTACAACTTCAGTAGTCTGTACACATTTTAAAAATTTCTACAATTTCCGCAGTCGTATACATTTAAAAAATTTCTACAATTACAGCAGTCGCGATTCTTTTATAATCTCTACAACTTCAGTAGTCGGTACACATTTAAAAAATTTCTACAATTTCGCAGTCGTACACATTTAAAAAATTTCTACAATTACAGCAGTCGCGATTCGTTTATAATCTCTACAACGTCAGTAGTCGGTACACATTTTAAAAATTTCTACAAATTCAGCAGTCGGTACACATTTAAAAAATTTCTACAATTTAGCAGACGGTACACATTTTAAAAATTTCTACAATACCGCAGTCGCGATTCGTTTACAATCTCTACAATTTCAGGACTTGGTACACATTTAAAAAATTTCTACAATTACAGCAGTCGCGATTCGTTTATAATCTCTACAACTTCAGTAGTCTGTACACATTTTAAAAATTTCTACAATACCGCAGTCGCGATTCGTTTACAATCTCTACAATTTCAGGACTTGGTACACATTTAAAAAATTTCTACAAAATCAGTAGTCGGTACACATTTTAAAAATTTCTACAATTTCCGCAGTCGTATACATTAAAAAAATTTCTACAATTACAGCAGTCGCGATTCTTTTATAATCTCTACAACTTCAGTAGTCGGTACACATTTTAAAAATTTCTACAATACCGCAGTCGCGATTCGTTTACAATCTCTACAATTTCAGGACTTGGTACACATTTAAAAAATTTCTACAAAATCAGTAGTCGGTACACATTTTAAAAATTTCTACAATTTCCGCAGTCGTATACATTTAAAAAATTTCTACAACTACAGCAGTCGCGATTCGTTTATAATCTCTACAACTTCAGTAGTCGGTACACATTTAAAAAATTTCTACAAGTTAGCAGACGGTACACATTTTAAAAATTTCTACAATTACAGCAGTCGCGATTCGTTTATAATCTCTACAACTCCAGTAGTCGGTACACATTTTAAAAATTTCTACAATTTCCGCAGTCGCTACACATTTAAAAAATTTCTACAATTACAGCAGTCGCGATTCGTTTATAATCTCTACAACTTCAGTAGTCGGTACGAATTTAAAAAATTTCTACAATTACAGCAGTCGCGATTCGTTTATAATCTCTACAACTTCAGTAGTCGGTACACATTTAAAAAATTTCTGCAATTTAGCAGACGGTACACATTTAAAAAATTTCTACAATTTCAGCAGTCGCTATTCGTTTACAATCTCTACAATTTCAGCAGTCATACACTTTTAAAAAATTTCTACAATGACAGCAGTCGCTATTCGTTTACAATCAGGTTTTTTATACTTTTTTATACTTTTCTTATGTTTTTTTATTACTTTTTTATACCTTTCTTGAGTTTTTCTTATGTTTTTTATACTTTTTTTTTATACTTGTCTCATGTTTTTTTTATACTTTTCTCGTGTTTTTTTAATGTTATTTTTATACTTTTCTTTTGTTTTTTAATGTTTTTTTTATACTTTTTTTTATATTTTTCTCATGTTATTTTTATACTTTTCTCATGTTTTTTTATACTTTTATTATGATTTTTATGTTTCTTTATTACTTTTTTTTATACTTTCCTAATGTTTTTTTATGTTTTTTTAAATCTTTTCTAATGTTTTTTTATGTTTTTTTTAATACTTTTCACATGTTTTTTATGTTTTTTTTTATATTTTTCCCTTGTTTTTTATGGTTTTTTTTATACCTTTCTTTTTTTTATGTTTTTTGTATACTTTTCTTATGTTTTTTTTATACTTTTTAATACTTTTCTTAAGTTTTTTTAATACTTTTTTAATACTTTTTTTTATACATTTCTCATGTTGTTTATGTTTTTTTAATACTTTTCTCATGTTTTTTTTATAGTTTTCTTGTGTTTTTTTATACTTTTTTTTTATACTTTTCTTGTGTTTTTTTATATTTTTCTGAATTTTTTTTCTAATTTTTTCCACTTTTTTACTAGTTTCACCGGGTTCGTCCTGGGTTAGGTCTGGTTTTTCTTGCTTGTTTATGGGTTAGGTCTGGTTTTTCCTGCTTTTTTGTAACCCAGACCTCCCCCACACTGTTTTTTATACAATTTTTTATAATTTTTTCAATTTTTTTTCTAATTTTTTCCACTTTTTTACTAGTTTCACCGGGTTCGTCCTGGGTTAGGTCTGGTTTTTCTTGCTTGTTTATGGGTTAGGTCTGGTTTTTCCTGCTTTTTTGTAACCCAGACCTCCCCCACACTGTTTTTTATACAATTTTTTATAATTTTTTCAATTTTTTTTCTAATTTTTTCCACTTTTTTACTAGTTTCACCGGGTTCGTCCTGGGTTAGGTCTGGTTTTTCTTGCTTGTTTATGGGTTAGGTCTGGTTTTTCCTGCTTTTTTGTAACCCAGACCTCCCCCACACTGTTTTTTATACAATTTTTTATAATTTTTTCAATTTTTTTTCTAATTTTTTCCACTTTTTTACTAGTTTCACCGGGTTCGTCCTGGGTTAGGTCTGGTTTTTCTTGCTTGTTTATGGGTTAGGTCTGGTTTTTCCTGCTTTTTTGTAACCCAGACCTCCCCCACAATGTTTTTTATACAATTTTTTATAATTTTTTCAATTTTTTTTCTAATTTTTTCCACTTTTTTACTAGTTTCACCGGGTTCGTCCTGGGTTAGGTCTGGTTTTTCTTGCTTGTTTATGGGTTAGGTCTGGTTTTTCCTGCTTTTTTGTAACCCAGACCTCCCCCACAATGTTTTTTATACAATTTTTTATAATTTTTTCAATTTTTTTTCTAATTTTTTCCACTTTTTTACTAGTTTCACCGGGTTCGTCCTGGGTTAGGTCTGGTTTTTCTTGCTTGTTTATGGGTTAGGTCTGGTTTTTCCTGCTTTTTTGTAACCCAGACCTCCCCCACAATGTTTTTTATACAATTTTTTATAATTTTTTCAATTTTTTTTCTAATTTTTTCCACTTTTTTACTAGTTTCACCGGGTTCGTCCTGGGTTAGGTCTGGTTTTTCTTGCTTGTTTATGGGTTAGGTCTGGTTTTTCCTGCTTTTTTGTAACCCAGACCTCCCCCACAATGTTTTTTATACAATTTTTTATAATTTTTTCAATTTTTTTTCTAATTTTTTCCACTTTTTTACTAGTTTCACCGGGTTCGTCCTGGGTTAGGTCTGGTTTTTCTTGCTTGTTTATGGGTTAGGTCTGGTTTTTCCTGCTTTTTTGTAACCCAGACCTCCCCCACAATGTTTTTTATACAATTTTTTATAATTTTTTCAATTTTTTTTCTAATTTTTTCCACTTTTTTACTAGTTTCACCGGGTTCGTCCTGGGTTAGGTCTGGTTTTTCTTGCTTGTTTATGGGTTAGGTCTGGTTTTTCCTGCTTTTTTGTAACCCAGACCTCCCCCACAATGTTTTTTATACAATTTTTTATAATTTTTTCAATTTTTTTTCTAATTTTTTCCACTTTTTTACTAGTTTCACCGGGTTCGTCCTGGGTTAGGTCTGGTTTTTCTTGCTTGTTTATGGGTTAGGTCTGGTTTTTCCTGCTTTTTTGTAACCCAGACCTCCCCCACAATGTTTTTTATACAATTTTTTATAATTTTTTCAATTTTTTTTCTAATTTTTTCCACTTTTTTACTAGTTTCACCGGGTTCGTCCTGGGTTAGGTCTGGTTTTTCTTGCTTGTTTATGGGTTAGGTCTGGTTTTTCCTGCTTTTTTGTAACCCAGACCTCCCCCACAATGTTTTTTATACAATTTTTTATAATTTTTTCAATTTTTTTTCTAATTTTTTCCACTTTTTTACTAGTTTCACCGGGTTCGTCCTGGGTTAGGTCTGGTTTTTCTTGCTTGTTTATGGGTTAGGTCTGGTTTTTCCTGCTTTTTTGTAACCCAGACCTCCCCCACAATGTTTTTTATACAATTTTTTATAATTTTTTCAATTTTTTTTCTAATTTTTTCCACTTTTTTACTAGTTTCACCGGGTTCGTCCTGGGTTAGGTCTGGTTTTTCTTGCTTGTTTATGGGTTAGGTCTGGTTTTTCCTGCTTTTTTGTAACCCAGACCTCCCCCACAATGTTTTTTATACAATTTTTTATAATTTTTTCAATTTTTTTTCTAATTTTTTCCACTTTTTTACTAGTTTCACCGGGTTCGTCCTGGGTTAGGTCTGGTTTTTCTTGCTTGTTTATGGGTTAGGTCTGGTTTTTCCTGCTTTTTTGTAACCCAGACCTCCCCCACAATGTTTTTTATACAATTTTTTATAATTTTTTCAATTTTTTTTCTAATTTTTTCCACTTTTTTACTAGTTTCACCGGGTTCGTCCTGGGTTAGGTCTGGTTTTTCTTGCTTGTTTATGGGTTAGGTCTGGTTTTTCCTGCTTTTTTGTAACCCAGACCTCCCCCACAATGTTTTTTATACAATTTTTTATAATTTTTTCAATTTTTTTTCTAATTTTTTCCACTTTTTTACTAGTTTCACCGGGTTCGTCCTGGGTTAGGTCTGGTTTTTCTTGCTTGTTTATGGGTTAGGTCTGGTTTTTCCTGCTTTTTTGTAACCCAGACCTCCCCCACAATGTTTTTTATACAATTTTTTATAATTTTTTCAATTTTTTTTCTAATTTTTTCCACTTTTTTACTAGTTTCACCGGGTTCGTCCTGGGTTAGGTCTGGTTTTTCTTGCTTGTTTATGGGTTAGGTCTGGTTTTTCCTGCTTTTTTGTAACCCAGACCTCCCCCACAATGTTTTTTATACAATTTTTTATAATTTTTTCAATTTTTTTTCTAATTTTTTCCACTTTTTTACTAGTTTCACCGGGTTCGTCCTGGGTTAGGTCTGGGTTAGGTCTGGGTTAGGTCTGGGTTAGGTCTGGGTTAGGTCTGGGTTAGGTCTGGGTTAGGTCTGGGTTAGGTCTGGGTTAGGTCTGGGTTAGGTCTGGGTTAGGTCTGGGTTAGGTCTGGGTTAGGTCTGGGTTAGGTCTGGGTTAGGTCTGGGTTAGGTCTGGGTTAGGTCTGGGTTAGGTCTGGGTTAGGTCTGGGTTAGGTCTGGGTTAGGTCTGGGTTAGGTCTGGGTTAGGTCTGGGTTAGGTCTGGGTTAGGTCTGGGTTAGGTCTGGGTTAGGTCTGGGTTAGGTCTGGGTTAGGTCTGGGTTAGGTCTGGGTTAGGTCTGGGTTAGGTCTGGGTTAGGTCTGGGTTAGGTCTGGGTTAGGTCTGGGTTAGGTCTGGGTTAGGTCTGGGTTAGGTCTGGGTTAGGTCTGGGTTAGGTCTGGGTTAGGTCTGGGTTAGGTCTGGGTTAGGTCTGGGTTAGGTCTGGGTTAGGTCTGGGTTAGGTCTGGGTTAGGTCTGGGTTAGGTCTGGGTTAGGTCTGGGTTAGGTCTGGGTTAGGTCTGGGTTAGGTCTGGGTTAGGTCTGGGTTAGGTCTGGGTTAGGTCTGGGTTAGGTCTGGGTTAGGTCTGGGTTAGGTCTGGGTTAGGTCTGGGTTAGGTCTGGGTTAGGTCTGGGTTAGGTCTGGGTTAGGTCTGGGTTAGGTCTGGGTTAGGTCTGGGTTAGGTCTGGGTTAGGTCTGGGTTAGGTCTGGGTTAGGTCTGGGTTAGGTCTGGGTTAGGTCTGGGTTAGGTCTGGGTTAGGTCTGGGTTAGGTCTGGGTTAGGTCTGGGTTAGGTCTGGGTTAGGTCTGGGTTAGGTCTGGGTTAGGTCTGGGTTAGGTCTGGGTTAGGTCTGGGTTAGGTCTGGGTTAGGTCTGGGTTAGGTCTGGGTTAGGTCTGGGTTAGGTCTGGGTTAGGTCTGGGTTAGGTCTGGGTTAGGTCTGGGTTAGGTCTGGGTTAGGTCTGGGTTAGGTCTGGGTTAGGTCTGGGTTAGGTCTGGGTTAGGTCTGGGTTAGGTCTGGGTTAGGTCTGGGTTAGGTCTGGGTTAGGTCTGGGTTAGGTCTGGGTTAGGTCTGGGTTAGGTCTGGGTTAGGTCTGGGTTAGGTCTGGGTTAGGTCTGGGTTAGGTCTGGGTTAGGTCTGGGTTAGGTCTGGGTTAGGTCTGGGTTAGGTCTGGGTTAGGTCTGGGTTAGGTCTGGGTTAGGTCTGGGTTAGGTCTGGGTTAGGTCTGGGTTAGGTCTGGGTTAGGTCTGGGTTAGGTCTGGGTTAGGTCTGGGTTAGGTCTGGGTTAGGTCTGGGTTAGGTCTGGGTTAGGTCTGGGTTAGGTCTGGGTTAGGTCTGGGTTAGGTCTGGGTTAGGTCTGGGTTAGGTCTGGGTTAGGTCTGGGTTAGGTCTGGGTTAGGTCTGGGTTAGGTCTGGGTTAGGTCTGGGTTAGGTCTGGGTTAGGTCTGGGTTAGGTCTGGGTTAGGTCTGGGTTAGGTCTGGGTTAGGTCTGGGTTAGGTCTGGGTTAGGTCTGGGTTAGGTCTGGGTTAGGTCTGGGTTAGGTCTGGGTTAGGTCTGGGTTAGGTCTGGGTTAGGTCTGGGTTAGGTCTGG